>NC_088805.1:17845835-18470835 GCF_011386835.1 Chrysemys picta bellii | reverse complement strand
ACTGGATTTACAATCTTATTAAACCGTGGCCTTTATCTAAAATTATATTCTTTATGCTAGCATATCAAAATAATAGGGTGGTGCTTTAAATCATGCCTACCCTAAGCCGCAGCAGTATTTCCTTACACTAGGCAGAGTACAAAAGGATAGACAAAAATCTCTACCAAGCTGTTTATTTGGCTTGCATAAAGATGTAGGACAACAAAGTTTGTAGTGAACGGGTTCACCTTGAGGTATATGGTCTAACTGTCCCAGATCTACAAATGTATTTAGGCATCTAAACCCCAGTTTTAGGCATCACCGTGACCCACAAAACCCCCACTCGGCTGCTGCCTAACCCTGTGGGCACCTAAATTTTCACTATAAAAGTCCTCTATCTACCTAAGGTTTTTCCTCTGAGCACGCGCACAACTGCCTTACTCTAGGTGTCTGGATGCTTCTCTCTGGCCTAACCCCATGTGCAATCCAGAAATCGGGGAAGATAAGTGCTCCTCAACCTACCTTGCCTGCAATGTCTGTTCAAAATGCATGAGGAGGAAGAGCCACCTCTCTTATACCTTTAACCCAGTGGTTAGAGCGCTCATCTGGGATAAGGGAGACACCCAGGTTCAATTCATCCCCCCAATAGGGAGAAGGGAGAACCCTGTTCAAATCCTACCTCTCAGGAGAGTTCCCTTTAGCTATGGGACATTCTGATGTGGGGATCCCTCAGTCTCTCCTGTTAAATATTTATACAATGGAACACTTCAACTAGTCATTGGGCCAGAGAGAGAGACTGACTCTAAAGCCTGGTGGTTAGGGCACCCATCTGAGAGACAGGAGCCCCTGGGTTCAGTCCCCCTGCTCCAAAGACCGAATTATTGATCCAAGGTGGAGTGAGGCAGGTGCCTAGCCCATTCTTGCAAGAAACAACTTAGGCGCTTGAGCTGCCCAACTCCAGGAGCGGTGTTCCCAGATGTAGCTCACAAGTGGACTTAGGGCTGGTCTACACTTCCTGGAGGATCAACGTGCGGTGATCGATACATCGGCAGTCAATTTAGCAGGTCTAGTGAAGACCCACTAAATTGACCCCAGATCACTCTCCTGTCGACTCCTGTACTCCACCGAATCGAGAAGAGCAGGGGGAGTTGACAGGAGAGCATCTACCGTCGACACTGAGTAGTGTGGACCCCGTGGTTAGTCGAGCTAAGCTACATCAATTTGAGTTAAGCTGTTCATGTAATTCAAATTGCGTAGCTTAGATCGAATTTCCCCTGTAGCATAGACAAGGTCTTAGGCATGTAACTTCCTGAACTGGGCAGGGCTTAAGACACAAGTGGAAGAGGGAGAAGAGGACATTCTATCTGTGCATGCACACTGCACACTTACAGTACCCTAAAATCTGTTGATTTGGGGAGGCAAAGAGATGCAAAGGAGGATGAGAAATGCAAAGTCACCAGTCCACAAGCAACCCCATGACACACTTCGCTTTCCCTCAGCTCCATTTTATCCAGTATCCCATTTCTCCAGTATTTCCAGCTACAGAAGAACAACCCCTTTTGAAAAGTGTTCAAGCAGTTTATGGCCACACTCGCCTATACATTTATAAGAACAATTTCCTGCTTTACTGTAGGCAAAGCATAGTAACATTAATTTTTTTTATTGCTCTCAGGGGATGTAGTCTTACTGATTAATAAATAAGGAGTAACAGAACACTTTAAAAAATTCAGGTTGAAAGCTTTAAATTAACCTAAATGTTCGTAGTTGTGGGAATTTCTACAATACACAGTTATGAAGCATTAAAACTAAGTGAAGAGACATTTGCCAAGAATTAGCTTCATAATCAATCTGTCTCAGATTACACGATACACATTTCTCTTAGGGGATCTACCGCGTTGGGGGGAAAAATGGCAGTCATCCACATCAGTACACAGCACTCTTCAAATATTAGATTTCAGATTTGTTCTAATTAAGGGTAGTCATTCAAATCCCCACAGTCATTCCAGATACTTACAGACAGTAAAGTCCAGTGAATAGAAAACTGGACCATAAAACAACCTGGGTTCTATTCCTGTGCTGCCATTGACTTTGCTTAGCAGACCTTCACCTCTGTGCCTCAGTTTACTCATCTGTAAAATGGTGCTACTACCTGACTTTTTTAGCAAATTACTTTGAGATCTATGCATGAAATGCACTATGGAAGAGCTAAATTTTGCTAAGATTATTCTTTTCCAAGTGTGGGGGCCTTGTTACTAGATCTTGGCCAAAAATCTAGACTAGGCGTGCTAGCAATGACGGGACTGCTATCAGACTAGGTGCTGGCATTTTAATCACATCGTTTTAGTGTGCTCAAAGCAAGTCTAGACAGCAGTCAAGATAACAGCAGCTGGTTTACTCTAGCACTCACTACAGCTGGCACAGAGTTGTGAGTATTCTCCTCTTGCAGACAACTGATACCGAGACTGTCAGATTTCACGTTTTCCATGCACATCCCACCTTGAGAAATGATTGCTATTCTATCCTAGTCACAAGAAAAGTCAAATACTTTTAGAGATAAAGTAAACCAAACTTGCACAGCTAATATGGCTTGGCTTCCATACTCCATTTGATAACCAAGGAATGAATAAGTGAAAGTGATCACTGACAGTGATATCAGTAATGTCAATGTCAGCATGCTCCTCTCAAATAAAGTTTCTTAGGGAGGATAGTAGGAAGCATAAGATGAATGAGAGAGCTACAGAAGTTATATTCTGCACTTCATCAACTGAAGCAGAGTTTTGGCTGCAGTGATAGGCTTACTGAAAAACCACAAGAGTACTGTAATGAGACTAAGTCATGATTTGTCAGGCTGTCAAGCCCCTCCTGAAATGAGACTAAAATTACTGCAATACTGGAAGACATCATAGCAGAATTTTTTTAGATGGTATCCCTCCGCATAGTATCATGTCCCTTCCTTTTTCTACTACACTGATTTAGGAGAAACTGAAGTGTCCTGATGAAAAGTGATTTCCCCACCCCCTAGTTTTTAACAGTGTTGTAGAATTGAAGGGGCAGTTTGACCACATTCTCATTTGAGATATAGTCACTTCCCACTCCCACAAGCTTCAAACTTATTCAGTCGGGAGAGAGTTTCCAGACAACAAATTTAATGAGTTGTGAAATAGTCCCACAAGAGAAGCTGTGAGAGCCCCATCATTGAGTCATTTAGAACAAGATGGGACAATGGAGTGAAATATATGCTATAGAAAGCCATCCTGCGGGGGCAGCAGGATGGTCAAGGTTTTTATCCATCTAACTTTTATGATTTTTTAAAAATTTTTACATTCTATCTTTATTTTCTAGCCAAGTGACCTATACCGCCTTCTGGAACTAATTAAAAGAGACATCTGATATGACTCTAGGGAAACTAATCTTTGCTTATGCCAAGGCTTTGTCAAGCACTAGTGAAAAACAAACAAACATACAAAAAATACCAAACCACCACCAAATTAATGGGGGGGTAGGGGGGAGAGAAGAGAGAGAGAACAGAGGGAGGATTGGGGACCTTAAACAATTCTACACAAAGTGTATAAGCACTAAGCATAAGAGTTGGGATTGTTATTTTATTGGGGTGTTATGAAAATATGGCAGTTACTAAGTGGAAAAAGCAATATTGGTCGGTCTCTCTCTCTCTCTATTTATACACACACACACACACACACACACACACACACACACACACACACACACCTCAATTAGTATTCCAGACTAAGGAATCTTTACATTATATCATCCTGGACTGGATTATTAAAAAAAAAAAGTTAACATTTTTCCCTTAGAAAAAGTAGTGTTCCCTTTAACCAAGCCACTTTATAATAGCAATAAAATACTCCAGGGTGTGGTGATTAGCTGTCTAATAATCACCACACTTATGGTGAATGAAGGCATTGTGTCGCAGCTTAGCATAGGTGTGGCGATTCTAGACCGCATCACCACATCCTGTTGTGACTTATTACTTAATAAAAAGAGCGGTTACCAATTTTTTATGGTGCTGAACTCTGAAACAACTTTACATATTTAGTACCATGTAGTCAAGGAGCAGGGTAGATGGGAGAAAAGAAGCTGTGCGTGTGTAATTAGGTCCAAATATGTAAGAAATAAGCCTGGGAGAGGATTTATAGGACGCGATAGCAGATTTCCCCCAGACATCAAAAAAAGTTTTTCTTTTGATAAGATTCCCACAACATGCACTGTTTTTTTCTCCCCTGCACCAGACAAGCATAAATCTGTGGAGGGTTTTTTAAATTTGTAGACCATTACATACTGTATTTTAAAAAGCGAAGTCACTGCTTAATTTAGCTCAGTTCAGTTAAAGCTCGTCAGAACATTTTTGTCAAAATATGCTGTTAGATTGAAGCCAAGATGTTTCATGGAGACATCAATTACAACAGGAAGATTTCTGAGATCTAAGTTGAACTCTGGTTACTTCTGAGAGGGGAGAGGGTAATCCAAAGCCTGAACTTTTCTTTCCAAAATAGATATTTTGACAATTCCATTTCGGGGAAACTTTTGAAATGTTTGCGTTCTGCGGAACAAAAACAAAATTTGCAACTTTGAAAGTGGTCGCAACATAGCATTGTCATCCTCCCCCCATTCTAGAATTACCATTTTCTTTATTCTACTAGAGTTCCTTACTCAGTGCTAGAAGACAGCGACCCTGACTCTTTACCATTGTCACAGGACAATAATGGTCTGAAAAGGGGCACCTGTCTTTAAAGAGCTACTTACTTTAACAAAATAAGTCACTGTCTTAAAAAAAATTTTTTTAAACAGTTCAGCATGCTAGCTCAAGAGGGATGATTTGTGCATCTTCTGGATCCTCTATCCAGAAGAGGAACTAGAAGCTGCAAGTTAAGTGGACTGTACAATTAACCAGGTCCTTCAAGTAGCTAGGATACATAGCTTACAAAATATGCAGAATGGTAGAAATGGCTGTGAACCATTTAAAAGTCTTTCCTTTCCCATACGCCCTTCAAAAAAGTTGTTACACTATTCATGTTGTTATCTTCAAGCCAAGTAGCTGCAGATTGGGGGGGGGGGGGAAATCTATGCCTCTGCATTACGGCTGATGATAAAATGGCCTTATTTTATTTAGTTTAAGTACATAAGTATGCCACTCTTACATAACTAATTTCAGTACTAGGGCTAAGGCAATGAGTCACTGAAATGTCAGTTTATGTAGCAGCTGAGAGATGGAACTAGGTTATTTTGTTAGGTTTGTTTTGGGTAATGGAGTGGAATTGCCACCAGAATATTAATGTTACATAGATGTGAAACTGCCAGAGACGCAAGTTAGCCTTTTCACCACATTTACCTTAGTTAACTGCCATCTCTGTTCCAATTCCATGACTACATTAAACATGATACGCTATGTTTCTTTGAATTTCCTGATTATTGCCCGTTAGCATCACACTATAATTTTAATGTTGAGGTTTTAACTTGCACCATTATGAGGGTGAACAGAAAAGCTAGGCTGTGAATCAGGGCTGAAGCAGTACAATTCACTTCAGATCTCCTTGCTTTGTTGGTTTGTATCACAATTTGAACAATTTAAACATTTCATTTCTTCACTCCCAAACCTCATTCTTCTATTAAAAAGAAATTTTGGTTAAGCATCCAATTCACTGGAGTAATGGTAACTTCTTTTGGAGTGTCAGATTCTCATATAAACTATAGTCCAGGCTATAAAACACATATACATACACCTACCTCTCTCACCCTGGAGAATAAAGAGGCCGGAATTGTAGGTAATCATAAATACTCTGCATGTATATAGTGCCTTTTTTAATCCAAAAATCTCAAAAACACTTCACAAAAATGGCAAAGTACAATTAGATAAGAGGACTAAATCATTTGGCATGAGGGAATAGGGTGCAAAGCTACTTCTGTATCATTACAGTTTATTACACATTTATTGTAACAATAAACAAAACAAAAAACAACTTAGGAATGTGGGTGTAGGTAGCAACTTGAATTTTAAGATACAGTACCTCACTTGTTTGTTGCAAGCACCATGCTCTTGTGGGACACCTTTGTGTAGACTTTCTATAATACGGATTAATTTATTTAATGGCTGAATAGCTTTGTATACAATAATCTGAAATCCTGGTTATTTAACTTTGACTAGTAGCTATGCTCATAATTATTTCAAAAAAATAATAAAAATAGATTTGAGAAAAATGTAATTAATCCAGGATATAAAATAAATCAATTGTCAAGCTAAAGAGGATACAACAAAATTTACGAGTCACAGAAGAGTACAAAGACTTAAACTTATAAAAAATATTTAAAACACTTGTATGCAACTCAAAACAGACCAATGAAGATTTTCTTCTTAAGCACACGAGATAGAGTCTGGTTAGTTAAGCATATTGGTTTTATGGGGATGGTACATCATCATCATTAAATGCCTGATATGTCACATGGTGCCCTTCTTTAGGGGGGGGTGTTGGAACTGCCCAATCCTAATTGAAAGAGTGAGACTAGGACAAGTGAAGTTTTAGAATCCCATAATTCCCCTTAAAAAAAACATGCACTAAGTTCAATGGACCTTATTACAATTTACAGGGAATTAAAAGAGATGTTTGCACGCTTTAATATTTCATGCCTGCAATGCAGACAGCTATTTTCAGCCATTAGTCTGAAATCATCACAAAGTGGAAGTCTGCTCCATAACATCTCACACTAGCCAAACCGTCTTGCAAACGTTGAAGTTCTTCCAATTTTCAGATATAGGATTTCTCACCCTCTACCCCAAGCTATTAATTTAGAAAGCTCAAAAAGCACTGAGTCCTAGCAGGACAAGAAATTGCTTTGGGATACCAACTATGAAAAAAATGCAGTATACATTCACTATTGCAAAAACAAAATTAAGAATATTAATGTTAGAAAGTCAAGCACTCAGACCTTGGGAAGTGCCAGAATTAAGGTCCATGAGCAACCTTAATTTGACCTCTTTGTACATAGAATTAAAAACTATTGTAATGTATATGATCACACTTCTTTCCTACAGGACTGCTGCCTCATTCAGCACATAGGATGTATCGTGCTCAGTGAATTGGTAGCGATTCAAATTTTCTTTGTATCCTCACCATTCACTGTGTCCCCCTACATCTTATTTATTACATACCATTTAAACCCTGCACTGAACATAGAATTAGTTCCTCATGGGCTTTTCTATGATTGTGAAACATTCATACTAAAATGATTAACATATTTATCATTATAACACCCCATGTGGTAAAATGATACTCTCTCTGCCCCCATTCTCCCATCTGCAAACTGGGATTAAGGCCAGATTTGTCAAGTGCCCACCTTAAACCCCTATGGCCTGACTTTTCAGTGTTCTTAGCATTTTTTAGCCATTTATATGTTCAGAGCACAGGTCCCATTGACTTAACTTGGAGATGCAAATGCTCAGAACTTCTGCAAATGAGACCCCATGGGTCTCAAGCTGGAGAGCCCAAAAGTCAGGTACACAGCTATTATCCAGCTGTGGAAAAACTGGTTGACGTGACTAACCCAGCATCACCTAGGAACATTGTGGCAGAAGCAGGGATAGAATCTAGTTCCTCAGCATGGCACTCAATTGCTTTAACCACAAGATCATCCTCTTCCTGTAGTGTTTTGTGTCATTCACTACACACTTTCCATGTTCTGCATGGGGAACCCCCAACAGGTCCTACAGACAATAGCCTCATTCACTACACAACCTTGATTCATTCCCTCAGCACTGTCCATGTTGTGCACTGAATAAGACGGGGGTCCTGTAGAAAAAATACTATATCATTGTGTAATTAATGCCTATCATAATGCATATACATGAGGGGTGAATTAAGGTTGCATGAGCAACCTTACTTGTTGAGACAAGGTAGGTGAGGTAATAGCTTTCATTGAACCAACTTCTGTTGGTGAAAGAGAGACAACCTTTCAAGCTTATATAGAGCTCTTCTTCAGATCTGGGAAAGGTCTTCAGTGCACAGGTAAATACAGCATAAGGAGTTAACGTAACACTGACAAGTTATGCAGCTTTCCTTTGAGGACAAAGGACTGAGAGGTCAGATATGGAGTGATCATTTGTGAAAAGTGTTTGCCCATGGCTGATATGGTGTTTTTGTCTCCCTAATTCTTCTGTATGAGTTCATTTGGGAGTGTAGCAATTGTCTGGTTTCACCCACATAGTTGTTATTGAGGCATCTAGTGCAGAGTATGAGCTACACCAAATCTGCAGGTTTTGCATCTGTTGTCATGGCAGGGTCTGGTGCCACTTTGAGTTGGTGCGTCCTGGTCCATGGGGAGCTTCCTTCTGATGATGAAGAGCTTCACAAGTCTGGAGGGTTTGGCATTTCAAAACTTCTGAGAGTTTAGCTTTGCATCCTTAATGTTCTTTTAATATAGGCTTTTTGTAATTTTCTAAATTTAAAAAAAACCTCAGAACCCAGAAATTCAACCACATGGAACCCTACTGCCCCTCCCCCCCCCCAATCCACCCACCCACCCACCCACACAGGGCATCAGCAAGGTTGGAAACTTTAGATCCACAGCAAACATCTCTATCACTTGAGCTGAGTATCAGCTCTCCACTAGAGGGGTGTTGTAATAATTGGGAATACAAATTTACCCTAATTGTAAGCTTAACTGTAAAAAGATAACACAAGTGTTGATGAAAAATAGGTCGTTGCTTTCAACAATTAATTTTATAAACAGGTGCAAGAGAACCAGACAGAGACTAAATCACTCCAGAAACAAAAAGAAGGCCTCATTGATATACTTCAAGGACTATGTTGAAATCATGCTGAGTAAAAACAGAAGATGTGGAACCAGAAATTAATGAGCCAAAAATCAGTGGGTTAGATATTAGGCCTAATAGGAAAACAAAATAATGAGGGTATGGGCTATTCCACCCATCACTCCTATTTTTTGAGTCCCTATTAAAAAAGGGGCTTTGGAAGGAAATGAGGAAAGAACAAATGGAGGTTATTGAAGCAAGCTTCACCATTACAGCTACCAACCCCACCATATCCTGGGACCTCAGGCCTTTTTCACCCTAATCGTAAGAGATGTCCTGACCAGACCAGGCCAGAAAGATGGACTCAGACAACATCACCACCTCTACCAGCTCCTGCTGAATCCTAACCACCACCTGGGATGAAACAGGATGAGACTTTGGGCTGGTCTACACTGGGGGTGGGTGGGTGTTGATCTACATTACGCAACTTCAGCTATATGAATAATGTAGCTGAAGTCGACATACTTAGATCTACTCACCACAGGGTCTTCACTGCGGTGTGTCAATGGGAGACACTCTCCTGTCGATCCCCCTTGTGCTTCTTGTTGAGGTGGAGTACCGAGTCGACGCTAGAGCGATCGGCAGTCCATTTATTGCATCTATACTAGACATGATAAATCGACCCCCGCTAGATCGATCGCTGCCCATTGATCTGTCTGGTAGTGTAGACTAGCCCTTTAACAGCTGCAGCTCATCTCAACTATCTTCCTTTCTTTTCCCCAATAGGACAGTTATTCCCATCTTTGATACCATCTAAGTCTGAGACTGTCATACAAAGGGGGTTTTCCTTCTTAAAAACCTCTCTCCAGCTAAAGGGAAAAGGAACAAGAAATGTTGCCTTACTTTTACATTGCAAATGCTTTAATTGTTTTTTTCTTCTTTTCTATATCTTTAATAAAAGGTTCAAAGAATTGATAACGGCATGTTTGTCATGGTACAAAGCAGGCTGAGATCTCTGTATACCAAATTTTGTTTAACCCTGTTTAATGTTGGACAGTGACTGGGTTATGTTAATACCTTTGGCTCATTTATTCCATCTAAATGAATGCAACATTTTTGGTGCCCAATGTAGGGCTTAAAGGGTTAATACATACTCAGAAGCTGATACCTTGGCAAACAATTTGCCAATTGTTTTCAAAGCTGGTTATGAAGTTCATAAATGTCTTGAACTTGTTTGAGATAAGAATGCAAGCAAACTGTGTATGCTTTTTGAAAGGAGAAGCTTAATTGTTTTAAAGTGTTTTATTCATTTTTTTTCTTTGATTTTGAGGTTTGTAGTTTTTTTGATTGGTAATAATTTTGAAGGTTTAGTGGGGAAAAAGTGTTTTTAACAAAATCAAAAATGGTAAAAATAAAGTGTTCTATATTTTTTAACATTACGTTGCTAATACAGACTTCTATTAAAACAACATATTGGGTAACTCTCCCTTGTTAAGAAAATGCCAGCAAATTCAGGGCTGCTACTGCACTGACTGACTCAAACCGCCAGAATCAAGGACTCTTGCAATCCCAAATTTTTTGGTGATTATTCTGTTTTGTGTTAGCATTTTTTTTCTTAATGTCAAAAACAAAACATCTTTTTCCTCGTTGTTGTTTTTGCCACCTTTGAGTGTCACAAATGGCTCATAAATGCAGAAGTGGTTCCAAAACATCATTTTGTTGCTTCTTTTTAAAGAAGGCAACACACTTGGGTAAAAATGTCATCAGGGCTGAAGTTTTTCTTCAAGTAAGCAAGCTTATCCATGAATGCATACAATTTTCATAGTTTATGTAAATGCACAGCTTTAGCTGTGTAAACAGCAAAAACAGAGAACGTGTTTTCCATTTTTGCCCATCCTGGGAGTACAGCCAAAGTAGTAATAAAAGATGGGTTGTTCTTAAACCTCTTACAAACATATAGCAGCAGCAGTTTTAAATTTTGTTTTAACTACAATAAAGCACATTGTAAGTTCTTAAGCTTTGTTAATATCTAAAAAGTTTAATTGTAAATTTTGTACAATCTAATCAAATAATATTTGCAAATACCAATTCTGGAATAGGTAATTTGCAAACTTTAAAACATAGCCAAGTAGTTCTCCCCTCTTTCCTTTACATGCTGAAATTAAAATAAGGATTTTCTTTGTAATTGTGATGTTATGAACAAATGTCTGATCCTATGTGGAACTGGTTCATAAAATAAACAAAAAGGGATTATGTTGTAATAATTGGGACTACAAATTTACCCTAATAGTAATCTTAAGTGTAAAAAGTATGTAAAAGTTTATAAGATGATAAAATAACCTATAAGAATAAGGCCTTGTCTACACTGCCACTTAAAGCACTGAAACTTTCTTTGCTTAGGGCTGTGAATCCCCCTCCCCGAGCGATGCAAGTTTCAGCGCTGTAAAGTGGGAGTGTAGATAGTAGCTATTACCCTTGCCAAGGTGGTTTTATTACAGCGCTGGGAGACCTCTCTCCCAGCACTGGAGCCGCAACAACACAGCCATGTTAACATCAGCTGCGTAGACATACCCTACATGTTGATGGAAAGTAAGCTGAGTTGCTTTCAATAAGCAATGTTACGGACAGACGCAAGAGAACCAGACAGAGAGACTAAATTATTCCAAACAAAAAAAGGCCATGCTGACATTACTCTAGGACTGTCACTAGGTTGAAATCATGCTTAGTAAAAACAGAAGATGTGGAACCAGAAATTAATGAGCCAAAATTGGCATGTTGGATATTAGGCTTAATGGGTGGACAAAATATTGAGGAAATTCCACCCATTGCTCCCCTTTTTTAAATGGCCCCAAAAGAGATTTTGGAAGAAAAAATAGGGAAAAAAAAACAGACTACTGAGGCAAGCTTCACCATCATGGGTGCCACCCCCAGTGTCTCCTAAAACCCTGGACTACCTTCTTCATCCTAATCCTATAATACCAGGCCAAAAAAAAAAAAAGGGAGGGGGCGGGGGGGAGGGTGTAAGAGCAAAATAATATTGCCACCTCTACTGGCTCCAGCTAACTCCCAACCACTACCTGGAATAAAATAAAATCAAACTTTAACAACAGCAATAGCAGCTCCAGCCCAACTCAAAAAACTTCTCTTCTATTCTCAAAAATAAATAAATAAATAAATAAAAGTTATTACCTTCTTTAACACCTTCTAAAAGACCATCAAACAAAGGGGTTTTCCCTTCTAAAAACTCATTCTCTAGCTCAAGAGAAAGGGAACAAGGAATGTTATTAAAATGAAAGCCTTACTTAATACTTTACATTTCAAGTGCTTTAACTGTTTTTCCCTCTTCTCTATATCTGTAACAAACTGTTCAAAGGCATTTTAATGCTGTTTGCGCCATAGTACTAAGCAGGCTAAAGTCTCTGTAAACCCAACCCCAAACCTTCTTTAACACTGTTTAATGTTGGACGGTAACTGGATTAGGTTAAGGCCTTTGGCTCATTTATTCCATCTAAACTGATACAACAGGGGATGAGACACTTTGCCAGTAGGTTTCATAGTTGCTGCTGGCAGCAGAGGAATGTTAGGACTCAGGAATCCTGGGTTATATTTCATGCTCTACCCATCGCCTAGCATCCACCTCTGCTCCAACTGCCTACTGCCTGCACCCCAGGCCCTGTCCCTGCCTATCCCACCTCACCTATGTCTTTTTGCTTCTCCTCATTCATGTAAGTAAGTTTGCTTCTTTCTCCACCACGGTGCGTGGGTTCCAGCAATGGGAGCAATGAAAGCACAGGAGAGAGTCTTCCTCCTCTCAGTTCTGGTGCCTGGTCCCACAGTTGGAGGAGGAACTGAAGGAAGAGTCCGGCACCCCTAGGATTCAGCATACTCAGTTGCTCTATTGGGATGGCACGCATGCAGGCTGGTTGGCACACAGTAGCTGTGTGGGGATACAACCTGTTCACTGAAGCTGGAGTGTTCAGAGAGTTTCACTGTCAGCCTCTGAAAAGCCTCTGAGCAAAACCAAGTGCTATGTTGAGAGCTTTACACCTTGACCAAATTTGAGCAGATTTTCACAGAGACCCCGAAAGACCCTGACACTAAAGCAGTCCAGTTCCCCTGACAATTTTCAAGTCCCTGCTGCAAAGCATGGAGGTGCTAGATCTTCTGAAATGAAATTTGCCATGGGCAAAACATTTCCCCCATACCTCATTCTGTTTAGCTGAAACTTTCCCAAAAAATTCTGCACAAGGCTGATCCCTGGCATGGAAATTTTCAGCCCAAATGGCTAGTTTGGCAATATTATAAACTGAAAACAGGGCCTTATAATGGAAAGTGTTAGGCCACTTAAAAGATAAGGGATTGCTGCCAGTGCTACAGATAATTAAAACCACAAGAAAGTGAGGTAGTGGACAAGAGAACCTTATTGCTACTACAGTAATTTAGCCACTTCTACAATTTCTTCCATCCTCAGAAGCACTTAAGTAGACATCCTTTCTACTGTTGAAAATCTTTTTTCCTTCCAGAGTTACAACGTGCAAGACAGATTGACTACAAGATTAGAGGGAAAAGTCTCTATACTTTCAGTTTTACTTTGCATAACTCAGCAGTTCTGAACCAGGGGTCCGGGACTCCCAGGGGGGCCGTAAGCAGGTTTCAGGGGGTCCTCCAAGCAGGGTCAGTATTGCACTCACTGAAGCCTAGGGCAGAAAGCTGAAGCCCTGAGCCCTGCCACCTGGGACTCGGGCTGAAGCCTGGGCAATTTAGCTTTGTAGGGCCCCCTGTGGTGTTGGGCCCTGGGCAATTGCTCTGCTTGCTACCCCCTAATGCTGGCCCTGGTTTTTTATATGCATAAAAATAGTTGTTGTGGCACTGGTGGGCTGTGGGGTTTTTATGGCATGTTGGGGGGGAGGAGAGAGGGCAGTCTCCAAAAGAATAAGGTTAAGAACCCCTGGCATAACAGAGAGAGGGGTGTGTGTGTGTGTGTGTGTGTGTGTGTGTGTGTGTGTGTGTGTGTGTGTGTGTGTGTGTGTGTGTGTGTGTGTGTGTGTGTGTGTGTGTGTGTGTGTGTAAAAATACATAGGTTTGTATAAACAGAAAAAATAAATCTTTCTTAGAGCAATTGGAAAGGAATTTTTTTTTTGAGAAACAGGAAAGATTATTGACCGAGAATTTAGACAGGTGAGCAGTGCAGACAAGGACAACTCCAATTTGGACTACTTGAAACGGAAGTAAACTGCCCAGGTGCAAGTAACTTTTCTTTATCTGCATTTGAGGTTTAACCAGTTCAGCTACATTTGTGGAATCAAGGCACATTCCCTGTTTAGATTAAATCTAAATTTCAAGTGGATGGTGCCCCTTTAGCTAATTTTACCACCTCCCATTTGTTAGGTAAACTTCTCCACTTTCAGACAGTGAGGTCAATGTAGAGGTTATATGACTCACGACAGAGAGGGAATTACAAAGAGCTAGAATTAAAACTCTGGAATTCCCGTCTCCCTGTTGTCTGGTCAGATCACAAAAGTCACTTAACACAATATGAAAGTAATCTGCACCAATTATTTTAAATATAAGTATATATTTAAAGCAATCTGCTAGAAGTAACAGAAACTAATGATACAGTCTTAACCAACTGATTTTCCAGTAAACTTGTTAATCAACTGGAGATCTGAACTAGTGCAAGTTAGTAAATGGCATACTCCTAGAACTCAAATTTTACTACAAGTTTCACATGTATGAAGGGGACTATAATCCAGTGCCTGAAAGCAATAAATCCTAGGCTTCACAAATTTTGTGTCTGCCAAATAAAGCAACAGGAACATTGCTTTAAACATCAGAATTTTAAACCAGAGAAGTTCTCCCCAATTTGGTCAATAAGGAGCTAAGGTAGTATAAAGTGTCCTTTCAGAGTCTTCTTTTTAATTAAAACATGCAGATCAATAAGATTACGTACATACATATATATGAGAGAGAGAGAGAGAGAGAGAGAATGAATGAATTGGATTCATGAAGCCATTTGGCTCTCCATTTTCCACATCAACAGATTAAAAACATTTTTACTGATTAACTAAGAACATGCTGGTGCTTAAGAATTCAAACTAAGATTGCCTAGCCTTTTCAATGCTCCAATGTAGTAGTAAAACTGCAGACACATATGGAAAACCAGGGTTTACTCTGAAGTCCTCTTTTTCGCTCCCTGAGACAGATGGATCTGGAATTACTGTGGAGGAGAATATCTACAGATTACATTTTTTTTTAAATCTATAGTAGAATACATGGCACTTTAGAGCATCTTAAAGGATCTCTTAGCACCTCTGCCCCTTCACCATGATGCAAGGATGAGAGATAACACTAATTCTGATTCTTAAATGGTCAACTTAGACAGTGACATACAGTA
The DNA here is from genome assembly GCF_011386835.1 of Chrysemys picta bellii. Taxonomy (NCBI): domain Eukaryota; kingdom Metazoa; phylum Chordata; order Testudines; family Emydidae; genus Chrysemys; species Chrysemys picta. Next base: position 18,455,695 of record NC_088805.1, on the reverse strand, counting down.
ACACTCCTGAAGTTACTTCCCTAAAGAAAAATTACTCATTTTACAGGTGTGGAAATGGAACCATAGACACAGCCACTTGGCACCAGTGAACTGCTGGCAGAACAACCCAACCCAATAGTAGTTCACAGAGCCAGATCCATAAGTAGTCATGGAGACATGAAGCTGTTTGTTCAGCCTATTACTCGATAGATTTACTTCATTGTATTATAGGCTACATTAGAAATAAGATAGCCCAAACTTTTAAAACAAGCTAATTTTGTTCTCTATACCAAATGTTTTAATAGGATGGATGCATCCTGAAATGCCAAATATACCATATAAACAGAAAGTAGGACAACTACCATCTTTTCTCTTCTTTATGTTAAGATTGAGTTCCATGACACCTTCAGTTCTTCCGGTGACTCTGTTGTACGTGATGCTGCAGATCTCTCATGAAATAATCCTGAAGGAACTACAGTATGTTTGTGCCTGAACAATGGTTTCCACTGAAATTTCAAATGCTCTTTTACATTAACTTAATGTAAGTGAAATTGCTTTTCTAGGGAAAGAGCTGATGTCAGCACCAGATGTTTGAGTGATTGCTTGATTTTTCTAATGCATTTTAAAATAGCTAATAAAGATGGATTTTTTTAAATAGCTTGGCACACGTGTAAAAATGTGTAAGAGTTAGGAGTGGAATTTTGATGAGCAGCTCCTTTTGGGCCAGTGATTTTTTTCTACTTGTCTCTGGACAAAGCAGGTCACATTTCTTGAGAGCAGAGACCCTGAAGTATAAGGGTGGTGGCTCTATTCTTTCTTCCTGTCCTTCTCCCTAGGACCTGTAGATGTTCATAATCCACACAATTCTACTCATCCAAATCTGTGACAGCTACAGCAATTGTTACATGGAAACATTTTCTGACATTTTGAATTCAATTGCATGGTCTTTTTTGGATAACAAAAGGCATTTAATTATTTTGTTCTTCATTCCCTCTCCCCTTCCTGCCTGTGTTCTGTTCCCTAACCCTCCTCACCCCAGTGCATCCTTCTTCTGCAACTCATTTCCCTTTACCCCTTGGAATAGCTGTGTTGTTCCTTCTCCGCAAGAGGTGGCTGTCACCTTCAGGAGTTGGCTCCTGCTTCCTTCTGTAGCAGCAGCCTATGCTGGTTAGTTCTTGTTTCTAGCTCCTTCTACAGACCTGTCGAAGAAGCTAGAAATGAGGAATAGCCAGCACCATGTGACCTACCAGTTATTCATGGACCACTGTTTGGGAACCACTGGGTCAGCCACTCCCTGGAAATGCTGCTATTCAACATCATCTATATCCAGTCCAGGTGTGACTAGTTTAAAGAGTGAGTCAGAAGGGCAGGAGCAGAAATTGAGTTAGTGTGAGCAATTCTGCTGTATAAGAAACCTAGGGCCTGGGGTCCTTTGGCGAGGTGCTCCAAGAATGCAAAAAAACTGAACTGAAGCTTATGAGCTGCAGTCCTAGATTTAGGTTGTACTCCTGGTCGTTTCAGAAAGCTGTAATCTATACTTGTAAACACCTTCAATAAGCTTGTTCTGAGTCATCTCTCTGCAGTCCTACCTCCGCTTTCAGCTGGTGACACCAGGAGACCAGTCATCTGGCTGTATGTAAGAGAAGCTGCCACTCTCCAAGTAACTTCCGTTTGAAAAGAGAAAGCTTAGCAGGGTAATGAGGAAAAACGATCTTTACACTTTAATGAAACTAAATCACAGATTATTGCAAGTCTCTTGCTAGACAATGGCTCTATTACTTATGTACAGGAAGAATGTCCAGTGCTGTACAAAACAGATAAAGAGAGTCCCTGCCCCAAAAAGTTTACAGTCTTAACAAGCTATGAATGCAGCTGCATTAGCAAGGGACATTCCAATTCTGTAACTTCTCAGTATTGGATACGACAAAAGGTTAGAATGGCTTCAGTAAGAGTTTTACTGCCAAAGGCCTAAGATCCATTGAAAAAAAAAAATCAATAGGGCTTAGATGTTTTTGCAAATTTTCCCCACAGTGGCCAGTAAAAATATTTTATTTATATAATTATTATTATTATTATAATCCTGTTAAGCAGAGTTGATCAGAAAGCGGACAAAAATGTTTTTCTTGACGTCTTTCCATTTTCCAGTCAACCCCAACATTAAGGAAGTATGTTTTAGCTGAACATTTCCTAACCATTGTAAGATGTTTTTATTGTCCAAACAAGAAATTATATTGTTGGTTTAAAACCATGTTTCAATAACAGTTTTAAACATTGTTATCTTTATAGTATAGACAGGTCTTAAAGTAAACAAAAGAGAAAGACTCTTCAGAGATAAATTGGACAACATCATTATTCAGTTCTTCTAACAGATATAGGTACTTATTGAAATGAATTTCTCCATTCTCAAGTTCAGTGCTAAAACAATACAAAGCCATCATCAGCAAGCTGCCACTTACGTAAGACCAAATATTTTGGACTACAACTTCAAGCTTATCAATTCAGTGCCTAGCACGCTGCCAGGGCTTTAATAAAAGGTACTTATATTTCACACATCTATGGAAGAACTAAATTAATATTAGAAACCCATAGATTTTTAATACTTTCCAAAATATTGATCAATTTAACTTAATGGAATAATTTTCCTTGTAACCTATGTTCTCTCTTGAGAAAAAAAAAGTCTTACCTTTCCCCACCACTCTGCATTAAAACACACACACACACACACACACACACACACACACACACAGAGAGACAGACAGAAGGTAAACATTGCTGCTATTGGAATAGCAAACATGTTAAGTACAGTAACTCTTCACTTAAAGTCGTCCCGGTTAACATTGTTACATTGTTGATCAATTAGAGAACATGCTCGTTTAAAGTTGCGCAATGCTCCCTTATAACATTGTTTGGCAGCCGCCTGCTTTGTCCACTGCCTGCAAAAAGAGCAGTCCATTGGAGATAGCTGGCGTGGGCTTAGAACCAGGGTGGACCAGCAGCCCCCTCCTCCCCCCATCAGCTCCCCGCTCCCCTAAGTTCCCTGCGTGGCAACCACCCAGCAAGCTATCAATTGCCGGCAGTTCAGCTGTCCCTCCCCCCACTGCCATGTGCTGCTCCTGCCCTGTGCCTTGCAGCTGCTCCCGGGAGCCTCCTGCTTGCTCAGCAGGGGGAGAGAGGGTGGCTAATGTCAGGGTGTCCCCCTTCCCTCTGCTCCTGCACCCCACTTACCCCATCTCCATGGGGGGGGGGAGAACACAACAGGACAGGGCTCAGGAGCAGCTGCTGTCTCAACTTGATGATCTACTTAACAAGGCAGTGTACTTAAAGGGGCAATGCGCATCTCTCTCTCACACAGGGTGGGTCTCTCTGTCTGCCATGCTGTCTCCCCTCCCTCCATTAGTGCTGCCTTGTAGAGTATGAAGCTACATTAACAACAATGGGTTAACCCTTGAGGGCTCAGCCAAAAGCTAGTTCATCATTTAGCAGTAAGGCATTCCCAGGGAAATATCCCACCCTCTGACTTCACCACCTCAACCAAGCTTCACAAGCATCATTGCTGTGTACAGTCTTAAACTCTTTGTTTAAAACTTATAGTGTGTGTGTGTGTGTGTGTGTGTGTGTGTGTGTGTGTGTGAGACAGACAGACAGACAGACAGAGACTTTTGCTGATGAAAAAAATTTCCCTGAAACCTAACCCCCCCATTTACATTAATTCTTATGGGGAAATTGGCTTTGCTTCACATCATTTCGCTTAAAGGCGCATTTTCAGGAACTTAACGACAACATTAAGCGAGGAGTTACTGTAGCAGCTTATTCCCAGCCTCAGTTTTCTCCTGAAGCTAGTTGCACAGCTGAACTCAAGCCAACAGGAATACCAGGATTGTCATGTGTCCATGTTTTTTATGTCAACTCAAGGCATGTTAGCTGGAACATAAGCTTGAATGCTGACAAAAAACTGGCCTAGAATTACTCCTTCATAGCTACAGGCATGGGACTAAAATGGTTTTACGTGAAGCCATTAAGTTTAAATACAAATGACTTCATAATAATATAATTAGTAACATTAATATAGGCCAAGTGTTGCTAATTATAGCATTATGAATCTGTTGCAGCACTAAATGCATCAGTAACTGGCAGCATTATGTATCATATGCTTAAAAACAGAATTGCTGCTCCAGCTCTTAAGTTTAGTAGTATTAAGTAGCTGCCTACTCGTGGCATTAGCTATTAGTTCAAAATAGTGTCTGTGACAAACACTTTAGAGCAGAGGTGGGCAAACTACGGCACGCGGGACAATCCTGTCTGGCCCCTGAGATCCTGGCCCGGGAGGCTCACCCCCGGCCCCTCCCCTGCTATCCTCCCTCCCCCACAGCCTCAGGTCACTGGGCCGCCGGCGCTCTGGGCAGCGGGGCTGTGAGTTCCTGGGGCAGCGCAGCTGCAGAGCCCAGCCTGACCCGGTGCTCTGTGCTGCACGGCTTGCCTGTCCTGGTGCAGCCGCGCCGCCAGCCTCCGGTTCTCCAGGCAGCGTGTTAAGGGGACAGGGAACGGGGGGGTTGGATAGAGGGCAGGAGAGTTTGAGGAGTGGCTAGGGGTCAGTGGTGTGGCTAGGGGTCGGGGCAGTCAGAGGGCAGGGAACAGGGGGGGATTGAATGGGAGCAGGGGTCCTGGGGGGGCAGTCAGGAAGGAAAGGAGGGGTTGGATGGGGCAGCGGGGGGCAGTTAGGAGCAGGGGGTCTGGGGGCGGTCAGGGAGAAGAGGTGGTTGGATGGGGCAGGGGTTCCGGGAGGGGGGCAGTCAGGAAGGAGGGGGTGTTGGATGGGGCGGGGGGGTCCAGTGGCGGTCAGGGGACAGAGAGCGGGGGGGTGGATGGGGCAGGAGTCCGGGTGGGGGGACGCGTCAGGAGGCGAGAAGCAGGGGGTCGGAGGCCAGGCCATGCCTGGTTGTTTGGGGAGGCACAGCCTCCCCTAACCGGCCCGCCATACAATTTCAGAAATCTGATGCCCGTCCCTACTTTAAAGAGAGTAGCAGCCAATCAAATACAGTGTAATCTTATGATGGAGTCTTCACACACTTCACTGTAGTAAGTCAAACTATAAGTACATTTCTAATCTGTTTATCTTTGTATTAAGCTTAAAAATTAGCAAATAATATTTTAAAAGGCATCCAGAATGCCAGGTCTGTTCTTCCCTGGTTCGCTGTCCCCTACCTCCGACAGTTATTGGCCTTGTGTTCACCAGGAAAAAAGAGATGCAGTTTTTAATATGCATTAGCTATCACATTAATATTCTGACATAAACAGAGCAAGCTGTAGCTTGAGGTAAATACCCAGGTGGAGTCTAACATGTTAGCTGACACCCCCTTTTTCCCCTCGTGTAGACATGGCCAGTGTAAACTCACACTAGCTGAAAAGAAGGGGTAATCCATTTTCACCCAAGTATTCATTCATCATTAAAATCAAACAAGTGTTTAAAACTTTAAGAGGCTGACAAATTTCTTCCCCTCCCTGTTGCTCAGTCTCCTGTAGTATCATAATTTCACCAAGGCCCTGCTCATGCTACAACTTTTAACCATGCTTTTGTGACAAATTAGGAGCACTATCACCTCAGCCAGTTATAACATGATTCAGTTCGTATCCAGTCCACACAAACACTTATGGCCTCACAACCAAGTTCACCTGTCCACACCTACCACCCTATCTCTTGTGTTTATATCCGTGCATTCTGGGATGTCATGCCAGCCCTCAGTGCTTCAGCAGGAGACAGAGTGCCAGAAGGACACCTGCAAAGAACAGCACCAATAGCATGTGAATCAATGCACTATGGTATGTCCTGAGGAAGGAAGACTAGCCAAAAATCAGTGAACACATTATGGTTAGGAGTCACCTCCGTGCTGGAAAAAGTATGCCAAGCCAGTTACAAGAAGGCAACGATGTGCCAACTCCATCTCTGACAGGGGACACCATTACTAACAGAATTTTAACTATGTGGCATATGGGTATAAGACAGTTAATGCCAACCATACTATGAACTGGTTACACTTTGTTGAAAGTTGTAGTGTGGATAGAAGCAGCTACTCTGGCATCCTTCAGACTGGACAAGAGACTTTGAATTGGGGGGCAGAGGGAGAGACAAAAATACCAAAAAAATAGGAAGGATCCCTATTCTCCACAGAGAACAAAGATTCTAAAAGGGGCACAAGCTCAATTATTTTCTCTTTGCAAGTCATCTTTAAAGTCTACTTCCCAGGCATGGTGATCCCCCAACCATCACCCCTCTGTTCTTTCAACCTTTGAGGAGCCATCCTTTCCTCTCACCCCTCTTTCCAGGAAGATGCACATCTGCAGCTTTGTCTCAAGATTATCATCACTGTTCCTTGCAGTGAGCAAGGCAGCTTTTAAGCAGTTGGCAACCACCACTGAAGTTGGCCACATCTTTCCTGAGAAGCTCCCACTGGGAAGAACGGTAATTTGAGGAAGGGGTTATTTGCTAGGGAAAATTCTGCACTGCTCCCAAAGCCCTCACCCTTGGCAGATACAACTATCAGTGACTGAGCTTCAGCCCAAAACTTGTCTTCCCATGTGGCCCATAACCACTGCAGTGTTGCTAGAGAGTTACGGCTAGGTTGATGACTCCATTACATAAAGCCCAGTTTTCCAGAGAACTTAAGATATAGACACTTGACAGGCTTCAGGATGAAATTTAGGCCTTGTCTATATAGGAAAGTTTCAGTATAGCCCAAGGTATGAATTTAAACTAATTTAGTTATACCCGTGTAACATCACCCCTAGCCCACCCACAGGGATATTCTCATTCCTGCAGAAAAGTTGCTAGCTTATATTGTGAGGGAAGGAGCAGAATGAGTGCCCACACAACAGAATAACTATAAAAAGAATGAGGAGTCCTTGTGGCACCTTAGAGACTAACAAATTTATTTTGGCATAGGCTTTCATGGGCTAAAACCCACTTCATCGGATGCATGCGGTGGAAAATACAGTAGATAGATATCACACACACACACACACACACACACACACACACACACACACACACACACACACACACAGAGAACATGAAAAAATGGTTGTTGCCATACCAGCCATCATGAGACTAATCAATTAAGGTGGGCTATTATCAGCAGGAGGAAAAAAAAACAACAACCACTTTTGTAGTGATATTCAGGGTGGCCCAATGTGGTCTCTAAGGTGCCACAAGTACTCCTCGTTCTTTTTGCTGATACAGACTAACACGGCTACCACTCTGAAACCTGTCAGAATAACTGTCAGTTTAAACAAACAGTTAAGTTATACCAAAAATCTTTTGCATGTAGACAAGGCCTTGATCCACAAACTCTCTGCCCAGAAATAAGCTTTGGAAGTTGAGATTTAAATATTGATGCTCCTGTGTGGCTAAACCTCACCCACACATTAGGTCTCACTCTCTCCCTTTCAGTGCTTGTGAGGCAATTGCTCATTACAGGCGGGTGCTTTTAAAACAGCTCTAAAATGAAAGCAGAGCCTTGTTTTCTGTTCTCGTGACTCCATTCAGTAAATGGTAGCCCTGATGCTATGAAATGAGTCACATGAAACATGATGCCAGGCAGCATTCCCTCCTCACAATGCATGATTCAAATAGTCATTTTGCTGCTGACACTGAAAGGGCCTTATGTTTTTATTAATTGCTAAAAAACAATTTTCCTCCTTATCCATCCTGTTATCTTAAGGGCAATTATACTATCCCCGCGTCAGTCAAAATAACACAGCTTTTCCCACTGTGAGCCCTCCTCTCCCAACTAGTAGCAAATACTGTCAGGGCAGCATGCACTGAAGCTCTCAAACCTTTACCTTGCAGTCAATGCAGCATTCAATGGGGACCAAAATAAAATAATAATAATTAGTATTTCCCTGAGGTTAGCAGAAACAACCAAGCTTTTTAAATCGTGAGTGAGGCTCCAGGCTAAATGTAGTTGGAGTTTTGAGGTTAAGAGCTATACATCCAGACAACACTGGCAGAGGACTCCATTTATATATTATTTAGATTTTCAGAAATGCATTACCACAGGTGAAGGTCTTTACAAAGGGCTTGCAAGCATCAGACCCACACTTCAGATTTCCATGGTGCCGCACCACCTTTGATGAGGTTACCATGAAGTACTATGTTTAATCAGATGAGTTTGGCTACGAACGAGAATGAATACAAAACTTGTGTTCTGTGCTCTAGTACAATTCCTAATTTAGGCACCCATTGGGGAAAAAAAATCATTAAAGAACTTCTATAAATAAAGGATGTTCACACTGGAGTCACAACTGAAAAGTTTCTGGAATTTCAAAACCAAAACAAGCCATCACTATTGCAGTCACATTAAAAAACTGTCCTGAAGAGCGCTTAAAGTTTCTCAAACCCAAAATAGCCTCCCTTCAAAGCACCAAGTTGTACAACCACCAAAACTTGAGAGAGAGAGAGAGAGGGGTAAGTAACTTTATGGTGATTACCATGAGCTTAAAAACCAGACAGACCACAAATATAGAGAAACATTTAAATGTTACCCAAGTCAGAGAGGATAACAAAAGACATGCCATTTGGAGCAGAATCTTCTAGTTTTATGGCTCTACTTTTAATGAGTGTTTTTTGCCCATTAAATTAGCTACAGAAATTATATCAATCTAGAGTGCTAAGTAGAGAGTCCATATTTTTAGTGTTTCTTCTGAAAAAATGCTACAGTACATTGATATTATCCTAACCCAGCATCAAGAGAGAATAAGCTATTTATGATAGCATTACCAGAAGGAATCAGTTTCTCATTTTTTCTAAATGAGAACAAGCAGACAGAAGAGATGCAATTGATGCTCTAAAGCTGAGAATTTGAATATCTACTTTGAAAGAAAAGATATTAAATGGCATAATTAAGAGTCCGAATAAACTTACAACAGTGCAGAAGTACAGCTAAGAATTTAAATGCACATGCGTTAAACAATTCAGTTATGGTATCTATAACAACGATGACTTGCCCCTGCCACCAGCCATATCAATGATTCACGATGCCTCATTCACCATGTTGCCAACCTCCAGCATTCAAATATCATCAGCCAAACCTTTAAAAAGTAACATTTTAATGAAGAATAGATTTGGGACTATATTTGCCTTCAAGTTTTTGAGGCTTTAAAAAGGTACGTGTCACATTTTTAAGCATTTATTTCAAACATGAGGAACTAGAAGCTTTTTTAATGGGAAAACTGAGGTTCTTACATAATCACAGAACTCAAGAAACTGGAGTTTTAAGTTAAAAAAAAAAAACCACAAGTATTACTAGACTAACAATAGAGTCATGAGAGTTGGCCAGACAACATTCACTAGTAACAAGGAGATAAGAGAAGAAATGGAGCAGTTTATTAAGAATTAAGGTGCTTTACATACATAGACATAACAGTTAGTCCAGCTCCCTAAAGTTTTCTCCAACATACAATTAATCTTTCAAAAAGGAGAGCACCTCCAATGCCCTATCTGTAAGTACCACGGAAGAAAGCCTGGAAGACCATCTTTCCAAACAATTTCAGCAGAACAAGCCTGTTGTATGCAATACCATGAAAATATTTCCCAGGTAAGGACAAACTTCCCAGGACACTCTTCCTGGATCTTCCCCTCCTCCCAGTCTGATTGCAGTGGAGAAGAATACAAAGCCCTGGCTCACTCTTGTCTCAGGGCCCTAACAAGTAAATTAGAAGAATGAGTCTACACTGTAAAAATGAAAGACAAAAAAAAAAAAAAAGATCTTTTCTTATTGCCATCAGGGACAGCTTGCTTTGTCACAATCCCCATTCCCTATCTACAGTGCTCTGGCAGTTCAGAGCCCCGGCACCTCTGGGGTTGCCGCATCAGTTATGAAAGTAATAAAACTGCTTGAGCCCTGACACCTCTTTCATTACAAATTTAGCTCTGCCTATATACAAGGGTCTTACTACTATAGAAACACTATCTAACGATACATAATTTACATATGTAGTATTTCTCAGTCTGAAGCATTATCAACTTCCAAATCTCCCTCCATTCCCACACACATACACACAAACAGATTAACCACTTCCTCCTTATAAATTCTCCTTTGGGCAGCAATCACACCTTAAAATTTTAGGTAAAAAGAAGCTGTTTGTTTTTTTTGTTTTTGAGGGGGGAGGTGAACACATTAAGTGGGGGATTAATGAAATCTGACTTACGCTATAAACATTTACAACCTAAGGCCTCGATCCTTCAAACTGCTCTGCATGGATTGACCTTGGCACCCAGATGTACCCACACCTTCCAAGATTGAGGATTTAGCTATAGAGTCACTACTGTAGTTCAGTTTGACAGAACAAGAGTCTTGTGTATTTGCAAAGGCGCAGGGTTATGGCTCCAGTAGTCATTTTAGCTTTGAGTTACCGGACTTTGGTACATCTAAATTCCATATCATGACAGTGTATTCATGTAAAAACTTCAAGGAACAATAATAAAAAAAGCAGGTCCAGCATGTGAGAAAGCAGTAGTTTACAAACTTGACACTCCTAGACCTCAAAAGACAAAGGGGAGAAAAATCCTCCAAGAGCAGCCAATCGGATTTAGATAATCCTGAAAGTGCTCATAAGATCTATAATGATGATTTACAGACACTTGCACTTCCTTCCATGATCTTTGCAAAAAACCTGTTAAAGTTACACAGAAAGCTGTTTTGCCTTGCACATTTTAAAAAATTCAACTAAAGCAGTTTGCTTTAAAATTAATTTGGCTTTTACATCATTCATGAAATAGAGGGCAGAGCAAAAACCAAAACCTAGAATGTCTTTTGAAGACTATTTACATTTGAAAAGCTTTTTGACATGTCACTTACTGGGCGTTGAACTCCTTCAGAAACAAACAAGGCATGTTGTTGACAATAAATGAACAAAAAAGTAAAACCAGAAATGTTGCTGTATTTAAACTGCAGCAGTTCATGTGGTAATAAGAAGTGGTATTGTATATTTGTTAACATGATATAGTTGATCATTTCCTGTCTCTTTGGCAATCTGCTGAGACTTTTTTAATGCTATTTTATTGTATAAATAAACTAAATAAATTCAAAATCAACCCTACAAACTGGATACACTTGCATCCTACAAATGATCCCCTCAGGCAAGTATAATTGGGGTTGTTCTAATTCCCTGTAAAGTCCAAGGAGAGATTCCCTCTGACTACAATAGGTATGTTATGAGGTTCTTGATATGGAGGTGGAAGATAAACATGGCAGGGGTAATGAGGCTGAATGGGTGCACTGGTCCTTGAATAATGTTCCCCACTCCCAAATGCATTTGGGCATAAACCCGTGGCTAATTCACAGATGATCCCACTTGTCACTTGTGTTTAAATGTATCTGTCTCTCCTTCCTAGGACTCTTGATATGAGCAAAAAATTCAAAGATGTACTAAAATGTACTAAAATTCTAAGCTTGTACTGTAAATGCAGAGTTTATCAGCTGCAATCTATAAAGGGCTGGTGTCTGGATTTACCATGGTTTGGGGACATAAATGTTGCATTGCTGGAGAGAGGATAAGTAGCCCTAATATTAAATAAATTAAAGGAGATATCCTATCTCCTAGAACTGGAAGGGACCTTGAAAGGTCATGGAGTCCAGCCCCCTGCCTTCACTAGCAGGACCAAGTACTGATTTTGCCTCAGCTCCCTAAGTGGCCCCCTCAAGGATTGAACTCACAACCCTGGGTTTAGCAGGCCAATGCTCAAACCACTGAGCTATCCCTGCCCCGTACAATATTGCTGTTGTAGGTGTGGTACACATCACTATGAAGTTACAAAATCTGAAAGCAGTAAACCGAAAATAAAGCTAAACTTTCCTTATGTGCACAGACAGCCGCCATTTTGTTCTCAGATTTGCTGCAGCTTGTTAAAGAGGACACACACAGTGCTTTCTTGTGGAGTTTGCTTTATTTCTTGTTGTTTCCCTTAGACTAAAGTCTTTTAGATATTAAATACATGCTTCCACTCTGAGTGTGGAAAAACAACAGTAGGGCATTCAGAAAATCTCTGTGCTAATTCACTGCCTATTCCTTCAAGAAGTTATTTCCAGAAAGCTAGAGAAGACACAGTAAAACTAGATGGCTTTGGACTCCATTTATCAAATACCTTACAGTTTCCTTCAGGGCAGATGAAACATAAGTAGTGAGGAGAGAAAGCTAAATCTGTATGCAGAGCATTAATAGACAGTTTAAAAATTCACTGCAGACCTATTGACTCTTGCCAGCTCCTGCTTTCTAAAGATGTATCCCTTCAAGGCTGTTGTGCCATGGAGCAACAACTGGTAGGGCAAATTATTTTGCGCATGTGTCACTCTTGACATAGCATGCTTCTAACAGTCTTGAGGGTGCCACAGGCACACCCAAGTTCGGAGGAGGCAAAGGTTTTATAAACACAGAAGCCTAGAAAAGACACTGGGCTCAAAAAGCAGGATATCCCCCCTCTATACAGTCTTTTCAGTAGTTTAGGCATATTTTTGGTTCTCTTAAAAAAAAAAAAAAGTATTTGCTAATGGTTATCTCAGAATGCCTTTTCTCATTTCCTAAGTAGACTGTTTCTACCGTCCATCTGTTCCTCACCTTTTCTTAAGCAGTTGGAATAGCACCAACCTTGACAACCTCACAGTCACAAACAAAATTTTATTCACTGCAAGCATGTAGGACACAGTGCATCACTTCTGTAAGCATGGTGCTGATTAATGTGTTCAAAAAAGGATCTCCAAAATTAGTAACTTCATAGACATCTGATCTCTACACATTTTACATCCAAAAAAAACCACATTCCTGTTTTACAGTTTATCATGAAAAGGATGCCTTCTAGAGCCTTTCTGGGGTTAGGTCCATAATAGATTTACATTAGGGAACGTTGACATGAGAAAACAGCTTCACTATTTGCAAAATATGTTTGAAGTTGTGTATAGTCTGTCCTGCTGAATCTGCATGATAATTTCTAAATAGAAGAGAAAATTAAGTAAGATGGAGAAAAAGCAAATCCATGAGTGATAGGAAGACAAAACAATGAAATTACGCACACATACAAGCCGCAAACCACTAAGGCCTTGTACACACACAAAAATTGTACTAATTTAACTACCTACATTTAGAACCTGTTGATTACATCAGTGCTATGCCTTGTACAGACACTCAAATTGATTTAAGAGCTCCTTATATCCATTTAGCTTGAGTTGGTAAGAAACAGACAAAGGCACAGAGAACTCAGCTGCTACTGGCATCCCAAAGCTGCCCCAGCCCGGGTGCTGCTAGCCTGTTTACTGCAATGAGAAGAACAGGAGTACTTGTGGCACCTTAGAGACTAACAAATTTATTAGAGCATAAGCTTTCGTGGACTACAGCCCACTTCTTCGGATGCATATCTGCATTTACTGCAATGGTAACAGCTGAACTCACTGCAGAGTAGCATGGGGAAGTGTCCGATCACAGTGGCAGAAACAAGGCTACCACCTCTAGAAATAGCTGAGAGAGGATTGCAGCGTATCTCCATGAAAGCTCCATTGAGATAACTCAAGAGGAAAAAAGGGACATCCCCGTTCAGATAAATAGACTGCTCCACATGGCCCCTCCCACCTAGCCTAAGGGTACATCTACACTACAGCGGGGAGTCGATTTAAGATACGCAAATTCAGCTACGTGAATAGCGTAGCTGAATTCGACGTATTGCAGCCGACTTACCCCGTTGTGAGGACGGCGGCAAAATCGACTTCTGCCGCTTTTTGTTGGCGGCGCTTACTACCACCTCCGCTGGTGGAGTTAGAGCGCCGATTCGGGGATCGATTGTCGCGTCCCGATGGGACGCGATAAATCGATCCCCGAGAGGTCGATTTCTACCCGCCGATTCAGGCGGGTAGTATAGACCAGACCTAAGAAATGAAAAGCAGACATCAAACCTACCTCTGTTTGTTCCACCTTTACCCAAGCACAGGGCACTGATATGATGTGACCTGTGGAACCAGACTGCCATACAACCTTCTCTGAATTTATTCCTTGAACTTTTATTTTCTAATCTTATACAAGTAAAGCAATGAAAAAGTCAATACTTTTGTCTTAGCTTTGTGCCATTTTTTAAATGGGGAACAAAGGCAGAAGGGGAGAGGGGGGAAGAGGGGTGGATTAGGTCTGAGGGAAAGGAAAAGAAAAAAAACCCATTGCAAGGAATAATACATGTACACACTTACCTGAGCTCCCATCCCCTTCACCTGCAGGCTCATCTGCGCTTGTCTGGGGCCTGGATGGACTCCTATGGAGTTTCAAACAAGTCCTGGCTCACTGCATGGTTTGAATCCCCAGCCATATCTCCCCTCCCCACCCCGGTCATAGCAAGGGTCTTCATCTCAGGCCCTTCGGAGGTATCCACAGTCACTGCAAGGTGCTAGCGGAGTCACCACCCAGTGTAGAATGCAGTTCATTGTAAAAGGAGCCGTTCTGCAGAGCAGCACCAGATTGCTTGTCCCCTCCCTCACTTCACGGTAAACCCGGCATAACTCCTTCACTTTCACATGGCACTGCTGCTAATCCCTGCCATGCCCCTTTGCCAGCATCTCCCGGGCAATCTACTTGTAGAGGTCAATGTTTCTGCAGCTGGTCTGTAGCCTGCTTGCATATCCTTTTCTCTCCACAGCCCAAGGAGATCCAATACTTCTCGCCCGCTCCAGGCAGGAGTGCCTCTAGTAGCTCTCTCTGTGCGTGGAGCAGGCAAGGTCACTTTGGCAGTCAGATGCACACAACACATGTGAGGAAAAGGCACTTCAAAAAAGCACAGGGATTTTAAAGGGGAAGGTGGCTTCCAGTCTTTATGACCCATGGACAATGGAGTTCAAAACTGTGACCAGAGAAATCCCTGTCACAGGACAGGGGCATTGTGGGACAGCTGCTGGAGGAGTCCACACAGGTCATGCATAGTCTGCACTCACACTGTGTCAACCTAAGTGGGTCAACCGTAGCTCTGCTTCATTTGGAGAGAGGTGTTACTGCATCACTGTAACAGGATGCTTATGTCAGCTGCAGATACACGCATAACTCAGTGGACACCAGCGAACTTACATTGACCTACATTTGTAGCATAAACCAGGCCTCAGGCTACACTGACATAAGGGACTCAAAGCAATGTAAGTGTTCACATAAGAGGTTTGCACTGATTTAACAACATTAGTTTCTGAATGGAAGTAGTGAATTGTTGCAATTCTTGTATGAAGACAAGGCATAAGAAAGTTCTTTACCCTACCAGGATGTTTTTCTGAAATTTTACATTCAATTAAAGAAGATTTTGCCAGTACTGGGGAGTCAGGAAAGAGAAAAGTTTGCACATACTTGAGAGTCAAACTAGGAGCACGGTAGCCTATTTGTAGGTTGGTCCACACATGGCCAGGTATAGTCATCTTGTCAGTGCTTCTAACAATGCATCATTTTCTCTTGCAGTTTATCCTCTTGGGTTCAACACCTTATAAAAAGCATAGCAATTTTCTCAGTGGTCTCCCACTCAAGTTGAACAGGCCCAATCCTGCTTTACTTACTTGAGTCAACAAGATCTCAGCCCAAGATGATATGGCCTACAATGGTGAGAGACACAGGAATGCTGGTTGGAGACATAGGTTGGTTGTGGGTCAGAGTTACAAGAGATTCTCTCTCTCTCTCTCTCAGGTGGGAGAGGTCGGTAGCCACTGACTGCAGCAGCTATTGTTACAATGGGAAAAGAAAGCTAGCTCGTTCGACTTATGGTAAAATAGTCCTGGTGCAATACATGGCGTTAGACTTTTCACCTGGGTCCCTTGAATAAGTACCTCGTTTCTGTTTGAGATCTTAGCTCTTTTCAGAGCTTAACTTACTCACCCAATGGTTTATACCTAATTGCTGTTCTTGCACAATATTTAATTGATTGTTTCACCTGCTTTGAAATGGGAACTGCAAGCTCTTTGATAAAGAGAGCCAAAAAGGGGCTCCAGCTTTACCACTAAACCTGCTCCAAAGTACCTGTTTCTACATCTTCTGCTGAAATGCTATTTTGTAACTTACCATTAATATTTGGTGAAGAATAAATAAATACCCCTAGACCTCCAACTACATAAGGATTCTTTCTTATGGTATTAGTACCCTATGTATGGAAGTAACAAGTAAAGACAGGTCCCCACCCACAACAGTTTACAGTTTGACATTCTGAATCTGCAGTTGGTTCTAGGCAGGCACAGATATCTATCTACTTGATTCCAGTTGCAGGATCAGGGCTGAGACCAAACAATAGACAGGGGATGGTGGAGAATGCATGGGAAGTATGAAAGTAAGTGAAAGATAATGAGAGGTTTGTGTCCATGTATTTTAAATTACTTTTACCTTGTTTGATAAGACAGATTTTGGGGGAAGGGACAAAAGCAGAGGTGTCAGCATGTGTCCAGCTCGTGAAGCATAACACCTTCACTTGCAATAGGATGGGCCAGAATACCAGTCCTTTCCATTAAATTAACACTAGGACTAATTCTTACAGTGCAGAATCATGAAGTCTGATAATAGGCTAAATAAGGTTTAGGACTTCATATCCCCGATTCCTGCAGAAAAAAGTAAAATTTCTATAGGAACTGGGGTGTACATTATTTTCATTACTTGGATATACATAGCCTATGCTAAGTTATTGATAACACCTGATCTCATTACCTCTCCTCCCACCCTCCAAACACAACCCAGCCTCTACTGGGAATCCCAGAATGTAGTGATATAAAATCCAGCTAAGAGAACCTTTATCAAAAATGAATTGTAAATCAAATACAATGGACTGGGGAAAGGATCATAATTTTGCTGTTCTTGAACCACAGACCTTATGATTAAATCTGTCCCACTAGCCCTGTAATACAATGCAAGAAACAATTTGTCATGGAAAATTAGCCAGTCTAGAATGATATAAATGAATGTTTAATGACTACAGTGTTAGAACATAAAACATTTAACGGTAGCTGGTGAAATTTTGATACAGGCATCTCCCCATTCATATGTCCATGTAGATTTACACATGGAAATCAAAACGGCCAGATGCATCATAGCAGAAAGATGTACTAACGGCCCTCTTGTTTGACCTCTGGCACACAGTGAATGGGTGCAGGCCGGAGGGCAGAACCTTTGGAAGATAGCAACAGAGGGTCCTGTGGCACCTTTAAGACAGAAGTATTGGGAGCATAAGCTTTCGTGGGTAAGAACCTCACTTCTGAAGCTTATGTTCCCAATACTTCTGTTAGTCTTAAAGGTGCCACAGGACCCTCTGTTGCTTTTTACAGATTCAGACTAACACGGCTACCCCTCTGACACTTTGGAAGAAAGTCTCTCATAGCAGCATCTTGGCCAGGACTCTATGCATCAGCTGTACAAAAAGCCTGACAGTGACACACATTCGTGCATCAATAGACTACTAAAGTAGAAGGCAATCACAGAAGGAATAAAAGTTTAGGTGAATTATTTTTTATTTTCACTCTAACTCAAAAGTTGGATTAAGTGACTTGCCTGAGGTCAGACAGGAATCAAACCCAGATCCTGTGAAGGTCAGTGCTTTAATCAAAAGACTGTCCTTCTCTAAAAATGCCTCATCTAGACTGTCTTTCTGCTGACTCAGAATGATTCCCTAGGATTACATTTGCAGTTATGTGTATAAGTGCTAAGCATTATTACTGAAACTGCTAATTAGTGCCAAGGATGATGCTGGTTTAAACACCTGTCCACTGGGAACTGGACTGCAACCACAATTCATTTCACAGCCAATGAAGAGAGGTGATAATGACTCATTCATTACTGACCTAGACTAGCTAGACGACCCAACACTTTCAGAGGAATTTAAAAGCCTCCCCTGCCGCAAGTCATCTGTATCTACACTAATCCTCCTCCTATCTGAATGCATAAGAACCATATATCAGCACACTGAAATGTGGCTCTTTGAAAAAGATCTGTTATAACCAGCTGCTTCACTATTTTAAAAGATGACCATTATCCACACACACCACAGAGTCCCCTTAATTGAGATATCCCATGGGATGTCTTATCTTCCTGTTTAAGTAGCTGTCCTGATTAACACCTCAGTCCTGCACCAAGCTTTGCACAGGCAGATCCCTGTGCTCACAGACTCCCATTTGAAACCAGCAAGGGTCCATGCAGGGACAGGAATCTGCTTGGGTGAAGCTCACTGCAGGACAGAGGCTTAGACATGAAATAAAAAAAACATACAAGTAGAAGGGGTTCAGTGCAGTCTATCTTTAATCTTCTTCAGCTCACGTGTTAGGAACGCAGTGCAGAGATTTTCCCACTTGTTTAAAATGGCATTTGTACCCACTGGAAGTAACTAAATGAACCTGCTTGGAAGAATCTGTAGACAGCAGTCATTGACATTCACCTGTCAAACACCATGCCCTAGCTGGGACACATCCTAGGAAAACGTGAAGAACATTGTATTTAAAAGAAACCAAAACTTCCTCCATACTTATGTGCAGAAGCATTCAGCATCAACACGTTAAGTGTGAAAACTTTTCCCCCCCCAGGGCTAGATTTATAAGGGTACGTCTACACAGCAAATAAAAACCCGCAGCTGGCCTGTGTCTGCCAATTCGAGCTTGCGGGGCTCAGGCTGCAGGGTTGTTTCATTGCTGTGTAGACTTCCAGGCTTAGGCTAGAGGCCACGATCTAGGACCCTCCCACCTCACAGGGTCCTAAAGCCTGGGCTCCAGCCCGCACCCAGAAGTCTACACAGCAATGAAACAGCCCCGCAGCCTGAACCAGAGTCAGCTGACATGGGTCAGCTGCAGACATCTTAGCTGCTGTGTAGACATAGCCCAAGGGTGCTCAGTAGTTACAGCAGAGGCCAGATTCTCAACGGAACTCTGACCCACCAGCTCCAATTGTCACTTATTTAGGTACCTAAATGGGTGTGGGTGGGTGCTGAACGCATCTAAAAAAAAAAAATCTGGTCCTTGAAGTACAGTTTCTGGTACCTGGTGTCTGTAGCTGGAGTGCAACATTTAGGCCTGGTCTACACTAGAGTTAGGTTGACGTAAGGCAGCTGGTAAAAATATTTACCGCACCTTTCAATATTTTATTGTACAAAGTCATGTCATTGCAAAATATTTTACCCTGGGTGAGGGACAATGTGAAAATTATGGAGTAAACCACATACCATGGAGACAGGAATATTAGAAATAACAGATTTTGTAAAACTGGCTATATGGGGTTGTCCAGAGTGCTTAGAGCAATAAGGCATCTTTGACAAGCATGGGTGTCAGGATGAAAACTGTGGAATAACTGCTGTCAGAGGCAGGCCTGGTTTTGGAAAACCCCTCCTTTTTTCAGCAAATTCAACTTAAAGTTGTATGGGATTATTTTCATTTTATATATAAAACCTCACTTCTAATTTAACTTTGCTCATGAGTGAGATCTCATTTTGCATGTTTGTTTTTCTCTTAAAATTTAATGTTTTGCACTAGCACTAACACTCCCAGATATATGATGATCCAGTAGCGGTGGGTCTCAGTGTTCAATCCAAGTTTGCTGTCAGCAGTGTACGGAGTTGCCTCAACATTTTACCACAGTATCATATTCTGTTGTCTTATTATTTAGCTCCTCAGAGGCCAGTAATACTGTAGTGTAGTACATTAGCCAATTGAACTGCATATGCAAATTGAGTACATTCTAACTGGTTGCGATGGCTTCAAATTGTTCTGCCTGGGTGGTGCAGAAAAGGTTGCATATGGAATCCCCTACAAGATATACAATATCCAAGTGGTCTAAGGCACCAGACTCAAGGCTTTGTCTTCCCCTCTACTGAGTGGTCTGGTGTCCGTATGGAGCCATGGGTTCAAATCCCACTTTTAACACACAAATAACGCCACTGCTTCCCTGCAGGCTGAATATGTAGAAACAGTGAACCAAATGGGGTCAGAAAAGACACTGACATGGCAGATTCTTCTCCTGTTCCCTATGGAAGGAAGGCCTGACAACATCAGTATTACCAACCCCAGGTGGTTGGTTGGTTGGTTTTTTTTTTTAAACACCAAAATACAAGATTATTAAAAATAAGCTTTAGATTCTTGCTTTTTGGTTTTAACCGTTTAGGGTACACTTAGGTCACACCTCTGAACTTGTGTCTCCAACCATGAGGGTGTGGAACTCTTCAATGAAAGCAGAGATTCTCACATAAATGACTATCTCCAGGAGCTGGGGCTTTAAGAAAACAAACAAACAAACACACACATCAAGTCCCATGGGACTTGCAATAAAATGTCAAGAAGCCGGCAACAGTAATCTTAGCAAGAGGTGGCTCTGCTCACTACTGCGTGTGCAGGCAGCACCGTTCTGCTCTCATACTGCAGAACAGCAGCATCCTTGCTGATTTTTTCCCCCAGGCTGCCTGAGTGAATTGGGTGGGGCTTGGGATGGGGGAGAGAAAAGAGAGAGAGACCCCGACCCTTAATCTTACACCAGTTTGTTCAAAAAGCACTCATCTCAGGTTATTTTGCAAGGGTTTATCAGCAATGAGATAACAGTAAAAATAAATAGGTAGTAGTTTACTCTCATCTGCAACAGCAGGCGCCTCATTGCAGCAGGAGAAGATTTGACGTGTACAATATCTAGAGCCTGTAGACAAGCTCAGCATACTAAACTTACACCCTGCTCTGTAGGAAAATGTTGGAACTGGATGTTCCAGAGTTTGATTGCATATACTACATTAAACGCTCTCCCCAAAGTGAAATCAAAGCCTTAAACAACCAAAACGAGAATAATCCAACTCTAGTTTGTTCTCATTATACATATGACCAGGGACTGTTTCATGGTATGTAGCCTCTTAATTCACAGTGGCTTTACTGTTTGTCACATTCTAGCTTTAACTCGGATTACATCCTCTGTTTAAGTGTGAAATTTACCCCTGTACAGAGGGCCAAAACAGGCCTATGAAACCACTTAAAACCAATGATTTAAAGTGCTAATAACTCCCTGAGCAAGGGCAGATTTCACACCAAGTGCATTGTAGAGTACATGCTGAGATTTCTTGCATAGATTATCTACAGATCTAAACCAGGAGACAGGCTTTTTTCCCCCATTTGCCTGAACAGCAAACTGCTTCAATAACTTATTTGAAACAATCCTGAACATAAACCAATGTGTGACCGAAACAGTCTTAAGCTGCTTAAAAGTATTGTTATTTCACAAGGTATCAGTAACTTTTCCCTAAATTGTCAAGTCTTGATAATTCTGTAGCAAAATGCATGCTAGTTGACTGCTCCTTTCTATGTAGTAGGAGTTAATTCAAAACCATTTCCAAATGGGGGAAGATGCTCCTACTTTGAAAATAATCAAGTGCGCACCACTTTGTGAATTGCAATTCAGATTGTTCTGGCATGTGTGGAAGAGGCTTGTCTAGTGAAGTGCATGATAAGGGAATTAATACTTAGCATTGAAATGTTAAGTGCTAAAACAAAGCAAGGTTATTTTTACTGGGAAGTTTTACAAAACACTATTAGACGAAGGGCATGTCTACACTGCAAAATTAAGTCGACATACAGCCACCACAGTGATTAATTCAATTTTTAATGTCCACACTATGTTCTTTCTGTTGGTGGTGCGCATCCTCACCAAGAGCACTTACACGGATTTAACTGGCATTGTGGGGCACTGACAGATGGAGCCCTGCTGCCAGGGCTCTCCTTCATACCCCCACCCCTCTATCCCTCACTACGGGCCCGGACAGCAACAGGTGACGTAAGCAATGCAGTGTATACACAGACACTGCTTTGAACTAACTACATTGACTTAAGCGCTACATCTCTCATGGAGGTGAAGTTATTAAGTCGGTGTTACTTACATCGGCCAAAGTGACATTTTAGTGTAGACACTAATAGGTATGGTAAAATAATGAATAAGTTTCTGTATAAAGAAGCTGTTCTCACACTAATGTACAGAGATTTAGCCTTAGAACTCCTGAGAGACTCTCTCCCTATCTCCAGTACAATCCAGGCCATTGGGAAGCCTCAGAACATAAGAGTAAATCTCAAATAGTTAATAATGATTTCACATTTGGAATAAAAAAAATCAGTATTTACTATTTAGCAACGATTGAAAGTAACCAAGATAATTCCTAAATTGAGTTAATACAAGTTTTATTTTATATCTGCAGCCAGTACACATGATGAGATAAAGGGTAGCATTCCCAGTGATATCTACACTAGATATGTACATTAACATCCAGCTATAAATAAATAATTTACGCCCCTGTAAACAATAGTTGTTACTTTAGTCTAGGCATATTTTATTTGCAGTAGTAGGAGAGCAATCTGGGGCTAATGAAATATTCCATCTGGACATGTATATTGCAAACTGAAGATTTATGTAACATGCATGATGCTGTTGTATACTCGTCTGAGTTGATTTTTATTATCACTAAGTCAGATGTCTTTCTCGTTGCTAAGTGGGTTTCCTTTTAATTGGAAGCAGGCTATCTGTACTGTATCAGAAACTATTACATGCTTTATTACCATACAGCTTGTAAGTTTTTTTGGCAGAGGTGGATCAAATGTCAATGTATCTTTATTCATAATTATATTTTCTCTGGCGACTAAATTCACCTAATGGGTTTTTTCTTAGTATAATTTAAGATACCTATTGAGATTGTAATAACTCCACTTTTCTAGCCTTAGATCAATTTCACCTGGCATTGCTTGATGGGGGAAAGACATAAAAACAGACACCGGAGCAGCGACACCAAAGTTTTGCTGCATCACTACTACTTCACTCCCCATGTTCAGCTCCAAAATTCTTGCAGCACTGTAATGCTACCATTCAACTTTTAAGGCCTTTTTTACATGAGAAAGTGTTCAGCATAATCGAATACGTGAATTCAAACAGATATATAGAACAGGTGCAGCATTACGTGGACACTTTTTTCATTAGGTCACTTGGGAAAAGGATATAAGCTACACTGAAAAGCCACTCATAATAATGTTCACTCGAGGACATAACTAAAACTAGCAACTGTCCCATGTAGACAAACCTTAAGATGGTTGGGGAAAGGTGGAGTAGGTGGACCTTGCAATTCTGAATTAGTTACAATTTTTAAGAATTATTTTGTTTTGAATGAGCAACCCTTGTAGTTTACATTATCCAGAGACCAAGGGAGCTTGTTCCCAGGCTATTTATAAATAGAAACAATCTCTATGAAAATGTTCAAAGGGAGCATGCCCAGCAGAGTTTTCAAACATGGTCTGTAGTTCAACTAATATTCCATAAAAGACCCCAAGCCAAAAAATTGCTTTGGTATAACCAAGTACAGACACTAGAGGCTTACGCTCATCTAATTCAGATTGTTTTACTCTCTCTAAGTGCTATTTCTGTATGCGTCAAGATTCCTAATCTCTGTTCATTAGGAAAATTAAAGGAACTTGCTACTGGCATAAATCGCACATGTTGGTCAGCCACAGCTGCAGTCAACATACAGGGATAACTTTCATAAGATTAGCTATTTTGACTTTTCAAACTAGATTAGCATTCCAATACCATAGTGAGGATTGCATTAAAAATAGCTACTGAAAGGAGATTAATATATAGTCTCTTCTCAGTCCACATGCATCTCTTAGTGGTAGAGAAGAGAAAAACAACACTTAAAATAAGAGGGCACACAGGAAATAATCTGGTCAAGTAACTAGGTTCTACAAATGATGGAAAACCTAATCTGCGTAATTAGGAAGACCCGTTCTTCCTCTTAAAGGGTTTGTGTACACCTGGATACTAAGAAAAAATAAAGAATTAACTAAAGGTGTAAATGTAATGTGGACACTTATTCAGAATTAAAGTAGCCTTAATTCAATTTAGCTTAATACATTTCCAAAAGGTCACTTTAATTCTGAATAGGAGCATCCAAACAGGGGGTTGATGAGGTTTATATAGTTTAAAAGTGAATTTGGATCAGTATTTCTGAGTGTTCCCATGTCTTCATGGAAAATTCACAGGCAAGTTGGTGTGAAAAAGCTAGGATATATATTTAAAGCATAATAGCTAGTCCACATCAACTTCTGTGTAGATACTCTCTTATTCCATACTAATAGTGCCTTTTTGCAGTTTAGCTTAATACCTATTCCATATTAGCGATTCTGAATTTTCCCCTCCCATGTAGACAAGCCTCTACTGTGACACTCTGGACAAATCACCGTTGTGCCTCAATCTCTCTACCTATAAAATGGGGATCATATTGATTACACAGTTTATAGCTGAAAAGTACCATGTTAAGTGTTAGCTATTTGTTAGTGTCAATGAGGAATTTAAACATGTGCGCTGCATACTGACTTCAACTGTGGGTAAAACTTTTACCTTTAGAGGCCCTAATGTTTTGTCCATTTCCCTCTTAGTCCACAAGAGTATATAAACGCTGATCATAGACATTGTTCATTATTGCACGTGAATGGATTTCTGCTCCTAAAAAAGAAAACCAAACCATGCTAGATTGGTTGGACTCCACATGAGTAAGAGCCATAGAATCCATGGGAACTGGCTATAATAAAACCATGTTATAGTCCATTATAAAATCACCTTTCACACTCTAGGTAAATGGACTTTACCACTGAGATGTCATGTGAGACACAAATCCAGGCTAAGTGCTGGCTAGTATCATCTTATAGAACCACA
Organism: Chrysemys picta bellii; assembly: GCF_011386835.1. Taxonomy (NCBI): domain Eukaryota; kingdom Metazoa; phylum Chordata; order Testudines; family Emydidae; genus Chrysemys; species Chrysemys picta. The sequence goes on along the minus strand of NC_088805.1, from coordinate 18,431,038 downwards.
ATAAAACTGCCACTATTTTGCCTTTTAAAAGGGCATTTATTTGGGTTGATACAAATAAACATATGTCAGAGACACTGGCAAGCCTTAAAATTTACACCTTGATTATTTCCATCTGAAAGACCTTGCCTTTTCCAGAGTCATTCCTTTTATCTTCCCAACTGGAAGGAAATCACACACACACACACACACACACACACACACACACACACAAAAGAAAAACAAACCTGCCACTAAAGAGGCTTTCAGAATATAAAAGATTTAAAGCTCTTATAATACATTTGCAGATGCACATGACTGTCGTCAGTATCATCTCAGGCTAGAACTTTTAGTAATTATGCTGGAGAGTTAATTTCAAGTTTAACTTCATATTAAGCAAGAATCCTTTTGGGTCTAAGTTTTTTTTTTTTTAAATATAGTACTTATCTACGCAGGAAGTTGCACCATTTTAACAGAAAGGTGTTATTTTACACCAGTTTGGTTAACCTGGTGCAGCTTTATCTGTGGATACTCTTAAATTAATTTAAGCCATGTTTATAGTAGTTTAGCTTGCATCACTAAATTCACAGTTGCAAGCTGAATTGCTATGGCCAGTTTTAACCCAATACAAGTGTCCACACAGTGGTTTGCACCAGTTTAACTACATTTTGTATATCATATCTTTTGTTGAAATGGTGCAACTTGTGGTGCAGATAAATCCACTGTACAGGTATGAGGCTGCTTTCATCTAGTTTTCAACTATGTGGAACACTTTTACAAATGCACTTTGATACCAACTGAATTTGAAATCTCACTCTCCATGCCTGCGGGATCAGAGTAACTCTGGTGAATGTTACTGGTCTCTTCTTCTGTACCTGATCTGCAGAGGATGAGTGTTATGCCCCTCGTCCCCACAGCTGGAGAATCAGATGCTTTAGCTCAAGTGGTAGAGATGCATATTTTTAGCTCTGGAGTAAAGGCAACTCAGGCCTAATTTTTAGGCCCAGATCAAACCCAAACCCACCCAACCTGAGAGGATCTAGTCATTTTCTGATCTGACTCAGAGCCTTTCCCCCCAAACCAGTGTTAGCATGGCTCTCCTCCTGACTGTAGGGTCAGCAAGGCAGCTGGTGAGTCCCCTGTTCCTGCTGTTCTCTGCTGTGCACACTGCAAAGGGAGAGGTGCCAAGACACCTTGGTGCACTCCCTCCACAGCACAGCAAGATGGCAGCGGCCGGCAGAAGCAGGCCCAGTTTAGCCACTGCTGTGCCAAACCCACAGGAAGGAGATGACCCGACCCAAGAAGGACCCGTTGTTTTCCCACCCAACCTGGACCCAAACACTTGCAGTCTAACCTCATCAGGTTTGATTTGGGTTACAGGGTTCTAGTCTGGAGGTCCCTGCTTCACCCTTGGGTGTGCTTGACAAGATAGCATGCAAACAAGCAGTAAGAGTTCAGGATACTTTTTCCAGAAGAGCTAAGAAATTTCACTTTCCTTTTTAAAATCTTCAGTTAACGAAGGCAGGTTTTCCTGATACTTGTGTTTCAAAATAAGCAGGAAGAATCCAGAAAGTGAGGCCTTGCAAAGGGTACCCCTGACAAGCCAGGTTAAAGGGATACTGACAACTTGACTTTTGAAACTAATTTTAAAATAGTGTTCCGAGAAAACACCATTTAAACAGTATCCGAATTTAAAGAAAACAATTAAAAACCATATAATGGGTTCCTTCTGCTCCCCCGTGATGTTTAAGAGCATGATTCAGGAAGCGCAAGAGCAGCACTCAACATGCTTGAGCCACCTATTTTCTCCGCTGTGTGCCTACTCCCTCTTCACTTTCAGCTGTTACTAGTCAACAGCACCGGGCCTGGAGACCAGCATACACTGAGCTAAGAGGTGCAAATGATCAAGGAAACAGCGGATTATAAACCAAAGTAAACTGTAAAGTCTTCCATTTCTAGTAATTTTGTGTTACTTGCAACTACACTGGCTAAATCATCATCAAACTGAACTGATTTTCAAAAACTTATAGTGTGACTTTAACATTAACCTAGCAAAGCAACCTTAGCGGTGTAGTAACTGATAGCATCCTCCTAAGGGGATGTATGCACCACTCAGACGATAACCAGCATAGTTACATCACTGAAGCTATGTGGGCACAACCCCATAGTGTAGACACAGCCTACACAAACACAAGAGGTTTTTCCATCAGTGTAGGAAAGCCACCTCCCTGAACGACGGGAGCCATGTTGACGGCAGCATTCTTCCATCGGACATAGCTGCATCTATATGAGGGATTAGTCTGGCACAGCTTCATTGGGCAGGGGTGTGTTTTTTTTTTTTTTTTTTTTTTTCCCCCAGAAAAAAATATTTGGGCTCTGAGTCAGAATTTTAAGTCAATGTTGTAAATTAAAAAAAAAAAAAAAAAAAAAAAACCAGGAGGAAATATTGGTAACTCTTTCCAAAGAGTATAAAATTCTCTAGCAAGATTTATGATTTTCTGAATAAGACAATGCCATTACACAAATAAAGCTAAACTGGGTGTGGCAGGAGCTAGCTTCTGGAAATTAACAATATTCAGACAAGAAAGGAATGCGAGGACATTCCTGTTACCAAACTTCTTGGTTTAAAGTAAACAATGGAGGACAGAGGATAGGAAACCATCATTATTTAATATCTGTTTACTGATTTTGAAGTGACAGAGGTGCCAAAAAATGTACTTGGAAGGACTGTCTCTTCATTGCAAAAGGAGATGTGCGTTTTTCATTTAGATAGTGATCACAACTTAAAATTTCACTGGAAACAAGGAACAGAGAGCTGTATTGAGGTAAAAACTAATAGAGGTTAACCCTATGCCCCCTAACCAGAATCTGCATCTACTAGATGAATTGAGATGTCTTCATATAAAATCTTACTGGAGACAAGGTAACTGTTTCAATGTAAGAACACTTTTCGTAGTGAAGACATGAGTCAATGATCAGATCTAACAACTAAACCTCCATACTGCTCTACAAGGTACTTGCCACTGAGGCCTTATCTTCACTAGGAAAAGGTGTTTTAAGAGGTTAGCATCTTAGTGTAAATAAGGCAAGTTGTAGTTAATGTGTGTTAACTGATCAAGGTAAAGTCTAAACTCCCCCTTGAGCAGCTAGCATGTTAAAATTACAACTACCTTGTCTGCACTCAGACTAACATGTTAGCTAACTTGTGTTAAACACTAACACTGTTTTCCTAGTGTAGATATGGCCTGAATGTGAATGCTAGAATTCAGCTCTCAAGCCAGTAAACTAAGCAGCTGTCAAGGCTGCTTCCCCTCTCTGAACTTTAGGGTACAAATGTGGGGGCCTGCATGAAAACTTCTAAGCTTAATTACCAGCTTCGATCTGGTCCGCTGCCACCATTCCCAAGTGGATTCCCTTACCTGGGAAGCCTTCAGAAACTCTTCACCAATTCCCTGGTGAATACAGATCCAAACCCCTTGGATCTTAAAGCAGGGAGAAATGAATCATCCCCCCCCTCCTTCCTTTCACCAACTCCTGGTGAATACAGTTCCAACCCCCTTGGATCTAAAAACAAGGAAAAAATCAATCAGGTTCTTTAAAAGAAGACTTTTAATTAAAGAAAAAAGGTAAAAATCATCTCTGTAAAATCAGTATGGAAAATAACTTTACAGGGTAATCAAACTTAAAGAGCTCAGAGGACCCCCCTCTAGCCTCAGGTTCAAAGTACAGCAAACAGAGATAAACACTCTAGTAAAAGGTACATTTACAAGTTGAGAAAACAAAGGAAAACTAACACGCCTTGCCTGGCTATTTACTTACAAGTTTGAAATAGGAGAGACTTGTTTAGAAAGATGTGGAGAACCTGGATTGATGTCTGGTCCCTCTCAGTCCCAAGAGCAAACAACAACCAAAACAAAGAGCACAAACAAAAGCCTTCCCCCCGCCCCCAGATTTGAAAGTATCTTGTCCCCTTATGGGTCCTTTGGGTCAGGTGTCAGCCAGGTTACCCGAGCTTCTTAACCCTTTACAGGTAAAAGGATTTTGGAGTCTCTGGCCAGGAGGGATTTTATGGCACTGTACACAGGAGAGCTGTTACCCTTCCCTTTATAGTTATGACAGCAGCTTAAACATTTAGCTAACTTTTTATTCCAGTCAGCATCCTTGATGCTTTCTTAAGAAGATGCAGAAAACAGTGTGCTCAAGACTAATGATTGATGAGCTCTGTTTGAGTGAGGCGGTTGCAATTTTGAAGTTAAAGCTAACAGCTAACTTGCTCATAGCAACAGCAATTCTTTGGGGGGTGGGGGGGGGGGAACACATTTAGAAGTGGGCTGTTAACTCCACCCATCAAAACAGCATTCCTCCATTTTTTAATCACTGTATTGTAGAAGTGTTTGTATTTGACTATTCATGAAGTGCTAACCAGGTGGGAGGCACCACATGTACATTTAGAGGACACATTATCTTGGTCTCAAGGAGTTCACAATCCAGTGCAGACAAGCAAAACAGTTCTGAGGTTGTTAGTACACAGGGTGCCAGGATCTTGGGTTTTTTTCTGAAAGAAATTGTGTGGTGTGAGGAAGGAAAGGAGTTCATCAAGCATCATATAACCAACATCAGATGTCCTCTTGGGGGTACAGAGATAGCAGGGGACAACCATTTTTTTATTTTTAGATTTGTAAAAGTGTGCTTTGTGTGTCTCAAACAGCTATCATCTTTTCTAACAACGAAGAAAGATGACACAAAAAGCTTGGATAAGGAACTTCCACCCGTGCTGCAGTAAATCTGGAACTTTCAGCACCAAAACCACAGGCTGCTACCAAGTGAGCTAAAGGAGAGCTAAGAATTCCTTTTAGCTGCACCTAACAAGCTGTTGGGCAGAGGCCAACCCACTAGAGGGAGACATAACTACACACTAAGCCCGTATTTACATCAGCCACCATCCTCTAGAAATTGTCAGAGCTGAGTGAAATTTTTCGTTTCAAAACATCTTAAACCATTTTTTCAGTCTAGTGAAAATTTGTGGAAGACTTGTTCAAAATTCAGAGTAGCAGCCGTGTTAGTCTGTATCCGCAAAAAGGACAGGAGTACTTGTGGCACCTTAGAGACTAACAAATTTATTAGAGCATAAGCTTTCGTGGACTACAGCTCACTTCTTCGGATGCATATAGAGTGGAATAAATATTTATTTATTTAAGCTGTAGTCCACGAAAGCTTATGCTCTAATAAATTTGTTAGTCTCTAAGGTGCCACAAGTACTCCCGTTCTTTGTTCAAAATTGTATTTTCCCCTTCTTCCCATTTTGCCAATGAGAGAGGGAGGAAAACCAAATCAATTTTTCACAAATCATTTTTAGAAAACAATTGAAGTTTTCTGCAAAAAGCAATTACTAGGTTTTTGACCAGACAGGCTATCAGACCAGTGGGAGAAGTGAATTTCATAAGAGGACTTTCCACTGAGAACATTAAGACACTAGTTTGTTTAAGCATCCTAAGCAGATTTTAGAGGTAGTGAACTCCACATTTTAACAGTGTTTCCCCTCCATCTCTAACTCAGATGGTCACTATTTTCTTTTCACTCCTACTGTGACCCAATCTTCAATTTCTCTCTCCTTGCACCCCCATTAGTCAGTCTGTTTTCTCTGGGATGGTATTGTAAAAAGGAAACAAAAAAAAAAAGTCCTGAGTCACAGATTGCAGCCCCAGAGTGTCTGTTGCATACACCTCTGAGTACATCCCATTTACTTCCTCTATAAAAACCAAGCTGAAGTCTTATCTTTGACATTTATTGAAGGAGGTTCCACTTTTTAAATTTTCTCTTTACTAAAAGTTCTCCCATTTTATTAACCTTGTTTAAACCCCAATATAAAAGTTTTATTGCAGAAGGGACTTTTTGCTACCTCCCATGATCTCAGTGCCACCATTTCTGCAACGTCACCACCAGAAATTTCTCATGTTTATTAATCAGTGTGAGAACTCAAAACTTTTCTGCACTTACATGTATCGCCACACTATTTTGTTTAAGGCCCTGCACTCCTAGCATATTGTGCTACCTGCAATTCTGATTATCACAGCTACCAGACTAAAAAGCCACAAGTTCAAATCGTTCAGTACTAAAAACTGCAACAAGTGGGAAAAATAAGAGCCGTTATCTTCCTCTTTCCATTCTGTTCAGAATCACATTTCACGGTATGCACTTGTGCATTTACAGCACATACACTTTGGTAAAATACAAAACCCTTAATTGTACAACTGCAATTATGCAATTTAAAATACATAAAGGGGTGAGAGTTCATGGCAGAAGTCTGGTTCTTTGGATGAACATCCCCATGTTTACATCGTGATAGTCTGTGGTCAGAGGCATAAAACCCCCATCCTTCATGAAAGATAAGTTAAGATAAAAATATTGTATTCTGTTGCCAAAAATGACAGCAATTTGAAGAAAGTATACTGACGAAAGAGGTAACAGAATTTCTGCTACAAGTGAATGGTCACTCTAGATTTTTGGAATCTTAAACATAGAAACAATTTTCCCTTCATTCTTCCCTGACGCAATTACTTTTTTAATGGATGGGAAAGATGTATTAAGTAACTCTGAATGCTAATAATTTTTGAATAACTGTTACATTGTACCAGTCTTTTATGGGACTGAATTAGATCACCTTTTGGAATGCTCATATTTATTACTGAAGCAATATATTTTGAAGAATTAAGGGCACAAAAGTGCAATATTCAGTCAAATTCCTTGATTACTAACAAATTTAACTCTTCCCAAAAGAGCCAAAAGGGGACACACACACACACACACACACACACACACACACACACACACAGATAGGAATCTTGGTGAAAAAGTAGTCTTGGTGAAAAAGTAGTAGTGAAAAAAATCCATATTGGAATTTGCCTAAATTAAAGCACAATTGATCATAAGCACCATGGAATAATGCTAATGCCAATGTCTATGTAGTGTGTATTTCAAATGATTTTTAATTGCTACTAATCTATGATTTAGCAAAGTTTTCAGACCAAAGCTAAAAATAAAAATTCAATTAGTAAAAAGCTTAGACTGGCCTTCATTTTTAAAATGTAAAGAGCTCTTCATGTGGAGGAAAACATTTACTAATGACATAAGACAAACTTGCAAGCACTTACACACCTGAGTGGTCCCATTCACATTCTCAGCACTTTTCATAAGAGTAAAGTTACTCTCAAGTGTTTTCAGTATTCTCTGTATAGTAGTTCAGTAAGTGGCTTGGAAGTGATAGATAGCTAGGTAAAGTATTCTCATATTTAACCAAAGTCAGATTATCTTAATTATTAGATTCCCAACATAAGGAAGATTAAGATCCTGATTACAGTGTCCTACAGATTTGTGCACTAACTTGGTGTAATACACAAGAATGTTTGCTTTCTGACCTCAATCTATTAGTCGGTCTTGCCAGGGCATCCAAGTTCATGTCACAGGAATATCTGCCTTAAGATTTGAAAGTTTTAAATAAGGAAATAGTGAAGTGTTGATAAATCTTAAAACTGGACCCTTCCAGCTGATACACATTCATGTTACGATGGTCTTAAATCCAATTCAATCCTGCTAAGGGTTAGCCATCTAGGACCAGTTCCTCAGCTGGTGTAAATCAGAGCTCCACTAAAGTCAATGGAGAAGAAGATCTGGTTCACAATCCCAGCCTTGCAGAGATGCTGCCAAAATCTGTAAAACAAGCTACTAAAGGTGAAGAGTTGTTGGAGAAGCCAAACAGGGACCCTACCTTCACTTATCCAATGCAAGTCAAACAACTTGTTTGTATTCCAAGAAAAATATTTATTGAAAAGCTAGTGGAAGATGGAAAACCAATTCTTTAACTTGTTTGTGCAAGTGTTGGTCTGGCAAGTGACAAATCTAAGGCCCTGTCCAGTCACACCTACTTGCTGCTACTCCTGTTATAAATCAAGACTTCACAACAGCAGGCAAGGGTGTTCTGGGACTAGAACTATTCTCAGAAAAAGCAAAGTGCATTGGAAGCCTGCTAACAACTGTAACAATTATGCAGTTGTATTTTTTTAAGCTGTTGCTGGCTTGGTTCAAGCTGCAGTACGGTGAGGGCCTAAAAATCATTTATCTGGATAGAATTGTTCGATAATAGTAGAAATAACCAGCCAGATGTATACAATAGATTAAAGGTGACTTTAAAAACAACTCATTCTCTTATAATGGAAAAATAAGGATACTTCCCTCTTAGCACAGACAGATGCTATGAGACTATATATTAAATACAATACAGTAAGCTTGATTGAGGAAGACTTTTAGTCATCGACCGTTCGTAGCACTACGTTCAAAGTCTCTTATTCAACCCAATAAATACTCATACTTCCAAAGCAATGGTCAGATCCCTTTGTATACATCTGTTGCTTAGGATATTGTGAAACATCATGTTAGTACCGAGAGATCATTTAAGTTGCAACCATACTTTGCGCAAAAGTCACAGTAAGCTTTCTTCCCCCGAAACCTCAAGAATTAGAACTGAACATCACAGAGACTATTAGTATGTAAGGTTCAAGGTCACAGAACTATGAAGACTTCTTAAAAGCCACACAATGTCAGTCTGAAATATCTGAACCAAATCGAACACATAAAACAACCTTTGTCTCACGTCTGTCGGTGTACAACCAACTATAATTAAATACTCAAATGATGAATGGCAAGCCTGTAAAGCTAGCAGCAATTCTTTGAGTGCCAGTTACAAGGAAGTACAGTATTAAAGCTGGCAATTTCTTCTAAATGAAAGCACTAATAAAAATAAAGAAAGTTATGGTCGAGGGCATTTGTGCCAGTGTCAAACGCTCCTTCTATAATACAATATAACCAACATTTGTATCTTATTCTGAAATTTTAAATTAATATTACTCAAAGGCTAATGAACACCCTAAACTGCTGGTACAGTACAATACTGAAAATCATATCACAGCCAATCCAAACCAGGTAGCAGACACAAGCATATAGTCCCAACGTTAAACGGCAATCTTGCAGTGCTGACAGTTTTCCTGGTCTCAATTTAAAATTCAACCATGATAAAACAGGATACATAAAAAGTTTCAAAATAAAGCAATGAAGTATGAATCTTCTAGTTCATATCCATGTAAGAGGCTTTTCATTTCTAGAAGAGAGGGAATATGCATCGAAGCACATTTCAATCAATTACAACAAACCCATAAAGACAGTTTGGAACACATACATTTGAATTAAGTAATTTTGACACCTCTTCTTAAAAATATATAACGATGCCTTTGCAAGCAAACTCCAGTATTTCAAGCAAAAAAAGGGTTAACACTCTCTAACTCAATGTAACATAAAGAGAGGGGAAAGAGCTAAAGCAGGACACGACTCACATATTAATATGACTACTGGAGAGCTGCAAGCCAGTGTCTTCGGAGCCAGAGCATAATTTTGCATCTAATGGGGGGGAGGGGAGAAGAAATGAGCAAAAGAAAGATTTTGGGGGGTGGGGCAGAAACAACACAAACCAAAACCTAAGTCTGTATATCAGATTCTGAAGCTTCAGGGACAATTATGTAAAAAGATACATCGATGATTAAGTGTGTGTGGGGGGGGGATTCTTCTGAGACGCTGATAAAGAAAAACAACAAACAAAACACCAAACAGAAAACAAAAACCCAGAAACCCATCAGATTTTCAATACAAAACCCCAAAACCCAGAAACCCATGAGATTTTCAACACTTCTCTCTCTCCTCCCCCACCTCCATCCACAGACTTTGGCCAGATTTCATTTCTAATGGCACAAAAGCATTTTACCTCTGCAAATATATTTCTCTCTCTCACACATAAATCGACTCTATTTGCATATAAGGGGGAGAGGATGGTAGTTAATTGGCGCCTTTGGTGTGCACAGACAGCAGCTGCCAGAGTCTGAGAGAGCCACCATTTCATGGCAAATAAACCCTTACCAGTCAGACACATTTTTATGCTTGGGAAATAGAACAAACCTCTGCAAACTGAAGCCAGGGAGGGATAGCAAAAGGCGTGGAGAGCAGGAGCTGCAGCGTCAGGGCCTTGAGGAGCTGTCAAGCCACGAACCCCCCCTCCCTAGCAACCCAGACAGTGGAAGCCCAGCCCCAGCCAAACTGCCCCCCCCCAGCCAGTCCCCACAGAGTCACCCAGTCCAGACCCTCCAGAGACAGAAGCCCAGCTTTACTTACGTGAAAACAAAAAATAAAGTAGTCGAACCCACTAATAAGGCAGCTGCTGTGGAGACAGGGATGTATTTAGTAGGTTTAAACCTCTTTCCAGTGCTGCTGGGCATCCTGTAGTTAACACATCACTATGTATTCCAACCCAAGAGGCACCAGGGAGGGAGGGAAGGGAGGGAGAGCAAGATGCGAGGACCCTCCAATGCAGAGGCAAGGCAGGGAAAGGGGGAAAAGAAGGGACGAGGCAGAGAGAAAGGGAGTGAGAAAGAGGGATTGAGAACAGCTGACCTCCAGCACAGGAAATCCCACCCACACAGGCCAGCCCACTCAGCTGATGTCAACGAGCCCCTTAAGGTAGAACTGCACTAAGAGAGAGAGAGAGAGAGAGAGCACCCTCCCCACGCAGAATGAAGACATACAGGACCATAGACACTTCGCATACTAACACGTACATTCAAAACTGCAGTGCAAATAGAGGCAGCACAATAGAAGCCACAAACGAGCTGTGGACAAAGACAAGCAGGCATCTGGCTAGAGATTAACACACCACCATACGCAAATTTCCACCACGCTCCTCCCTAATGTCCTGTCGACTTCATAATTGTTCTATAGAATTTTTGTTAACCCCTTCTTTAGAATTCAGTAGACACCTATATTCCTGCTATAGGGATGGAGAGGCTTTTTGAATCCAATGTGGAAAGGGTCGATTTAACTATTTCTAGAGAACCCTATTGGTTTAAATTCTATGGAACTTTTTCATGACATTCAAAAGTTGAAATTCATCAGTTATCAGATTGCACAACACAATCCAGATTTGCATATCAAATACTATTGCCTCGGTACTGTGAGCTGCTGCTCATGGACAAGCCTCTTCAAGGGTCCCATTGAACTCAGCAGGGCTCTGCATAGAGGGGTCCTTCTATGCCAAACAGCTCACAGGATTAGGGCGTGTAAGGAGGAACACCAGCACCACAGACCCAAGTTTGATTTACTATTAATCAAGGAATCATGGTCTTTAGTATTCAAACAACTGCTAGGTTCCTCTAATTGTTTGAGTGTCCTGGAAGTTTAATTTTTGCATAAATGATTTAATTAACCCAGAATTGTGTTGTTTGCTCTACTGTTGTTTAAAGGGGTTTCGTCCAGTCCAGTAAGGAGGCACAAATAATATGTGATTTAAGGTGACAGAGCAGAAAGTTTGCCAAAATGTTCTATCCAGAGAGTGTTGCTGTGAGCAGCTCCCTCTTGTTCATATTAAAGGGGTTCAAGCTCAAGTACCCTCACTGGTCACAGTGGAGCCAGTATCACATGGTGAGAGAGGTGGTCTTTGTTAGATGCAAGGCCATTTAGGATTTTATAAGTAAAAAAATATCTGGTTTACACGGGATATATGCCCCCCTTCTAGTCATCAGTGGCTAGCTAAAGTTATAGCTGCCCCAATGCATACCCTTCCTATAGACCACAATGTATACTGCTAGAGCTTACCTTGCTTCAACCAGGAGTACATTGCACCACAACAAATAATAGCTTTCCTTCTCTACATTAGAGGATAGTACTAGTACAGCTACACTGCTAGCTAGAAACTAAACATCCCAATTTTGATCAGGTGAATATTAATATTGCTCATTGTAAGAGGCCAAATACATACCTAATTTCCCAGTAAGTTAAAGAGCAGATTCCCAGAGGCTTAACAAAAAAAACCCTTGCTCTGGATTACAAATAAGGTGCAGCAGTTTAAAGTAATTCAGTCAATTAACCTGCCCTCCCAGCACACCTGAACTGAAGCTCTTCCTTGAGTATAAGCTTTTCCTGGAGCCTTCATTTGGCTAAATTTGTAACCCTTCCGCTTTTTTAGAGAAGTGAGATGAGTGGAGGAAGTGTAATGACCCAGAGGTTCCCTTTGGTGAGACCTATACTATCCATCACTTCAGTATTTCAAAATTTACCATCCTCCCCCTTCAAAACGAGATCAATTTGATCAGATAAGATTGAGATGAAGCTGCATAGGCAAACGGGACTGCACACCTTTCAGTGTCACATTTCAATTGGATAGAGAGAAGCTTTTAAGCAACATGCTTGCTGTGTATCTATGCAGCACTCAAAGCCCATGGGAGCCTGAGGAATAAGAGAGAAGGACAAGAAATTAAACCGAAGACTGCTGCATGGCAGCATACACAGCACCACCAATCAGAGCCTCTAAATCTACTTTGGTAGTTATAAATCAATAATTTCTCATGTACAACTATGAAATCTCAGAATATCAGCTAGCAACTTTCTTTCTGCACCCTCTTAGAACAGAATTTTATTTTACATCACTTTTTATTCTCAAAGGTATCCAAAGAATTTTAATTAGGGCTGTCAATTAATTGCAGTTAACTCACAATTTACTCAAAATTGTTTTGCAATTAATCGGTTTTAATCACACCATTAAACAATAGATTACCAATTAAAATTTATTAAATATTTTGGATGTTTTTCTACATAATCATATATATTGAATGCTGTTGCAATTACAATCAAAGCATATTATTTTTGATAATTTTCAAATATTTGTAAATAATATTTTCTCAGTTTACCTCATACAAGTACCATAGTGCAATCTCCTTGTTGTGGAAGTGCAATTTACAAATGTAGATTTTTTTTTGTTACATAACTGCACTCAAAAACACAATGTAAAACTTCAGACCCTACAAGTCCATTCAGTCCTACTTCTCCTTCAGCCAATCGCTAAGGCAAACAAGTTTGTTTACATTTACAGGCCTCTTATTTACAAGGTCACCAAAAAGTGAGAACAGGCATTTGCATGACACTTTTATAGCTGACATTGGAAGGTATTTACGTGCCAGATATGCTAAACATTCACACACGCCTTCATGTTTCGGCCACCATTCCAGAGGACATGCTTCCATGCTGAGGATGCTCATTTAAAAAAAACAAAACAAAAAAAAAAAACACTAATGTGTTAATTAAATTTGTGACTGAACTCCTTGGAGAACTGTATGGCCCCTGCTCTGTTTTCATGTTATAGCAGTCTCAGATGATGACCCAGCACATGTTCATTTTAAGAACACTTCCACTGCAGATTTCACAAAACGCAAAGAAGGTTCCAATGTGAGATTTCTAAAGATAGCTATAGCACTCGACCCAAGGTTTAAAAATCTTAAGTGCCTTCCAAAATCTGAGAGGGACAAGGCGTGGAGCATGCTTTCAGAAGTCTTAAAAGAGCAACACTCCGATGCGGAAAGTACAGAACCCGAACCACCAAAAAAGAAAATCAACCTTCTGCTGGTGGCCTCTGACGCAGATAATGAAAATGAACATGAACATCTTTGGATTGTTATCAAGCAGAACCCATCAGCATGGATGCATGTCCCCTAGAATGGTGGTTGAAGCATGAAGGGACATATGAATCTTTAGCGCATATGGCACAAATATCTTGTGATGCCAGCTACAACAGTGTCATGAGAATGCCTGGTCTCACTTTCAGGTGACATTGTAAACAAAAAGCAGGCAGCATAATCTCCTGCAAATGTAAACAAACTTGTTTGTCTGAGCGACTGGCTGAACAAGAAGTAGGACTGAGTGGAGTTGCAGCTTCTAATATTTTAAGTTATATTTCTGAATGCTTTTTTTTACATCATTCTATATTTGTAAGTTCAACTTTCATGATAAAGAGATTGCACTACAGTAATTGTATTAGTAGAATTGAAATATACTTTTTTTTTTACAGTGCAAATACTTGTAATCAAAAATAAATATAAAGTGAGCACTGTACACTTTGTATTGTGTTGTAATTGAAATCAATTTGAGAAATGTAGAAGACATCCAAAATAATAATACAATACCATTTAAGTAACAGTGTAATTAATCACATGATTAATGACAATTTTTAAAATCACTTGACAGCCCTAGTTTTAAGATAAAACCTAGAAAACTGGTCTTTCATTTAATAACAAAATCCAGTGGGTATTGATAAAGGAGAAAGTGGTGAACAGTGTAGGAGTATTTCTTAATCTTCTAAAGTACTTTGAAGTCTCCAAATTTCCACCTAGACAGCCACTACTAGTAGAATGCAGTGCCCATCTTCTAGGTGGCTGCTGAAAAGTTCTAAATTAGGCAAATTTCACCATAGAGTTGGGGGTGGAGGGAAAACAACATGACCACTATATCACTGCTTTGAAAATAGCACTTGTATTTAAACTGTTTGGTTAAAAAATACAACAGACCTGCATTGTAGTCTTGTTTCAATCTGCAACTCTCATATCTGATCAGCATTGTGCTTAGAGCTCTGAAAATTTCCCAGTGACACCCCAAACTCAGAAAATTAATTACATTTATGTCAGACACAGGATACATCACCCTGACTGTAGAAAAAAAAATAGTCATTGCAGGAGATGACATTTGGGAAAGTGTCTGCTTTACATAAGACAGCAGCTTTCATCAATATGCATAATGACAAGAATTTTTTGGGAAGAGTCTGGGTTGTGTTGTAATGTTTAAGCATCCAGTATTTAATATATTCAAGTCGCTTGTTTTTATGCAATCTTGTGTTTACCTCCTTATGAAGCTCAGTATTAGCAATTTTCTAATATGCACCTACCTTATCTAAGGTATGCCTGGACACAGTTTAGAGAGTAAGATTTACTGAATATGATCCTCTTCTATAGAAATTTACACCCATTAATGCAGACTTCAAAATAATTTAAAGGTCACGTTTAAACAAGTATACTGAAGACATTTAAAAAAATTAACAACAATAAGGTTTAGGAATAAGCAGATCTTAAAACAAACAATTTATATATATATATATACACACACACACACACAGGCCTTTGTAATCCATAGAGAGGATTCAGCTGTTTCTAAATTGGACACAGGGTTATCACTAGCCCCACACCTTAATTCTCTCCATTCTCCCAAACAGCTGATCACTATATCCCAACAAGAAAAATATCACCATTCTGTTCATATTGATGGCATAATTTCTGCAAATCAGGCAAGCAAGAATTCTGCAAGTCACAAAATTTAAGCATGTTCTGCCCTTAATGTAGCTTTTGGGTGCATTATTTTTAAAGGCTCTTCTCCTCCCCCAATATATTATATATTGTCATAAAATAAGATTAAAAATTCTGGAGACAAGCTGGGGTTGAAATGAGTAAATAGCTGGTAACATACAAAAATGGAATCCTGTGAATTTCCTCACTAGGATTGAAAGTGTAAACATAATAGAAGTAACCACTGAATTATCTCAATTGAACTTTCAAAAGTACTTCCTTAGCAAATTTGTGTTACTCCCATTTCCATACCTGCAGTTTCATAACTGACAATTTGATGTGGTAATTCAACTAGATACCGCTACAAATATAGGAATGAGTTACTATTCCAGTATATTTGTCCAACATATAACTAAGAATTTTGTAAGAACGGATGTCTGAGCTATCTCTAATTTCATACATCATATTACTATACCATATGTAGTTTAAGTCCTCTGATGCAAATTCCTAAACACATATAGTGAAAACATTTATACAAGCCTTTATCAATACTGTTCCTTTAGAAGCTCATTAAGTGGGTAATATAAACAAATCTAGAACACTAATCGTAAGATTTGAGATCTGCAGTTGTAAAGACTTCGCAAGTAATTCTATTTAAAAAAAAAAAAAAAAAAAGAATCTTCCCTTTCATCAAGAGAAAAATGTTTCCCTTATTGAGCTTGGGGGATACTTTCAGATTGGTAAGAGGAAAATAAGTTTGGTTCTGTCATTCTGAGTATCTCTTCTTCACTAAGCACTGAAGATTCTGCAAAAGTAGAATGATTCACATAAATTTTACATATACACCATTAAAGTCCAACACACACCTGGTGAATACATCAGAACATGTCCCTAAATGGAAACTACCAACAGTGAACAATACTGTCATAAAAGGGCAGGGGAAATAAATCAAACTGAAAAACATCCTGAGAACATGGTAGCCAACATCTTGAGTTTATGAAAATGACTATACAAAGTTTTCTATACAAAACTTAAAGATTCCTTTTCAAGTCTAATTTTTATTATGTTAAGATCCCTTTTTTTAAAACCACTTTTTACTTTTCTATTTGTAGAACAGCAACCCAATAGATTGAGATACTTTAAAACAAAGTAGTAATGTTTCAGTTTAATTAAAAAACAAAAAAAAAAGTTCTTTGAAATGCTTTTCCACAGAAATTGTTTTGGTGTTTTACTTGGAAAACAGAAGAAGCAATGTGAATACTAACAAGATATGAGCACTACACAAAGGCCTAGGGAAAAATTCATACCAATGGACTTTCACTAAGGATGAATATGGCCCATGAAGTAAAGCCTGAATCAATTCATCTGAACTCTAGGGTAAAAATATCAAGCCAATAAAACTAAGCACACATGCATGAGTGACTGAAAATCATACAATGAAGTAATGACAATTTATTTTAATTGTAACAATACCTGGGATTAACAGATTAAAAAAAATGAAGTGTACATGAGTATTCATTTTTTTCCAGTCAGGCTCAAGAGCAAAACTAGAATGGCCCGTTTTCTGCTTCTTATGCAGTAGCATAATCTATTGTGTTTGCATTTCCAACACAAGGTTTTGTTGTTTTTTTAAATAAAAAAAGCAAATCTTTTAAATGAAAAAATTTAACGCATAGTTTATTTTGAAATTAGATTTGTAAACTTCACCTCCCCTTTAACAAGTTTAAAAACATTGCTTGTCAGCTTCCATTTAAATCGACGGTGGCTTTCACGAATACATAACATTTTGGCTTTTTACATTCAGATGGCAGTAAAATTAAGTATTTGGAAACATACAATACTATCTTAAATCAAAAACACATATCAAACACATCATGCTGCTGAGATCCCTTATGGAGGAGACAGCTGAGGTATTTGTTTTATTCCCTAGGAGCTTTATAGTTCTAAAACATTTGATTTATGTATCTGGTGTTTGGAAGGGGCAAATCCCACACCAGACAGTACTTGTGAAAATCTGCTGTGCTAGTAATAGGGGAAGAGAAATGAACTTTGCTCATGCCAAAAGTTTATTTTTTGCCTTTAATATAAAATGGAGTACCTTCTTTATAGTTCCAGATTTGATCAACTTACTATAACATCAAAAAGGTATTTACACAAATTTAAAGCATATTTAATGCTCATTTTCCCATGTAGTTTGTCTTGTCTTAGAGAATTTAAATTTCATAAATGGAGGAAGTCAGCAGGCTTTCAGCAGGCTTCTATCAACATTCAGTTCCCTCTTTTAGGTATTATTGGTCATTACACCTTTACAGTTTAGAAAGACTAGACTGAGTTTATTTTTAAATAATTGTTTTACTGATAGTTGTGTTAATCTTTGTACAACGAAATTGTCCACCAAAAAACTAACAAGACATTTACTGAATGTAAAGGCTTTTCGTTGTTTTCTATCCTGGTTTAAGTCTTCCAAAACTCTAGCAGTAGTTAGAAACGAAGTAGATCCATTGCTAATAACCACTGTTAAAGGACCAGCTTGACCCATAATACTTATTCCCATTTTAGGAGCATATTAACATTATATTTCATCTTGCATATTCAAATTATAGGTTTAATATTTTTGTAGTAGTATTAGTACCTCCTCCTATTTTTCTAAAATGCAAGTATTTTATAACCCCACAAATTCTGGTAAAGTGATTGCTAGTTCTGAACACATCAGTGCCAAATTTAGAAAGTGATTGTTGGAGTGTATTGCTTACACTATTGTATTTCAAACTGTGGGAGGTTATCTGGGGTGTATGAGTTGGGGTGAGGGGCTCCGGGTGTCCAGGCTAGGGAGAACATACAGGGAGGCTTGGGGCAAGAGAGCACATGCAACCCCACCCATAGCCTGCTGCTTTCCCACACTTCACTGACTACTGCAGTCTTCCTAAGCATTCTCATTTGTGGCCCTCCACTCTACCAGAAAGCCATAGCCCTGTCTATTTTAAACCCTGCAGGAATGAAAGGGAGGCTACATACTTCTCCAGGGAGGCCCAGCTAGGTCCTGCCATCTGCTTGTCTCAATGAGTCACTTTCTGCCCTGGATGGGCAGGATTAAGGGACCCTTTTATGCCACTCACATGGTGGTGGTGGGGCACACAGCAAAAAAAAAAACCATGGGAAGCTCTGATTTGAGGAGCTCCATGGCATGTTGTCTAACAAGGTTAGATTCATCCCTAACATTAAGTAGATATAAAAACAAAACAAAAAAACAAAAACCTTACTATCTCTGGTAAACAGATGGTCCTTAAGAGTCAGTGAATGGCACATCATGAGTGATCTATGGTCCTATCTACAATATAAGTAGGTTTTATATTTTTTTTTCTAACGCAAACAGCACTCTTGATCCTTTAGCATGGTTAAAAGAGCTTTTGAAAGTCATGAAGACTTAAAAAAAAAAAAAAAAAAAAAAAAAAGAGCAGCTTCCTACTTATCTTTTTGTAATGAAAGAACCTATATGTGACTATTAAATTACATCCATGATAGGTCAAAGGATGTCTTTTTCCACTACTGTCTGCCATAAGTGGTCATCATATCAGTGGAGTTGTGCCAGGAGTATTATAAATTCTACCATCCAGAATTATGTGGCACTACAGCCTTGTAGGAAGCAAACGGTATACTGGTCTGCTAAAGAAAACTGTATGTACCTCATCAAGCAGGAACAATCCTCAATCAGCAAACGCAAACACCCAAAACTGGTGTAAGAGGCCTGCTTAAGTCTACTAATTTAACATAACATACAAGAAATGTCTGCATAATTTTACCAACAGGAAGGATTAAAATGCACTTAATCTAATCTGATTACATCACTTATATGAAGATATGCACCCTCAAATATGTAAACACCAAGTGCAAGAATTATAGTCACAAGTGTTTGAAGTGTATAGAAAACTCAGTTCTGTCCTTTGATGCTGTTTTCAAATTTGTTTTATTCACTCTTTTGGATGACTATAAATAAGTGTTTCCACTATGGAAAAGAAAGTTAGCACAGTACATTTTCATGACTGGGGAATGGATTTTCTGAAGACATCTTCAAAAGGGCAAAAGCTTAGAAAAAACAACCTGAATGTTGGAATTCAGTTCTTTATAAAGTCCCTTGTAAAAATTAAAAAAAATTAAGGAAAAAACACAAGGCCCAAGATGATTTATTGCTTTTCTTCAGTTTTTTCCTTGGTCTCTTCTTTCTTCTCACATTTTTTGCTCTCTTCCTTTACAGAAAGCTCTTCTAATTTCTCAGCAACTTTGTCAGCACTATCATTTTTCTCTGTGCCTGCTAAGAGATTGTTTGAAGAAAAAGTTACACACAGTATGGTAGATTTAATTAACAGTGGGAAGGCGGTGTTAACTTGTTTTACTAAAGAAAGAGTGTAATTGGCTTTAGAGAGAGAATAAGGATATTTTTGAACTCTCTGCCATACACTAAGATGATTCATACTGTTTTTGTCCTTTGTTGATCCATCCCATGCCAAATGAATGTAGACTCATTTCTTTCCCCCTCCCGCTCCGGTTTAAAAGTCATACACTAGGCATAGCTTACCGACTAAGAACGGGATGGTACCCCTTTTCAGTGCCCTCTTGGACAGTTTTTTTGATTGCTACAGGGCAACTACTGACAAGGCATATTTTGTGGAATTAGATGTGCTGGGTTCCATACAACTTCCAGCTCCTTAGATAATATCCTTATCCTAATATAGAGTTATATGCAATTCAGGTCTCTATCCTCCTCTCCCGCCACTCCAACATCTTTGCTTGAGTGAGAGAGAACTAAGGCTACAGTTTACAAGGGAATTCAGTTTCCTGCATTGCCTAACCCACTCAGATTTCCTGAAGCATTTGAATTGCCGACCAGTAGGAGTCTATACTTTTACACCTTTAGTAGATCAAAACTCAGAATTCCATTCTAAATTTTTAATCTCTATATGAAATTGAAGATATTTGTTCAGAGAGCTTCTCTCAATTATATGTAGTGTGTGTGTCTCTCATACAGAACCAAATTAAATTGGTAAAGTAACTTTACAATTTAAACAAAATGAACCAAGTTTCAAAAATTAGTTTAAAATATAATCCTGCAACTGGGATATTTACTGGTGAACATAGGAAGATTTAAAAAAAATCAGTATGGTAAAACTGTTACTCAACTGTAGTATATGTTTTCTGTATAAATAATGAAAAGCCTTTCTATAATAACTACCCTAAAAATTATGTCCCAGGAGCAATTGCAAGTCTTCTACAAGGAAAGAAGAGTTCAACACCCCGGACCATTACTCTAGCAGACTGAAAAAGCCCCTGGACTGAAGACTGCAGTCAGGCACAGAGTGAGTCTGCCAAGAGGCACCAAATATTACAGTGAGCAATCTAAGGATATTCCCTCTCCCCCGCGATAGGCATTAAAAACTTGGGAAAGGAGAGGAAAAAAAGATGAAGTAATCATTTAAAATTCCAAGAGGAGATTAACATCTTACCCTTCTTTGCTTTCTTGTCTACCTCATTCCTGCATTCTTCAAATTTTGCCTTGAATTTCTGTGCATCTGTTTGAAGGAAATAAAATGTTTCTTCATTACCTTAAATCAGCGATTCTCAAACTTTTGTACAGGTGACCCCTTTCACATAGCAAGCCTCTGAGTGCAACCACCTTATAAATTAAAAACACTTTTAAAAATATATTTAACACCATTATAAATGCTGGAGGCGAAGAGGAGTTTGGGGGTGGAGGCTGGCAGCTTGCGACTCCCCGTGTAATAACCTCGCAACCCCCTGAAGGGTCCCAACCCCCAGTTTGAGAACCACTGCCTTAAATTATTTACAATGCCTCTATTCTTTAGATCTATTTTGTTCTGAAACAGACATTTATTCCGAAAAACTCATTTCTACATTTTAGTTTGACTGCCTTTTTTGTCAAGAAATATGCATAGTGGATTTCATCTTAGTTCAAGTGATCTTAAGTATACAGGCTTCAATTATTTCTCATTAAACACTCTCCAAAGAAAGCAGTGGATGTTGCACCTTTGAGTGGGTTCTCATCTTAAGGTTGCCAAGTTCTCATCTTAAGGTTCTGCTGCTAAGTGCAATTTTAAGCTAGCTGAACTTCTAGCCATACCTTAGCAGCTAGCTACTAGGCATTCACTTCAGAAGCCTACCACACATTCTTGTTCACAGTCAGAGGGCAGGCACTGAGAAGACCATAGACATTTATTTTCTCACACCTAGAGATAGTTCCGCCAGGATACAGCTAAGGAGGAATGGCAAGTTTGCACCATCACTGCCTATACTGCACCTGAAGGGAGAATTTCAGTCTCCAGAGTTGAAAATCCAGTCACTTTTATTAAACAAACAACACACACACACCCATCAGTAAAAAGATGCAGGTAACATGGCTCAAGTTACAGCTAACCAGAATTCTTTTGAAGACAACATACTTCAATACATTTCAGTCTAAGCAATTGGTTCTGAACAGTTCCATTTCAAAGATAGAAACTTTCTGATAATAGCTGCTATCAGTTCAATTACAATAAGCATCCCTCCAACCCTTTCTAACTGAAATAATTTGAGAAGCAGATAACCAGTCAAGTCACTCTCAAAATAGAACCAGAAAGGATAATTTGATCCCCCACATTGAGGATAGCATGACTGGCCACTTGAGGTCACTATTGCTCCACAGGAAAATGCACATTTTTAAAGACTGAATATGAAGCCAGAAGTTTTTTTAGAATCTCTTAGGAGTGTGCACCCTCCTCATGGATTTTCAGAAAACCTTCTTTGAAAGGGAGTTCATCATGCAAAGTGACACCCCTTGACAGGACCAGAAACTGAACTTTAATTCTTTATCTATGAATCCAAGAAGGAATTCTACCTAGACTCTCTTATCTGCTACTGCAAGGCAGTATATAAAGGAGGCAATGAAAGCCTTCCCTCACCCCTCAAACTCAGAGATAAGTTTAGGAGTGGGATTTTAACGTTATTCCTCCAAGTACACTTTTTTTGGTAGGGGATTCAGGGGTTTAAATAGAAGGTTTGGTTTCAATGAAAGTTTGCCTGAAGGAGAAAGGATGCTGATTAGAAAGGTGAACAGAAGAAAACGTTGTTTGCCAACATGTGTTAATATGGATCTGCCACAAGATCCCAACTGTGCAATGGAACATGTTGGTAGCATTTTTGTTTACTACCATCTTACCTTCCTCCTATGTGTCAAGCTAGACATTTTAATTTGGCTAACCCACTGGCACAGGACTAGTGGCATGCAACCTGAAAGCTATCTGGGATGCACAATAAGAAGCCAGCAGTTATGATGGTCTTTGACAGTCACACACACTGTTTGCTGCATTAACTGCTTAAGGGCTAGTGAGAACATCTGGATCTAGAAGTGCTTCTCCCCTTACAAGAACTACCCACTAGACTAGACAGGAACTGGAAGAGAAAAATCAAGCTGGTTGTGCAGCCACCATAGTATTCTCCTTGGATGCCAGAGTCACAGACAGAAGGGGTTTCAGCAGCCCCAGAGAGCAGGTCACTCACCCAGTAGTCATTTGGGGAGTGTGGTGAGAAGGGAAGAAGTGTGACAGCCATTTTATTTTCAAAGTCTCATTCTATTTCTCATACAGTTAGTCTTTGCATGTTCTATTTAGGAATGAATGCATAGTGTGGCATGCCAAGTAGGGAATTCCAGACCAACCACTACAATCTGTCACTTATCTTGTTGTTTGTAAGGTATTTGTGGCAGACAGTGGCTTCCATTCTATGTCTGGATAGTCCCTAACCACTCCTGGCCGGGGTACTCAGGTGCTACCAAGATACAAATAACTTCACCTCCAATTCCCAAATCATGGCATCTATTATCCTAAGTTACCTAGAGGAGATACTACACAGTCAAATTAGTTTGATATTTTGAACAAAGATGTGAGAATCTGCCTGTTCTGGCCACAGATATGAGACACTCCCTCCAACAGGAGTGTGATTCCTCCACAGTGCTCAAAGCCTTTAATTAACATAAAAGAACAGAAAAAGAATCTTGCACCATTTCTATGAATGGTCAAACTATGCTAACTTTGGAAGCATTATATCAAAACAATATATAACTTTAAAAAAATAAACTTTAGTCTAGAAAGATTTACTATAACCTATTGTCTAAGTTATCTGTGGTTGTTAGGACTACTATATTCCACTTAGGGGATATTTCATTTGATATGTTAGAAGGAAGAGACAAGTGGATATTAACACCTAGTACTTGTTCAGTGTAGCTGTCAGTAAAGTATGGGATTCTAAGGGAGATGTGATGTGCCTGAATGGAAGTTTTAATACAAGGTGATGATTTCCATATAGTATTTGTAATGCCACAAATTTAATCTTCATTAAAACATGAAGTTGAGGTAATTAATGAAAGTAAGATCAATACACTGGCTGAAGTCCTGGAGTTTTATTGCATTGAAATTTGGAAACACTAACAAGCTCTCTTGAAAACAGAGTGTCAGCACACTTATCAAGACAAAAAAAAAAGTTATAAAGATGGTGTTGGATGGAAGATGGAGCATAACTACTCTTTATCTACATATTCTGAGCATTACTAATTAACTAGTTGCACTCTGAATTAATTCTGCTGCAGTACTATTTAGATAGAAGGGACTGTCCTTACAGACAATTATTAGGGTGGCTTTCTATGCGCAAATGAGATTTTTTTTCTCCTCGCTCACCCCATTTTGAGTGCTTACAGCCAGTGGGATAGATTCTTTAAGAATACAGGGAATTTTTATTCTTTTCTACCATGGGAGCTACAAAAGGTAGCGGTAACTTCTTTCATACATTTACTGTAGAATACTGTGCAGTATTAAATGGCCCAAGGTTACTTCCTAAGGCACATAGTATAAATATCAGAAGAAGCTGATCTTGTGCCATAACTTACTTTCTGCATTTAGGAACCGGATTGCCAAAAGTTCAGGTTTAGGGCTTTCATCTGCAAAGTCAGCATGTGTGTTCCAGACCCATGCCCTGTCACTTCCAGCATTAGGCTTCAGTTCCATTAAAGGTGTAACTACAAAGAAAAAGAACTGATTAGTCCAGCTGCATATAACATTTTGAAATACATTTCCACATAAGCCCCACAAGTACCTTAAGAAAGTTAGCTCTTAGTAAGATGAAGTAAATAAAATTTTATACCTCACAGGGGATTGTAATGCAAAATTATTTCTAGATGGAGGGGTGGGAGGAGGGAAAGAAAAAAAAAAAAAAAAAAAAAAAAAAGATGGTGCCCATATTGTTCTCTCCCATGTCCTAGAACAATCTGGAATGGGAGGTCAATACTGCCAAACAGAATGTTAACCACACACTGCTATTCAAACTGCACTCCCCACAAAATAAAAATTATAGTTCTAATTTAATACCCTTTTAGAATGCAAAGTTCCCCTACTGAAAGACCAATAGTCTAAAGTATTTTCTTAGATAGTGGCCAATGCAGATGCTTCAAAGGAAGGTACAAGAGCATCCAAATAAAATAGTAAAGTTTCTCCCTTTCTACTGCTGGTAATCTTACGTATTATAGATAGTACTTAGCTTCCCTCTGAGATTATTCATTTAAGTGATTTCTCCCTCCTCCCTTGACGCCATCTTAAAATTCTGTTTCAGTCTCCTGCGACAACAAGCTCTACAAATATTCAGCATAGAATAGTATCTTTTTAACAGCCTTGTTATGCTTGCTTACCCTTTTCTGGTGCAAGTGCACGAAACTAGAGAAACTGTAGTTTCAGTAGAGTCACAAGCTTGATGAACCCATAGTTCTAGTTTTTGTTCATGCCCAGGCCTTTTATTTAGTGTATGTAATAAGTACAGGGACCATAGACAAACAAAGTGCTATTTCCAATTACACTTTTCAGTTGCTTCAAACATCTCCCTTCAGCAAAACTTTCCAGGTCTGATTTCTATTCAAACAATTTTTCCTCAACTCGTGTCAAGACAATCTTTTCAGCCATCTTACATGATTTCAGTGGAAAAAAGTTATTTTCTGCTTTAAATAAGTTTAAGACTTTGCAGAACTTCCATACTCCACATTGCTAGATCTCCTTGAAAATGGATGAACATCTGAAGAGAGTTCATTACAAAACTAAAATATGCAACAAAGTATTTTGATGCCTGTTTAATTTACTAGGTTGTAAATATATTCACCTGCAATATTATGGAACTGTGCAATTAATAAGTTAAACAGGCATCAAACTGGATGCATACAAGCACCGGTCTATTTGCTGCTGTTAGACCATTGGCCCATTCTTCCAATCCATTTTTAGGGTAAACAAAACATGCATGAATCCTATAAGACTTGATAACTATATTGCACATAAAAACAGATGACAGCCAAAGGGAAGTTACGAGAAATAATGGAACAAACATACTATAATGATTTGCACAGATTTTTAGGGTTTTATCTCTCCTCATGAGAAGGCGAATTGTTCCCTTCTCCCTGTGCTTCAGGAGTTTCACATCCCCGGTTCCTCGTTCTTTCCACTCTGGAAGATCATTTTCTGATGCAAATCGAAACAGCTTTGCTCGCCTTGAGAAAGAGAGCAAGAGATTAGAGTTTGTATGCAAAAAACAAACCACGCTGAATAAAAGGGCCCTCAGCCCACCTGTCTTAGGTGAAAGTTAAGATTCCACAGAGCTTTTAGGAGAGAGGAAATAAATCCAGAGTCCTTACCAACAAGTTAGAGTACAAGACGACAGATTTTGTAGGCAAATTGAGCACCATGCTATGAGTAGTCAATGAACTAGTTCAGGACAGAATACTGTATGAATGGAGTCATTAAAAAACAAGTTCACTGCCCCACCAAAATTTTGCTGAAAGAATGTCTGTGTAATTTCCAAACAGCTCCATATTAGCACTGAATTAATTCCATCAAAAATTGAATTTCATGCTTTTTTTAAATCATAGGGCACACAAATTTAAGTTACAGAAGAGCTGTTACACTGTTGTGTATATTTGGAATGCCATTAGTGCACTGAAATTACAACCAATGATTCAACAAAAACACAAATGAAACCAGCTCTGTTGGCCTACTTTCATGGCCTACTTTCAGTTTTGTTAATTAACAAACTTGTTAAAGGCGAGACGAACATTTAAAAAGTAGTTGCCCAGCCTCTTTTCCAGATATATTATTTTCTCCGACTATCTACTTATGAGGGAATTCTGCACCATTGCACATGTGCAGAAACATGTCTCTTCCTCCCCCCAAGATTATTTTTGTTTCCCTGCGGATCAACTACCTGGATTCAAGGTGGCTTATCTTTTTTTGGAACCCTAGGATTCAGGAAAGCCCAGAGCACTGGCATCCAGCCAGGTCTCAGCAAATTTTTTGTCAAAACACTTCCTTTTGCTGCACAACCTATTGAACTGCTGGCACCTTAAGAAGAACTTTCCGAAACTCTATTAAAAGGACCCTCTGATCCTTAGACAGCAGAACCTATTTCAGTATTTCTTTAAGGGTTGACTTTATAAGAGAACGGCTTCTTTCATCTGGGACTGCACATCACGCAGAAAAGCTTAGTGATCACGCTACTCATGCAGGTCAATTTTTGGAGATGTTCTCGTAGAACCATGTGTTATCAGAGCCTCTTACAGGAGCACACTCTGGAACAGAGCTTGAAAATGACTACTTTTGGCCATCTGACTTTTCCCAAATGCACTTCATGCCTATTTGAAGCAGGAACATCACAGAGCAAGAGGAATGCATCTTAACTCCTGTGTTACATACACTTCTTTCTCTAAAGAGGTCTCCAGCTTAGGAAAAGTTCAAGGCATTCTACAAAATTTAAACATTTCAGATTAAGCCTGTTTGCCCAGTTTTCTAATCATATAACAACTATTACAATTTGATGTCTGCTAACACAATAGAAAGAGCAGGAGGTGTTTCCATGACCGCTCCAGATGATGGCAGAAGGGAACCATTGAAGAGTTAGAGAGGGTGGGGCATTTACACCTCCAGTCTATAAAATACTGATTCAGTAAGTAAGAAGACAGCTTCTACTATGGAAGGGGGGAGAGAGAGAGAGAGAGAGAGGAGTGTCATGATGACCCAAATATTTAAGCACAGAGTAGGACATGTTAATTTTAAAAAAGAAAAACCTACTTTGTGACACAGTTACACATCTCTAGACCCAACATTTTTGCACAATTCGAGTCAACAGGTTTACATTTTTTTGAATCCAAACTTTTATAATATCAATTTGATATCACTAGAGAGTCAGGATTTCATCATGTTACACTATCAGCCCCAACACTCCAGGGGCACAGCCATTAGTTATATCATGTGCTATTTTCTTTCTACTGGCCAAAATGCCAGTGTGGTATTTTGCAACAAGCAATCTTCCTACCTTTTATTAGTGTTTTTCCAAGTTTAAAAGTAACTAGTGTTTAGATACATACCCAGCGCCATACTACTTACATCTTAAAGAGTTCTTCCTCATCCTCCTCAAGGGTCTTGATCTCTTGTTCAGGAAGGGAAACTATGGGCTCAAATTGAGGATCATGGTTAGAATCATCTGCGTTTTCAGTTGAGGTGTCATGTTCCTCATGCGTTTCCTGCAAAAAGAATGCCAAATTGCAATAATGCAATTTTAAGAACAGTTCTGCAGTGGCTACGTCTGATTTAATATGTTAACAAAGGTATTTAGGAACTACTCTGAATGTTCCAACTACATATACACTAACAAAGTGTAAGCAGTACAACATCAGAATCTGAACTCCATACATCTAAACTTTATTCAGCCTTTTAAAATATGCAGTATAAACCTTCTCTCTTGGAAAGAGAAGAAATTTCTTTCACATTAGTGAAACATAGGAACACTCACTCAGGAGTCTAAGAGCTTGTCTACATATTGCACAGGTGCACACCAGCTGTGGTGTAAATTCTAGTGCACACCAGAGTATGGTGCACTGACTCTGTGGATCTTGCTGATGGACACTAAAAATTTTCTAATATAAACTGATGTAGCCCCATTTGAAATGGGACTACGACATGCACTAGGGAACTTTTAGTGCATTTCAGCAGGGTCCAAAAGGCCTGCTAGAGCATCACATGCTGGAAAGCACTAAAATTTACATCCCGGTGGGGGCACATGAATGCACCGCGTAGACAAGCCTGAAAACATGCTTTTTTGCTTTGAGTTCAGCAACTTCGATCATGCATACAAACCATAACAGCACTTATAATTAACAGCCTTAAAGTTAAGTATTAGTAAAATCAGAAGCTGCCATATTTTCAACGTATATTAAGACTAATCTCTTACCGTTATAAAATAAATCAACTCATTTTCCAATTTCTTCTTTGAACGAAGTTGTAAACCCAGGTTTAACCTTAAAGTATTCCCCATCCATTTCAATGGTGAAACGTATCCCTTAAGCCAGGGGTGGGCGGGCAGGACACATTCAGCCCGCCAGCCGATTTAATCTGGCCCTGGGGAGCGGGGTCTGGGGTTTCCCCGCTCCAGATGGGTAGTGGGGTCAGCAGCCACTTTGTGCGGCTCCCAGAAGCAGCAGCAGCATGTCTCCCCTCCAGCTCCTATGTTTAGGGGCAGCCAGGGGGCTCTGTGCGCTGCCCCAGCAGCTCTCATTGGCCACCGTTCCCAGACACTGGAAGCTGTAGAGCTGTCTGGCTGTGCCTCTGCGTAGGATCCAGAGGTGTGACATGCCGCTGCTTCCGGGAGCTGCTAGAGGTAAGCACAACCCAGGGCCTGCACCCAAACCCCTCGATCCCAGCACAGAGCACCCTCCTGCACCCCAACCCCATCTGCACCCCAATCTGCAGCCCTCACTCCCTCCCCATGCCCCAACCTCCTGTCCCAGCCCTGATCGCTCTCCCACCCTCCAAACCTCTCAATCCCAACCCAGAGCCCCCTCCTGCACCACAAACCCCTCATCCCCAGCCCTCACCCTGCCCCCTAGCCTTCTGCCCCAGCCCGGAGCCCACTCCTGCACCCTGAACTCCTCATTTCTGGCCCTACCCCAGAGCCCTCACCCCCTCCTTCACCCCAACCCCAATTTCATGAGTATTCATGACCTGCCATACAATTTCCATACCCAGATGTGGCCCTCAGGCCAAAAAGTTGGCCCACCCCTAACCTACCCCAAAGCAGTAAAGAAACTATTCATACAGAAGGACTCTAGTCACAGTGGCAATAGTGAGGGCAGAAAATGTCTAAAAGTTTTTTGAAAATAAAAAGGTTTTGGTCTGTGCGTCATAAAGCACTGTGCTAGCTCTGAAAAAAAATCAAGACTTCCTTTTATATATGCCATGAAAAAGGATGCATTTTTGGAGAAACATGGGCACACAGAGTCCTAGGCATAAGGGAGTAGATGGAGGAGTTGCAAAAGTCCTTGAAATAGAGGGGGATGGGAGCATGGCACACAGGGAGCTTGTTGGGTGGAACAGATGAACACAAAGAGCTCCCTGGTTTGTGCAATTAGCTCTGCCAAGAGAAAGCAAGAGATCCCCTCTCTCTAGTATCCTCACACTAATAAACCATTAAGATAACATAGCTACAATGTTTCTTTAAAAAATTAAGCTGATCAATTAACCTTCAAAAGTTCTAAAGTAACAGCACTAAGTCTGGCTTTTAGATATAACCCAATCTTGTAACACTAGAACAGTATCAAAATGTCTCAGGTTAAAAAGAATGTTGGTATTCATGCAATGCTAGAGGTATTTAAATATTACAGATGTTATTTTTAAATCTTGAGTATTGGCTGGAAACCTAGAATTAGCAAACTAGCCTAAGGCTAGGAAAAACTGTTCCCCTATTTTTGGTTTGGGATAATACGTTTTAAGTTACTGAAGTAGTACTCCCTCATACAGGCTTAAAGTTCTGATACAAACGAAGGCTTTTAAGGGGTATTCATTACAAGTGTCTCCATTTACAGTGAACTTTAGATGCTGAAGTTCACGAGTTCAGAGTCTCCTACATTATAAGGATCCCAGACAACTTCAGGAGCATACTGATCACCACATCCATGCCTGTTTTTATCATTTAAGTTATTGGTTTTGAGACACTGTGCAGGCAAAGCAGGTCATTTTTAAAAGACCAAGATCTGTATATTAAGGAAATATTCATATATAGAGATTTAAAAAACCCTCAAAATAAAATTATCATGGCACACGTGAAATTTAAGAAAAGTAAGATTTTAAATACAAATGTTGGGTTCAGATATACAGGTAGTGTTTTCAAATTATATGACTTCATATGTGCAATTTAATATAGTAGCTTAGTATCAATAGGGAACAAGTAGACTGACAGCTGCAATAGGAGCTCTTCTATAACATTGGGTCAACCAGGTATCAAAATATTTGATTAGATAAATGAGAGAAAGGACATTTACTAATACAGCCTAAGTAATTGTTTGGGGTGGTGGGGGGGGTGAAGGTGTGAAGTTCTGTAAAAACTATTCATGGCCTTCTTGAAAAATTCCATTAAAAATATTAGATACACAGTGGGATGCTATATCAATTTGAATTTAAAATTTCTGTATGCATTTTAATTATAACACCTAAGATCACAATGGTGCACATATGATCAGTTTATCTTACTGAAAAGATCTTATAAATGTCATTGAGAGAGGAGAAAACCCAAGATGTCAGGACATACCATTTAAAGAGTGCTCTATCAGAAATTTATAGTTAGAGATTTTTAGATATGGCTTTATAGAAAAATAAGAGTTACTATCACACATAACTGAATTTCCAATTTAACACTTTACCCTGCAGCTATGTTGTCTTTGTTCTTGACTTTATTTTAATATATATGAATCACTAAGAGACTTCTCACTTAAGAAGCCAAGAAATGAAATGTGTTTCTTCCATAGCCAAAGAAGCCACAAGAATATTCCAGAAGGCTAGCAAACAGTTTCTTTGTAACACCGGGAGGGAGAAAGCATGGTCTTATGGTTAAGGCATTAGCAAGGGACTCTGGAGATCTTAATTCAATTCCAGCTCTGCCACAGACTGAGATCTTGGTTAAATCACTTAATATCTGTGCCTGTTCTCTATCTGGAAAAGGAAGATGATAATTTTATTCTTCCTCACCACTGGCAATTTAGATTATAAACTCTGGACAGATACGGTCTCTCACTAAGTGTATGTACAATACACAGCACAACAGGGCCCCCAACTGTGTTGGGGCTTTTATTTTTTACTAGAATACAAGTAATGGTTCGACAGGAAATAAGGGTTAGTTCAAAGATGCTACAACACACCTTTTGGTGACACTTGTTGAGTGTCATCAGTGTTCTAGCATACAAGAAAATGGAGAACAGCCATAGTACTGTAATACAACTTCGATAGAAGAATGGCTGCAGTGCACTGCACCAAGACCTGACTGTTTCCAAGAGAAGGGGGAAAGCAGCCCAGAGAGAACACAGGCCAGGCTTGTAGAACTGATCGACTCCAGCTCTGAGATAAACAAACCTCATTGCAGAGATAACTGATCCCTTTATTGC
Source organism: Chrysemys picta bellii (assembly GCF_011386835.1). Taxonomy (NCBI): domain Eukaryota; kingdom Metazoa; phylum Chordata; order Testudines; family Emydidae; genus Chrysemys; species Chrysemys picta. The sequence goes on along the minus strand of NC_088805.1, from coordinate 18,399,364 downwards.
GCCCCCAGTTCGATTCCCTGCAGGCGCCACAAGAAAATCGTAAGTAACAATAAGCATATGTTAGAGGTGGCGAAAGAAAACGAATCACCGTGTTGCGATAAAATCCCACCCGCCCGCGATATAAAAGCACGTGGGAGTCTAGGACGCCTAGTCCCGGCCCTGCCAGTAACGGGGGGCTCCTTCAAAAGCTCCTGAGTCATAAACCAGATTGTGGCGCCTGCGGAGGCTCAAACGCCCGCTTGGGGCAGAGCCGACCCCGCCGTAGGGCTAGGAGCCAGAGTGAGGCGGAAAGGGATATCACCGTCTGCCTCGGCCCCGGCCGCAAAGGGATGGGCCCCAGCAAGAGACTGGGACGCACGTGTGTCCGGACAGCCCCCAGCAGGGTGAAGACCCGACCCCACGTGCATCTGGGGATGCCGGGTGAAAAGCCACCCAGGCCCCCCTTTCCCGCCAAGACAAGGCCGCCCTCCTCAGGCCCCGGTCTCATCTACTCGCTCGGCCTCGGGTCCCTCCTAAACCCCACTGCTCTCCCAGCCAGCCTCCCTACTCCCCAGGGCCCTTCACCCGACTAGCCCGCGGGCTTCTCGCCCATCTGTTCCCCGCTGCTTCTCCAGGCCCCCCATCCACCGTCTCAGACCACCCAAGCCCGCTCCCTCAGCGCCAGGCCGCCCCACTCCACCTCCTGCTCCCGAGCCCCAGGCCGCCCCAGCACTCCCCATGGAGCCCGTCCGCCCCAGATTGCTCAGGGAAGCGTCGGCATCCTCACCTTGGTCTCCGCCATGGGGCTGGGAGGTGGCGCTGCTCCTAGACTAGACTCGTCCGCGTCGCTCTCTCCCCCCACCGCAGCTTTGGCGCTGAATTTCCTGCTTGCAGCTCCCCGCCCCCTCCCGCTTTTACCTCATTCCCGCAGCCCGCGCCGCCGTTGCCGCAAGGCCTGATGGGAAACGCCTACTTTACCCCGATCCCTTTATCTCGTCTAAGGCTGCTAGCTATAGGAGACAGGGTGACCCCGCCACCTGATAGTAGCCTTTTAATGGTACTAAATCACTGCCACGCGGAGGCGTCCGGCCGGGCAACTTCTCCAGGCTCCTACTCGAGGTCTTGGAAACAGCACGAATTCCCCCCGTTAAACGTACAGCATCCCCCCCTCGCGGGCTGAGTCTAAATAAAATTCATCTCCAAAGATCTAGTGTCTGCCCCCAATTAAACCCTTTTACCCCATTCCCGAGCTGTTTCCCATCAGCCTTTGCGACATGGCGGCGACCATCCCGCGTCTCTCTACTCTCAAGATGGCGCCTGCGTGTGTGCTGGAAGGGGGGGGTTATTTTAATCGTGTATTATTAGGAGTGGGGGGTTTTATAAATGCAATGGGCGGATTCCATGGCAGAATCTGTGGAAACGGGTGAAAAAAATCGCTTTTTTTTCGCGGGCATTTTAGCTTCCCGGTGACGTCACGCAAGACCCACCCCTTCCTTGAAGCCCGCCCCCCTTCTGTGGATGTGTGCAGTATGAGGTGGGGACGGGTCGTGCGGGGAGATGGGCGGGAGGGCTTGCGACTGAGGAGAGCGAAGGGCTCCCTCACGCTCCTCTTTCCTGTCGCTCTCGGCGGAGCTTGAGCCGATGCTCGCCCCATAGGTGCTTATTGGTCGCAGAAGTAGGGAGCCGCGCTGAGATGCGGGGGTGGTCCCGGGGGCGCGGACGGGATGCCCTAGGCTAGGGTCTTGGTGCGCTGGATGCTGCATGGGTGGGTGAGGGTGCTCTCCTGGTGCCGCGGGGTGTAGTGATAGTGCTGCAACCTGGCGGCGGCGGCGGCGTTGCACTATGGTACATGGGGTGAGGTGGTGGGGCACGGTGATGGCCTTTTGCTATGGCACATGGGGGAATGCACCGTGATGGTGCCCTGGCACCAGGGTAGTACGGAGTGGAATGCTGCAATGGCATCACACCCTGTTATATAAGCATGGTATTGTGCATTGTGGCATCTTGGCAGTGGTACGCTGGTAATGGGGGATGGCATGCTCTGGTGGGTTTGGAGTGGAGGGGCATGGCCATGATTACACATGGTGATAGTCATAGCCCAGGGCATGTGCTGTGATAGAACAATGTTGTGGCATATTGGTAGCAGGGTGGGTGGGGTGCATTGTGGCTCAAACTCCCAACATTTTCTAACTTCAACAAGTCCTTGTTCAAAGAGTATTAACTCTGTAAAACTGAAATCTTTACAGGACTGAAGAAATGATGGAAGGAAATAGTGGTCTCTGTGTCCCTGAAGAAGAAAATACAGCCCCTTCTGTAGAAGTAGAAAGTATGACTGAGGTGGAAATTAAGCAAGACAAAGGAGATAGTAGCCATGCAGAGAATACAGCCAATTGCCCTGATATGTACAGATATATCAAAGGAGATTTGTTTACATCAGAGATTTATAAAGTAGAAATTCAGAACCTTCCAAAATATATTGGCTTTAATGATGTAAAGAAATTTCTTGCCAAATATGGACTTAACCCTCATAAGATAAAACTTTTTGGGAAACAAACTTTTGCATTTGTGACATTTAAAAGTGAGGAGGAAAGGGACAAAGCTATGAAAGTCCTTCATGGAGTCATGTGGAAGAGCCGATATTTGAGTGTTAGGCTTGCAAAGCCTAAAGCTGATCCCATTGTAAAAAAGAGGAAGAAAGAAGTGGAGGACACTGAACAGAGAGAGGCAAAGCGTCCAGCTTTTGCAAAAGACAGTGAAGAGGAGTCTCTCAGTAAACAGATAGCAGATGTAGTGACCCCTTTGTGGAATATACCATATGAAGAACAGCTGACAAAGAAGAAGCAAGAGTGTGAACAAGTGCTGCAGAAACTGACAAAGTAATTTCTTTTTGTAATGGTACTTTACTAAAGTTTGAGCTTTAGTATAAATTTATATTAATATAGCTAAAATCCAGTAAAACTTTTCTCTATTCCCTACACAAATATAACAGTTTAAGTAAGTCTCTTTTAATGTGTAAGAATGCTTTTCCTTAAATTACCACCTCAACCCCAGATCTTGAAAATTACATTGTTCTAATGTATAGGATTTGATATTTTTAGTACTTAATCTGTTTGAAAAGATCCTGATAAATTAAGGGATGTGGTTTTAAGGAAAATTATTCCATAAGCCACCAAGGTTAAAAATTAAGATTTTATACCACTGAAAAGCTAGAATTGGCAAGTTCTCAGTGATATAAGGGATGAACTCTGCTGGTGGTGAGATGTAAGGTTTCAGTCACATCATTCTGATGGTCTTCTATCAACCCCTCTATTCTAATTCTCCCATTTTATTTAGTCTTTAAATAATTACTCCTAAGAAAATATTTTAAATATAAAATTACAGTTTTATCTATGCCTCATTCACTTGTATAACTATCCATATAAAGAAAACATTTAAACTTGATAGTCATTAGACACTTAAAAAAATAAAAGCAGACAAGGTTATTTTTCCCCACTTCCATGCTTAAATACCCATCCAGGTCCCGTAATCTTAAGATTCTACTTTGCAGCAGCCATTATTTCACTTAAGCAGGACTGGATGAGACTCCCTTTACCTGTCAACATTATTCTTTAATCAGTCAGGGAGGTTGTTACAGAAAAATGCAGGACTCCCTTGTTTCCCTTTTTACAGTGATTCCAGCCAAGGGGTGACAGATCAACAGCTGCTTTATCCTAGAACTCTGTAGCTATTTTATGTATTTATATAGATTTAAAAATCTGCATTTAGTAGCAGTAAGATATAAATACAGTTTAGATTTTCCATTGACAAGACTCTTGTGGAAGAATATCCTTCAGGTTTTAAATAACTTGATTTTCAGACAAGAAAAATAAAATTGGATGCAGGGCTTTGGAGCTGTGCTCCGGCTCCGCTCCAGTTCCAGGCAAAAACCTGCAGCTCCGCGCTCTGCTCCAAAGCCCTGAATGTCTGTAAATGGTCATGTATTGTTTTGTATAACAGCCAGTTAACCTGATTCAGCTGTTTCAAATACATATATTTACTGAAAGGCTTGTCTTCTGTAAATCTGTTAAACTTTTGCAGGGAAATAGGAAACAACAACAAAGCCCTGTTACCTTGGTTATTTGTACAGAAGCAGAAGTATAATAAAATCTGTTGTCCAGTAGAGGGAGTGAAAGCATCACCATTACAGGTACCTCAAAATCTAACTTGTGGGGATGGAGTAATAATGTGTAATACGCTCTGAAAGTAAACAAACTCTGTTGGTCTGAGGGATGGGGGACTATCTGTTGGGTAATATCTGTAGGTTGGTACGTGTGTAGAAGCTTGTGCTTTACTACTTTTTGCATAAATACCATAATGGAACTACTAATCTAGGAGTTTAAAAAAAAAAGCTATAAATGAATTGAAACCTTACAAAAATTAAAAATATTGGATTGTGCTTTTTCTCCATAGGCTTGCTTACTAGTCTGTTACACAAATTCAGATTTTTTCAAAGGAATTTTCCATTTATTACCCAGATATAGCAAAACCTCCTAACTATAACTCAAGTTCTTTCACCAATATCATTACTAGACCCTTCTTCAGAAATTAAAATTTCCATATGGGCTGAAATTTAATATTCTGGGTTTCAGGCCATCGATAAAGAAATAAATTAACTAACTAAACTTTAGTATTACAAAATTAAAATGTAAGACTAGTGCTACAACAGATGTTTCAGGACAGGCGGTTGGTATGCAAGGTTCTATGTATATAGCTTAGGTAATTTTATTTCTTATTTTAAAATTTTAGACTGAATACCGCAACAAATGTGAATTTTTGATTGGAATGAGTTTAAATCAAGAAGACAAAACTGTGGGTTGTCGCCTTGGCAAATACAAGGGTGGAAGCTGTGCTGTAGTGGAACCATTTGAGACTATTCACATTCCTGCTGTTGCCAAAAAGGTAGTGAAGGCTTTTCAAGACTACATAAGGTGAGAACTAAATTAGGCTGAATGTCTTATCCTGAAAGGTTTTTGCTGCCTTAAATATTTTGAAACATGTACAAAATGAAACATTTTGAAGAGCTGGATGGTTATTTTGAACTGAAACTTAAGTAAATTGGTTCCATTCTGTAGCAACTCCTTTATACTTTGTTTTTACACATAGCTCATCATATGTTATTTGTTTTATTTTATTTACCTTTATTGAGCTTTTTCAGAGTGTTCAGCAATACGTAGAGGAAGACAGTTACTGCCTTAAGGTATTTAGATCTCGTATCTTAGGCAGTATTAAATCAAAATATTAAATGGCCCAATCTCAAAATAGGGTAAATATTTTCTTTTAAAGTTTTCTCATGTTCTCATTGTACTTGGTTGATTAATGTTGAAAGGATTTGCAGAGAAAAGAGTTTTAAAGAGGAATTTGAATGACAGAGGGCGATAGTTTGGTATACTAGAAAATGGGGGACTTTTCCACATGCTGAAGGAAAGCACAAAGATGAAAATATGAGACTCCTGAGTAAGGAACAGTTAGGAAAAGGGCAAAAAAAGATTTTGAAGAAATGAGAATAGAGATGTGGGCAGAACCCTGAAGGTAAAAATGAGATGTTTTAAAGGGCAATGACGTGATCTGAACGTTGAGAAAGGAAGATACTCTTATCTGTATTTTTGATTAAGTGAAGGGTGACAGGTGAGAATCATGAAAACCAAAGAGGAGGAAGAGGTTGAATTCATTAGGGGAGAGATGATCAAGGCTTGGATCTGAGTTTTAGCCATAGGGTATTGCAATTGGGTGTATAGATGCTTCAAGGGACCTCCCTTGCAGTCTATGGGCAGGCGAACAACAGAGATAAAAGGCTGCAGCCCTGCCAGAACAGACAGAGCCACAGTGAAGGGGCTCCACAGGGTGAGACCTGAAGAAGTCATCCAGAGGAACCCAGTTCTTCCAGAAGGGATCAGAGAAGATTACCAGGCAGGAGGTACCTGCAAGGCCCTGAGTTAGGAAGCAGCAAAAGATTTAAACGAACAAGCCACTGATGGTACCACCCAGGTTATGATACAGAGGAGAGAGCGGGCCTGGGTCCCCTACCACCTTCATACAGATGGGTGTAGGACTGCTGAGAACCATGACCTGAGTGGTAACAATAACAGAAATATTGGACTTTGGCTTTGTGTTCCTGTTTTAACTTACTTTATTTCTGTCCTGTTGAAGAAAGAAGGGAAGAAACCTATAAAGGGGATGGCACTGGAAAAGGGATTAAGAGAGGCCCTGAGACAAAGGGCCAAATCTAGGACTATTGAGCAATGGTCTGCTAAAGGGGTTGGAAGAACTTTGGGTAGAGTCAGACTCCTTTCGGTCCCAAAAGGGGAGAGACACAAGTAACCCGACTGGAGTTACAGATGAAGATTGATAGATATAGGTTCTGTCCCTGAACAAACTGAGTGAAACTGAGGCAGGGATAACCACCATTCTGTGGCAGACGACCATAGTGTACTACAGGCCAGAGCTCCCTCAGTTACAAGTATATTTTGCAGATGTCAACAAGGGTCAAAACTAATCCTTTGAATTTAATAGCTTATTTTCTTCTACATTATTGTATGGTGGAGTTGTTTTACTTATCTGAATTATTAAACATTATGCAGAAGTTGCTCTTCTATTCAGTAACTGAACTTTTGAAAATTGCAGGACAACCCCTTACTCGGTGTACAGCCTAGAAACCTATGAAGGTCACTGGAAACAGCTCACAGTCCGCACGAGCAAAAATGGTCATATCATGGCAATTGTTTATTTTAATCCTCAGGTACTGAAGCTTTATATAATATAAGAAAAAACCCTGAATGCAATGGACACTTGTTTAATGAATTAGCTGATTCTCAAGCAAAGTTCTCTGATAGTAGTACTATATTACTCTTATTTAATCTGATAATTATTGGTGGGCCCCGGTATATATGTTGTTCATAACTATTCTGCCTTTTAATTACAAAGCCTGTAGATTTTTTTAAAAGAAAGTTCAGTCAGTTTGTCTGAAAACTATAAATTATCTGAAGACTTTCTTCTTCGTCATGTCTCTGGGAAATGCTATTTTGTGTATGTAATCCCTGTGTCGGGCAGGGCTCTAAGATTTGACATATAAAAATTAGGCAAAGCACGACCATGTATTATGTATAAGAGTGTTACAGGTAGCAACATCTACAATTAAGGTTGCGCAGTGCTACTCATTAAAAGCCCCCCCCCCTTTTTTTTTTTTTAGTTGCTTATAACTTTACCATGCTTAAGTTTCAACTAAAATGGTTCAGCTACTCCCAAGAACTAGGCTAGGGAAAATAAGTTTTGCCCATGTTTTAAAAAAAAAAAAAAAAAAAAATCTTAAAACCATTTAATTGAGATGCCCTAGAGTTGACATGCTTTGGAGCAAAGGTTTGAAATTTGGCAGGAGGTTCACCCTGATTTCAGGAATGTGCCTTTTGTCATCTATGATAATTTGCTCAAATTTGTCCAGTTTGCTAGCTTCTGAAAAATCTCAGTTCGCATATGCTCACACAGCTCCTACATGTCACCTGGGCTTAACATGTGCATCCCCACAGAGCTATAGAGCATTCTCTATCTTGGGCCAAGCAGGACTTCTGTAATTGCTCTTCTTGGCTGCCTGGAGGCCACTGTGGAAAGGGCATGAAATGAGCAATACTCAGTGCCCCATGCCACTGGTGCCCCGGCAGCATGGAGGAGGAGGAGCCTGTCTCAAATACACAGGGGTGAGGAAAAAGTGGACCAAGGAAAGGAGTTAAGAGCAGGAGGCATGAGGGTGGGGGGAATGGTCAAGAGTAGATGGAGGCAGAAGACTGGAGGGGCTGATGGGCAGGAGCTGACAGCAGGAGCAGGCATAGGAGGGGTAGCAGATTGGAGCAGAAGGAGATGAGGCAGAAGAGTCTAATAACTAGAGTTCACTCCCCTACAGAATCTGGGAGAATGTATAGCGGAAGGTCTTGGGCCTTTTACATAGGCCAGGCTAGAATAAGGATGTCCCACTAGTTAATGCCATTTGTAGCCACATGACTCTTATAAAACCCAAGCTATGTCCGTTTAATGTCCCATACAAAATAGTAAAGTAATTAGAATCATTGTTTGATATTTTTTGTTCCTAGACAACACTTCCCTATATAAATATTTGCCTCTCACTACATAAGCAAATGAGTAAAACAGAACAAATACTAAATTACAGTGTTGGAAAATAACCAAACACATAATAATCACATCTTCCTTTCAATTGGAACTTCTAGAAATTAAGTAAAGAAGAGCTTGTTGACCTGAGAACCTCACTGGCAAAGTACTTTACAGAAGGAAGTGGAAAGGACAGTGGGGTAACCTCTCTTTACTTTGTAGAGGAAGGGCAGAGGTAAGTTTTGTACCTGTAAAGGAAAGCTTAAGTGGCATTTCTCCTGTAACTACCACCCTGCATAGCAATGAATATAGAAAGAGTAGCAGTGTAATTATTATTTTATTGCTAAAATTATTTACATTGTCCATGCAAAAGACTCCTAATATTTTATGGTCTTCTGTATCATAACTATTGTTTCTCTACTTGTGGATTGGGTGCCCTTTTTTTTTTTTAATGGATAAAGGCAGTTAGAGCTTTGCATGTGGATAAACCTGGCTAGATAGGGGCTGTCACAGGAGGAGGATACCTTTTTTTGTTTTGTTGTGGAGAACCCAGGAAGAAATTTTCTGAGACACTTCTCTTGCTCTCCCCACCTCTTTCCTTTCTTGCCAGTTTCTGTCTGGTTTTGCTCTCTTCACTTCTGTCCTTCACGGAGCAATCTCTTTTCTTTTGCCTCAGGACCCCATTTTATTTTTCCAGAAACACTAAATGCCTCCTCTTTCTGCCTCTGTACAATGGCAGATGTACCCTCTGAGAACAGAAATTGGATAGTAAAACAAAACTTTTGGTTTTAAGATACTTTACAACTTTCCTTAACAACAGCCTTTGAATTGTTTTCATTTACAGTATTGTAGTTTAAGGCTAAAAGTAACTTTCTGAAGACTCTGAATTAAATGCAATTATAATTTAATCGTTGCATTGATAGGCCTCATCCTGTACAGTGAAACACAGTAATTGTACAATATTGTAAAATCAGCTGTGTGTCCAACTAAATTATTCTTCAATAACTTTGCTAGGCTTCCTATGTGTGCTAATAGTAATGCCCAAATCTCACTAGTAAAAGTAGAAAATCAGCATATGTAAGGTCAGAAACCAACATACTTTTGTTTTTAAAACTGTTGTGTGTGTCTGTGTGGATTGGGTTTTTATTTTTTTTAAGGTCCCCTTTAACATGCTTGTAATGTCCCTCTTCCTTTTCCCCCCTTGAATGTGTCTGTACTATAAGTGGCCATGGCTAAAACCTGCTGTAATGTGTTTTGGTGGCTTTTTTCTTTCAGAAAATCACCCAATCGTGAAGACTTGCCCTTACAACATTTGGCTGGTGATAAGTACATATATGAAGAGCTTCTTGGTCTAAAGTTTAGAATTTCCCCCCATGCATTTTTCCAAGTAATGTTGGTATTGAGTTCTGCTAAATTAAATTGTATTAGAGCTGAAGTAATAAGATGGACTGCTTAAATTACTGTATTAAGATTTTTAAACATTTTTAACAAAATATTTGGCTAAGAACATAAATCTGATGTAACTGAAAATAATTTTTAGTGGATGAATACCAGTTGTTGCTATATTAAATATTTAGTTTCAGCATTTTAGCTGAAGTGAATGTTTAATGGGATTTTTTTGTACTACTTTGGTATCTGGCACATTCTGTGTTAGCAAGCAGTCTGTGAATAGAACAGAAGAGAAGGCTGGTTACTCTCCATGTGCAATAACTGAAGTTCTTCAAGATGGTTGTCCCTAGGGTGCTCCACTTTAGATGAATCTGTATCCTGCATCTGTGATTGGAGAATCTGAGTAGCAGTGCCCATTTGGGGCACACATGTGCTGTCCTTGTCTTGCACCATCTCTGGTGTTTACCTAGCGCTGTGCGACCAAACCCTTCTCAGTTTCTTTTCTACTGCCCTTGGCTGGAGATGGAGCGATTGGCAGTGCTTCCAAGCTTGCCTTTATCTTAAAAATTAGATTTAGCCTTAGTAGTTATAGAGCTCAGTTAGTCAGTTTAGCTACCCTTCTCTTCCCCGTTTATTTTTCTTTATTTAAAAAATTTTTTTTTTAGTAGATTAGGTATTTTCTTTATTATTCTCAGTTACCCCTTAGTATAGTATACATATCCTCCCTCACATGTTCCACAAAAGTGTTCCATTGCCATAATCTTAATACTCTGCACCAGAAAAGCAAGGAACCTTAAGCTAAAACTTCTTTTGATGGAGAAGTCTCTGCACCTGGCTTCCAATCTAGGATTATGGACTCCTCCTGGACATCGCTCTCCAGTGACAGCATCTGATAGACATTCCTTATCACCCTCATAAAGGAAAGAACACTCTTCTAAAAAGGTAACAAAAAACCTGGTACTGTGACAGCCAAAGACCCTAAGTGGGCAGGTTTGGAGAGGAGCAGCAGAGGGAAACTTACCCTCCCTTTCACGGTAGTGCAGGGCCACTCAAACATGCATCACCAAGCAGCTCAGAAGCACTGCTGTCTATGGCGCCACCTTCTGCCTCTATAACGCATAGCATGTAATCATCAGTACCGACAACGGCTGCAGTCTCATTGGTTACGCCAACAACATCCTAGGGACTGCAACAGTTTCTCTTGCACGAAGACCTGCTAGTCTCTTCAGCATTGGAATCTCCCCAACTTGTAGTGATGTTCCTCCAGCATGATCGGTACCATGCCAAGTTACACCCCCATCTAGATCAGCTCCTCCCTTCTCCAGCGGTGAGGAGGAAGGGGAGATCTTCTCATCATGCCACTTCTTACCCATGCAGACAGCCACCAGATTGGGTCCAACAGAACATCCGGAATACCACCCCATGACCGAAACCCATGGGTGGTATATACATCCAAGGATATCCCCACCAATGCCATTCCTGCCAGAGTGATCCAACTGGGATCCATGGGCGGCATACTGACAATGTTACTCTAAGCCAGTGATTCTCAAACTTTTTTACAGGGGACCCCTTTCACATAGCAAGCCTCTGATGGTTTTCAGATCCCACACCAAACTCTCTGGTGGTAGAGGGTGTGAATGAACGGGGCAGACAACATCAATCTGGATGCACCCCGTATCATAGGAACTGAAAGTGGTTAGACCTCTTTGGGCCTAAGACCTACTCAGCAGCAATCCTACAATTCAGGATTGCCAGTTATGAGGCCCTCATAGCCAAATGTGTAACCACTCAAATTTGGACATTTTTTAATATCTCCCTTAGGACAAAAAAGAGCAATTTAAAGCGGTCATCTTGGAGGGCCACATTCTTGCTCAAACAGCCTTACAAGCCTCACTGGACTCGGCAGACACAGCGGTACAATCCATTGCTACAAACATAGTCATGCACCAGGCTTCCTGGCTCCACCTTTCTGGGTTCCCCAAGAGATACAGTCCACTGTGGAGGATCTCCCATTCAAGGGACTGAAGCTGTTCTCAGCTGAGACCAAGTTGCTTCATACCCTAAAAGATTCAAAGGTGACTCTTTGGTCTTTAGGCATTTATACACCTACGCAGAGAAAGAAGCAAGGGAAATATTACTCACGGCAACCAACAAGATCTGTGCCATACGTACAACCACTGAGGCAATATGACCCACAGAAATGTAGACAGAGGGCTACAAGACATAGACCACTCCCATCTCAGCCATCCCAGCAACCCCAAATCAGCAATTTTGAGGGTTTGGTTGAGGAACCGAGATGCTTCCCCCATTTTCAAGTGCTGGAACCATCTACAACCATCCATCCTTTTGGAGACTGTCTGACCTCATTCCACCCAGCATGGCAGAGCATCATGTCAGACAAATGGATATTAGAAATCATCGAGACTAGCTATTCAATCCAATTAATCTCCATCCCGCCACGCAGATTTATTGATCTAGTCAATCTGATCACTACAACACAAACCAGCCCGTAGACATCGGCCAGGACCTGCCTCCAACTATTAGGCATCAGCCCACATGTTCACAGAGCACTATGCAATAGAGCAGAACTTGACATCAGATGCTCTGCTGAGACTTACTGTTTTATCATCCTTCACAAATTCAACTCCGAAGCTCCTTCCTTCCAGTGAGGGGCACTGCTCTACAGTCACCTAAAGTGGAGCATCCACAAAGGCACTCGAAGAAGAAGGGACTGTTTATTCACCGAGTGCAATAACTGAGGTTTTTCGAGATCATTGTCCCTGTGGGTGCTCCACTGGCCACCCTTCCGGGGGGAGGGATAGCTCAGTGGTTTGAGCATTGGCCTGCTAAACCCAGGGTTGTGAGTTCAATCCTTGAGGGGGCCACTTAGGGATCTGGGGCAAAATCAGTACTTGGGCCTGCTAGTGAAGGCAGGGGGCTGGACTCGATGACCTATCAAGGTCCCTTTCAGTTCTAGAAGATGGGATATCTTCTTCCCTCTTCTTCGGAATTTCCTGCTAAGGACTCTGTGGTAGAGAAGGAACTGCGGTGAGGGGGGTTGGTCACAAAGCACTATGTAAACATCAGAGATGACGTGAGACAGGGACAGCCCATGTGCGACCTAAACGGGCACTGCTACTGAAATTCTCCAATCGCAGGTGCAGGGATGCAGATTCACCTACAGTGGAGCACCCACAGGGACACTTCTTGAAGTAGTAGTACAGTTGCCCATTGGGAAATAAACTACAAATGTTGTATTTCAAATAATTTTCTTCCAGCAAACACTTAAGCCTCAACAAATAAATTGCTTGTCTGAAAACACAGAAGAGGTAATGTTAGTTTAACAAAACATTTGGAGGAGAGGGGAAATAAAGTGAGTGCTAGCATTAGGGGAAGGAGAATATTCTTCACCTTAGATTGCATGTAACTAACTTCCTTTAGAAATTGGGAATAACATATGTGCTTTAAGGAGATCTTATAATTGCATTTTTATTCCTCACTTGAGATCTTAAGCTATTAAGTTCTTACCTTCTTCTTAATGTAGACCATTTTCTAGGTTAAAGGTACTGACCTGGACAACTTTTTTTCCTGACCCTCCAGTCCTGATTCCATAACTACACTTGGTTACAGGAAAAGTAATATTAAGGCAGGCAGCATTAATGAGACAAGGTGAAAATAAATTCACTTTGTGATGGATGTAGTTGCATGGGTATGTCCTCCTATTTCTGTATGTGGAGTATTTTTTTGTTTTGTTTCCTCTCCCTGGGTAGGAATTGACCTTTAACATATATTTGTCCCTTCATTGCCTGCAGTTTGGCCCTGTTCTCCTGTGTTTGTTGTCCCCTCTAATTTTGCTGTCCAACAAATATGACTTACTTATTTAGTGCCATAAGTGTATTGTGACAGACCCAGACCAGTGGGGTACAGGAGTCTGGTAGAGGGCAAATATACTGGTCACTGGATGAGTAGTTTTCTGTTCCCTGAGTGACCAGAGCAGGGGCTGCACTAGAGTAATCAGGAACCTGCTAGAACCAGTTAAGGCAGGCAGGCTAATTAGGACACCTGGAGCCAATTAAGAAGCTGCTAGAATCAATTAAGGCAGGCTAATCAGGGCACCTGGGTTTTAAAAGGAGCTCACTTCAGTTTGTGGTGGGAGTGTGAGGAGCTGGGAGCAAGAGGCGCAAGGAGCTGAGAGTGAGAGGGTGTGCTGCTGGAGGACTGAGGAGCACAAGCGTTATCAGACACCAGGAGGAAGGTCCTGTGGTGAGAATAAGGAAGGTGTTTGGAGGAGGCCATGGAGAAGTAGCCCAGGGAGTTGTAGCTGTCATGGAGCTGTTACAGGAGGCACTATAGACAGGGCCCTGTGGACTGCAGCTGGGCTGGAACCCATAGTAGAGGGCTGGCCTGGGTTCCCCCCAAATCTCCCAGTTGACCTGGACTGTGGGTTCTTCCAGAGGGGAAGGTCTCTGGGCTGTTCGCCCAACCCACATGGTGAATCTCTGAGGCAAGAAAATCTGCCAATAAGCGCAGGATCCACCAAGATAGAGGAGGAACTTTCACACAGTATGCTGTATTACATGTTTGAATTTATACTAAAGCAACATCCAAATATGCGAAGGAGTTATATAGGGTTTGTTTTTTTTAACTTTGGTCAAGTTCGGTAACTTTGGTCGAAGCCTTGAGTAAGTCCTGGTCTGTTGGGCCAATTGTATATCTTGCTGTTGCTAGAGATAAACTTTGATTTGCTATCTCATGCTGTCAGTATAATTCTGCTTTGAACTTTACATGAAAAGTTGGCTTATTTTAATAAGTGTGTTAGAGATGAGGAAGGGGGAAGCACGTTTTCATAAAAGGGATTTAATATTAAGTACAGTATTGGTTTTACTACCTTTGCTGTTGTAACAAAGGGGAACATTTGTGTTGGAATTCCATAGGTAAATACACAGGCTGCAGAGGTTCTATATAAAGCCATTAGAGACTGGGCCCAGCTGAACCAAGATAGCACTGTACTTGATATTTGCTGCGGAACAGGAACAATTGGAATTTCACTGGCAAAGGTGAGCAATTTGCCTTAAATGTATTATTCAGCAAATCATATTAAATTAATACAGTGAGTCATAAAATGAACTTGAAAGTTAAGTTTCAGATCTCTCCTATTGCATTTAACTGAGAAAAATGCTTAAATCAAGTTATTGCACTTGGCTATTGCCAGTGCTTTAGGAAGTTTGACTTAATTCTGGACATAAATAAATGTTTCCCTGCTAGATATTCTGGCTACATTTCCTTTATTAGATTTGAAAAGTCCCACATAACTTAATTTCAATTAACTTCATAGCAACTGACACAACTTTCATTGTCAAAAGTACATGAAGGTGTAGTTCATATTTTGAAAAGTGACTGTAAAAAGGATGCTTTATTCATGAATTTTCCCGGTCTCTGCATATATTCAAAGACAGATCTACTATAGTGACAGTTTTTTAAATATCTTTAGAAACAGTACAGCTAAAACTGACTGAGCTGGACCCTTTTCCATTTTGTGCAACAACATAATTATTTACTAAGTCCTAATCAGTTACATCCATGGAAAACCATTGACAGCTATAAAGTTGTGCACACATAATTGAGAGCCTAATTTAGTCATAATTTCTTATTACTGGTAATTATGCACATAGTGGAAAGAATTCAGTTTCACTCTAAGGCAGAGTTTGCAGGGCTGGCAGTGAGGGAGATATCAATTTAAGAATAAATTGAGCATGACTAAAATGTCTGCCTATATGTGGAGGTGGGGAAGTCAAAGGAAGTCTTTCCACCTATCCTCATCTATTGAACAGTCTGAGGGCTTGTCTAGAGGAACAATTAGTGCACAGCAAGTTAGTGTAAATCTACACTGCACTAGCATGCTGGGCCCTGTTTGTGTAGACCCTGCTACTGCAGGCCCCTAGTTCGCCTTGATCTATTCTGCTTTGAAATGAGTAGATTATTGAAATTTTAGTGCACAGGAGCAGTGTCCACAGACAGCGCACTAACATGTCGTGTCCTGTAGATTAGACTCCAGCTTGCTGTGCACTGTCTGGTCATCAAGACAAGCTCTGAAGATACTCCACTAGTTTACTCACCACTTGCTTTTTTATTTTATTTTTTTTAACTGCTGTAAAGGTAGTGCTTTTTTCTTCCTCAGGTAAACTGAGGAAATAAACGTCTAAAGCCTGTTCTGTGGCAGGAATTACTGCTGCATGACAATCACTCTGTTTTCCTCCAGTCTGGTACTTATGTCATCAAGCATGTGTCACACCCTGTTGGACCCATTGATCTTTTTTCTTTGATTCCACAGAAAGTGAAGAAAGTTATTGGAATCGAACTCTGTCAAGAAGCTGTGGAGGACGCCAAAGTGAATGCTCAAATTAATGGTTGGTAAAGTTGTGTGTGTAACTGCTAGATTCTTTGTTTTTAAGGAATATAAGAGTTAAATACCTGATTTCCATTGAATTTGCCTAACTTCCTTATTTTCATCTGAAAATTCCAGCCTGAATTAATTACTTGAAAGCTTTATTTCTATCAGATATTCCCATTGATAAAAATCAACTGAAGTTAGTAGTCTTTTTGAATACAAATATCGTAGCCAATGAGGTTAATCTGAGGCGCGATTATTGCTAGTTGAAATCTCTTTAAATCAAGGAAACTTACCTAGTTTAATTTTAAAAATCTGACCTCAGAGATTCCCAGAAGGTGCCAGGTGTATTGTTGTTCTGTATGTACGCGAGACATGGACCCTTACGGCAGAACTTGAACGGAAAATACAGATAGTGGAGATGATACTTTTGTAAAATTCTGGGCATCTCCTACTTGGATCACGTCACTAATGAAGAGGTCCGCAACATCATCACCCAACACGCTGGGTCAAATGAAGACCTCCTGATGACCATGAAGAAGTGCAAGCTGAAGTGATACAGCCATGTAACAAGATCATCTGGCCTATTCAAGATCATCCTCCAAGGGACAGTACAGGGGAAGAGAAGAAGAGGTAGACAGAAGAAGAGATGGATTGACAACATAAAAGAGTGGACAGGAATGGACTTTGTGGCGACTCAAGCACTGACACACAATTGTCAAGGGTGGAGAGAATTGGTTGATTGCTTATCAATGATGGTGCCCCAACGACCAGTGCGGTTATGGGAGTGGTGATGATAATGATGAATTTTAAAAATAACTTAAGCAATATAATTTTCCCGTTATACTTTATCAGCAAATTGCTCATTTGGCAACATTGCCTAATACTATGTACCATAACGTTTAATGATGGCACATTAAAGAGGGAGAACTTCCTTGACATATAATTTTAATGCATGATTACAATAGTCATTCATATTTATGGTGATTTTCAAGTTGTATATTAGCTCTCAGGCACAATAATAGGTTATTTAAACACAATAGCTTTAGCATGTCTGCTTGAATATTATACCGATGGCAATGCCTGCAAAAGTCAATCCATAGTTTGTCCCAAGGCATCAAATAGTGGCATTTCTATATGCAAAACACTATAAGTACAACTTACCTAGTAACTCTACCTACTTATGTGTGCACACTAATTTAAAAGATGTTTTGATTATACTGAAACTTCACATCAGTTCTTTATTTTTATATCTACATTTTTCAGATCTGAATAACATTGAATTTCACTGTGGAAAGGCTGAAGACATTGTTCCTTCTTTAATTAACTTATTAGCTTCACACAACCTGATTACAATTGTAGATCCACCTCGGGCAGGACTACGTAAGTTTATTTATTTCAGTCTTATTTAACTGATACTTAGTGGAATGGTTTTAACAGAATGAAATCAGTTAGCTGATTGTTGGGAGAAAACTTGAAACAGGCTTGTACTATAACAGGACAATCTTTATGCTCAAGTTTAAAATTTGTTTTTCTGCAAATATAGTAACATACACTATTGGCAAACAACTTTCTTAATTTGTCACCTAGATTCTAAAGTCATTCTTGCAATCCGAAGAGCTGAACACTTGAAAAAGCTCATCTATGTATCCTGCAATCCCAGAGCTGCCATGAACAACTTTGTGGAGTAAGTTTTTGAATTGGCCAGGTAAAGCCAGCAGGCAAAATACACTTCCTGAAAAAAGTGAGGCTGAATTCCCTTTTTGCATACAAATAGATTAATCATATTAGCTATAGGATTGTATAGCAGTACTTGACCTTGCCTTGGAAGACCCACTTTTGATTGTGTGGTGGCAGACTCTCCCAGCAGGAAGGAGGAAGACTTACCCTCCAGTAGCTGGTTAAGTAGTAGAGCTTGAAATGTATGATCATCCTATGAGGCAGGGGGAGCGAACAACAATGCAAGGGCTTTTCCTAGAAAATGTAGACTGGTGTTCATGGTCCAGGAAAATTAATACTATACTTTGTTTTTCTCTTAAGTCTTCGTCGGGCCCCCTCCAATCGTGTCAAAGGAACCCCTTTCCGTCCAGTTAAAGCAATGGCAGTGGATCTGTTCCCTCAGACTATGCACTGTGAGCTGCTGATATTCTTTGAAAGGGTAGAACATTCAAATGGAAACTCTACTGAAGCAAGCCCTGACACAGCTCAGGTCATGAATACAAATGCAGCAGATTCTACCCAGGATGGCAGTATTGACCCACCTGAAGAGAAAGTAGGAACTCTGTGTTCCACCTAATGTTGTGGTAGGCTGGGCAGTTTGTGCGCGTGCACGCATGCATATATATTATATATACTCAGGCAACCATCTTAAACTATTGATTTCCTTCTAAGAGGCAGAAGTTACTTTTGCTAGTTAAAGAATGTTGCAGTTTGAGGAATCAGCAGAAACACCATACAAGTTAACCTCTGTACAACATAGTAATTACCTGACTTCCACCTGATGAAGGCTTTCAGTTAAGTATAGTGACAGCAGCATTTTTCAACTCAGTGAACAAAGATTAGTTTAACTTTAAGATGCTTAAAACAATCCAGTTCCTACAAGGAAAATAACCTTATTACAGACAAGTTGGATCAAAACCTGCTATTTTCACTCGTGCACCCTTACTCCTGAAAGATGTCCCGATGCCTTCAATGTAAGGCCAGCATGCTGAACTAAATATTTCGCATGTTCTTCATAAAATACTGTCCAGGTATATTACTAGGATTCAGACATATGGATTCCCTCCACAAGTTGAGTGATTGTAGGGTTTTTTTATGCCCAAGAAAATTTTGTTTAAAAATAGTATGGAAGATGAGTGATAAAGTGATAAATAGCTGATAGCGAACATCACTTAATGCCCATCTGGCATATGGGCAATTCTGTTGAACAGGAGACTTTTTTGCCTTGCAGACCAGTTTAAATAAATTTGATTTTTAAAACTGTTGAGTTTTCCTTAGCCTGGATGTTGGTTTGAATTGAAGAGAGGTTTGAGTTGGCAGTTGCAAATAATAGTGGATTATAAACCTGCATTAAAGCAAGCCTGATTTTTAGTTACTATTGTAAAAAGACTTTCAAGCTGCTCTGGTACATAGAATCTCTCTCCCAGTAGCAAAGACTTAGTCTAAGCTCCTGCTTGTAATCTGAAAAATACATAAAGCTTACATACTTCTAGTAGAAAATGGACCTCTGTTCTGGGGTTTTGGTGTAGACAATGGGTTGCCCCTTTAAGTAGAAGGATCACCCTCCCTGAGTGTAATTGTTCTGAGCCAAACTGATAACCTGATGTTTGAGATCCAATACAACTTCTAAGGGGGAGAGATTTTCCTGTTCTGTGATAAAGTGAAAATAGGACTGGACTCAGTGCTACCCCATTCCTGTTTCAAAAAGAGGAAAGATTCAGAACAAGACAAATGTACAAGAAAATACTCTTCCAGAGATGTTGGAGGAAGATGACAGCAGAGTTAACTTCCACAGCAGATTAATTTATACATGGGTATAAGGTTAGGATAGGACTGGAACTATGGACCTTACTGTGGTTAATTATTCTTCCAGCACCTTCAGCCCAAAGTACTGTAATGTGAGCTTTCTTAGGCATACTTAGACTATATGGAAGTTTTATCTGACTCAGAGCATAGCTTACAGAATTAATGTTCTGTGCAGAATTCCATTTTCTTCCACCTGCAGAATTAGCAGTGCAGGGCTGGTGGCCACTGCTAGGAACAGTGGAACCCAGCAGAGCCCAATTGCAGTGTGGCTGCATGGGAAGCATGGGCAGGCTGTGGTTCCTGGGTTTGCTGGCCCTGATCAGGCAGGTGGTGTGGCTGGGCCTCCTCCCTGCATGGCAGCTTTTGGAGCCAGCAAGCTGCATCCTCCAGGGAGAGGCAGGAGCAACAGCTGGGATTTGCAGGGTGGGGTTGCTGCTTTCCAGGAGAGGCACAAACCTTTAAAAATTGTTGGGTCCCTCCCCCCAGCAGCAGGTATGGGTCATCTCTGCCTGGTGGGGCAGTAACAGCTACATGGAGCTTGTGGCTTTGGGGGGAGGGGGGGAGTGCAGGTTTCTAGGCCAGGGGCCCTGTGCAGTCCCCTCCAGTACCCCTAACTACCATCTCCCAGTACATGCACCCCTCTAGTTCCCCCTCACATTATCTTCTATTTGGAAACTTGAAATATGGTAACTCCAGGGGTCCAAGGTGGGGAAAAAAACCCACAATTGACTACAAGACTGAAGGGGCAGTTCCTTCCCCCACAAGATGTGCACAGCTGGCACATGTGACACACCCAGACTGAGGCACCTGACAAAAGCATAACAGGAAGTGGCTTGTGGTAGGGATTTCTTTAACTCTCTACTCCCAGGGGAATCATTTTTGTCATGTGTATTGTTAGACATGCTTGGACAAGTATTTTGAAATAAATTACCAAAATAATTGAAACAGGCATGATATTGTGTTTTGACAAAGGTACAGAATTGCCCCAGGAGTAGTAGCTGCTTCTCCCATGTGGAATTAGTTGACCTGACTACATTAAACAAGGAATTCATGCTACCTTTCAACGTTCACTGCACCTGAACATAACACTGTTTATAAAGACACTAGGTAAACTCCCACTCACTAATCAGGCCAGGATTTCACCCCTGCACTGTTGAACACCTTTCACTGTTGCAGTAGCTGCACTGTCAGAATGAATGTGCTGTCTATCTTCCCCCCCCTTATAATTCCCTCCACTGATACACAGGAGCTCAATTAGGTGACTGGGGATTTAAAGCAGTACAATTGTATTTCCATAGCACCTAGGAGCCCTCAGTTGTGGACCAGGACTCCAGTGATGCTAGACAGAACACTACCTATGAACTCAAGTAAAGAGCCCACATGAACTATTCTTTTTCAGAGCTAGTGTTTCACTAGATCCTCTGCATCAAGCTATTTTCAGTGAGCTGATCAGTAACATTAAAACTTCTCTATATACTGAACAAGCCATTCAAAGCACATCAAGAGGGGTAGTGTTACTTCAAGCCAAGTCCAGAATGCAAGAAATGGAAACTTCAATAACTTAGTAAAAATGGATTTATCAACTTGTGAAGTAATTTCTCAATTGAAGAAATCTAATACAGGCAACTTATCCTAAAGCTTACACATTTGTTACTGAAGTAGTCTTATACATTTACATACAGAATACAAAAGAGGGGATGTAATGATTTATGCAGGGACAGGGTTTCAGGTTGTGTGGAACTTCTCCATCAATAAATAATCAGGGAAAAGTTTTCAATTAGCAATAATTGCACCTTGGATTAACCTCATTGGCTACGATACTGCCACTGCACTAAACCTCATCTCTGATTTGGGATGGGGGGGGGGGGAAGTTACCTAACTTCCGTAACTGTTGGTCTTAGAATGGAATTGACATGAACAACAGATCTGTGTGTGTGCATCCATGTGCACAGTCATATTTTTGCCTTAGCGGTATCTGTAGGGTTGTCAGTGGCACCCTCTGGAGTGCCGTGCTCATACATCGGTATATTTAGGTGTTGCTAGCCCTGCGCCCTCAGTTCCTTCTTGCTGACAACCCCACCTAAAGGGCAGGAAATGGAATGGACCTGAGCAACACATCTCAAAGAACAGTACAAAAAGATAGGCAACCATTTTTTCTTCAAGTACTTGCTCATGTCGATTCCATTCTAGGTGACTCACAAGCAGTATCCCTGGAGGTGGGCTTGGAGTTCACAGTCCTGTGGCTTACAAGCCTGTTGGGTAAGTGCATAATGGGATGTAAGTGTGTGGATGGATGACCAGGTAGTGGCCATGCAGATATCTTGAATTGGCACTTGGGCCAGGAAGGCTGCCATCTAGGCTTGCACCGTGGTTGAGTGGGTGGTTACAATCGCCAGTGGAGGCACTTTTGCTAGATCATAGCAGAAATGAATGTAGGTGATGATCTATGATGGAAATCTCTGGGTGGACATTGGAAGACCTTTCATCCTGTCCACCACCATGATGAACAACTGTGTGAACTTATGGAACGGCTTGGTCCTTTCCATGTAAAAGGCTAGCATTCTCCTGACATCCAGAGAGTGGAATTTATGCTCTTCTTCTGACCTATGAGGTTTTGGAAAGACAGGTGAGTATGTGTCCTGGCTTGTATGAAACAAACTACCTTGGGCAGGAAAGCCAGGTGTGGTTGCTGTTGGACCTTCTCCTGGTAGAAGACTGTATAGGGCGGCTCTGAGGTAAGTGCCCTAATCTCAGAGACCCTGTGGGCAGATGTTATTGCCACCGAGAAAGAAACCTTCCAGGAGAGTAGAAGATGGGAGCAGGAAGCCAAAAGCTCAAAGGGGGGGACCCAGGAGCTGTAGGTCCCAAGGGATGGGGTCATGGATGTGGGGGGGGAAGAGTTGCTCTAGACCCTTTAAAAAATGGACTATCATGTCATGAACTTGAGATGGAGAAGGTAGTCCAAACCGAATGATGAGAGAGAAAACTGCTATCCACTTGCGAGGCAAGGGGAAGGTGCTCTGACCAACCATCATGGTAAGAAGGAACTGAGAGGGTGTAGGGCCGGTATCGTCTAAATATACTGACGCATGAACGTGGCACTCCGTAGGGGGCTACTGACGACCCTATGGATACCGCTAAGGCAAAAATCTCTGACTCTGCACATGGGTGCGCACGCACCTAGCCATGAATAAACACTTGAATATCTCATTAGTGTGCCTGGCTAAAGGGTTTTCATTTTTATGAAAAGGGGCTGGTTTTACCATGAAAATGTAAGTCAACATGTTACACCAGCTAAAAATAAATGGTAAGAGGTACTGATATTTGCATAACAAAAGTAGACTTCAGTTAATTTCAAAAGAGCAGGTGGGAGACAGCTCAAGGAGAGGGTTCCCATCAAAACACGACAATATTAGTCCAACAAATTAGCATTTTTATAATGTAATATCAAACTTTATTGCTTAAAACTAATTGTCTGAAAAAAATACACATGTAGTACTCAAAGACCAAACACAAAGGCTTATATGATTGTGCAGAAAAAAAAGCAAAGCAGAGGCTCAGTGAAAATGAGGCTTTATAGTTGTACCAATTTAGCACTGGCATCAAGCAACTGCACTCAATACAATTCATACAGCAACCATTGTTATCTACTTGGGCTCCTAAGAATGCATTATTCACTTTTCCCTTCTCAAATACACATCAGAATACTGTTCACCTTTTATTTTGTTGAGAATGGCATTAGTTCTTGGACTTTTCCCGATACTTAATCTAAAATTCTTCCCCCAGGAAGTTTGACAAGGCAATTACCTTTGTGAACTTTGCTCCAGAACCAAAATATAGTGCATGTGTAGGATGTAATCAAGCTTTTAAAGAAAGAATACTTAGATGTTACAAGTGTGCATTGTATGTAAAGCCTAACAGTGTCCTAGGGAGTTTACATACAACAGCAAGAGTTTTTATGCATAACAGAGCCATGTCAAGCATCTGGGAACCCAACTACTTTACCTCTTGTTTAATAAATATTTAAAGCTGAATGACTTGTGTTTAAATAGGTAGCATCTGACTATTTCACTGGAAGTCACAGTAATTTTTCATTCAGTACCATAAAGATTTGAATGCACGCTAATTTAACCCTTAAAGTCAATACACCACACTTCTGTCAAGAAGCACATAATATGCAAAGCAGAATAGGTCTAATTCCCAAAGAATGGAACAGTTCTTATTAATACATTCCATCCCCATAAAAATACCCACCTTTCCTAGGATAAGGGGGAGGATAAGGAACAAAGATCAGTGACAAAAGCAGTAGTTTTGCTTTATGCATTCATACAATCAAGATCTAAACCTTTACAGCTGGTTACCTAAAAAACACACAGTTACAAGACAAATTTCGGGTACATCTTGAATCACACCTTAGTGTTCATGCAGAAGCTGAAATTAATGCAATGACCTATCCTCTATCACAGCAGCTCGTGCTTATGTGCAAATGCAAGACTGTTACACTCCAAACAATAGTAAACATTAAAACACAAGAATACTTCACAATGACAATAAACAGCAGTTAAGTTGTTTGTTCCAGCAGGTTATTGCGCTTTATTTTCTGGACAACTCTCCAGTTAAAGGCTGCAGCAAGGTCTAATACCATCCTTTTAAAGAATGCATAATATGTGAGGCTTTGGTTCACAATGAACTATCTAGATGTTTTATTTAAGGGCAATGGTCACCTTACGATTCAGATAGTAGCAGATTGAGGTAAGACTAAAGCAAAATGCTCAATACAGCAATCCTCTTAGAACACAATAAAAACAAATTCCTAAATGAGGCATCTATGGATAATCTGCAGGTGGCCTGCAAAATATTGACATTCTGATTTTGGACAAAGATCCACAGGGATGATTTGTCTTTTACAGTATTGGCCAAGGACAGATTTTTCTGCTAGAAAACACACAAACTGAAATAACACCTACTTACACAGTAATACATTTAGGCAAAGATATAAGCCCTGTCTTCATCAAAGTCAGAGAGAAGCAGCAACTACTGCTTGTAAGTACTGCACCAATGTTACACATCTTTCGAAAGATGGAGATTAAAGCTATATTAAAAGAAAATAAGCAGAGGCAGTACTTTTTAGATAGGTCACTTTTAAAAATAATGCATCATCCTCCACCTATCCTTCTGTACTGAAAACAGATTATAATTCACAGAACTCAAAAGCTGAATATGATAATGAAGATTGGGTGAGTTCTTATTTGCGGACACCTCTGAGCATATCACTTATAACAATGCAAATACAGAAACAGGTGAGACTGATCTCATATCAGAAGCAATAAATTACAGAACTTTAGCTTGGGATCAAAAACTTAAGTTTTCTAATTTCCAAAATAGCAGGGCTGATATTAAAGGTGTTAAAATCCAGTTGGCACACAATCAGTCAGTATATCGCAGTATGCTGTACTCAGATTTCAAGAATGATAGCTGTCCAGACAAGTACCAGACCTGCAGCATTTATAAGGATTAAGAACTGTATCTCTCTGTCCCACCAATTATTTGGGGAGCATAAAATATCAACTCTTGGATAAGTCATTGGACCCCTACCACCAAACTGGCTTCTTGCCATTCCATTCCCACACCGCCTTCTTTTAAGCACAAAATGGTTCCCCCTTCAAATCTGAGAAATTTACTGCATTAGCCAATAAAAGTAAAAACCCTAAATAAAGGGGAAAAGCAGTGCTTTCACTACAACCAAAATATTTCTTTTGTGCATAACTTATTAAAGCATCAGCAGACACAGTAAGTACTGCCCGTTTTCTAAGATTGTATTTCAAAAATGCTTGCATATTCATGTCCTTTTTCATCTTAATCAGTACACTCTATTAAGGTCTTATTCTAGTCTTTTTTCTATGTTGTATCCCAAATCTACGTTCTAATTTCCATTGCAGAAGTAAAGTTTTTTAGCATTTGAAGAAAAACGTAAGTAAAAAGCCAGTAACAACTTAAAAAAAAAGTAAGATAGCTGCAATCAGTTAATTTAGCATTTCCAAAGGCCAGGCCACAAGAAGAAATTGTTTTCAAAATCTTTCATTTAATGAAGCAAGTTATCTAAAACTTAACTAAACAAACAAGTAACATGTGGCCAGACACCAAACAAATTAAAATTACTATATTACAGGGGAGTTAGGGTGGAGCTTCTTTAAACAATGCACTGGAAATATATTTCAGAACAGTCTTCAGTTATATTTCTCCTTCAAGCTCTGCAGATAGCCTCTCAAGTGGCTAAGTTAATTGCAGTTTATATCAAATTGCAGTGATTCCCAACCTTTTCTCTGCCATGGCACATCTCTAGCTCCAGGGATTCTTCCCACTGCCACCCAGATAAGCAGCTGCAGGAGGGAAGGAGAGGGAGACTGAGTTCTGATTGGTTGCTCGATCCTTGGAGAAGGTGGGATAGTGAGGCATACTGCCAATCAGACAGCAGTTCCCCCAGCCCATTCTCACGTGTCGTTTTTCAAAAAATTCCACGACACACTGGTTGGGAAACACTGAAATAGAGGGCCAAATATTTTCCCTTCCAATTGGTTTGTAAACAATCATAACTTTTCCTTTAAAATAAAGCCCAACAATTTGGGATATCCAACTTGTTGCTCTTAACACTACCAGGTACACTTGTTCTTTTCAAGTTAAAAAAAAAAAAAAATTTAAACCAAACCAACCTTAGCCTGGCAGTACACAAAATAAAAACGGCATTACTGGCCTAATCCTATGACATTAGGAACATCGCTCATCACTTTTTCATGAATCTGTCAAAGTGTCTTATCAGTGCATATTATTATGTGCTGAAATGCAACAAAACTTTTCACAAAAATAATTTTAGGCATGTTCATACAAGAGTGTGTATATATAAAAATTTATATATAATATATCAGCTTCAACCTGTACATAGATTTTCTGAATTTGATCCTTAAACACATCCATTCAAGACAACATGGATGACTTTCAAGGAAAAAGTGCTAGCTTAAATGTATCCTGTGTGAACATGCCTATCCTCTGTGCATTTGCCCAAGTAGAGATCTTTATGATCAATCATTTAAACATACATATCTCCGGAGGTAAAAAAAAGTAATATTGCCCTGATGATGCAAAAGAACAATGCATAACTGAAGCAGCCGGGATTGTAAAGTTATCTTGCATTCTGCAGCAAATAGATTCTTAAATAATTGTTGAAAGTAGTTTCTCCATTTTTTATTGCTCCCCACTTGTAAGTTTTCTGGTCACACATCAACAGTACACAGAGGTTCACTACCAGGCTGAGCTGATTCTACTATTGTCATCTTGGGTTTCTTTCGAGTTTCCTCCTTTAAAGAAACAAAAAGTAAAAAAATCCCAAGGTTAAAACAAGTTTGTTTTTTTTTAAAAACTGAGCAACTAATTAGTTCTAGTGGCAAAAAATCAATTAAGTTTGACATGATGAATTCAAATGATGCAAATGACTACTTTAGCTAATGATAAAAAAATCTGGTAGCTACAATAGAATTTAATTAAAAGGGAAAAATGTTGCTCCTGAGGGAATTCTGCACCAAAACATTAAAAATTCTGCACATTTTATTTGTCAATAAATAAATGTGGAAGCTCCAGCATGGCAGTGAGGAGCACACGTCACTGGATGCACAGAGGAGGAAAATCACCCTTCTGGCCCCTCACCCAGACACAGACTCGGCAGTGAGGCTGCACTCACACCTGACCCAGCGCAATGGTCAGGCCTGCCCCAGAAACACCCCGGAGCCTTGCCCCACAATGCCAGGCACACCAAGATAGGTAGCAAAAGGGACAGTGAGTCTTGCACGCACGCACGCACACCCAGCCCTGGCCCCCAATCCAGGTGTGGGCAGGCAGGCTGGCTCAGCCCAGCAAGATCCAAGTGTGGAGGGGCTTAGTGTGGAAAGAATACAGGTGTGGGGTGAGAGGGTTCTGCATGGGGCAATCTGTGTGTGGGGGGGAGGGGGAAGGGGGGCTGGATGCACAGGGGCTTTTGGGGGGATTCAAGGGGAATAGGACTGTGCGGGGGGGGGTCCATGTGAAGGAGCTTGGGGCTCAGCAGGGGGGCCCAGGTGCTTAGGGAGTAGGGCTCAGCAGGGTGGGGGGGGCTTGTCAGGTTGGTCCAGATATGGGAGGGGGTGGGGCTTGTCAGGGTGCAGGTTTGAGGGCGGGGGGTAGTCTGGGTGCAAGGGGGGGCAGATGCAGGGGGTAAGGCTTGGTGGGGCGCGGGGGGGGAGGGGGAGATCAGGGTGCTGGGAGGCTCAGCAGGGGGTCTGGGTGGGAAGGATGTTCAAATGCACAGGGACTGGGTGGACGGAGGAGCACCTCCCATTAGTGACCCCCTCTCCCCGCAGCTGAGGAGCAATGGGGGCGGAAAGGGGGGGGGGGTCTGGAGCTTCCTGCAACTGGGGGTGGGGAGGGAGTCTGACCTGGGAAATCCCCCGCCCCCCCGCCACAGCCCAGCTGGGACTAGCAGCTCAGTGCAGGGTAGGAGCCATCGACTGAGGCATCCCTAGACTCCCCCCCCACAATTTACCTTTCTGCTGGCTGCTCTGGGCGCCCAAAACAACATGCCAGCAGGGGCACATGACCGCTCTTCTCTCTACTTCCCCGTCAGAAATCATTTTTCTCCAGGGAAGCAAAGAAATCTGCAGGGGATAGGAATTCTGCATGCATGCAGTGGCGCAGAATTCCTCCAGCAGTAAAATTCCAATTTTGAGGTGTCTAGCCTTCACTAAGGTACTGCAGAAAACAGATTCAGAACACTAAAAATAAACTAACTTTGTTGTGGCCCTACAATACAATTTTAACATGTTTTAAGAAGTCTGCAGTATGTACTCACCCTTTCTTGTGCCAACTTTTTCATTTCTTCCTGTAACTTGTTCAGGATGTGTAGATTTGGCTTGTTCTTTTTGGCATACTGCTGAAGTTCTATCACACTTTTATCAGAGGTTTCCTGCACAATAGGACCGTAAGTTGTAGCAGAAAAAGAAAACGTTAAAGCAGAGTCTCGTGTATTTTTTAAAATAGTCACACCTTTCAGAATTTAAGCATGGTAGATTTTCTTCCCCCCACCCCCCTTTAAATGAAAAGGTACATGCAACGACTCAACTGTGTATTAGTTGCTAAAAATTGGTTTTACCATTTTAGCCTATAGCAAACACGTGAGCTTGAGAAAAAGGTTGCATCTCTAAAAGAGTGCTGACCTTATGTCATGACGATAGCAAGAGTCAATTAATTCAGAAAGCAGAATATCCTTTAGGGTTACTTATCAATATAGATAAGTAACATGCGATGAATAAGAGTGTTAGGGCTAGAAAGCTATGCCAAGAAAAGGAAGGGAATGAGGAGTTTTTGTTTTTATCATTTTTAACTGCTCAGTATCACAACAGAAAAAAGCAACTTTTTACAGGGTAGGTTACAAAACAACCACAAAATCCTGTTTACCTGTTTGACCATCTTGCTATTCTCTCTACCATACATACGCAATAAAGAGCCCCAGTTTTTCACATGCGGGTGCAGGAGCTGTAGGATTTTCTGAGAAGCTAGTTGTTTCCCAACTCTCTTGTTCTTACCTGTACAAATGATAACCAACACACAATCATCACACTAGAACATTATGTATGTGTATACATAAAAACTACATTAAGGGAATCAATGAACTAATATATTCCTAATTCTCTTCAAGATGTGTACACTGAAGGATGGAATAAGCATGAACCAACAAAATACTCATGCAAGATAAGTGTTGAGGAAGGCAGGAAAAAGAAGAAGAATTTGTAAGCAAGCACAGGAAGTAAAACCAAGAACAGTACTTACACCAGCCTCGCACTGTGTGCTTGCCACAAGTCATGACATATTCACTCTTCTGATTTTTACCAGGAATCACTTCAAACTTGATAGATGTGTCACCCATTCCATGGTTTCTTAAGCACAAAAACTCAATATTGTAAGGGTCAACCAAGTAAGTTGCATAGAAAGACAAACTGAACTGAACAATGTGAGGTCAACATAATTGAATCTGGACTTAAAGTACAGTACATTTCAATTAAAAATTAAGCAAGCTAACAGGGAGTCTCATTTTCTGTGCCAGTAACTTGACTGTACTGCTTTGCAAAAAATCAACATTACCGCCTCTCAAGTGACAGACAAAAATAAATACAAAATTCTAAGGACCAGATCCTACCCTTACAAAGGGGGAGCAGCAAGGCACAATGCTGCAGTATATACACTGGTGCAAACCATAGCTAAACAGCAGTTCATGTCTCCGTAGGGTCATAGCAGGCAGAGTAAGTGGGCAGCCACACGGATATTCACAAGTGCTGGGAAGGCATACCGTCCTGCTGGTGCCACAATAGGAGTAGATGAAGAAAGGAACAGAGGGACTCTTGTACCCTTCCCACTTTAGTGCATCTAACAAACAGCAGAATTTGTCCCTCAGTAACTTTTTTAGCATGGTTATGATGTGATCCTACCTTTTAAGGCACTCATGGAGAATCTGATATGGAGACAACAGTCCAGCTTTACTGGTCAGTTCATATACCCGTGAGTCCTCAATACTGATATGGTTAAAATACTACAAAAGAATTGAGAGATGTTCTTCAGCTACGGGTCAAGCAAGCACAAAATTGATAGTCTCCTACTTCTCAATTTCTTCTATATTTACATTTGTAAACAAATTACGTTTTATATTTTTCATCACAGAGCATTTTAAACTGCACATTAGATCTCGATTATCAGAATTACTGCGTTGGCTCTATTTTAGCAAGCAATGCTACAGACCATTTCCTTCACATTCCAATATACAATGAGAAAAATGTACTCGTTCCTCTACTGTATATTAGAAAGAGCTTCTGACCTTATTCTTTTAAGCTCCTCCAGTTCCACAAAACATGTAATTCTCAGTTCTACTTATTGGAATTTCATATAAAATGAAAACATTGTTGCCTAATACAATGAAACTCTCAACTGTGATTTAATGCTCTTATATTACATTTTAAAAAAAAAATCTTTGGGCTGTCCGCCATAGTAAAATAAAAGCTTCCCCAACTCCCATACTTATTACTTCAATCTGCAGAGTGGTGTTGTCTTAGTTTCTCTTTCTAGGTAGCCAGTTCTGTTTAGGGTTTTTCAGGGCAAAAACAAAGGGCTCAATAATGACTTTTTTAATTTCCACTCATGATTTACTGTGTATTTATTGAAAGTATTCAATTAGGCAGATATTTAAATTTAAAATAATATTTTCTCTACTTTAATCAAATAGCCCTGGTGTCATTCCTCCAAACCACCTTTCTAATACTTTCCACGATTTCGGGTTTGTAGCCCAAAGTTTCAGCTTGAGGTTGGAGATTTATTAGCCTCTTAAAGTGAAGAGCTACTATCCATTTTCTATTATATGAACAAGTCCAGAGAGTTCAGGCTCAGAAAACTCCAGCAAAGTGTTCCTTCTAGTGTGAATCCTGGTCTTATTCTAAATCAGTATCTGATGCCGATTATTTCAAGACTGGACAAACATTTTTTAGGGATAGTTTAAGACTAATGAGCTCAATCCCACCAGGAATGATATAGAAGGGCAGACTAGAACAGTATCAGGGGGTAGCCGTGTTAGTCTGTATCTACAAAAACAACAAGGAGTCTGGTGTGGCACCTTAAAGACTAACAGATTTATTTGGGCATAAGCTTTCGTGAGTTAAAACCTCACTTCTTCGGATGCATCCGAAGAAGTGAGGTTTTAACTCACGAAAGCTTATGCCCAAATAAATCTGTTAGTCTTTAAGGTGCCACCAGACTCCTTGTTGTTTTTGTAGACTGGAACAGTGACTCCCAAACATGTGGGCCATCAGCACTCTCTGGTGGTCCATGAAGAGCTGGCTCTCCTTGTTTTCAGCTATTTCTACAGATATTTGAGGTGCTCTTTGCAATGAAGAGCTTGGAGGCTTGCAGAAACTGCTAAAAACAAGAAAGAGTGCAAACTGGATCCAGCCTCAGGGAATGGAACCACTAGCATATGAGGAATTATGCACGGGACCCACGGCAGGCCAACAATTTCTAGTAAAGCAATTGAAAATCAAGTGGCTGGGCAGTATATATATGCAAGTGACAGGAGACCCAGGAAACAGGGAAAAAGGCAGGGGAAGAAAAACAAATTTGAGGGGAAATGAATTTAAGAGCAAAATTAGACAGTGATTAACCTTTGATCACATTAAAAGATACATTAAATATTCTAATTTAATCATATTGTTGCAAGCAATTGCTGTAGTTGCCACAATGTTGTTTTGCAATTATGCCTAAAAAGGAGTCATAACAATCTCTCTCTATCAAGCAATGGTCTACACTGAAAGAGTTTGGAAACTCCTGGACTAGTTAATCCACAAGAAGTTGCTTCCAATGCTGTACTGGTTAAAATAGCCAAGTCTAAATAGTGATCTACCTCTAAGCTACTATTCAAAGGTTTTATGTAAATTTTTATTTGTGCGGTTGCTTGCACTTCCATGGGCTGGGCTTGAACCCCGTGGATAGGGCTAATTGGGAGAGTTAAGGGACAAAATAGACTTTGCAACTGAAATCTGGTCTCTTTCTGAAGTTTCTACACAGTTTATTTATCCAAGGTGTTTTTCAGCAACTCTAAGCATGTGAAAAAAGTCAAACATATTAATAACTATCATTTTCACAAATCATCAAGAGGACAAGGAAAAAAAGACCTCATCCCTACTAAGACCCTCTCACCCAAAATTTGTTTACCACGGTAGTATTAGACTGGATTCCTCCCCCCCCCCCCCCCCCAATTCCAAGCACCAGCTATTTGATAATATAAGAAAAATCACAAGTATTGACAGTTTCTTCCTGGAAACATGAGGGATTCTCCTTCAGTAATTAGAACAGCACTTTGTAATGCTGAAGGAGAAAACAAAACAAAACATACAACCAAACAAAATACTGTCCTGTTCAGGGCTGGAAAAATCCGATTCCCCATGACAAATCCCAATCAGAGCCAAGTCATCAATTTCTGCAGAATTTAAGTTTTCATTGACAGCCTTCCAAATGTGAAACAAATTTAAGAGGATTCTGTGTTGTCTTATGAAGTCGGCAAACTAATGGCTTCAATTTGCCATTTTGCTACTGCTTCGCTTAAATGAACCAATGTTGAAATTTCACATCTGTTATTCAGAGGCTTGTGTACAGCAGTAAAATTGTCAAGAATGTCAGCTTCATGATGCTGCTCAGGAAATTTATGAGCAATACCAGAGGCAGCACTAAAAGTTACTCACAGGTAAGGAAAGCCTCACAAAATGGAGACTAGGGAGGGGATTGAGTAACAGAGACCTGCTTTGTTTTGTATCAACCAGGAGACTCTGGTCAAAGGAATAAACCCGCCAACTTTGTCATTTTTGGCAGCTGAAGCAGATTTGGGGTAAACTTCAAAATGTATCAGAACTGATATGAAAGAAGATCAGAGGTCTCCTTTTCCCCCCACCAAGCAGGCTCTAAAGACAATACTGTGGTAGAAATCCCAGCAGCCAAGGCTCGGAGAGATCTGCATTTCCCACAAGGTATTGATGATGGATCTTGCTAGAAAGAACCCTCCACCCTCTTTATCACTTTTTGACTACTAGGTAGTTACTACAAATTTCAAGCCTTTAAACTAAATCTTCCATCTGAATGGGAAATTGATACTACCACTATGTAGTCAGCATTCACATATCCTCTGCCTTTTGGCATCTAATGCTTTTTAAATTAAGATATTTTATATCAGAAGGTCAAGTTAATTTATACCTCAAGTTCTTCACTGTCTTTGGGCTTTTCCTCAGAGGTCTGTTTAACAAAGTCAGGAATGAGGATTTCCAGTGTAGCTCGGGCTGTGGGAAACAATTTAATGTCTTGGTTACATTTACTATATACAAAGATATGTTTATGACAAGGAAACATCACTTCTTTCTAGAACAGAGGTCCTCAAAGTGTGGGGCATGCCCCCCTAGAGGACGCAGAGGACCATGGGATGCGGGGAGTGGCAGGGCCCAGGCTAGCCCCCACAGGGATGGGAAGGAAGCGCCACCCATCCCATCCCTTCCCCACCCCCAACTCTGCCCCGGTCCTGCCTCCAGCCGCGTACCTGGCTCCCGCCCCTGCACCCTGGCTGTGGCTCTGCCCCCAGCCTCAGTCCCAGTCCCAGCCTTGGCCCCTTTACCCCTGTCCGCATCCCCTCCTCCACCCCCGAGCCACGGCCCTGGCCCCAAGGGGCTGCAGACAGGGGTAAGGGGGGGGGGGGGGGAGGCACAACCCTCAAAAGTTTGGGGGCTGCTGTTCTAGAATGAAAGATTCTCAGAGCTGCAGTTCACAGATAAGTAAACTGCGTTCTACGTTGGAATGAGGCTTGGTGGAATTGGATATTTTTTTAGAATAATTTCAATATAGATAATATGAATGTTTATTTTTAAAGCATTTTTCCCATTTTTATCCATTTAAATGTCCACAGTTGTTAGTAACTATAGAGAGCTCTGTCATTAAATAATTGTCTGTAGACATACAGATTCAAAGAGTTAAAGCTTTATAACCGTTAACAGACGAATTGTCAACATCACATCCAAAGATACAAAGTAAATATCCTTAAATCAAACTCTAAGAAGTTCTCAAGCAGCATTTTTTTAACTTTCTATATGTAAATTTTTATCATCGATGGAAATTTTCTTAGTTGGTTTGTGCATGTACGGTGAAATTGACATTTACCAATAAAAATCGAATCCTTCCAAGCCTCTATGTGGCATACAATTTATTAATTTATAAGTACAGTCTCTCTGAACATTGACTTATTTAAGGAAGTGTATTTAAGCTTACTGACTGAGTCAACATTGAAAGACTCATCACTATTAAGCTGTACACTCACCCCTGAACAATTGCTGCTGGCAAAAGCCTGAGTCACAAGATTAAACACTTTCAAAAGTGCTTAAGTTCTATTTTCAAAAGTGACATAGAAGACCAAGTTCCACTGACAGTCAACAGGACTAAGGCCAGGTCTACACTTAAAAGATTTTGCCAGCTATGATGGTTAGAAGTGTGATGCTTTTACGATAGCAATGCCAGAAAAGGCCCAAGTACAGGTGCAGTGATACCAGCAAAAAGTGCTCTTGCAAGTATAGCTTATTTCATTTGCCAAACCAGTCTAAGCTGTATTAACAAAAGCATATTTTGCTCGTATAACTGCATCTGCATTAGGAGGATTTGTTGGTATAGCTCTAAAGTTGGTATGGCTTCAAAGTGTAGCCAAGGCCTTAGGTTCCTAAATCACTTAGGCACTCTTTAAAATATACCTGGTCTTTATGCTGAGCCCTTAAACCAGAGTTTGAAAGCAGCAGGCCTCCAAAACATTCAAATCTAGGGATGGGTACAAAGTTCTAAGGTATCCATGCCCCAGAGCATGCAGAGATTTATTACTGAACAGAGTCAACATCTTAAACAACTGAAAGCAAATAAAGGAGCAAATGGTATTATTCCAGTTTCCAAAGACTAAGTTCCATATGGCTTACACTACCAAGCAAGACTGCTTTTATTACCAAGCAAAAAGATCAAAATGACCAGAGAATTTCACAGAAGGCCAAGAATTGGGTAATTATATTTTACCTTTCACATTTATATGTTCACCCTTTATGATCTTAAATCTCATGAAATCATATGGATTTTCTAGAAATAGAGAATTACTTCATATCTGCGGATTAAAGATCCAAGATTAGTATTTATGTTAGTGTCTGACATTTATCCAGGGTTTCTAAATCCCACAGTTAGTTGCTTGAGACAGGATTCACTGTAAATTTAATAGTGCTCCCCAGATCAATTGTTAACCATTTTCTACCAAAAAAATATACACAAATACATCTCTCAATAGAGTATTGAAAAAAGCTTAATTTAATCCTACTCATTGCTGTTAACCAATCATCTCCAAAGCAGAGGTACAAGCAGGCAAGCATAGCAATTCAATGGCTGGTACTTAGGAAGTATGTATGTTACCAGCTTTATTCTTGGCGAGTTTTTTGCTGCTTGCAGTTCCTGCCCCATAAGTCACTCCATCAATAATCACTGAGGCTCCAAAAGGCTCACTTGGGTTCTCTTAATGTGGGAAAGAAAAGCTTTTCAAAATTCCAATCTTTTAAATATAAACACATATTAAAAACATACACTAAAAATAAAACCATCAAGAATACGAGAATGCCCCATACTTGGGTATTTGTTTTCTCCTTCATCTGAACCTCAAGAGATCTGAAAAATAACTGTTCTTCCTTGCAGGGGTTCTCAAACTGTGGGTCGTGACCCCATTTTAATGAGGTTGCCAAGGCTGGCTTAGACTCGCTGGGGCTCAGGGCCAAAGCCCAAGCCCCATCGCCCGGGGCCAAAGCTGAAACCCTTGGGCTTCAGCCCTGGGCGGTGGGGCCCTTGGGCTTTGACTTTGCCCCCCTCTCCCCCACCAGGGGCAGTGAGGCTTGCGCTATGGTCCCCCTACCTGGGGTGGTGGGGCTTGGGCAGGCTCAGGCTTCGCTCCCACCGTGTCACATAGTATTTTTTGTTGTCAGAAGGAGGTCACCGTGCAATGAAGTCTGAGAATCCCTGCTCTAGAGAATAGCAATCACTGCTCACCCATTTCTATACAAAACATATGAATCTTTTCTCAGTAGGGACATCTCAACCATGAAATCATCACTATCTCATGTACTTGTTCAAAATTAAAGTACTGTAATTGTATTACATTGTGAGCAATTTTTTTTTTTTGGAATTTCTGTCAACATTAAGGTTTTAATTCCAGATGTTTTGGAGTCACAGAGTGTTCTAACACAAAAACTAAGCATTTTATAGTGAAGCATAGTATCAAAGTGCTTTTTGAAGAACTAGAGCTCCCAAATTGTAAAACATAATTACACTTTATTTGTTACCTGGATGCTGAATATCAGATCTTAAATTTTATAATCTGATACTGCAATGTAAATCCAATAGGATTAACACAATGGGTGAGAGAAGAAAAGGGTCTTATTTCAACAAACATGATCTAGCAGCTGAATGGCTTGTTTATGTGCCCACCACACAGCTGGAAGGACATGAGTTCTTTCTCCAATATACATGTGATGAAATGGATAAAAGCAGAGGAGAGGAAGTCATGTATGCTTTTGGGTAAGGCTGACTGGAGCAAGGAAAACCTGGAAGATATCTGCAGAAGAGGTAGATGGTTTTGGTATAATAAATTGTGATCTGCTAATTGTGTGTCATTTTTAGGTTGCATTTGTTAGATAATGTAATTTAACTCATTCAACCCCAACCCTTATCTCTAAGGTTGAATACTAAGGACAGTTGCTCCCCTGGATCTTTGTTCAACTGGGAGCCTCTCATATGACAGCAGGAAGTTTAAAGACTCAGCCAGGAGCTATTAGGATATGGTCCATCACCTTAGGGTAATTTGATGCTTTTTTCCCCCCATGTACTTATTTAGATTTAAAATTATAAAATAAGATGCCCATGCAAAAAATGCTCCTGGCACGCCAATACCGTCACTAATTATACAATATAATGAAATCCCAGGAGCTGTGAAATAATAATTCCAATAGGAACTCAGCCAGTCAGCCACCTACAGAATTCATTCCATCCATTTTGGGAAGCATATAGTTAATCTTTACACTCTTTCTATTCTTATTAACTGGATGGAAACTTTATAATCTATACCTAACCAACTTTATTTTTTCCTCTCCATATTGGAAAAAACAAAATTATAATTCCAGCAACTGCCTGAGGGGTTAACGGCCACTAAGTATAGATCCATTTACCACATGACAGTGGTCATTTTCAGTATCCAGTCACATATTTTCAGGGATCAATTTGTATGTATACAATTATAATTTTACCAGTTTTATGGAGGAACCCCAGGCCATAATGACAAGACTGATACCAATCAACTTCAGCATGAAATGCGAGAGCTGTAATGAAGATATTTGAACTTTGACTAGTCAAAGTCAATCTAATTTTTGTGAGCAATAAAACTCAAATTAATTTTTCAAAGTTACTAAGGCTATCCCAGCATAAGTGTGTGCTGTGTGTAACATAATATATAATATATTAAGCGAAACCTTACAATTCTAAAGGTATGTCGACACAGGGATAAAAAACCCACAGTTGGTCTGGGTCAGTTGATTCAGGTTCATGTGGCTCAAGCTACAGGCTAAAAAATTGCTGTGTAGATGTTTGGGCTTTGGCTGGAGCCCAAATATCTACACAACAATTTTTCAGCCCACAGCCTGAGCGCCATGAATGTGAGTCAGTTGACCCAGGCCAGCCACAGTTGTTCCGCAGGTCTTTTATCCCTGTACAGATGCACCTTAAGAAGCATTTCCTAATTAAAAGGTCTACATTAACTTTAGTATAAAGCCATTTTGGAAACAATTTGTGTTTATTTTTTAAAAAGTATTCTTTTAACACTAGTCAGTTCAATAATACTGCATGACATGCTATTAAATTACCAGCAAATCAAAT
Source organism: Chrysemys picta bellii (assembly GCF_011386835.1). NCBI lineage: Eukaryota > Metazoa > Chordata > Testudines > Emydidae > Chrysemys > Chrysemys picta. Next base: position 18,361,416 of record NC_088805.1, on the reverse strand, counting down.
CTTCTGGGTACTAAGTGACGTGAGTAAAATAATCAAACTCTACCCTTATGACTAATAGTGTCAGACAGTAAAAGTTATCATTACCACATTTCAATGGGGCTTCCTTTTAGATGAAAGTCAAATTAATAAATTACCTAAATCAGTTTTCATTTCAGAGTATTTTTCCAGCTCAGAGGTACATAGTAACACTGCTTTTGTAGTGCACACATACACCTGGGTAAGGGAGAGGTAAAAGGAGGCAGAAGATTATGCTACTTTTGTTGTACAAACTAGAATTTGGCCTACAGTATACTCTCAAGATGCTTAGTAGGAAAGTCTCCATTTCTTGCTGCTTTTCAGAATACCCAACCATTAAAATAAGTATCACTGAACAAAAGTATTGTGCTGAAGTTAGAATTCATGCAGACTTACCACATTCAAAGAAATTGTAAACAGGGCGGACCTTTAGGACTCGCTGCATATATTCATGCAGTATGCAAACTTCAGACTTCCCATTGGGATTAATAACAAACTCTGGGAAAATAAAGTCATTTAATTTAATTAATTCCAGGCTTTTGAAAAACTGTCTACAAAAAAAACCCCAACTGCAAGCTGAGATTAAAAATGCCCTGCTTATCAATCATTTATTCAAATGCATGAAACTAAATATTATGATAAATGCAGTTTACTCAAACATGGATTACTAAAACCCCAGAGTCCATTTTTAAAAGCTTTTAAAACAATTACTAAGAAAATAAATCTCAGAGCAAGTTCTGAGAAGACTGAAAAAAATACAATAATTATTGTAACATGCCCTATTAAATACTCAATTTTCTGCAACCACTGAGGTTTCCTGACATCCAATCATAGAACCACAGAAATGTAGGGTTGGAAGGGACCTTGAGAAGTCATCGAGTCCAGCCCCCTGCACTGTGGCAGGACCAAGTAAACCTAGACTATCCTTGAAAGTGGTTTGCCCAATTTGTTTTTAAAAGCTTTCAATGATGGGGACTCCACGATGTCCTCTAGAAACCTATTCCATAGCTTAACTAGTCTTATAGTTAGAAAGTTTTTCCTAATATCTAACCTAAATCTCTCTTGCTGCAGATTAAGCCCATTACTTTTTGTCCTACCTTCAGTGAACTTGGAGAACAACTGATCACGGTCCTCTTTATAAACAGCCCTTAACATATTGGAAGACTTATGTCGCCCCTCAGTCATCTCTTCTCAACACTAAACATGCAGTTTTTTCAACCTTTCCTCATAGGTCATGTTTTCTAAACCTATCATCATTTTTATCCTCTGGACTCTTTCCAATCTGTCCACATCCTTCCTAAATTGTGGTGCCCATAACTGGACACAACACTCCTGCTGAGGCCTCACCAGTGCAGAGCAGAGTGGGACAATTACCTCTTGTTTCTTGCATACAACACTCCTGTTAATACATCCCAGAATCGGATTAGCCTTTTTGCAGCTGCATCACACTGACGACTCATTCAGTTTGTGGTCCACTATAACCCCCAGATCCTTTTCAGCAGTACTACCACCTAGATGGTTATAGTCCCCATTTTGCAATTGTGCATTTGATTTTTCCTCCCTATCAGACCTAACACCTCAAATGACCACAGAAAAGTTATCTTCTCATAGCAACATAAAATGGGTTATGTATGAATCCATTCCTTTCCCTGGTGGCCGTAGGCTTCAAATCCAACTCACAAAGGTGAAAAGAGCTTGTCCTACCCCGGAGAAATGTGCCTGCAAGATCTGCCAGGTCCAACTGGACAGCTGCACTTATTCCCATGGGAAGAAGCAGAATATTTCTCCACATTGGAGAGAATTGTTTGCTGGATACGAAAGACAAAATACACTATCCCTGAACTATCCTAGAAAGGGAGATCACATTTGATTCTAGCCCCCCCAAAAAGACTTTTGTTTGTTAATCATCCCCTGAAACAAAGGAACTGCTTCATTTATACCCACTGAAGCGAACTGCTTTAGTGTCACCACCATGAAGGGACTGTTTGTTTAATCATTCTAGAGCTAGATAAACTGTATTTTACTAGAAAACAATGACAGTATTACAATAAATAAAAGGCAGAAGGAACTAAGACAACCATCTACAGAAAGTCTGAGCAATAAAGAAATCCTGTTAACCTGACACAAGCATGGTGCCCTGGTATTTTTTTGGGATGTGAAGCCTGCCAAATTAAGATGTCAAGATGATGACAGAGCACCACAATGGCCAAGGATTCTGAGACCAATCAAATTAGAATTTAGAAGGACTGGATCCAACTCTTAAAGGGATACGCAAGTTGATTTTTTAAAAACTAATTTCAGAAAGTTCAAGTTTCTCATAAAGCACGCACACACACAGGCTTGTTGTTTCTTTCTTTTTCTTTTTTTTTTAAATGTTTTCTCTGCTCCCCTGCTGTTTGTAATATTGTTTTCAGCAAGTTGAATGTAGGTGGACCCAAAAAGCAATATGTACACACACTCAGGCCAGTCCTCCACATCTGCTTTAAGAGCATAGGCCTACCTTATGCCTATTCAGTTTCAGTTTTGCTGCTGCAATTACTAGTAAACACCTTTTTTCAGGTTCTTAGAAGACCATGCACAAGCTCTACATGCGGTCACCACTCTAATGCAAGAGATGTTCGGATATAACTAACTAGACAAAGTGCTGTCAAATACACAAAGCAAACAGTTTTCTCTTGATGGGAGAAAGGAATGATGACTGGAACACTGCTCTGGACCAAGGAGTCAAAATGGGCACTTGGGGGGTACTGGGCAAGGGCTTGTGGACTGGCCAAACCTCGGCTCCAACTACTTCCTCCTATGGGATCTATGTCCCTATCTGGGGTAGTCCTGCTGTCTCGGGGGACGGAATGGCTGCCTAAATGCACTGTGGACAATACTGCTGCTGCTGACCACCAACATAATGGCCCCTCTGCACTGCCGGCATGCACACCCCCAAAGATCATAGGGTAGCCCAGGAGTCCTTGAAGGAGTGCAGCGTCTCATCAGGCTTGTCCGTAAACAGTGCTTGACATCAAAGGGCAAATCCTCTATGTCCTACTGCACTTTGGGAGCAATACCCAAATTCTGCAGTCAGAAAACCCTTCTCATGGTCATTGCCAAGACCATCACTGTGGCGGAGTATCCTTGATGTCCAGTGTGGACTGCAACAAAGTCTTAGCCACCAAGCACCCTTCAGTGACAAATGCCTGAAATTCTGCTCTTGAGGCTTCAGGCAGCTGGTCTGCAAACTTAAGTCATAGCTATGCAGTTCACAAAATTGTACTTTAACAGCAATACCTGCTGGTTAGCAATTCACATCTGCAAGGAAAAGAAAGTGTAAATCTTCCTGCCCTTAAGTCCATTTGTTTAGAGTCCTTTTCCTTGGGAGCAGATTTAAACCTGCCTTGTTCACCATGGTTTTGACCAGTGAATCTGAGGCTAGATGGAGTGAAAACTCTCAAATCCCTGCACCAGAACAAAGTAGTGCTTCTCCATGTGCTTTACCACAGGTGGTACTGAAGTTAACATGCTCTAGAGAACCTTAACAATGTGTTCCTTGAGCCGGCTAATAGGAAGGGCAACTCTCCCGGGGCAGTCAGCTGCAGGATATCCACTAACTTGTGGGTGTTCTCCTTCATGAACTCCGCTTAGATACCTAGAGAAGCAGCAATAGACTGCAAAAAGTACTGGTACACTTTGAAATAACGAAGAGGAGGAAGAGCCAGGCACCACAGATTCGTCCAGGGATGAAGATAAAGTGGTTAACTGTGCTGGATCCTGCTCTAGGACCGAAGGGCCTGGACAGAATGATGCTGGAGGCTCACCAGTGCCTGTGGTAGATCAAGTCAATGCCACAGATCTGGTCAGTGATCTCGCCTTTGAGCAAGATGAGGAGTGGCACCTCCTCTTCCCATGGAGGCTACTGGTATGGATAGGCCATTGGTGGCCTGTAGGCGCAAGGCCAGGGACCCCCAACCTGATAGTGAGAAGAATGCTGATCCTGGTACCCACAGCACTCCATGAACAGCCCCTGGATGCCCAAGAGTCCTAGGCTTCAGGGGATAAAGGTGCGAGCAACTGGTCTGACTAGTGAGTCCATAGCCCAGAATGATGAGGAAGCTGGCGCTGATGGTGGAAATGGTACCAGAGGCACCAAGTACGCCTTCATTGTTTCTGGTGCTGGAAGCGATGTTGACCCTGAAGACAGTAGCCATGCCAAAGTAACGGATAGTGCTGAAGTGCAGGGTGGTGACTGCTGCCAGGGTAACATTGGCGGTGCCAATTACAGGAGTGCCAAAGACATTCCTGGTGCCGGGAAGGTCCCTTGCACCAAGCCCTGCACCAAGCCCAGCACCAGCCTCACTTCCACTGTCTGTAAAAGAGAAACCTCAACATATAGTGTTGACAAACCCAGAGGTTCAGCTGCCTGCCCAGTCAATGGGGCTATTAAAGGCGTACAATGAAGGCATACCTGTTAAAGTTGTGGACCAAGGGCTAGGTTGGGACAAAGGCAGAGGAAGTCTGTGGTTGCCTGAGACACTGCTGATGCAGAAACAGTTGGTACTAGTGACTTAGTCTGTACCAGACGCAACAGATGCCCTGGGGCTGGAAACAGAGTCAATGATATGGGGGTCTCTGATCTCCTTGCATGGTACTGGGGTATGGTTGATGGTACCTGCTCCAACCCATGCATTGGCATTCACCCTGTGCTGATCTGCGCTCCTTCTGGAGCACGCAAAGGAGTCTCCATGCAACTGGGAGCTGCCTCAGGTCAGTCTTATGCAACCTTTACCTCAGCACACTCAACACTCAACAATGACTCCTGTGTCTCTTTGGAGGGGTGCCAGCTCACGGACATGAGCAGCAGCACTCTCAGAAAGTGAAGGCAACCTCTGATCTGACAAGGGCCTCACCACCGAAGCAGGCCAAATGGCCTGTTTGAGCTGTTGCTGCTTCAGACAAAAGATACCTCACCACCTGTGTCAGTTTGGTCAACAAGCTGCAAGTTGAACACCGCTCCTTGACAGGGGCTTCGCCTAGGTACAGCAAGCATCATGTGTGGAAATTGTTGTTGGGGATCACCCCCCACACCCGATGGACAATGTTTAAACTCTGGAGAAGGCATCACCAGCAAAATACTTAATTAGTATAGTTTAGTTTGATTTAGCATTAGCTGTAATTTAACTATATACAATTAGAAAAGTCACTAAAATAGAGGGATTGTGAGGCAAAAGCCATACAGAGCTCAGACTGCAGCCATGGGTGGTAAGAAGGAACTCTTACCTCTACAGGTACTGCTAGACAAAACTATTAAATCATATTAAGGCAACAGTTAACATCTCTTCCACTAATATTTTATGTAAACGTTTGACCCATCCTTACTTCTCTTGAATTATTTCTGGCAAGCAGAGTACAAATTAGCTTTTTTTTTTTTAATAAAGAGTTGTTTTTAAAAGTCAGTTTCAGAAATGCATCATATGCTATTTCTCTCCTGATGAATAAAAACAGATGCTGAAAACATGGCATCATCTGGCTATAACAAGAATATTCTACAAATTTCAACACTGCCACAGCACTTATGACCTGAAATAAGGTTAGAAGTCAATCAAAATCCTCCCTTGTAGAATTCTGTTTTGCTTTAATTGCAAGTGCAGGAGTTGCAGGCAACAGAAAAGAACTTGGAAAAGATCGTCCTTTTACAAGGAGATCCTGAGTTATTTCCCCGATAGCATAAGAAAAGGCTTCACCACCTGCTAAATCCAGAGCAACCAGTATAAATGAAATTAGAGCATATCCTACAATCTTTCCTGCATGGAAAACTCTGCTTGACTTAGGACAGCAGGCTCATTAGCCTTTATTGTGTTGTAGGATTCCCAGTTTCTGCAGCCAAAGTGCTTAATGCGTTTTTGGATGCTGTCAGAAAAGTATGTACCATCTATGATTAAGTTCAATAAGGCTGAAAGAACCATTCTTTAGAACTTTCTGCTCAGTATGACGCAAATTTAAATTGCAAAATAAATATCATTACATTGTATAGCATAAGAGCAGTGAAAAAGGAATGACTGAGCAAAAAGATAAAAGGTCTTACGGATGACTTAGGGTACGTCTACACTTACCTCCGGGTCTGGCGGCAGGCAATCGATGTTCTGGGATCGATTTATAGCGTCTGGTTTAGACGCGATAAATCGATCCCGGAAGTGCTCGCCGTCGACGCCGGTACTCCAGCTCGGTGAGAGGAGTACGCGGCATCGACAGGGGAGCCTCCCTGCCACGTCTGGACCCGCGTAAGTTCGGACTAAGGTACTTCGAATTCAGCTAAGTTATTAACGTAGCTGAATTTGCGTACCTTAGTCCGAAGTGGGGGGTTAGTGGGGACCAGGCCTTACAAACACCCTACTACCTGTAGCTGGTGATTTTTAAACAAACCTGCTTTAAAAAAAAAAATCCTCGTCATTAACTGATTCAGAACAGATGCTGTGAAGATGACATTTCATTAACGATTCCCAACATAAGCAAAAATGTGTACCTTCTACGCAATGTTTTCTATAGTAAATGTGTGTTTTGACAATATTTTTTCCATGACTACAGGAGGTACAAAAACAGAACCAAGACTATAAACTTCCAGTACTTCCTAAAATCATGGAACCCTATAGAAAATCAAACACTTTAATACTGGAACATAACAAATTTCAAAAATTCTAACTCCAACTAGATGAAACTTACCTTTCTTTGTAGGTGCATCTTGCACAGACAAGGTAATGAGTTTCTGATTGGCTGGCAGAATAGGCCGCTCAGACTCCGCCTGCTTCCGCTTCATTTCACGGTTGAACTGTCGTCTCTCAGCCCAGGTTCTGAATTTTTTTACGGTAACTTGTTCAAAATCAAAACGTTTTTCAAGGTAGTGTCTAAAATCCTCAAGGTCTATGAAAAATAATCAAATCCAGTTATTCCTTTACTTCCCCATGCAAGAGACCCGCCTGTGGACTCTCAAGGACAAGATTAATTGCATGTAATTAATTTGTACAATCACTCATTCCTTTTATTGCATGTGCAACTGTTGTACCTTTGCCAAAAAAAGACTAACACTCCACTGTGTCCAACACTTAATATTTTCAATGAAAGTGCAGTTTTGTTGGTTCCCAAGACTTTACAAAACTTTCTCAAAACAATTTCTATACTTGTTCCTATCATATTTATTCAAGTCTATTTTTAACGTAAAAACAATTTTCAACTTAGTCCTTTTTTAAAAACAAAGTTTTACAAATCCTCATCCATGATTAGGCACAATCAGGCAAGCAGGTCTTAAACAAAGAAATGCCTGTTTACCTCAATTTACATATAAGTAGTAAGCAAGGTCCTTGAGACAGCAAGAGAGAGAAGGCAAACCTGCACTTTAGCAAACAGTAGCATGAAACCTCTTCCACAACAAGACCCCATATCTCCATCTCCATAGCCGGTAGGAACTTTATCTAGGGGTAACCCTCAGGAAAATGCATTTCAAAGGGTGACAACTATAAAAGGAAAGGGCAAGCACACCACATTCTCTCCCCCTATCCATCTCTCTCTTTTCCACCCAAGACTACAAAAGAAACAGCCTATGGACTTTGGGAGCAGATCCTGACCTGAAACTTGGTCAGCAGTGTTCCTGGAAACCTGTAGTAAGAATTTTACCTTGAACCAATCTAGTTTAAGTTTAGAAAGTGTTTTATCTTTCTCTCTCTTGTAACCATTTTTGACTTTAATGCCTTATACCTGTACTCATTTAAAATCTCTCCCTTTGTAGTTAAATAAACTTGTTTTATCCTTTAAACAAAACTAATCACGTGTTGTGAACTGTACGGGAATCTCCATTTATGGTGGCAAGCTGTTGTATAACGATCCCCTTAGAGAGGAAATGAACCTAATATATCTGGACTGTCCTGCAATTAGTAACCAAGACTGCTAGAAGCCAAAGTGTGGCTGGTGTTTTTGGACAGGCTGCTAGGGTCAGAGTTGCTGGACTAGGACTGCGTCTATAACACAGACACTCGGGGTGTAAACCTGTATGCTCTTTGTGAGGAGCCCAGGTTGGGAGCTATAGCAGCAAAGCATTGAGAGACACCCCAGGTTGCAGGGTAGGGATGACAGCCCCTCACTGGTCTGGATCGCACCCCAGAATGTCATAATATGTACCTCAGTTTACTCCTATGATATTATACTGTCTAACTACATGGAGTTAGTTCAAAAGGAAGCTGTTAGGGAGAACCAGCAGAAAACAAAACAACGACAAAGGTAAGATTCCTCCAGAGAATACTAATGGTCCTTAAGAGAAGTAGGAGGGACGATGGGGAGGGGACTATTAATGGGAAATGCTTACCATTCTGGCTCCTGCCAGAATAACAGGATTGAATTTTCTCCAGGCCACAGCCTAGGGACACTAAACTGTTAAAAACCCCTTGCTACAGAGGAAGGACTGGAGCACCTTTGGAAGAGAGACTGACAGAGAAATGCAGAGAAGGCAGCAACTCAATCTATTTCTCCCATCCCAGAATTAATAATACCACCATCACCTAGGTTTTATAGCATTTTTCATTAGTATTTCTTAAAGTACTTTACAAAGGAAGTCAGTATCATTAACCTAATTTTTACAGAGGCACAAAGAGGTGAAGTGAGTTGCCCAAGGTTACCAGTGCCAGAGCCAGGAACATGCCCCGAGCCCCAGTCCAGTGTTTTAACCCCTGGCTGAGTGGAACTTACCAAAAAATTTCAAGGAAAGGAAAAAAAATTAAGACAGACATTTGTTGTATAGGCTTTTTGTTCTTTCAACCCATTTCTCTTCTTGTTATATTCCTCTGAATGAATAAACAGTATGTTTTGATAGATTAAAATGACGTGAGTTCTGACTGTGGTCACAGGCCCCTGGCGAGACACTTTCTTGCAGGTGCCAAATACAGTTGGGCCAGTCACGTTTACACAGATGAGAAATAGGGAGACTGTAATCCAGAGATCCAGTCCAAGAGTGGCTGAACCACAGTATTCCACCTTTGAGAAGTGCAGGAAGCCAAGCTTGCAACCTGAGGGGGGCTGTCGAAAGGGTCTGCAAAGGGTTCTAAAATGCAGTTCACCATGTAACTGTAAAAGCAAGCCTTTTTATTTTATTCTCAGCTGATGCCCTGGACGTTTTTAAGATACAACCACCACCTTCATACACAATCTCTATACTATTGCAGCATAGAGGTTCTCTCTACAGTTCAGCTTCCTTTGTCTGTCGGCTGGGCAGCCACTTCATTTAGCACAAACTACATCAGCACTATGTACTTCTTACCAGGAAGCATCAATAAAATGGCAGCTCACTGAAAGACCATCAGAACAGTTCACAACATTGAAAATACTAAACAGGTATTTCTTAAAGATACTTTGGGCAAAAGGTGAGTTTAAGTTGATGTATTCTTATTTAGTTAGTACACTATTCCATATTATTAGAAATAATCTGCATTTTCCCCATAGTTCTGCACTAAACTTAAATTTTCAAACAAGTATAAAAAGGAACCCATTTTAACTTGTTGCTTAAGAAATTTACAGAGCCTATCGTAGGCTATGTCTACGGTAAAACTTTTGTCGGTCATGGGTGTGAAGGAAAAAAAAACATCCTCTGGACAGCACTACGTTGGCGGGAAACACTCTCCTGCCGACATAACTATTGTCGCTCATTGGTAGTGGTTTAATTATGCCGGTGGGAGATCTCTCCCACTGGCATAGAGCAGCTACATGGGAAACCTTACAGCAGTGCAGTTGCAGCAGTACAACTGTGAGATCTCTAGTGTAGACATAACCTCCTCCCGTAGGCTAACACCCCTGAATGACAAAATGCTGATGAAGTTCCAGTGTGGACAAAGCTTTAGTCCATTCACTAAAACATCTTGAATAATTACACTACTTTAATGAGGCTCTATTTCAGGGGCGGCCAACCTGAGCCTGAGAAGGAGCCAGAATTTACCAATGTACATTGCCAAAGAGCCACAGTAATACGTCAGTAGCCCCACCCATGAGCTCCCCCTGCCCACAGTGCCTCCCGCCCACCAGCAGCCGACCAATCAGAACTGTGGGGGTGGTGGTTGGGGCAGAGGCAGCATGCACAGGCCCCTGGCTGCCCCTAAGCATAGGAGCCGGAGTGGGGACATGCTGCTGCTTCTGGGAGCCTCAGCATGCACGCACAGAGCGGCCTCAGACTCTGCTCCCTGGCTGGAGCATGGGAGCAGGGCAAGCCCCAGACCCCGTTCCCCAGCAGGAGCTCGAGGGCCAGTTTAAACCCTGTTTAAGGTTTTCATTTTAATCTATAAACATGAAACAATTTAAAACCTGGTTACTTGAGGCACAGCCCCTCCTCCTGTCTGGGATACTGTTGCAGTTGCAATTAGTGGAAGCAACAGAGTTCCCATCCCTTCAAGATGCATTAAAAAAAGGGTGTCGTTGGAAAGCTCCTAGCAGGGTGTTTTCTAATGATTAATTCCAAATATGGTCTCCTGCTTGCTCTGTCAGAACATGAATTGTTAGCTTTCCAGTAACACTGAACAACCCATATTTCGCTTCCTGGATTTTAGAAGAGGGGCTGACTGCTGGAACATGTACAGAGGATAGTAAAGGCTTATTGTGGATATTGCTTTTGTTTGGAAATATTATCTATGATTCCACAATTCTATGATGGCTTATATGGTCAATCTATTTAATCTTTACACATAAAAAGTCTTGTAGTCTAAAGCCAAGGGTAAGCTTCAAATTTAAAAAAGACAATGCAGACCACTGGTAGCCTTTGAACCACAGCAGTATTTCTGAGAAACAGCAATATACATTAATTAACCCACCAAGGTAAATCACTGACAGAGCGCATAATGAGGCTTGATTGGAAGTTGGCAGGGAAGGGATTCAGACCTGTCTTCATAGATACAAAAACTATTTCAGCTATGGGTGTAATTTTCTGTTTTGTTTAAAAAAAAAAAAATGGTAAAGCGATAGAACCACTAGTGGGCATGCAATTATACTGGCATAGCTTACTCCTCTGAATATACATGAATAAACTATACCAGTTTAACTGCATGCTATGCTTCAAGAAAACAGGTTGCAAACCAGTATAGTTAAATCAGTAATTAAAGTGTGTGTAGACAATTCCTCAGATGGGTATGGGAATAATACTTTACAAAAGGATGACCCAAGTGGTAGTAGTTTTTATTTATTCTATAATTTAAGTCTCCTCTAAATAGTATTTTATGCATTTAAGGACAAGTTTACAGTACTATATTCTGATAATTCTCAAATTTCTATAGCTAAAAGATCCTTTCATGTTGATCCTCAGTAATCCTCAAAAATACTCCACAGTTATATACCTCCATTCACTGAGGATCACATTGCTTTACTGAAGTGGGTATATATTCCCCCCCCTCCCCCCCACTTTTGCAGATGAGGAACTGAAGCAGAGAGAAATGTGATGACTTGCCCAAGGTCAAGCAGTGAATCAGGAATAAAATCTAGGGATCTTGACTGCCAATCCCCTCCTCTAAACAAGTAGTAGGCATGGCTTTCAGCACTTACCTACAGATTCATCTTTACACACTTCAACTTTGGCCTTAACTTGTCCTAAGGCTCCTGGTGCTGCATCACCCCCTGAAGGCTCTCTCTCATCTAAAGGCCCAGAATCAGCAGCAGTGGAGTCCGGCTCCTCTGTTTGGCAGTCCAGTTCCGAAGACTTGTCTATGTGCTTTATAGGCGATACTTCCCCATTTGGGGTTATGTCATTGTTTTGTTCCCTTTCCTCATTGTCCTTCATTTTCTTGTAATGCAGACAGGGAATGCTACTCAAGGGAGGATCATGTTTCTGTAAGTATAATTATACAAGAATTTATAAGTTTAGGGACCATGAAATTACAAAAAGACAAATCTAGTCAGTTTTAAGATGCGTTAGAAGTAGTTGTGATACTAGAAATCTGCACTAACCGTCTCTGAATCCGCCCAACATTTTTAAAGTCACATTTTCTTATTTTTAAGTGCTCCTCTCCCCCGTTGTCCTATGGGGAATGCAAGCAAGTAAAAAAAGGGTAACTAAGGGAAAGGAGAAATAATTAAACTGACTACAAAGTGCTGTCAAATGAACAAACAGTTGCAGGCAGTGTAGTTGTAATCAGGTTAGTCCCAGAATATTAGATACACAAGGTGGTTGAAGTACTATCTGAAATTCAGAGTTGATGAATGCACATTAGAAAACAATCCCAACTATTATAAAATATATATAATTATGGATCAAATTAGCTGTTGCTACTCAAGAAAGATCTTGGAGTCATTGTGGATAGTTCTCTGAAAACATCCACTCAATGTGCTGTGGCAGTCAAAAAAAACATGTTGGGAATCTTTAGGAAAGGGATAGATAAGACAGAGAATACCATATTGCCTCAATATAAATCCATGGTACGCCCACATCTTGAATACTGCATGCAGATGTGGTTGCCCCGTCTCAAAAAAGACATATTGGAAGTGGAAAAGGGCAACAAAAATGATTAGAGGTAAGGAACAGCTTCCATACGAGGAGAGAGACTATATGGAGATTCCTATCTCATAGAACTGGAAGGGATCCTGAAAGGTCATCAAGTCCAGCCACCTGCCTTCACTAGCAGGATCAAGTACTGATTTTGCCCCAGCTGCCTAAGTGGCCCCCTCAAGGACTGAACTCACAACCCTGGGTTTAGCAGGCCAATGCTCAAACCACTGAGCTATCCCTCCCCCCAATAAATTAATTAATAAAACGGACTCCAGCTTGGAAAAGCTGACTAAGGAGGGATATGATAATCTCGACCGGTGTGGAGAAAGTAAATAAGGAAGTGTTATTTACTTCTCTTAACACAAGAACTAGGGGGGGGGGGGTCACCAAATAAAATCATTAGGCAGCAGGTTTAAAAACAAACAAAAGGAAGTATTTCTTTACACAATGCACAGTCAATCTGTGGAACTCTTTGCCAAAGGATGTTGTGAAGGTCAAAATTATAACAGGATTCAAAAAAGAATTGGATAAATTCATGGAAGATAGGTCCATCAATGGTTATTAGGCAGGATGGGCAGGGATGCAAAACCATGCTCTGAAATGTCCATAGCATCTGTTGCCCGAACCTGGGAATGAGTGATGGGGGATGAATCACTTGATGATTACCTATTCTGTTCATTTCCCTCTGAAGCACCTGGCGCTGGCCACGGTCAGAAGACAGGATACAGGGCTAGATGGACCACTGTCTGACCAGTATGGCTGTTCTTATTGGATCAATTTCTGTTGGATCAAGGCTTGTCTCTCTCACCAACAGAAGTTGGTCCAATAAAATACAGTACTTCACTCAAACTAAAACAGATAATATAAGAAAGTTTCTATCTAATAACTTTCAGTACAATTACATAATTCTATTTAGGCTCCCATACTTCACCCATCCCCAGGGCACCCTAGCTGTTATAAGAAATACTAGGTAGAGCTATGCTTTCTCTCCCCCCTCCCCCTTCTCCAAAACAAGACTCCTTTTGATGAAAGCTCAGATTTTAAAAAGGAAAAAAATAGTTTAGGCTGAAAAGTCAAGGTTTTGTTAAATTACAAATATATTTATATTTACAAAACTTAACAGGAAAGCTTTCAGATAATTCAGTGAATGTTTTGATTTAAATTAGTGGTGTTAAGGCAAACTCAGGTTCTGCACACTCCCATTGTAATCTGTGGGAGTTGTGCTGTATATGGGCAGCACATGTCTAGTTATGGGAATGAGACTCCCAAGCCATAATTTAAATTATAATTGACCCTCTAAACTGAACAAATACCAACGATTTAGATATACCTCTGCAGTATTATAAAAAACAATTTTGCAGTGTTGTGGTAGAACAAGGGAACCAGAAAGTAAGATTGACTAGTCCTTTTTAATTGCCCAAACTGTAGTGTAGTGAAAAAATAAATTATATTTGAAATAAGGTGTTAAGAACACAGATAAAACGGTTTGAAAAACAAAACTTCCCTATTTGACTATATCTAAGAGGTCTGAAAAATGCCCCAAAGCATAATTCCAAGACTGTTTTGACCAATTACAAACAAGTACATAAACTGATACCTAATATTTTTAAATAACTCAAACATTAAAATAATTATTAGCAGCTCAGACCCCTACCCTTATGCTTCCTGTTCCCAAGAAATAAGGTCTGGACCAGGTAACAACTCTGGATTCTCTGTGCAGATATACAGGAATGCCTGAGTTATGGAATGTCATGATCCATCCATCAGGCAATGGTTCCGTAGGAGGACGGCCACGACCTTTATGAGAGGAAAAAGAAACTCATGTAGACGGCTCACCATTTTTGAATGTAATCTGATTTTATTAAAAATTAATTTCTGATTCTATATCCTGAGAACATTCTTCCACCTAAAAGCTCATTACAAAACTAAGAAATGCTACAGGTACTTTTATCCCCCACAGATATTACTTCTTAAGTATTTGTACAGTATCTAGTTCTTTACTGGAGTGCTATCACATATCACCCATCACCATGCTGTGCCCCTTCCAAGTTCCCACAGGTAGGTGGATAAAAGCAGGAGGTAATTTTAGCCATGACCGAGCCTCATTTAACTAGGCAAAAAACTCTGAATTTTAATCTTAATAGATTCTATAGCCAACCATGCCTTTTCTTAAATGGTTTTTTCTGTAGCTATCAAAGACTAATTAGGAATCACTTTCTCACCCTTAGTCAAGACACAACCCAAACATGATTTCATCCTACAAACTTTCATACATAGATCAGCTACCTTTTTATAAAGGTGACAACTCCAAACAATATTAGGGAAAGATTCTTATGCTCACATTTAAGGCAGTATGGTCTCATTTTTCCTACCTTGTAAACCACAGAACGGACTATGCCAACTGATGGGTAGGACAGTGTTTTGTTGGTTTTTTTGTTTTTTAAAGGTTTTTTCTTTTTTATTATATAATATGATGCATTTTTAAAAATACATTCCTCAAGATTAGACTGAGTTTAAAGCTAATTTAGACTATTTTCAGTTGAATTCTTCTGTATTACTTCTGATTTAAGCGCTTTGCCATGTTCACATAGGGAATGCTACATAAATGCAAGCAACTGACTTTCAATAGTTTTTCATACATGAAATATTCCCTGTAAAATAAGACAACTTCAACAACAAAATTTAAGTGACTGAAGCAGAACAACATTTCCACTTTTTGGCCATGCCATGATATTAAAGATGGAAGAAAAAGTAGATTACATAGTTCATCTGCTTGCTAATTATTTCTCCCATGGCACTCTGTACCTCAGAGTAGCACTCTTGAACCCAATATTCACCACTGTCATATAATTATATGTTTTGTATAAAAGTGTGCTTTGTGAGGTATCATTTTAAAAGTCTTGAACATTAATATCCTGTTGGATTGTATGTGAAGTTATGAAGTTTTGTTATGTGTGTGTTACTGAAATATGTTATGAGGTTGGGAACACCCACAACCAGCCTTTCAGGTACAACAGTAGAGTAGCCAGACATGCTGATGGCCCATTACAGGGAAACCACACTCCAAACGACCATCCCAGAAGACTTCTCAGCGAGCACGTACACAATGGAGGCTGCTTGACCAATAGGGGCGGACCCCCATGTCACAAGCATAGATCTTTCCAGCAAGCTGGAAGAAAAACTATAAAAGAAGGGGAAATGATTGGCCTCTTTCCCTCCACAACACAACTCAACACCTGGAAACACTTCTGGAGAACAAAGACTTTGAAGTGGGGAGTGTGGTCCCAGGCTGGAAGGCAGTTCCAACCTGTGTATTGAAGATCTGTGACCTGTTTCTATCATCAGGGTGAGACACTACTTGATTCAAATCCTGTTTAGTTTATAGAAATCACATTGTGAATTTACTTTTATTTCTTAGGTAACCAACTTTGATCTCTATGCTTAGTACTTGTAATCACTTAAAAATCTATCTGTTTTACATTTTACCTAAAACACTGTATTTTGGTTGAAGTGCTTGGGAAATCTCAGCTGAGTGTACAAAGGCTTGGGTGTGTCCGCCCCATATTAAGAATGGGGCAGGGACTGGGTAATGAATTTACACTGGTCAGGCTTCTGACCAGGGCAAGACAGTACAGTTCCGGGGTGCAAGGCTGGGTAGCTGGCGGGAACTGGCTAGAGCCTCTCTATTGTTGGTTCATGAGTGGTTGTGAGAAGCACTCATGTAACTCAGTGGTGCTGTCCCTGCCTGTGAATGTCTGTGTAAGTGCAGTACCTGCCAGAGGTTTGTAGTTTGCCAACAGCATCACAGTGAGAAGGGGAGCCCAGGAGGGTGGGATAGAGAGCTCAGCAGTCCCACAGTCCAGGTTGCACCCCGGGAACCCCATCACATCTCCATAAATCCACATAATAAATTTGCACATTATGGAGAAGGACTGAACACAAAAATTCTCAAACATTACATTCTGTAATCTAGATGTTTCATGGTCATAGCCTATGAAGCGAGGCCCTTGAACAGTAAGAAACATACCAGTCTGTCTTTACTAAGTTCCAATATTGAATTACCCACAATTCTACATATATGCACGATAGAAAAATTAGAGGTTTAATGAAAAGTAACTTACTTTTAAGTACAGTTTTTATTTTGGTCATCATCGGCTGCACGCTTGTCTCTCCATCAGATGGGTGGTCACTCTCACCTCCATATTTCTCATCTATTCTCCTCTTTTTGGGAGCTCGAAGGCCCTCTTCCAGCAGAGCATCCACATCATTATCAAAATCATCCTGAAAAAGACATGGTCAAATACCATCCTTCTATAGCTACTACTGTCCCTTGCTCTGTCAAGAAAAGGCACAAATTATTTAAACATAGTTTGCCTATAGATCTGGATGAAAGATTCCCAATGCCATGGTAAGGAGACTGAAAAACAAGGAGGTAAATTTTCATAAATGGTCACTGGATCAGCAACTGATATTTCATGACAATCTGAAAAGAACCAAATGAAAACTACTTATCCAGGCAACCCTTAAAGAGTCTGTTAAAAGGCAACATATCACAATTCAGAGCTAAATTCAGCACCATCTAAAGTCTTTTGCTATATCATTCAAAAATTTTAATCACCAAAATTCTTACCATGATAAATTAAATTATCCTTTAATTTATTCAATTAATTAAAGTTGTGCATAATGGATAGAATTTCTTCTGTCGAAGAATTTTGCATTTTTGTCTTCAAGACTACAAGCTCTTAGATGCTGTCTTTCTTACACATCTTCGCACAAGTTTTTCTAATCACTTGGTAAAAATATTTACATACCTCATAAGAGTAATTCAAGGTTTCTTCATCCGCTTTATCTCTTTGAACGATTGCTTTAGATGTGAACCCTCCTCCTTCATCAATTTCCATCAAATTGTCAGTAAAATCTTCTAACTCATCCAGAACTGCATATTCCACTCTCTTTTCCTGATCAATATCATTTTCATCATCCTTCTTGTCATCATTTTCACCCCCTACACCTACAGCTTTACCATTACTACTACCAAAAGGACAAACATACAAATCCCCATTGACATTATTAATACTAAAATCTGTATCTGGCTTATAATCTTGCTCAGCTCCAGTGTACAGAACTTTTCTGTCTTTGCTTTTGCAGCTTTCTGTAAAGCTAACACTAATTTTTACATCTTTAAGTAACTTAAGATCAGGGGTGAACTTTCGAACTGAAGGTGCATGACGAGCAGTTCTTGGGCTTTGGTCACTATTGTTAGGGTCTATTATAAGACGAGTTTTGTAGCAAGTAGATCCCTTTGTCAGAAGCTGTGTTCTGCAGACAGTGTGCGCGTCCCCAGCTGGGGTATCTGACTGTCCATCACCACCAGAGCCAACGTCCATTACCTCTGCGTCACTGGACGTTTGCAGGGGAGGTGGTGGAGGCTGTTCATTAGGCGGCAGAGGTGGGGGACAAGTCTGGTTCTCCACATTCATTTCTCTTGCAGGTTCTTTGGGGAGGGGAGGTGCATTTTCAGTTTTCTCCATATTTAAACTGTAAAACTACTGTTTTAAAAAACAAGGCTTTAAATAAACGTATATAATCTATATTCCTAACATGCACAAGTCCATCAAGGTAGGTTTATCATGTTCTATTCAATATGCAACACTGATGATTCAGTTAAGCTGACTACATTGTTCTTTTCATTAATGTAGACAGCTTTCAGAATCACTGTCTCAATTATTGGAAATCACAATGCATTCAGCTTAAATAGCTGAAGACTAAGTAGAATGCATCTTCATTGGACAAGAAGGTCTCCTTTTCTTCTTTCAACCTACAAAAAGAAAAAGATGTGTCACAGAAGAGCTTGAAAGCCAACTGTCCCATTCATCAGAGGTAAAAATGGAATTCCTTCCCAAACTCTTACTTAAAAAGGATACTTTTGAACATCTATTTTAACTTCCAACTGATTGTAATGCTCTTTTTATCAGAATTAAGAGTTCATATTGCTTCTTTGTTTGTGCACCAGAATCACATTACGCCAGCACAGTTCTAGGAAAACCAATTGGTATCTACTGCTGCAAGACCAGCAGGTGCAAAGCACTGGTTTTTAAATGGGTCAGATAAAAACAGTTGGTTTTGGTATTAAGTATCTTATTAACAGAATGCTACTTATCTATATAATCGAAAGACAACTAGTTTGCAATGTTAAATCAGGCCAAATTTTAAGTCTTCACCATTTACCTTCACTAAAAGGTACAGTAGATTATTTTCTTCAATGTTCAATTAACTATTTGCAATATTTTGAAGACTAGATTTAACAATCAGAAATTACTCTCTGGATACTATAACACAGAAAATTTGATCACCTACTAAAAAGTCTGAATAGAGCTTTTCTAAGTAGGGATGTTAGCAGCTGTGTGGTCTTATATCCATGACTATTACAGGTCACTAGAATGCCTTACTCAAGACAGATATTTAGAATCTAAATCCAGAGTGCTAACACTGAAGTCTTAATCATTACTATTAATTTTGAACAGCATCTACTAGCCAAAGTATTTTAGGTACTTTAGACTGGCACACATATTCAATTAGTCTATGTAATTTTACAATGTTATATTAAATAGGCTCTTAATACCATCTTACTTGCTTTTTATATAATGGGGAGAGAGGGGAGGAGGTTAATTGTTGTCTGTGCAGGGCCTTGAGTACCTGGGGAAGGAAATAGGCCACTTTTATGGTTCTTTCTTACCTGCTAATTTGGTTTCTCCAATCCCTTTGTGCCACCCCATACAGTGGGTGTAAGTCCTCCTACCAGCAGGAAATAAAGTGATGTTACGCCCCCTACGAAAGTCAGCTGGCTGAGTCTGCGCTGTTCAAAAACTTGCCAGGCAGTTGAGAAATTGTACTCAAACATTTCAGAAGTCTTAGTCAGTAGTACCACCACACAACATATGAAGAAACAAGGGCAAGATGTCTGGGTTACCATGCGGGGACTTAGAGAAACCAATTATAATTCTCTAATGTAGCTCTATGCTAGCCCAGGCTAAGTGAATTTCAACAACAGTATCCAAGCTACAAAACAGACAGGACAGGTAATTAAAGCATTCAAAATGTAATGGATTACAACATGCCAGGCCTACCCACATAAAAACAGATGAAAGATAAAAACAAGAAAGAACTGAAGCTTGGCTAGGCCACAAAAAAGGCAGTTTTGAGTTCAAAGCAACTGTGAAATGTGTAGCACCAGGCTGAAGTCCCAATGGACTAAAGAAGAACAAAGCATGATTTGAATGTTAAAATTAAGTGTTATAATCTAAATCATGGGTAAAGGAAAAGAGGAGTGACACTCAGTCAAAAATTACACTACCTGTTTCCAAGTCACTAACAACTCACAAGAAAATGTTGAATGCTTACAGATCAATGCCTTAACACTTAATCACATAACAGGTTATTAGATGGGGTCGGCTACTGACTGCCAAATCAAAATAGGCAACAAGATGAGCACCTACCTAGAACGTTTAAGAAAAAAATTGTGTGATCATCAGGGACTTCAATCTGAGTGACATATGCTGAAGGTCTCACGCTCTCAGTACTAAAACATCCTCCGAACTTTTCAATATTATAGATGACAACTTCCTAACTCAAAAAGCATTGTATCCAACACAGGTGAATTTGATAAAAGACCTCATCTTCACAAAAAGGAACTGAGCACAAAGCTAAAAATTAGTAGTAAGCTAAGTGTGATCGCAATTTGATCACATTTATTATAGGGGGCCAATTTCACAAAGCTGAAAGTTATGAGCCAAATCAGTTGGAAGAAAGAATTTAAAGAAAAAAAATTCAATTGGAAACTGTTTAAGAACATTTTATTAGATGCCCAAATAGCCATAATCCCACAAGTGAGACAGAAGGCTGTGTGTGTGTGTGCGCGCATGTGTGTGTACAAATAGAAGAAAGGGGAAGCTGAGAGTAATTAATATAAATCAGAAGACGGAATTGCAGAAAATTGTTCACTGAAACCAAAGGACATAAGCAGAAATCTATGGACAGCAGAGTTAAAGGGTAGGCTTTTTTTGTTTAATTGTATTAGAAACAAAAAGGAATACTTAAGGGGGACTACCATGGGAAGCAGTGACTCTGAAAAAGACTTGGGGTCATGATGAATAATCACCTGAACATGAGTTCCCACTGAGATGTTGTGGCCAAAAACATTAATGCAATCCCTTAGATGTATAAACAAGGAAATATGGAGTAGGAGGGGGAAGGTATTTGGCATTCGTGTGACCACTACTGGAATACTGTGTCTGGTTCTAGAATCCACAATTTAAGAAGAATGTTGATGAACTGGAGAATATTCAGAGAAGGGCCACGAGAACAATTTAAGGATTGGAAAACATGCGTTATAGTTAAGACTATGATTTAGTCACAGGTATTTTTAAATAAAAGTCGTGGACCGGTCACGGGCAATAAACAAAAATTCACGGCCTGTGACCTGTCCATGACTTTAACTAAAAATACCCATGACAAAATCTGGGGGTTGCTTGGGGGCAGGGTGCACAGCGGCTGCTCCGGCCGCCCCCAGGACCACTGATCAAGCACTCCCTAGGGCCAGCTGCCTGGGGCCGCCAGAGCAGCAGCCGGTGAGGTTGGCCATGAGGCACCCAAGCAGCTGGCCTCAGGGGTGGCTGTTCTGGCGGCCCTGGGGTCAACCGCACCAGCCACTGCAGCTGCAAAAGTCACGGAGGTCTCAGAAAGTCACGGAATCTGTGATTTCCACAACCTCTGTGACAGAATCAGCCTTATTAATAAGTACCTACATCGGGAACAAAACATTGATAATGGGCTCTTCGGTCTAGCAGAGGAAGGTATAGCAAGGATCCAATGGCCAGTATTTGAAGCGAGACAAATTCAGACTGGGAACAAGATGCAATTTTTTTTTTTTAAACAGTGAGGGTAGTTAACCATTGGAACAATTTACCAGAGATTGTGATGGATTTTTCATCACTGGCAATTTTTAAATCACAATTGGATGCTTTATGCAAGACATGCTGTAATTCAAATAGGAATTAATCCTGTTTTAAACAGGAGGCCAGACTACATGATCACAGTGCTCCCTTATGCCCCCCCCCCTTTTTTAAATATAAAATCTATGAATCTATGAAAGCCTCAATTTAATTGCTCTAAAATAATCCCATTATTCTGGATGGGAAGCCATTAGAAATTAGTTCTATTCTGTTTCTGTACGACCTGAATAGCTGATACTTGGACCCTCAGGGTGCTGATGCTAAGTGTTTATCCATCCCTTCCTAAAAAGGCAAGAGGACTGTTATATTAATGTTTTAAGTGATCTGATTTCCTATTTTTCACCAGGCTCTGAAACACCCTAGACTATGTGGAACAGCCCTACACTTTTATACCTCTGTGGAATGCATCCATTACAAAAACCCATTTTCATCACATACACCCACATAATGGCCAGACTGAATGACTTAAATTCCTAGGTTCTCCATGGTAAAATAAGCTTTTCATCAGAAAGTTTTGGCTGAAGGGAAGTAAAAGCAATAATCTCAGCATAAATTCACTAACTTTGGGAACCAATGCCTCCTAAATGGTCCAGGTTCTCCAGAGAGATTCTTGAGAAGGATGCTGGCTGTAAGGAGTAGAATTTATGTAGACAAATTCAAAATCCCAAGGATGAAACAAGTACCCACTCCAAGACCTAATAGGTTCCTGACCTTGAAGAACAGTTTACCTTCCTGTCCGGTCGGGAAGCTCTCAAATCCAACTAGAAAGATCATCTTTTGTGGCATATCACAAAAATACTACTCACTGCATTTTCCCTTTCCCAGGCTGTGTCCAGCTACAGCTCAAGAAGTTTATTCTTGGCCCAAGTTTTACAGCAATGGGAATAACAGAGGACAGGAACTTCCTTTTTACCTGCCAAGATTTGGCAGCTTTTGTGCCCTGTCTGGATGTTATTGCCTATACAATTATTGTTGCTTAGTCCTTCCTTCACAAAGTTGAAGTGATGAACTGGGAATCAAATTGTCTGCTACTTGGTAACTGCACTTCAGCTGGAATGGGGTTAAGAAGGTCCAAGGCGACTTTAAGCCAACTTTGTGCTTCTTGCATTTTTTTGTCCTGCGCCTGGCTGCTGGCATCAGAGCTACCCCAAGTCTGATTTAACTTATCCTCTGCTTCTCATGGCTCCCCATGAGCCACGGGAAGCTAAGACTAGGCAGAGCACAGAAGCACTCCCACCCACATCCTCACCCCCACCTCTAACAGCAGGAGTGGAGAGAGAGGACTTATAAAGAGGCAATGGGGAGACCCCCATATGCAGAGAGTATTCTGAAGGGCCTCTTTCTACCCCCTTTATGCCACCTGTTTTCTAAGGGGTGGATTTGGAGGGCCCTCTGCTAAAAACAGAGCCAAATGGAGCCTGGATCAAGATAGCCAACATGCTAAGCACACTAGATCCAGTAATGCCATTATGGAACTCAGAACCTCAAGACATGCCCTCAGCTGTTACAAAGGCCAAATGGATCAAGAAACACACCTTGATTGCAGCTTCGCTATTAAAATATTCCAAACGGAACAACTTACCTATCAAGGTATTAAATTACTGGCCTCAAGAAACATTAATTCCTATGGTAGAGAAAGGTTCTCATTTATCATCCAGACATTGGATTCTCTGAAGATTCATACTGACTGCTAAGCCATATGACCAACATGACCATACTAAAAAATTGTCTATGTAAATCTGACTAACACCATCCTTTTGAAAAGCTGTAGGAAGAACTACAAGTACCTTTGAGAAGTTGTGGAGTGCTACTGTCAAGTGGAAATTAAGCATCCTGAACATTCAGAACAAAAAATTGAAGGAACTTCTGATAAACTGGAGGGAATATAGACATGTAGGTCTGTGTCTTATTGATCTACAGGACACCTAACTCCACCAAATAGACCATCTGAATTATGGAATGCTAGACCTCCATCTGGAAGGAGCAAATGGAAAGGAGTTTACTTTCTCCACATTCTAATGGGACAGTATATAGGATGCTGTCAGGGATTATAAAGAATAGCAAAACCAGCACTAACTCACAAGACAACAGACGACCCATCCTGATTTTTGCTGCCTTTTAGAGCATATTCTTTGAAGGAGACAGATTCTTGCTACAAGATAAATTTGATAGAGTAGCCACGAGACATGAAAAATATCTATTACCCAGCAATGTGAACAGGTCCAGTCAAAGGTAAAGCCCTAAAAGTCTTTAGGAAATCAAGTTCCTTGTTAGAAACTGTACATTCCCTACCCAAGCTGTCCAGAAAGGATGAGTGGTTCAGAAGAAACCTGAGCCCTTTCTATGGCTAACTATAACCAGGGTTTCTCCTCCTCATCCTCTGGCTCCAGAAAGCCATGTTTTAGAATAAAGTGCAGGCCACTTGTATAATCAATCCACCCCAAAAAACCCAACCCAAATTCTACAGAATATTCCCCCAAAAGGAATCTCTCACTCAGGATCATCTATCTTCATGTCATCGGAATCTACCATGTCCTCATGACAACACTGCCCTCAGAGAGAAGTTTTTTTTCTGCTTACAAAACAAAGAAGATTCAGTTTAAGGAAAAAGGCTGAATTAACCATTGTCACAAAATCAGAACTGAGCTTCTAAAGGAGAAGGCTCCATAAATCACCACCACACAGAATAGTTCACCTTCCTCCATGTCACCAGTCTTGGCACAGAGAAACACGTTCTGAAGGTAGGGAATGGCCTCCAGAGATTATCAAGATGCCCAAGTAAAAAAGCCAAACAGGGATACAGCCATGATTTTCTCCACATATAGGAAAGAAAATATACATATGCAAAACAGATGGTAAGGCCGCACAGAAACACAAGGAGCACTGGTGTAACCAGTTAGTAATCACCATTTTGTCCAATATGGTCACATCCTGGTTATGACCCCTGGCACTCCCTTATTCACCACTGTCATATCATCAGGATGTTTTGCACAACGTATGCCTTGTGATATATCATTCTAAAAGTCTTGATCTGCTAGCCATTAATATCTCACTGGCTTATATGTGCTATCATTGTATGTGAAGTTTGGCTAAGTATGTGTTACTTAAACAGGTTGTGAAGTTTAAAACACCCACAAGTAGCCTTTCAAGTACAACAGTAAAAAGGCCAAACAACGTTAATGGCTTATTGAGGAAATGCACACAAACACAAGGATTGCCCCAGGAGCTGTGTACAACAGAAACCTATCAGAGATGGCATTACACAATGGGAACGTTTGACCCAGGTCACAGCAAAGGAGCTTTCCAGCAAGTGGGAAGAAGATATAAAAGGGGAAAATGACATCATGATGGTACCTCACTCTCCCTAGAACACCACACCTGGAAACACCTGAGGAACAAAGACTGAACTGGGGAAAGTGATGGTCCCAGGCTAAAGGGATTTCTGGCCTGTGTATGAAAACCTGGGAAACCCAAGCTGCAAACAAAGGCCTTAAGAATCTGCCAGCCGGTTTATCACTCAGGGTGAGAATTTGCTAATTTATATCCTACCTATCTCAAGTAAATGCTGTGTTATCCGACCCTGTACCAACCAGAAAGCTCTATAAACCGGCATTTCTAATCTTCATAGAAAGTCCTGTTTATAGTCCAGTTGGCGCGGGTCCGCCAGACTCCTTACCTGGCTCCACGTGGATCCCAGGAAGTGGCGACATGTCCCTACTGCTCCTAGGTGGAGGAATGACCATGAGGGGTTCGGAGTGCAGGAGGGAGTGCGGGGCTGGGGCACAGGAGGGGGTGTGGGGCATGGGCTCTGGGAGGGAGTTTGGGTGCGGGAAGGGGCTCGGGGCAGGGGCTCCGCACAAGCAGCCACCTGTCCCTGTTGTTCTTAGGCGGAGACATGGCTAGTCGGCGCTGCCTGCTGCCTCCGCCCACAGGCGTCGCCCCTGCAGTTCCTACTGGCTGGGAATGGAGCCAGCGCTCAGGGTAGGGGCAATGCAGAGAGCCACCTAGCCTTGCCTCCACCTAGGAACAGCAGCGACAGGTTGCCCCTTGCGGGGAGCCGCCCAAGGTGAGCGCCTCCCGGATCCGGCACCCCAAACCCCCCCCTCCCCCGAGCCTCCTCCCACACCCAAACTCCCTCCCAGAGCCTGCACCCTGCATCCTCTCCTGCACCCAAACTCCTTCCCATTTAGTTAACCGGAATTTTTCACTTACTGGCACCCCCATTCCCACAATATGCTGCATAAAAAAAAGCTTTTACTGTAGTACATTAAGCTCAGTTTGCAGTTTTGTTTATTCACCAGGTAATCTGCTTTGATCTGTTCGCTATAATTTATAATTTAACTTTTAGTAGTTAATAAACTTGTTTTATATGTTTTAATCCAAATCAATGTATGTTTGATTAAGTTGTCTAGGGAAAATCTCAGCTTGGTTACTACAAGTGTGCATGGTCCTCTTCACATTAAGGGAGAGGCGGACCGGGTATTAAACCCATATAAGAGCCAGATTTGAGCAGGGCAGGACAGTACTGCTCTGGGTCCTAGGCTGAGATGCTGGTGGTTAGAGAGCCTGCAAGTAACTGCAGCTGGGTGTGGTCCCTACTGTGTGAATTCTGGTGAAAGTGCAAGCTTGGAGGGCTTTGCAGCTTGTCACAGCAGCACAGTGTGAGAGGGAGCCAGGCTGGTGGGTCAGAGGGCTCAATAATACCCCAGTTCCAGGTGGCAATCTGGTGGAAACCAGTCACACCCATCCACGAGTACCATAGTAGGTTATCTGGAAAAAGCAGCACTAAACTGTACCTTAAATAAGCCCCCTTCAATTAGTGAAATGGCTGCTCCATTTACAGTATGACCAACTTGTTAAAATGGTTTCAATAGCTTTGCTCACAGAAGAGAAGTTGGGGGGGAGAGGGGGACATTGTGGGACCATTTGTAGTTGTGCAGAGTACAGAGAAGAATAAGGAAGGCTTCCATTCACCCCACACTTAAGTATTGGTTTCCTAATAACAAAAAAGAGGGAACAAACAAATGGTAAGGCAGCTTTTTGCAAGGTAATACTTGCCCCAAAAAAAAAAAAAAAAAAAAAAAAAAAAAAAAACCATCACCACATCGGAGCCAAAGGACCACCTCCCCATATAGTGTTCATGTGAATATAAAGAAGTTATACTTTTTATGAAAATCCCTAAACTATCTAACTGTAACAGAAAGGGAAAAATTCAAATAAAAAAAACAAACCCTAAAAAATAAGTTCTAAGTTCTTTGGCTGGCTATATATCTCCCACCTGCTGGAGACAGAAATGGAATTGAAAAGGTTCAGTCAGCCAGCCAGCCAGCCCACCCCTCTTTGGGGGTGGGAAATGACAGCACACAGCATTGCCAGCTTCCTGTCTCCATCTGATGGTAGGAGGACTTGTGCCCACTGCCTGGGTTGGCAAAAGGGGGTTATAGAGGAAATGTTAGATACATGCCATTATATTGGGGCAAGAGGATGGCTGGAAGAGCCATTATTGGGTTGGAAAGCGATCAGGTACACAATCCTCATTTCCCAGTCAGGAAGGAGTGGCCAGGTGGGGGGGGGGGAGATCCCCATTAGCTGGGGCCAAGAGAAACCTCATTATTGCTCACGCAAACAGATCAGGGCAAGAATCTTCATTGTTTAAAGGAGGAGAGGATTGGGAGAAAGCTTCTCCATTCCCCTGACCACAGAAGAGACAGTAAGAGAAGAAGAAAAAGGGAATGTATTAAATGGAAATCCATCCCATTCATCCACAATTAGGGATAGCAGAGGTGCAGGGAAGAACCTTCATCACTCCAGTGAAGCAGAAGAAAAGAGTGTACAAGAAAAATCCTTCCTGTTACCCCAAAGTGAAGGAAGGGAAGTGAAGGTGAGGGGGGTCGGAAAGCAGGAGGACGTGCAGGCTTCTCCTCATTACCCCACTGTGAAGGGAATCAGAAAAATGGGGAGGGGGCGGGGAAAGAGTGGGCGGAGGTCTCCTTACATTGTTGAGACCGAGCCTGTGAATTATGCCAAAGGATATGACGAGGACTGCCCCTCTCCCCCATCACCTTGAGTGTGAGCGAGCGAGATTCCTCCCATTACATAGAGGAGGGGGACGTGCAAGGGCAAATATTCCCCCCATCCCCATTTCCCCAGTGAGTGTGTGCGCGCGGTGACGGGGGAGGGGGCAGGAGGAGTGCATGGGGGGACTCTTTCCCATAATCCCCCGCGAGCCGGGCAATGGGATGTGCGGGGAGGAATTCTCCATATTACGGGGGGCGGGGCGGGGGGCGAGCGGGAGTGGAGCAGAGAGAATCCCCCCGCCCCCCCGGGGATGTTTGTCGCCATTATCCTGGGGGCGATCGGGCGCCTCCTCACTGCCCGCGCAAAGGGCAGGGGGGAGGGGACTCAAAGGGAGGTGCAGGTAGGACGGGGCCTCCACACGGCCATGGTGGATCTGGGGAGGAGGTAGAATAGTCCCCGTCCCTCGATGTACGGGGGAGGAGGAGGCAGAGGATTGTCGCTCGGGGCGTTGGGAGGAGAGGGAAATCCTCCCCATCGCCCCGGTCGGGACAGCACCAAGCAAGCGGCTGGGCCGCAGGCCCCACTCCTGCCCACCTTCTTCGACGCGGGAGTCTGTGGGCTCAGCACCCACCTGGGCCATTCCGGGTGTCCCCGCCGCTCCGCTTTCCCGGGCCGGGGGAGTGGAGGGAGTGCCTCGGCTGCCGCCTCCTCACAGGAGCCGCCTCCCCCGCCCAGCCGCCACCATCTTGAAACGCCTGCTTCGAGGGGGCTCCTGCTCCCGCGGGCGGGACTATGCGGGCCCTGAACCAATCATACTGGCAGTTTCATCTGCCAGTCACTTCAAGCCTCGCGCTCTATTGGCTGTTTCTCGACCATGTCAGTTCGCTCAGCGAATAGGTACACACCTAGGAGACGGCCTCCGGAGAAGTGATCAATGGGAGAAGGGTGGAGGCGGGAGTTAAGAAGGTGGGGGGGGAGAGAGAGGAAAGGGGCCGTTTCAGGATCCAGGAATGGGCAGGGTCCGAAGACAAGAGGCGGTGGGCCCCTCCTTAAGGCTAGGGGAGAGTAGTGTCGGAGGCCCTGGGGGGCCCCTGTCAGGAGATGGGGGTTGTTTGGCTCGTGTGTTGCCAAGGCAACCATCACCATGGTATCCAAGCACCATCAAGGCCCCAGAGTCCGTTTCAGGGAAATCCCACTTACCTCGCCCACTAGGGCAACAAGAAATAGGGCAGGCTCCTTGAGAGTTCAGCTACTAGGGAGTCTGCTGACAGTGAGGGAGCCAAGCCGTTCACCACAAAGGGTGGCGTCTCTGGCTTCTGCTGTACTAGGTGCCCAAAGCCAGCTATGGCCAGGGCCCATGAATTACTAGACAGTGAATTCTTAAATGGTCACCTCACAGGCCTGAAACCCCCAGTCACCCAAATTACAATAAAAAGCAACAGAGGGTCCTGTGGCACCTTTAAGCCTAACAGAAGTATTGGGAGCATAAGCTTTCTTGGGTAAGAACCTCACTTCTTCAGATGCAAGAAGTGAGGTTCTTACCCACGAAAGCTTATGCTCCCAATACTTCTGTTAGTCTTAAAGGTGCCACAGGACCCTCTGTTGCTTTTTACAGATTCAGACTAACACGGCTACCCCTCTGATACTTGACACCAAATTACAATGTACACTATGGGATAGCAGACACGAGAAGGCTTGGTCCTCTTTCCACTGTAGATTGCATACTTCTTTGTACATACAGGCCTCTACCCCTGAAATAGCCTGTGAGCTTAACAACCTTATGTTCAGAACCTTTCTCACTTAGCCTATGCTAACTAGCCTCAGTGTTGGTGCCCTGCACTGACACTTCCACACCTGAGCACAATAGGATTATTCTTAAGAGATCCTGTGACAGGTCTAACGGATCTACCTAAGAGTTCCCTGTACACAAAGGGAAAAAAACTCTCCCACAGGAGATTTCTCCTTTCCCTGTTTTATCAGTCCACTGATTCACTTGCTTGTGTTGATACTGTATTTACTTGTTACCTATTTATACTAGATTATAAAATTCTCTAGTCTGGGACTTTGTCTTATTTTATACTTCTGATATTTATTTCATTCATCTGTTCGCTGCATCTTATAATTAAAAATAGGCTTGATTCAATCTCAAGCTACATACAAAACTGGCTTACATGGATGCATGTTTACCTTATTACTGTTTGTTTTACCTACACGTTCTTGTCTTTAATTAATAAATTACATTATAAATTCCCTATGGCAGGGACTATGTTTCATGCTCTGTTTGTAAAGAATGTAGGACAATGGGGCCTGAATTTGATTGGGGCCTCTAGGTACTATTACAAAACCAATAATAAATAATAGTAAGATACCATACACACCCAGTTTAGATCAATAATACAATTAGATAGTCAATGGACACTTACTGTTATGGTTCTTCCTCTATTACTTTAAAATTAGATTTTAAAATATATACCTCACAGTTGCTCATACTCAGATATCAAATATCAGTAACTTTTCCTTGATGTGCAATGTAGGAGTGCCAGTTCTGTGATTTGTTATCAGCTCGCAATAATTTTACATACGCATGTCATGAGGCAACAATTTTACAATGGTGCATCAGAAAGTCATCGCATCATGATGCAACCTTATGATGCAATGACATTTCATAAGGCTGACTAGTGATTTTAAGATCCATGAGTATCTATCAGGCAATTAATTGTGGGATAGTCCTGAGGGTCCTAGAGATACTGTTATGAGTGATAACCCTTAATTAACATTTCCTTTAGTAGGGGTTTCCACAGGAGTTTGTCTGATTGGATTAAAACATGTCTAATAATGTTGTGGCATTTATGTTGACAATGTCATAATGTTACATTAGTACCTTACAACGTAGAGTAGCAACATGATGCAATATCTTCACATCATGTCAAAATATCATCACCCAGCAATGCACAAAACTACAATTGCATTGTATGGAGTTCAAAAGTTATTTCAGGACACTTTGTAGTATTGTATTTGCCAGGGTATGAATGTCAGGATAAAAACAAAGACAATTATGGAAATAGTAGGAAGAAGGCATTGCTATCATTTGCCTTCTTTCTGATCCCATGATTATTGGCTCTTGCTCTAATGCAACAGCCCTGTACACCCTAACTTGTGATATCATAGCTTCAACAGCATTAGGTTGGTGCATGGAACACTTTTTTTTTTTTTTCCATTTTTCA
Source organism: Chrysemys picta bellii (assembly GCF_011386835.1). NCBI lineage: Eukaryota > Metazoa > Chordata > Testudines > Emydidae > Chrysemys > Chrysemys picta. Next base: position 18,330,661 of record NC_088805.1, on the reverse strand, counting down.
AAGTTTCTTTTTCAAAAACAAATCTACAAAAATTAAATAACCAAACAGAAACATACAACACAAAATAAAGAACTTATTTAATTCCCGATGCACTGGTTTCTGTGGAGTTTTAGCGTAGCTATGACATCTTGTTATCGATGTTCCTTTAAGCAGGAGCAAGGCTAGATGTTAAAGGACCTGAAAGAATGGAGGGGAGGGGGGAGAAGGTTTTAATGTGCTGAATTCCCCTCTTAGCCTGGCTATTGGGATCAATTAGATAGGATAGGGAAGTTACTGAAATTTCGTTCCTTATCTTTGCAAGCCATCTTTAAAACTGAAGTAAATTTCCAGTCTGTTTATTCATCACATAGGTTTGCACACACAAATTTGTTATTTTAGGGTGGCTCATAAGTGATGGCTTTTATCACTGATTTTAACAAGCAACCTGAAAGTATATATTTAACACATGCATTTTAAGAAATACCTATGGCTTTCTAAGAGAGTAGGTCATATTTTGACTATTTCAGCCTCAACAGTGTCAAAAAACAGGTAGTTACATTATTAATTGTAGAATTTATACTCACATGAGAATTTGTAATGAACTATACCCATCATGTTAATAATCTACATAACAGTGCCAATTTATTCACTGACAGAAGAGAAGGAGGCAGTCTTTTGGTGGGTGTATGAGAAAATACAAATGCTATGTTTATTGGTATCACAATGATTGCATGACATCCAGATGATATATATCGTGCAGCCATGTGGAAAAGTTAAAAGTTGCAGAGAAAGTATCACGCTTAAATGTTTGCATCTTTTGATAAATGGCACTTTCGAGCTACTTAGTAACTATTTTTCTTTTCAAATCCAACAATAAGTTACTGAATTTTTATGGGTATAGTGAATTCTGACATCATAAATATTGAATTGTATAGAATAAGTTGTCTGACCACTGGACTTGGGACCCTAGAACTTCCTGAATTCTAATCCAAGCTCGGGCTCTCTTTGTTGTCTTAGACAAATAATTTAACTTCTAACTCATAAAAAATTAACACAGTAATTACCTCACAAGGATGTTGTAAGGATTAATATTTGCACAGTGCTCTGAAAATGAAAATCACTATTTAAGTGCTAAGTACAATTTTATATATGCTACCATTTCTTGACTGGATTCAGAGTAGCAGCCGTGTTAGTCTGTAGCCACAAAAAGAACAGGAGTACTTGTGGCACCTTAGAGACTAACAAATTTATTTGAGCATAACAAATAAATTTGTTAGTCTCTAAGGTGCCACAAGTACTCCATTTCTTGACTAAGTCTCTCTTTAAAGAGGGTTATACCACCATGGTTTTGTGTAGAAATTTGCTATGGGCTGATAGATAGGGGAGAGTGAGACTATAAGGGAAAATATATTTCTAATATTGTGCAATTTTACAGTGTTTTTTCTTTAAAAATTATAAACCATAGGGAAGAAAAACAACCAGGAACAGTTTTGCATGCTTGTTTGCACTCCAGTAATTAAAAAAATAACTTAGTAAAAATAAATATGGCAGGTGTCTAGTGTAATATACTTTATTTATAAGAACTTTGCACTATATAGCATTTTATAGAAGGATCACAATGTCTTTTATAAACACTAAGCCTTTGAAGGACATAAGCATCTCCCATTTTACAGGAAATAAACAAGGAGGTTTACGTCAATTAAGTGGCTTGCCCAGGATCACACCGCAAATCAGTGTCAGAGCCTGGGAAAGAACTAAGGATTTCTGACTCCAATCCCCCTCTCTAATCAACAGATTAATCATCTCTGTGCCCTAACATATGGTCCCATCCCATATGTTGGGGGTGGGGGCGGGAAGGAGAGAGTAGGGAACATGAACTAGGAATCTCTATTATATTTGGGGTTTAAAAAGCGGCTTGTTCACTCTACAGTAGCTATTTTGTCTCGTGTTTTCTAAGTCTATATTTACTGAGTTTCTAAAGCATTCAGCCTGACTAGATTGATGAGGGAAAACTAATTGTCTTCTATACCAGATACAAAAGGCACAACATCCATCATGTCATGTAATGGAGCTAAGTGTTGTACAGTAATAAACAAGCATTCAACACTGGCCAAGTTTACAAGGCAAACTAGGTTTGTATACCATATTACACAGACAACAATCTTTAAAAAATAACTTTCATACTGTACTCAAAATGGCTATTGCAAAGGAGGAATAAATTAACCTAATTTCAGCAACCTCTTACTCTCTTTAGTTAAAGGTTCCTGTTTAACCTTCTCCCTGCATTTGATTGTAAAAGGAGTCGTCCCCATAAGAGTGGGAGGATGTGTGGCAGGGGCAATTAGTCTTGTACCATCACCCCAAGGGGCTCAAGCAGTGAACACCCACCTACATAAGGAATGAGAAGCCTCCTGTATTCTTGATTAATACAATTTTCCTCTGACTACTTCTATAGATTTTCTTCTCACAGTTGTTCCCTTCATTACACTAAAATTCTTAAGTCGTCCTCTGGTGAAAGAAAAAAAAACGGTTACTGGACCTTAAAACAAGAAAATGTTCGAAGTTTTAATTTCAACTCCAGCAAGACAGAAGAAAATGTATCACCCTCCTCTTTATAACAATCTTTTATGTACTTGAAGACTTATGTCCCCCTCTCAGTCTTTTCTCCAGATTAAACAAGCCCGTTTTTTTCAATTTTTCCTTACATATCATGTCTTCTAGACCTTTAATCATTTTTGTTGCTCTTCTCTGGACTTACTCCAATTTGTCCACATCTTTCCTGAAGCCTGGTGCCCAGCATAGGACACAATACTCCAGTTGAGGCCTTATCAGTGCTGAGTAGAGTGGAAGAATTACTTCTCATGTCTTGCTTACAACATTTCTGCTCAGACATCCCAGAATGATGTTCACTTTTCTTGCAACAGTATTATACTGTTGACCCCTATTTAGCTTGTGATACACTGGAACCCCCAGATCCTTTTCTGCAGTACTCCTATCTAGGCAGTCATATCCCATTTTGTATTTGTGCAATTAATTATTCCTTTCTAAGTGTAGTATTTTGCATTTGTCCTCACTGAATTTCATCCTGTTTAATTCAGACCATTTCTCCAGTTTATCAAGATCATTTTGAATTTTAATCCTGTCCTCCAAAACACTTGCAACCCTCCCCAGCTTGGTATCACCCGCAAACTTTGGAAGTGTATTCTCTATGACATTAGCCAAATCATTTATGAAAATATTGAATAGAACCAGATCCAGGACACATCCCTGCAGGACCCCACTCAATATAGCCTTCCAGCTCAATTGTGCGATGTCTGTGTATATATAGTAAAACTAATCAATATGAAATACAGAGGACTAGCTCCAACAGTGACTTCTGTAAGTGTAACTAAACACATCACACTTACCTAAACAACAAGGAGTCTGGTGGCACCTTAAAGACTAACAGATTTATTTGGGCATAAGCTTTCATGGGTAAAAACCTCACTTCTTCAGATGCATAGACACTTACCTAACACTTCCAAAAGAGAGAAAATAAATCTAGGCTCAGGATTGTCTGAAACTGGCCACTAACCTGAATGAAGACTAACTGCTGCATGCCTACAGGCCAGATATTAATCTGAATAAGTAACTGAGGGGTTATGCTATACAAATGCCTTAGATAGACAAGTGTTTTCAGTTCTAGGTCACCAGCTCAACTGCAGACCAGGTTAGGAGAAAATGAAAGTTGTTGCCACCTGATGACTTTAAGATGACCTACTTGAATTGTGTTAGGTGGGTCCAGGTCAGTTCCCAATGAAAAGGCACCTGCATAAGTATTATTACCATCACAAAAAATACCACCAGAACTGGAAGCCTCAGAAGAGGGGCCAAGGATTAAGTGGGCTGTGCAGAGGGAGATCCCCTTGAGGGGACTGCTGCAGTTCAGGAGGCCCTGTAGTGAAGCTTGTACCACGGTCCCTGTAATGGACAGTAACTAGAACATTTCATTCTCCAGGACTACCAATTTGTCACAGTTTATGAGCAGTAAATTCACATTAAAATTATGTTTAAGGACTTCTGAAAGCCAGATTCAAAATTTCTCAAACACCCAAACCCTTTACCATTAAATCCCTGACCCTTCAAACTGCTCAGTGCACACAAAAGGCTCCACCAACATGGAGCAGCTTGCTTTAAAAATCAGGGCTTAAGGATGTAACATCAGGAAATTTAATTAACAGTTAGCACTGGCAAAACTCAGTTCCTAATGCCACAGAGCTCATCATATGCAAGGCATGGGAGTGATGGGTAGAAACAAATCACTTTATAACATCAACCCACAATTCAGCATAACATTGCATTAAAAAAATAAAGTCAAGGCAATAATGACTCCAGATTACTCTGTCCTCCAATTCTCCCACCCACAGTACATCCAAAGAAAACTAGCCTTAAAAAAATCAGGCGTTACAGGCTTGCTAATAAAGTTGGCAAGACTGCATTTTATCAGATTGAGAATTAGGTGGAGCTAGTGCCTTTTTCATATCTACAGTAGTGTACTATCAGTGTGCAACAGCACAATCCCATCTGAATGGCAGTGAAACCATATGTTGCAAGACTGATTTTGCTCAATCCAGGCTGTTCTCCTTATTTGTGTAGGAATTTTTGTTTTATTAAACTATAAACACTTCCAACAAATAAATTACTTTGATTTCTTACCTTAACTTTTCAAACATTTAAAATATCGAATTGATGCTAGCTACATAAAGCCATTAAAGTTGGTTTAGTATCTGTCACATGTAATCTGTGTACATTTTACAAAATCATTTTTCTGTGAGGTTAAAAAGAACATAGGCCAGATCATCAGCTGGTGTTAATGATGTAGTACTACTGAAGCCCACTGAGCTACATCAACTTACACCAGCTGCAAATCCGGCCTGATATTTTAAAACAAACTGTCTTGATTGTGTTGTTATTGAATCAGAAATAATGTTCTAAAGTCTAGTTTAATGTTTACCATTTGAGCAGTTTGTAATGAATAACATTTACACATCAGTTAGCTTGGACAATGAAAGATCGGTCAGTTCTGGAATATTTTCTAGTCAGATTCTTTTTTTTTTTTTTGGTTCTTGGCTCAACACTGGCACAACACTGCAATAGCAGCAGGGGAATATTTCATCCTATGCGGCATCTGTGGCGTAGGGTCTGTGCTCCTAAATCCCTAGGTGGCCAGGTAGGACTGCTCTGATCCAAATTTCATTGACATCAACAAGAGTCTGTCCATTGACTTCAATGGGCATCAGATCAGGTTCCAAGTACAAATCTCAGGACAACCTTAACTGGTACCACCATAATACACAGATTGCCTGGCTGTATTTTGGATCATATCTTAATATTGTGGCATACAACTGGCATGCACTATGCCATCCGGAACCGCCTGGTGAAAGCCATCGCACCACGCCTGGGGGAGATCTCTGAACTGCGCCATCCCCGGTACCGACAGCCAGCTACGACCTGATGTCGTCGTCACCAATGAGGCCCAGAAAAAGATCATCCTCGTCGACGTCACCATCTCCTTCAAGAACAGGACCCCAGCATTTCGCGAAGCCCGAGCTTGTAAGCTGGAAAAGTATGCCCCCCAGCCAACACCCTGAGAGTGAAGGGTTATGAGATGCAGATGGACGCATCGATTGTCGGAGCCCTGGGCGCCTGGGACCCCTGCAACGACTGTGTGCTGCAGACCTGCGGAATCAGTCGACGCTACGCACGGCTCATGCGGCGCCTCATGGTCTCAGACACCATCCGATGGTCCAGGGACATCTACATCGAGCACATCACCGGCCACCAACAGTACCAGGAGGCGTGAGCCAGAGTGACATCGTTCTCCCACTACGAGAAAGGGACCAAGAGACCTTCTCCATTGGATCATATGAACTGGAACCATAAACTCCCTGAACATTAAATCTCACCAAATGAGGGTCAATCCATCCTCATCATCATATCCACTCATACTCCACACCCGAACATAGCCACTCTATGAACTTCATACCCTAATATCTCAATGTCTGTACTTTGACCCATCAACCTTTTACCCCCAATCAGGGATATTGCAGATTATGTATTCCTTATGCCACCTGATTTTAAACCAAACTTTGCACCCTCAATAATCTGTATGTTATTCCCTGATAACCAGAAACTTCTGTGCTCAAACTCTGTTCACTTTTTTTTTTTAAACATCATCTTAATAACATTTTTAAATCTGTTCTGGCTTCCGAAGACCAGAGAATGGGAATGAGTATGATGTTGATACAGTTCTAGAAAGCTTTGTGGGGAAATCCAAATTCTTGTCCTGTGTGGTTTTTATGCTTCCTGGGCCAACAAGAGCTACCAGGCACATGCAAGCAGCATTCACAGGCACTGGGAGAGTGGGAAAATAGGGTCTGACATCAACTGAAAGGCTCTAGAGTGAGTCCTGTCCTGTCTTTCTGCTGGTAGAATTGAGGCTTTGATGGTAGGAAGTGAGAGATCTTCATGCAGGGATGTCAAAGAACCCTGGCAAAAATAAATTCTATCCTTCAGCCATCCAATACTGGCATTGGAGGCAAGCTGCATATACAGACATGAGACACCACATCTGTGGGGGCGCTGTCTGGACATGAGACACCACATCTGTGGGGGCGCTGTCTGGCACTTTTTTTTTTTTTTTAAACTGGAAAACGTCAAAATATAATCCATGTCCCAGGATGAAATCCTAACCCCATTGAAATCAATTACAAAACTCCCACTGATTTCAATAGGGTTAGGACTTCATCCCCAGTGTACTAGGTGTGCAAGGTCACATGTGCGAGCAAGATGTAAATGTTCAATAGCTAGAAACTGCTGGTATGTTCTGAGGGAGGGGCACGAGAAATCAAAGCTGTTTGGAAGGGAGACGGGGAAGGCAAATGTATCCCTGCCCCCATCAGATTGTATTTTACAATTCAAGTCCCAAATACCTTTGAAGGCCAATATCCTTCAGTAAAAATAAATAACGTAAAACACATGACTGCTCTCCTTATCTGGCCTCCACAAGTAACCATCTCTGTCAGCTGTGGAAAGTCCATGCCCCATGGAAAGAGATGTCAAGGAGACTCCATGGTCATGCTCAGGTCAGTCCTCTAATGTCAAACAAAGTTGTCTGATTGCTACAGAAGATAATCAAAGTAGACACATCCTTTGTCTCTGTGCTACAGGGGAATTACTAAGGTTGCATGTGGCACCCCCTCTGGTTTCAATTTTAGGGTGACTTGGGTTGTGTTGCTGTGGAGCTATGCTGTCTACAGAAGCTCCGAAGGTCTAGCAAAAGTGGACCCTATTTTTAATTGGAAAACATCCACCTATAACACGATTGACTTTAATGCTTATGAGATTTCAGTTCATGGAATTAAAAACCCATACCTCAAATTAATAGGCATTCAAAGTTATTTGGAGGAAGAAAGATAGTTCTGTGGCTACAGCACTGGAGATCTGATTTCCTGGCTCTGCCATGTACTTCTTGGGTGACCTAGGGCAAGTCGCGAACAAAGAAAAAAAAAGGGGTCATAGAAAATAGATCTTGTCTAACTTGACTCAATTCTTTGATAAAAAATATTATTGATGCAATAGATTTGTGTAAAGCATTTGACTCTATACTGCACAACTACATCAACATTGCACATATTAAATGGATTAAAAACTGGCTAACTGATAGGATCTCAAAATGTAAATGGCAGATCATCATCATGTAAGTGTGTTTCTAATGGGGTCCCACACAGATCAATTCTTGGCCCAACACTATGTAATATTTTTTATCAATGATCTGGAATAAAACAGAATAATTACTGATAAAGTTTGAAGAGGACACAAAGAGTGGGGGAGTGGTAAATAATGAGGACAGGTCACTGATTCAGAGCAATCTGGATTGCTTGGGAAATGGCAAACAAACAAACAATATGATTTAAATATGGCAAAATATAAGGTCAGACGTCTAGCAACAACGAATGTTGGCCATATGTAGAGGATGGGGGATCCTATCCTGTAAAGGAGGGGCTCTGAAAAAGACTTGGAGGTCATGGCGGATAGTCAGATGAACATGAGCTCCCAGTGTGACACTGTGGCCAAAAAGGCTACTGCAATCCTTAGATGTATAAACAGGGAATATCAAGTAGAAGGGGTGGCTATATTACCTCTGCATTTGCAACGGGTGCAACTGGTGCTGGAACACTATGACCAGTTCTGGTGTAACCACAATTCAAGAAGGATGTTGAAAAATTGGGAAGGGTTCAGAAAAGAGCCACTAGAACAATTAAAGGATTGGAGAACATGCTATATAGTGAGAGACTCAAGGAGCTCAATCTATTTAGCTTATCAAAGAGAAGGTAACAGGGTGATGATAGTCAGGCGTGGAAGGAGGTGTAATTCCCTGATCCACATAGATGTGCCAGCAAAAGCCCCTTAGAAGTACCTACATGGGAAACAAATATTTGATAATAGAGGGCTCTTTAGTCTGGCACACAGAGGTATAACAGGAACCAATGGTTAGAAGTTGAAGCCAGACAAATTCAGACTAGAAATAAGGCATACTTTTTTTAAGTGAGAGTAATTAGCCATTAGAACAACTTATTAAGGGTTGTGGTGGATTCTTCTTTACTGGAAATCTTTAAATCAAGATTGGATTTGTTTTCACTTGAAGCAGGAATTAATTCAGGGAAGCCTTATTACCTGGTATTATGTAGGAAGTCAAATTAAATGGTCATCAGTCCCTTTCTGACCTTAAAAATCTATGAATCATATATAACAGTTATTCAGTGGCTTTTAAATTGGTGGTCTTGATTCATTTCCTAATGATGCCCAAATCACACACAACTTCTGTCAATTATTGGAGACTGCTCAGATCATTAAAGCTGCCAATTTTGAAGTCAGCAAACACACTGCACTAGAGATGTGTCAGCCAGAGTGGGGGTCCCTGCAGGTTAGGGCTAAGCAAATGGTGGTGCTGTTGTATAGCAACTGAGGCTGCCCTTGCTTGTACTTGATAAAAATAGACTAATTTCCAGTGCTTCAAATCCAGCAACCCTTAAATACACTACATTCACCTATGGGAATAAAAGAGAAGTAGTTAAACTATTTCCATGAGGGAAAGAATACCAGTCTTAATAATACTTTGCTTTATATAGGTCCTTTCATCTCAATAGATCAAAGCACTTTTCAAAAGTGGATAAATATCTTCATTTTTACAGATGGATAAATTCAAGCACAAAACACAACAATCCTCCTCACCAGTTAGTGGCTGCTCCATTTCCTAACATCTCTGACATAAGCAGTTTTTCAAATGTAAAAGAAAGACTTAATTTAAAGCTAATTGCTTCTCAAGAGCTGGAGCTGTTACATTCCATTAATAACCACATATTGGTATCTTATCTCTGTAAATCCAAGGCCAAGTTTGCACTACAAACTTTGCCAGCAAAGCTATGCTAGTCAGGTGTGTAAGGAGGTGTAATTTCCTGATCCACATAGATGTGCCAGCAAAAGCCCCTAGCGTAGACAGTTACATGGGACAAATTGCACTGGTACTGGTATAGTTTATTTTGCTTAGTGGGGAGTGGAATAAGCTATATCAGCAAAAATGCAAGATGTATTGAAACTAGGCGCGCTTTGGCAGTATAGTATACTGGTATAGCCATAGTAGCAAAGTGCACCTAGTGTAGACCTGTTTACTGTTGAATGGTCACCAGAAGTTGCTTGGCACATTTAAAACTCCATTCTTTTACTACTGTTGCCTTAAGCCTTTGTTTTATGATGGCATCAGTCAGGCTCCAAGTAGGCTGCAACTGTGGAATATTTTAGGAACAAAAATCACTTGATGAGCTGTTCAGATGTTTGTGTTTTATTTTGTTTTTGCTGCATCTCAAGCTCTACATTATTTCAAGATGATGAAAACCAAAATGAATCAGTACGGTGGGAAATTACGTGATTTAAATGCATATCAAAAAGGAGATGACAAATCTTGACCCATGTGTTGTCCCAGTGATGCACACAGCATGGTATCCAACGACTGCACATGCTCAGTTTGGTTGCCACATTAAAAATATGCCTGGGAAAGAATCCTATACACAGGAGCCAGTAAACACACTTGCTTTACGTAATTCAAATTCAGTCCCTTCCCCTTTTCCTTCATCTAATGGATGAGATTCTCTGTATCGCTATTGGAGGCTGAGTATCCACCCAGTTTGTACTGAAATACTTTATTCACATACTAAGAGACTCAAGCAACAGAGCCAACAGGATTTGTGTGTGTGTAGATACAGTGCTAAGAATATCTACAACCTCAAGCACTTGGCCATTCACCATCAGGCCCAACCTCATAATCTGCAGCATCCTGAGTCACCACTCTTTCTGGTCCCACTTTCTGGTTCCTCCTCCTCTCCCTGTCCCGATACTGGAAAGGGCAACAAAGAACATCAGGCTGGGTCTCAGGCTGTGAACCTTTTGGGATCCTAAAAAGTCACTTTTGTTGTGTGTAGCTAAGGTAATTTTAGTAACCAGGGTTCATGTTTGTACGTGTAAAGTGTCTATTCCATGAGGGAAGAGGGAAGTGGAGACATTCATGAGCAAGTGCAAAATCATAACTAAATCTTAAAGGGATTTAGAGTAGTGAAGAGAATTTCATCTGATGGATGGGGGGGGAGTCTATTAAGGCAGAGCTTTCTTTTGAAGAAGTTTTAAAGAAATCATTAAAGGAAGTGCATGGGATGAATAACAACTTGGAGAATTTGTAATAGCTTATGCCCGCCCTTGTCTTCAATGGTGCCCACCTTTCCTTCCTGTGCCTTAAAAAAAAAACAAAAAAAAAACGTGTATCTTCAGAAGTCAGTGGTCTGAAGTGAGCTCTTCTGGATCTCAGTCCCATTTCCAACAGACAGGAGGTCATATAAAAAACGAACTCACCATGGCTAGCTTCCTTGCTCCGAGGCTTGCAGAGAGGCCAGGAATTAAATGGGTCCATGGGCATTGAATGATCCTCTCATTGTTAGAGTTGGTCGCGCAAGGCTGGGATTTGGGTGCACCAGAGTAGAGAAGCTTCCACCGCTGTGGCGGTCTGTGCTGTACCTGTTTTCATGGACAGAGGACCTTGGTCTCCAGGCCTATGAATCCAGCACCTTTCATAAGCCACCCTCCTCCCCATTTTTTGTGTGTGTGTGCTTTTGTTAACATAGTGTCATCTTACTGCTTCTGGGTGGCTCCAAGTCATGCTTCAATAAGCTTTCCTCTGTATTCCCAGAAGGCCAGACTCTCTCACCTTACCAACTAGAAAAATAATGCTGTCATGGAACCTGCCCATGAAATTTGTACCTTATGGAAAAATTTGAAAAAACAGACTGCATCGAAACAAAATTTCAGAGGTGTCCGTTGAAACAGAGTATGCAAGCCCCACATGTGTGATCACAAACATCTGGTAAGAATAAGACTAAGCTGCTGTTTGCTCTTGCCAGTGTAGAACTTTACACACTTAAGCTCCAAAAAATTACTGTGTAGACAGCAGGCTTTGAAAGCACCTCCCCATGTATTTCTAATCAGTCTTTTTGGGCCAGATCCAAAGCCTATTGAAGTTAGAGTCTTTATATTGCCTTCAGTAGCAAATCAGATCAGGGTCCTTTGTTACTAATCTCTTTTGCATAGTAACAAAATCAAATTGTCTTAAGAGTTTACCTGCTGTCCATTCTATATCTGAAGTTGTCCTCATCAGAGTATGACATTTTTAGAGTGATTAAATATAGTATAAGTGCAGGGAAGCAAGTCCTGCCCACTACTCCATAAGTACAGAGGGCTTGACCTGCACTGGAATTGGTGTGGTTCCACTGAGCAGAGCAGGAAGGTAAATCAACTTATTCAGTAAAATAGGTCAGAAATCTCCCAAGAAAAGCCTCGCTAGTGTTACTCCAGGATTTCTGGTGCTGCTGGAAGCTGCCTGTAAATGCTCTCAAAAATATAAAGAGGAGCAAGGCAAGTGACTCAGATTTTCAAACTGCATACTACTTAGCCATATCGTGTAGATCTGGGTAGCTTGGAAAAGTGTCAAGTAGTGGTAATATTGTGTGACGGGTGAGCCCTCTGTCCCCTTCCTAAATATTTTCATTATGTCTCCTTATAGTACGTTGGGCTTAAGTTTACAAACACAAAGCTGGAGGACATGGCTTTCAAAAGGATACTGACAAATTCAATATACCTCTAGAATTCTCATACCCCACAAAAAAGTTAAAAGTGGTTCATCAGCACTTTTAGGAGAGCCAACAATATTTGTCATCAACAAAAAATGATGCAACTATTTTCTAAACATCACTTCCACCTCCCTTAAGTGTCAGCTGATACTAGAAAGTCATCTCAAGATCAAAATAAAATTTCCAAAGATTGTTTTCTTCCTAAAAGAAAAGACTAGATTTCTGCAATACTTCTGTAATAAAACTAAAATACTTCTGCAATACTTCTGTAATAAAACTAAAAACCTCCCAAAGCATTCCTTAAAGCTTGTTTGGTATTCTGAAAGAGTGATGGTCTGCTTCTGGAAAGCATGCACAAGTCATCTAGGGGATAATAATGTTTTTTTCTGAAGGACAGTATGGAAGGAAGAGCTATTAGGATGCTGTAAAAAGTTTGATAGTCATTGAAAGGATGGCAATTTTTTCCTACATGCCAGATGTAGGATGAAGGGGTGAACTTTTCTTGTGCCAATCCCAAATTTACAGTGATTTTTAAAAGCACAAATTTTTGAATCTAGGACCCCCAACTGCATAGTGGTGAATGCTCTCAATTATTCTACATTATAGCACTGTAACACCAGAAAAGTCACTATAAGCGTAGATAGTAACACAGATCCAGTCTGTTATCTAATTTATCTTAATGAACCCAAGCAGAAGCAATCAATGCATGTTTATAATCTGATCAAGTTACTGGCCAAGAGTTGGCTCACTGCCTATAAAGGCTAGCATGTCAGGTGAGATATCACTTAAAGCATTTCCTCTGTCACAGGAGACAAGCTTGTAAGACGCTTTATTATGCTAACAGACATGTTGCCTTTTCAGATGTCACACACAGAGCAAGCATATAAGCTTTTATGGAATAGCCTCAGATTCAGGAAAGCATTCCTATTCAGGAGGCCATTTAAGCATGTGCTAAACTTTAAGCACATGCTTAAGTTCCATTGACTTCAGTTAACGGATCTGAGCACAGGCTTAAAGTTAAGCATGTGCTTAAAAGCTCACTTGAATATAGTAGCCTGATTATGTGCTTTCCTGAATCAGAAATATACAGAGTAAAAGTTTGGTACCATGGCTGGTTCTTTGCAATACAATATTTTGTACATTCTAATAGTTAAGGAGCATTAAATAGAACAATAACTTCCACAGTGTGGCTATTTCTGTTCTGTTAAAAAATGTTAAAACAGTCATCAAACCACTCATCTGTACATTTATTTTAGCTTCAATAGAGGATATGGTCTTCAGATAATATATTGGTGAATATACTATGAAAGACAAATCATCAAAGTAGGGACCAGATCTTCATATGCATTTTTACAATGCTTAAACCACAAGAGTAGGGCCCTACCAAAATCCTGGCCATGAAAAATGTGTCACGGACCGTGAAATCTGGTCTTCCCCCTTGAAATCTGGTCTTTTGTGTGCTTTTATCCTCTACTATACAGTTTTCATGGGGGAGACCAGCGTTTCTCAAATTAGAGGTCCCGACCCAGGGGGGGTTGCAAGGTTATTTTTTGGGGGGAGTGTCACGGTATTGCCACGCTTACTTCTGCGCTGCCTTCCTAGCTGGGTGTCCAGAGAGTGGCTATTGGCTGGGAGCCCAGCTCTGAAGGCAGAGCCGCCTCCAGCAGCAGCGCAGGAGGAAGGATGGCATGGTATGGTATTGCCACTCTTCCTTCTGCACTGCTGCCTTCTGAGCTGGGCGTCCGGAGAGTGGTGGCTGCTGACTGAGGACCCAGCTCTGCATGCAGCAACCTAGAAGTAAGGGTGGCAATCCCATAGCTGCCATCCTTACTTCTGTGCTGCTGCTGGCAGCAGCGCTGCCTTCAGAGCTGGGCTCCTGGCCAGCAGCCGCCGCTCTCCATCTGCCAGCTCTGAAGGCATGGTGCTGCCACCAGTAGTAGCGCAGAAGTAAGGGTAGCAGTACCACAACCCGCCCACCCTACAATAACCTTGCGACTCCCCTACACCTCCTTTTTGGGTCAGGACCCCTACAATTACAACACTGTGAAATTTCAGATTTAAATAGCTGAAATAATGAAATTTACGATTTTTAAAATCCTATGACCATGAAATTGACCAAAATGGACTGTGAATTTGGTAGGGCTCTAACAATAGGGCTCTGAACACTGCAGTAATATAAATATTATAAACAAATAAATATTGAATACCAAGATAGTTCAGGTTAACATTAGGTACAGACAGCTAGCGTAACAAAATTATACACAAACCACGAAGCAAGAATAAAAAGAAATCAGAATATGTATTGCTATCAGAAAAATAGTGTAATTTTGCTACTGAACATATTTTAGATGGGGCATGATCTGGTGGAAACAATGGAAGGAGAACAACCACCTTAGCAGTAATGTTTTGAATATATGGGTTGGGTGAAGAGGTAAGGGCTGAGATTTTCCAAAGGGGGCTAAGGGAGTTGCACACCCAATTCCCTTTGACTTTCAGGCCCCTCTGAAAATTCCAGCTGAGATAAAGAGAGGAACTTATTTTGTTTTCCATCTTCTCTATTAAACTTACTCCCAGCTATGAAAGCCAAAATCAATTTATTTGACTTAGTAGCTGTACTTCTTGATGACTATTCAGCATCATACCCATGCTTTACAACAGACACATTCTTTCCATGCATTACATAATTCTTACCTAGCTCTAGGGATCTTTTAGACATAACTGGTGCAGAACTCCAACCTCTACTGAAAATGAAAATGGCATGTATGTACCATTCTAGATATAAACTAGTTAGTTATATCTTAAATCATCTCCTGTTGATGACAATATTCTTGTACATATATTGTAAACAAGTAGGCATCACTAGTTAAATTACATTGTGATTAGCAGTTGTTTGTATGAAAATATCACTACAGTGCTACCAAGTATCCCTGTTCTAGTCCAGATATTCTAGAGTTACTCTCCATCTGTCTTCTTGTCATATGACCAGTGCATTTCCATTTGAGCTTCTGCAGCATCTTTAGAACATCTTTCAACATAATGATTTTTCTTCATTATATTTGTTCTGTCTATGCAGAATCAACTGTATTTTCCCCTGCTTCATTCCTCACGCTTTTGAGCTATTTTTTAGGAGAGCACTCACATTCTGTTCCATTTATCATGCCACTACAAACATGTCAAAGCCTTTATGTGAACCAGCAAGGGAGATTGCTTTTTACTATTTTGTATGGTCTCCCATTCTTCTTAACAGGTTCAAGTTCTTGTCTATCCACTGTAACCTTCACTTTTTCTATGTTTGCTGTAAACTATTTTTTTCCAATATCCATATACCATAACCTCCATGGTCAGTCCTTTGATCTTGAGCTTTAAAGGTAGAAAGAGATTTTAGCACTCTAATCAGATCTTGCTTTTTCATTCAGTTTCTAAAGCTCTTCTCCAGGCAGGAGGCAGGATGTACCAGACGGATAGCATCTCCTTGTGTAACTACGTTCAATTTTAGCCTTTTGCTCTCCTTAAGCTTAAATATTGCAGCATGATTCACACAGATGAGTTGTGTAGTTCTCATAATTTGTTTTTCTGCTTCCTCTTCAGTGGATTACAATACAGATTCTATTCCCACCAAGTCTAGACCCTTTCATGAGCCCTCAAAATCCATCAACAAGATGTCTCTGTGGAAAATGAAGCAGATGAAGAATTCTCCAGTGCTTTGTTACTTGAATCTGAATGATATGGAACGAATTTCTAGCAGTTAATATTCTGTATAAATAAGGATATTTGTTAAACCAAAGGCGCAATATTTATTGTTTAAATTGTTTGGCTAAATTTCAAATTTAAGATGATTAACTTTCCTATTTACTCCCTCGATATTTCAAGGACTCTCTTGTTTTGAGACCTTGGTAAATATCGTTTTGTGCCATTGTAAATGAGAACTTAAGTCTCTTTAGGATATTGTCTCAATATTTGGTTACTGATGTATTTCACTTGCAGTGATGAATAATTTAAAAAGCCATACACAATGGATTATACTCAGACATCTACAATACTATCAGGGCCGGCTCCAGGGTTTTTGCTGCCCCAAGCGGCACAAAAAAAAAAAAGGCACCGTGAGCGGGAGTGAGGGACCGTCCGCTGAATTGCTGCCAAATAGCTGGACATGCCGCCCCTCTCCGGAGCGGCCGCTCCAAGCACCTGCTTGGCAAGCTGGTGCCTGGAGCCGGCCCTGAATACTATCTAATCTTCTGAAGACAAGATTGCACGTGTCTTTGATGGTATAACTATTATCTGTCTAAGATTTAGAGCTATTCCATCTTGAGCTTGGTTTCTTGCTCTTCATTAGTGGAAAGAGGAAAGGGACACGGCATCCTAGCAACCAACAGCCCTGGGGGACATCCATGAACTACTGTTATTGCTTTTTCCTATTTGTTGCTTTTGCATCTTTAGGAATGATGGGCTACCTGCTTATCAGAAACCTGAAGAGCCCATAGCACCTTTCACCTAAGTTTCTATTACCCCAACCCTTTAAGGCCCCAAATCTTGGCAGCCTCTCTTCATGACCAAAAACATTTTGTATGGGACTCTTCAAAACCCAGCTATGCTACTCCTATATTAGCCTTACATTACCTGAAGCAACCAAGCAACCTGAGGTGCAAAATAAAGGACTGGTACACAAGTGAGACCAGATTCGTGAACTACCCCAAGTTTCTTGCATGGTAGTGCAAAGTACTAGTTGCAGAGACAGTGGATCTGATCCATCATTCTTCTGTGGGATTGAGTGGAGAGGGATTGAGTGGAGGGGGAGTTGATGACTATTTTAGATCAGTTAATAAGGTGTTTCTCTAACATCCTTTAAAATTTACTCGAGTGGCTTGATAGTTGGTCAAATAATGCTTCTTGATTGCATGTTAGTCATGGGTTTATATCTGGGAACTCAATGTCTCCTTTTAACATGCTACCACATTGAGCAAAATTAGGACAATTTTGTCTTAACTGTTGGTCTTCTCAGAGCAACCTCTGCTAGTCTCACAACAGTGTTGGATAGTTCTACCCACTTCATCTTAGAGGCAAGAATAAGCAAGTTTATTCTTTTTTGGCAGCAGCTCCTACCACTTTATGAGTTTGCTTGGCACATTTTGATTGGGTCCAAGTCCCCTCTCAGTTACTTGACTGAAGTCAGTGGAGTTAAACTGATGTAAGAGATCATAGAATCAGGTCTCAAATCTGCATCTGTTGCTCAAAGCCATAAATTTTGTCTCACTATCAAGAAGCAGCAGGTTATCTTGCTTGAGTGGTCACAGACAAGAGACAGGTAGGAGAGCAAACCCCTAAGACCTTTTAGGACTTCATGAAGGCTGAATCAGGAAAGTGAAGCCTGAAGGTGATCATGTACGCCACGTCTTCTATAAAAGCAGAAAAAACCTAGCAAAGGATTGTGCTGTACATATGTTAGTTACATTCTTAAGGCAGGACCCACAAATGGAATCATTGCCTTTCTGGGGAACCTGTGTGCAAGGCACCTGTTTTAGGGACAGAAGTCAATCTGCTTAAGTATCTTTTGATATTACATACTTTGTGACAAGTGCAATTAATGGATCTCTTATGATCTAGCTTAAATCACTCAGGTCACCAATCTTGTTCCCCAGGGAATTTAGGATTGGGGGGAAAAAAACTACAGAAAACTCATTTCATGTAGGTCTTTACCTTCGTCAACTGAACCTGTTCTCTGATATTATCTAGGTCCAGGGTCCTAGATATGCCCTTCTTGAGTTGGACTGTGAGGACGATGAACATGAGAGGAATAAATCCTCAGAGGAAGGCAAGTGCCAGGTTTTCTCGGACTTTTTGGCCTCCATCCTAATCTTTTTTCTTGGCCCTTGTTTGGGAGAGGACTACACAGACAGCATAAGAGAAAGGAGGAAGGGAAAAACCATGATCAGCTTTAACTTTGGGGTGGCCTAGAAAGGTTTCCACACCCTGTTTTCAGGATGCGGGGGGAAAGGAAAATAAATGCTAACTTCACAATTGCTGTAAAAGGTAAGTAGCCATTTCTTCTTCACTGTGGAGACTCACAAGCAGTAACCTGATCACAGGAGGCAGGTGTTAGGAGCCTACCCGAACAGTGATTGTAAAACTGCTCTGCCAAAATGAGCATCAAATCTTGAAGCTTTTACTATGGAGTACTGGTGAGTAAGTATGCACCAAATCCCAAATTGCTGGCCTATATATTTCCACTCGTGGAAAATTTCTCAGAGATGCTGCAGAAGCTGCTTGAGCCCTAGTGAAGTGGGCTGTAACCCTCAATGTTTGGTCTAAGCTAGCTATTTCATAACCTAACTCAATACATGTAGAAATCCAATTAGGTACTCTCACGGCTGACATAGCCTCTCACTTTTCATCCCATATGCATTAGCTTCAAATACCTGCAGGGACACTCTAAAAGGAATAGTCTTATTAAGATAAAAGGATAGCATCCATTCTTAACATGTCAGGTGTGAAGTTTAGCTTACCCTTTGTTGGAATGTGGCTTGGGAAAGAAGACAGGCAGGCGTATTACTTGGTTGAGATGGAAGTCAGACTACTTTTGACAAAAACATTGGGTAAGGCCTCAAGGTTACACTGTATTTCATAAAGACAGGGTATGGAGGTCCCTCCATGACAGCTTATATTTCTCCCACCCACTGCTACTACAAAGGCTATTTTAATGGATAGGTGGAAAAAGGGATAGGTAGCTAGGGGCTCAAAGGGAAGACCCAGTAATCCTGTCAGCACAATGTTGAAATCACAAGAAGGATAAGCCTCTTTGAATGGGGTATGTACCCACAGAAGACCCTTCAGGAACTTAGCTACTGTAGGGTGGGAGAACGTTGAATGACCTTGAATACGAAGATGGAAAGCTGAAATGGCTGCTAGAGGGACCCTTACAGAGCTCATGGATAGTCTTGAATTCTTTAAGGACAAAAGGTATTCTAGTATATCAGGTATCTGATTTAGAGATGAGGATAAACTGAAGTTGCTGCTTCCATACAGTGAATCTTTTTCACTTGGCAGAGTAAGCTAGCCTTGTAGAATCTTTTCTAATGCGGATAAGAACATTCTGTACCTCCAAAGAGCGGATCCTCTCTCCTGTTAACCAGCCAGCATCTATGCTGTGAGGTGCATATGGAGGATCTGTCCCTTCCTTTGGGGATATCACATCTGGCTGAAAAGGTAACTGGACTGCATGTCGAACGGAGAGATTTATCAGGTCCGAAAACCAGAACTGCCTTGGCCAAGCCAGTGCCAATATAATGATCTTGGCAGAGTCCTGAGTTTTCTGATGACTCTTGGAATTAGTAGAAACAGAGGTACACACATAGGTTAGACCCTCAGCCCAGGGCATCAGCAACACATCTGACAGAGATTCAGGTGACATTTTTTGTTTTCTTCCCTTGAAGAAGTCTGTAGTGGGTTGACCTTATCTGATGAATATGTCCTGTCTGATGGTGTCCTTCACTGACATTCATGGGCATTTGTAAACTACCTGAAGAGGTTGTCTTCCAGAACATTCTGCAAGCCTGGTAAGTGAAGTGCTTCTCAAGTAGTTTCATGGCAAATGCACAAGGGGGGTGGATCTTACTCTGCCTTGCCTATTGATATAAAACACTGATGAGGTGTTGTCCATCATGATTCAAATCATTAGACCTCTCAGAATTGGGAGGGATGCTGTGAAAGTTTTCCTGAGGAATCCATAGGGCTTGAATGTGAAGACCGTCTAGTGGGCTCCCCACTCGAGACTGGAGGCATCTATCACCAAAGTCTTTGATGGGCATGCATACTTTTAGAGGACACTGCCAGCAAGACTTCTGGGGGCCATGCTCCTTCATGTCTCGATTATGTCTGTTGGACTGATACACAGATTTCAACCTCTCTGGCATGCAGCGAAGATGAAATCTGGGATGCTGAGTAATGTATGTGCAGGAGGCCATGTGTCCCAGAAGTCTGAGGCAAGCTCTTACTAATGTCTGAGAATGGGCTTGTATATAACTGATGATCGGCTGTGGCTTAGAATCTTTCCAGGGGAAACAAACACCTCATATGCCCCTCAGTTACAGATATTACTGCCTTACAAGTACAGTTTGCAAATCCTGAAGATTTCAGTTCCGCCATGAAGGGTGGACCAATACTCGGTGAAGTCTCAGAGAAAAAACAGGGTTTTATTTTAAAAAAAATAAATGAAACACTATGTACAAAGCAATCTTAAACTATCATCTGTGGCACTACAACTATGTACAAAAAACAGGAAGGGATTACAGAGTGAGCAAGAGGCTTGGATCCTGTGGAAGTTCTGACCCATAGCCACAGGCAGTGAGAAGGAACTGAAGGATGGGTAGGGTTGTCCCACCATTTATGCTCTTGGGTTGGAGTCACAAAGACATTGAGGGTGCAGGTGTGGGTCCTGACAGACAGTACTGGCCAAAAATATCCAAACTCAAGTGCTTGGGATGACTGTACACCAACAGGGAAATATATATGAGCAAGCACTTAATGACTTCCCTACATATCTAGGTAAGGATTAGTAATTATGTTTCCAATGCTTCCTTGAAGGATCCAAGAGGAACTAGAGGCTATGACGGGAGGGAGATAGCCATGGGTTTTAGAGGGCCTTCATGTTTTCCATCCAGTCCTACTGTGCATGGAGTGGCATTTGTTAAACCTGCTGAGAAAAGGGGCAGCTGCTTAGAAGAAAAACATTGGCAAAAGGTGTGGCACAGGACTAGTCTGAATTCTGAGAAGCTGCAAGGAGGGCTGTGCAGCAAGTACCAGCAGATGGCTAAGGCCACAGGAAGTCACTGGTAATAGCTAGATGCAAGGTGGATTCTGCTGAGGAAGACTGCCTCCAGTACCTCTCCCACTCCACGCTGTGTGAGGGGGTACAGGCTGAAGAATATGGCACAATGTAGAGGGGATTTCACAAGCTGACAGAAGATGACAAAAATGCTCATGATGAGAGAGGGGAAAAAAAAGGAAAGTTACCTCAAACTACAGCTCTATTGCAGAGAAAGGAGGAGTGAGGGAAAGATATCAAACAGGCTCTTGCAGGGATGTATTGGTGCCACCAGAAAAGCAATGTGTGTATATGCCGGCCTCTGAGCTGAAGTGGGGGAAGCCACTCAGTTCATTCCTCTTCTATTGTATCCGTTCATCTACTCAAACACAATATGCAATTTCTGCCCCATTTCCCAGAGAATTTTGCATTTAATTTTGAGCATTTATTCCCACAATCCAGAGAAATTTACTGAAAAAATGTCAAACTTGTGCAGCTGAACACTGGTACGTGACCACAACTTCCCCCCTATTCTGTTATGTGTTAACTTTTTGGTCATACTGCGAGGCCAATGCTGAGCTGTTTTGAAAAAGGCACCCTAAAAGAAAAAAAAAATCAACTTGTTGGAAAGAGATGTCATTCTACATCTATCTTTTATTTCTACTCCCTGTTAATCAGAGTGTCTCTTTATCCCATCCCATGTGCACACACATACAAAACACATACACAATTTATTAGGGTGGCAAAGATTTGGTCACCAAACAATTTATTCTGATTCTGGCTTTGAATACAGATATACAAATGACAAAATTTAAAATAGCTTAAAAAAGGCAAAAAATTGAATCAAGAATTATAAATAGTATTTAAAAGACCCTTATCATCATCGAAGTGGAAAAAACTGTTTGGTAGGAGAAAAAGCTGCTGTAACCTTATGACTTGAAAAAGATACCCCACACAAATTAATTCCACAGCAAGACACCTAAGAACATGTCACCCAATAATCTAATTTGTAGTTTTACATTTGATATTCTCTCTTTTTGAAATACCTTATAAAAATAAAATGCCTTCTCTGTCAATTTTGTCTTGTCACTTGCTTACAGTTGACTTTTTCCAGTGATTGAATGCAACTAAAATTAGCACTTAGCAATGAACACCAGCTTATACAATTAATTATACCAGAACATTTCCATGCTCTGGTACCATTCCTGATATCAGTGCAGCTCTGGGAATAGAGGGCCTGATCCTGTTTCCACTGAAGTCAAGGGCAAAACTCCCATAAACTTCAACAAGAGTAAGCTGGGGTCCACTGTATTAACTGCTATGATAAAGCCAGCAGAGGAACTTTACATATTTTGTAGAGTCCCCCCAAAACAATGGTCTTTTTCATTTTAACTCTCAGCAATTAGAAGCTGGATATATTGAATGAATACAAAACCCAGCCATCAAGAGATTGATTTAAATTGCAGGAAAGGGAGTTAAGATCACCTGTGGTCGAACCCAAGCTCTGACACGGACAGTTTGCCTCTGGATAAGATGATAAATCTCTGTCTCGATTTCCTCGTCTATAAAATCGGTTAATACTTCACTTTAATACTTACCTAACTCAAAGGGCTGTTCTGAAGACTGATGTTTGTAAAACCCTTTGCTGCCCCAAATAGCCAATTTTTGTTTATTTTCAGAGCAAACAATAGGCAGGACTAACAAGCTGGCCAGGACAACAGGTATTTTTATATTTGAGATACCATAGTGATACGTGTGATGTAAAAACGTAGGTTGATTTATAACAGCAATAACCTACTGCATTTTTATAGTGTTTTTCATCCTGAAGGATCTCAGAAGTGCATCACAAAGGACACCACTGATCTTGTAATGGATCTAATTTACCTTGATTTCGATAAGGCATTTGATACAGTTCCACATGGGGAATCATTAGCTACATTGGAAAAGATGGGGATCAATATTAAAATTGAAAGGTGGATAAGGAACTGGTTAAAGGGGAGATTACAACGGGTCGTACTGAAAGGTGAACTGTCAGGCTGGAGGGAGGTTACTAGTAAAGTTCCTCAGGGATCAGTTTTGGGACCAATTTTATTTAATCTTTTTATTACTGACCTTGGCACAAAAAGTGGGAATGTGCTAATAAAGTTTGCGGATGACACAAAGCTGGGAGGTATTGCCAATACAGAGAAGGACTGGGATATCATACAGGAAGATCTGGATGACCTTGTAAACTGGAATAATAGTAATAGGATGAAATTTAAATAGTGAAAAGTGCAAGGTCCTGCATTTAGGGATTAATAACAAGAATTATTGTTATAAACTGGGGACGCATCAGTTGGAAGTAACAGAGGAGGAGAAGGACCTTGGAGTATTGGCTGATCATAGGATGACTATGAGCCACCAATGTGATATGGCTGTGAAAAAAGCTAATGCAGTCTTGGGATGCATCAGGCCAGGTATTTCCAGTAGAGATAAGGAGGTGTTAGTACCGTTATACAAGGCACTGGTGAGACCTCATCTGGAATACTGTGTGCAGTTCTGGTCTCCCATGTTTAAAAAGGATGAATTCAAACTGGAACAGGTACAGAGAAGGGCTACTAGGATGATCTGAGGAATGGAAAACCTGTCTTATGAAAGGAGACTCAAAATGCTTGGCTTGTTTAGCCTAACCAAAAGAAGGCTGAGGTGAGAGATGATTGCTCTCTATAAATATATCAGCGGGATAAATACCAGGGAGGGAGAGGAATTATTTAAGTTCAGTACCAATGTGGACACAAGAACACATGGATATAAACTGGCCATCAGGAAGTTTAGACTTGAAATTAGATGAAGGTTTTCTAACCATCAGAGGAGTGAAGTTCTGGAACAGCCTTCCAAGGGGAGCAGTGGGGGCAAAAGATATATCTGGCTTCAAGACTAAGCTTGATAAGTTATGGAGGGGATGGTATAATGGGATAGCCTAATTTTGGCAATTAATTGGTGTTTGGCTATTAGTGGTAAATATGTCCAATGGCCTGTGATGGGATGTTCGATGGGGTGGGATCAGAGTTACTACAGAGAATTCTTTCCTGGGTGTCTGGCTGGTGAGTCTTGTCCACATGCTCAGGGTTTAGCTGATCGCCATATTTCGAGTCGGGAAGGAATTTTCCTCCAGGGCAGATTGGCAGAGGCCCTGGGTTTTTTTTGCCTTCCTCTGCAGCATGGGGCACGGGTCACTTGCTGGAAGATTCTCTGCACCTTGAAGTCTTTAAACCATGATTTGAGGACTTCAATGGCTCAGACATAGGTTTGATACAGGAGTGGGTGGGTGAGATTCTGTGACCTGCATTGTGCAGGAGGTCAGCCTAGATGATCATAATCTTCCCTTCTGACCTTAAAGTCTATGATTCTATGAAAACATTTTGAGGATGAAAAGCAATTGCAAATATTTCTACTTTCTATGTAGGTAACAAGTTTAAATGTAGGTCAAATTTTAGCCATTCATACTTTGGCAGTGTTTCTGACATATAGAAATAGATTGTGAATGATCAGTTAAAATACTTTTAGTAATAACAAAAGTTAAATACATACTTGCCAGTTGTCAATCTCAAATTTTAAAGCAGCTTTTTAGTACTACATTGACAAAAGCTTAGAGGTTCAAGGCTCAACCAAACACTGACAGGACTAAATCAGAGTCCTTCGCCACTATGGAATACCAACTGGCTGGGTTATAGAATCTGTTTGAATGAGATATTTTTTACCATTAATTTTAAATTATAAAGTAATTCCATATATTCCTGATTATGGATTATTTTTGCTTCTGTGTTTAGATTCATTATGTTTGTAAGTACAGCAAATTACTATATATATATATAGTATATATTATATATATACACACACACACACACCCACACCCACACACACACACCCCAATGAATTTAATTGATAGAATAAATAGCCATGTAAAGAAATGTAAACTCCTCTCACAGCTCAGGAGAAGGAAATCCGGGAGTCCGCCACCCTGAAATGAAGTTCAATGCCAACCAGCCAGATGCATGAGTCACAAACAGGTGTAACTGTGATTGTGATAGCTGCGGTAACAGTCCGGTACTTAAAATTTGTCAGAAGGTGCGTTTGTGCATTTGTTACACAGTGTGGCCCTGATCCAGCAAAGCACTTAAACATATGCTCAATTAAGCATGTGAGTGTAGCCTGGTACCGCTAGAAATATTTAAACAGGCAAAACTCTTATCTAAAATGATCATGGGAGGGAAATAACTAATAAGAATACTGCTTTCCAGACAGTCATTACCCTGGAAATGGCCTTTTGCAACCCTATTATAACCCCAGTGAGAAATCTGGTTTCCACTCACACCACAGACTACACCCTAAGAGGCCTCAGTTTCCTCTAAGCATTTCAATATAAAATATAGGCCCTGAGTAGAGAAAACAACTGAACCTCTGTGTGGGCAATATAGGAAAATACTGCTATATTGCAATCCTTTCTACAATTCTCAGAACATCACAGTAAAGAACACACTCAATGAAGGGGGGGGGGGAGAAGAGTCAAATCAGTATTTAAGGTTTGGCATTTGGAGTAAGTTACAGTACAACCATAACGGCAGCAAAATAATCTAGGATTTTAAAATACTTTGACATTAGCAAGAGAGATTCTCTCCATCACCCACCATTGGCACTGACTAATGGAAAGAAAACATACATTTAAATAACCAGCTTCATAATTTACAGCTTATAGGAACATGGGAAGTGTATTTTAACACCTGATTTTTTCCAGCACTATAATATTGTCACCATGTAACAAATATTGTGTTCTACCATAAAATATCAGCAATCACTCCCAGATTTTAACACATTAGACCAGTAAAGAAATATAGCTAAAACCAAAGCTTACAAAAAAGCATAAGTATAAACTTCATATAGTTCACTGTTTGTTTGCAAACATATCCTACTAGTTATCAGTCTAGAAGGGAAAAAAAGGCCTACATTGCTGGTTAGACTGCAGGCAACAAGGTGCCACAATACAGAGCAGCTGATCCCTTCACTTCAGAGATGGAGCCCACCACACTCCATGATGCTTTAATCTCTTCTCAGCAAGAGATTAAAGAGCACAGACCCAAACTTCAGTTTCATTCCCTCATCAGACACAAGTATTGGATACAAATGAGAAAGACAGTACAAGATAAATCACTTTACTCAACACTGTACTACTTAAGGGAAAATAGACTTGCGAAGAATAACAACCCTTTTCCCTATGCAGAACACCATTGTATATGTCTTAAAAATTGTTATATTACACTAAAACAACCAATTCTGCAAATATAACATACATTCACCGATGCCCACATCCATGATAAAAAAACCCTACAACAGATGTGGGCAAACTACGGCCTGCGGGCCACCTCCAGCCCGGCCCCTCCCCCTCAGCCACGTGGGCTGTGCTCTGACCTGCCACTGCCACTGGGCAGTGTGGGGAGCGCAGCTGGCTCTGGCCAGGTGTCACGGCTGCGAGCTCCTGCGGCTGGTAAGGGGGCAGGGAGGTTGGGTAAGGGAGTGGGGGATCCTGGGGGGGCAATCAGGAAGGAAGGGGCGGTTTGATGGGGCGGAGGTTCTGGGGGGGCAATCAGGGGATGGGGAACAGGGAGGCTTGGGAGTGAGAGACCCGGGGGGCCTGTTAGGGGGCGGGGGATGTGGATAGGGGTCGGGAGGGCAGTCAAGGGACAGGGAGGGTTGGATAAGGGGGTGGGATCCCAGGGGGCAGTTAGGGGCGGGGGGTCCTGGGAGGGGGTAGTCAGGGGACGAGGAGCAGAGGGTGGTTGGGAGTCCCGTGGGGGGCTGTCAGGGGGTGGGGGTGTGGATAGGGGTTGGGGCAGTCAGGGGTCGGGGGGTTGGATAGGTGGCGGGGATCCTGGGAGGGGGCGGTTAGGGGACAAGGGGGGTTGGATGAGTTAGCAGTTCTGAGGGGGGCAGTCAGGGCCGGGAAGTGGGAGGGGGAGGATAGGGGGCAGGGGCCAGGCTGTATGGGGAGGCACAGCCTTCCCTACCCGGCCCTCCATACAGTTGTGCAACCCCGATGTGGCCCTCGGGCCAAAAAGTTTGCCCACCCCTGCCCTACAAGCATATGTTGAAAAGGCAGGGACAGATTTTCTAAAAACTTTATGGTCTAAGATCAGTAGAAATGTTTCTTTTTGTAAAATTCCAATGGAATTTTTTTTTATAATTCACATAACCACCATTCCCAGGGATCATTTCCAGAAGTCACATTACATAGTTGTGCCAGTTCACAAAGTGACTAGAAATCAACCATAAATAAATGTGTATCTGACTAGTTTGTCTTTGTCCAAGCTGAGTGAAATGCGAAAAGTTATCACGATTTATTCTGAAGGTTTAAGTTAGATTCTGAAAAATCTTTGAACTTTAATAAAAGTAGGACTTGATCTTCCAAAGTGCTGCATACCTTCAGCTCTGATTGAAATCAAATCAAAAGGAGCTCAGGGCACTTAGCATCTCGTAAGAAACACTCAATACCTTGCAGGACCAATCGCCTATACATTAACAACATAGTTTAAAAATCATGCCTAGAAAATAAACTGTGTCCCTTTAAACTTAAAACAAAGACTTGCACAAGAAGCAACACATTTTTATTCCAGCCAAAATTTTACTGTAAAGGCTTTCTTTCCTTGGTTTTGTGCAAAAGGTTTTGGTAGTTGCTAGGGTATGCTATGGATTTAATAAGCTTTTCCTTTCCATCTCTGGGTGCTGGAGGCTGGTACAAAGCCTTCAGTGGAGTTCAATGGCTTGTTCTCTTGTTTCTTTTCTCATGATCCATTCAAATGGAAAGTTAAGTTTCCAATTTGAATTGATAGGTGCTTGTTTTCCATTGGTTGATATCTGCATTGAGCATGGTGCGCTCTGTGAAAGTAACATGTCCTTCTGCATCAATGAGAATGACTGTGTTAGTCCTGAAAGAAAATAGGGAAGAAAAAAATTTTAAACTTCGTTTTTGTCTAACCATTTGCACAATACTTTAATCTAAATTTTTCTATTAATTTCGCTTGACCACAATAGCATCACATAGAAATAGGTCTGAAAAACGCCAATAAAAACTCAGATTTGAAGAAGGATTAACTTGGGTTCCCCCCACCCCATTCCACTGAATCAAACTCTGTCCTATCTTGCTTCACTGCTGCACTTATTAAGGTAACAACCACACAAAGCTTTAGGCTGATGGATAAGAAGAATAAAGAGCAGAGAAGACTAATGATAGTCTTTTTAATTGCTGAATATGTTCAAGTCAGTTCTAGCCTGAAAATAAATTTTATCTGGCAGCATTTAGTTGGCATGAATATTATCAGACACATATATCCTTGCTGATGATTTATATTAACTCACTTCTGCATTCTTCCCTTTTGTATCAAATGCTCATACAAATCTCCTCAGCCTTATTACTCACCAGCCCAGAATACCACTAATCACCATCTGAGGACACAAGGTCATACAAAGAACCTCTCCATTTCTCTCCTGAGGAGCACAATATCTCCAAAGAGCAATTTCTGAACATTGAGATGCAAGTCTGCTCACATACAGATGTAAAACTGCTATGTGTAACTCCACTGACTTCAGTGCAACTACTTCTGATTTACACAGCAAAAAAATCAGGCTTGGTGTGTGAAGACGTGAGAACTTGCAGTCCACTTTAGCCTTGATTACCAGCATTAATTAGTACAGCCATAAATCACAGATGTTCAGGAACACCTATGTACTGGTCAACTGTCCCTTATTTCAAACCCAAGTTGACCTCTGTTTTACATTAATTGCATTTTCACACAGGCAATTTAGTCTACCAATTAACTCAAAGGATTGGCAGTCCACACTTCTGAGTTCCATGCCTAATGCTACCACTAATTCTGTGGCGTGGGTCAAATCACCCCTGCTCACCCATCTGCAAAATGGGTACAACTGCCTGAATGGGATGTTGTGAGGCCTAATGTTTATGAAGAGCTTGGAGATTGCTGGATGAGATGACCTGTGTAGTATTAATTAGAACTGAAGTCCTAAATAAAGAAACAGCAATGGTAAAAAATAGTTTAGACTAGTTCTGCTTACATATCATTATATGTTTGCCACACTCTTCCTATTCTGTCGTATATTGGGGGTTTATTCCACTTTGACTCCCACATTCAGAACCATTAATTGTGAACGGTGTGACTCCATGTGGAGGGAAACGGTGGGGGCGAGGGACCTGTCTGGTTTTAAGATTAAATTAGATAAGTTTATG
Organism: Chrysemys picta bellii; assembly: GCF_011386835.1. NCBI lineage: Eukaryota > Metazoa > Chordata > Testudines > Emydidae > Chrysemys > Chrysemys picta. Next base: position 18,301,398 of record NC_088805.1, on the reverse strand, counting down.
GAGGGAATGGTTTAATGGTAAAACATATTAGCTGAGGAATACCGAGCAATAGCAGGTAAATAGTATAATGGCTAACAAGGGTCAGGCTGGAGACTCTTGCCTACATGCTCGGGGTCTTACATATTTGGGGTCGGGAAGGAATTTTCCTCCAGGGTAGATTGGCTGAGGCCCTGGAGGTTTTTCGCCTTCCTCCGCAGCATGGGGCAGGGATCGCTAGCAGGAGGGTTCTCTGCCAATTGAAGTCACCAAGACACAGGATTTGGGGACTTCATCAGCAGAGTCAAGGGAAGAGTAGGGACGGTTTTGTGGCCTGCAGCATGCAGGGGGTCAGACCAGATGATCATAATGGTCCCTTCTGACCTTAAAGTCTATGAGTCTATGTGTTCTCTCCTAAGGCTAGTGATGTGTTGAGATACTGCAATGGTCATGCACTTTGTCAACAGCAACTTCTCAACATATGTGAATAGTAATTCCAACAAAGATGAAAATGCATCTGATATTTTCACGCAAGACAACTCTGAGTGTCTGGGATAACTAAGCCAGCAAGTTTGAGGATTTAAGTTGCCCTATGCTGAGAGTTGGGAAATACTAGACCTGGCATGGTGAACTAAAGTGACTAATGTATTGGGAATAGGTCAAAACTATGTTTAAATATTTAGTCCATGAACATCCAATGCCATTTCTCCTTTCCCTAAAATTGGCAGAGTACAACCAGTGAAACACAAAAACAAGTATTTTCCTCCATTATTCCTTCAGGACTTTAGTGCCCAGTACATAAACAAACTGGTCATGTTTCTGCATGTATTTTATTACACATCAAAGCAGTGCTCTGCATTTTGCAATGGCTTCTCAGTCAGATCTCTCCAAATCTGTTTAAAGGTTCTGATGTTATTTTTTAAACCCCCCTAGGAAACGAGGAACAGCCATTTCAGAGACTACCTCTCACTCATTTATTCACTAAGAAAGCTAGAGCAATGGAAATGCCATGACTGACTGAGCCAGTGATTGTGGGGAAGCCAGTTTATTCTCCCTGGCAGACCCTTAGCTGAGGAATTCTCTGCCTCCAGGAATCGGCTGAGCCATAACCTTGCCATCTTCAGGTTAGGGTGCAAGATACATATCGTGCAAGCCTTCTCATAACAATAACTGATTCACAATGTTTACTGCTTTCTTCCTGGAGAGAGAAAGTGAAAATACCTCACTTAAGAAAGCAAGCACAAATTAGGAGAAGATGGAGGAGACCAGGATTCTGCTGATCATAATAATTCTTAATCTGTGAATATGGCACCTAGCTATTGTAGTGATTGGACTACAATAAATCCATAATATAGTTAGGTAAATTTATATATACAATATAAATTTTTATTTTAGAATCAAGTCTATTTCTCCACTTACTTCGGTAGAAGAGACAAATAAAAAGGGTTATATTCTTCCATACAGCGCTATGTTTACTTCATGTTTGGAATCAGAAGTTGAGGCGGATCAGTATAATGTACTAATACTTTCTGATGTCCAATATAACTCATCACTTGCTAGCAGATCTGTCACTTTGCTGATATGCCGGCTCATGGAGCTGAGCAGAGCAGCAATAGGCAACGCTGAGATAAGTAGAGCAGGGTAAAATCTTTCAGGTCAGTAGTTTACTTGCCAAAAGACGGAGTTCTGGGTTGACCGAAATTACTCGCAAATTCAGGTTGAAGTCAGCAATTGTTTTCAGCTGAAAGTATATAATTTTTTCCCCCAAAAAGAGTCGAAATGCTTTGTTTCAACATTTTCAAAATGAATATTTTGATTTGTTTTTGAAACGATGTTTCTTTTCCAGATTTAGCTAGATTTAAACAAAAAATGGTAAAAATAACCTAAATCAAAATAAAACCAAAAATGATTTTTTTTTTTGGTTAAATGATTCATTTAGGTAAGAAACATTAAAAAAAAATTCTGTTTTGGGTCCATCTGAAACAAGCCCCCCCAATTTTTTTTTGGTTCAGCCACCAAACTGAAAAAAAACCCCAGACTTTCTGAAGCTGGTGTTCTGAACAGGAAGAGGTGTGATAGTAAAAAAAAAAAGGCATTTTTGAAAGGGTAAAGCTACTTAACTTTAAGGAAGTTATAGCTAGCATCATTAGTAAGTGTGACAAATTGTAAAGCAGGTACTGATAGGCATTTCAAGCAATGTCTGTGACACAAAGCTAAGGAAGATCACAATAGAAGAAGATAATCTATGGATTACAAGTGATTAAACTTATTCATAGATATTAAATTCACTGAACAAACCCACTTTATGGTCTAGAATGTTAAATTTTATGGCAGCATTTGACTTTAGATATATGTCTTGATACAACAGTTGTCTATTTTGCCTTGAAGTATTTATTTTACCTTGTTCCATATCCCGGGCAACGAACACACAAAGCTGCATATTCGTTCAGTACGTGTTGCACATGCTCCTTTCCTTGATCTTCCAATGCGGGATCTGGTAGCTGACTGAAAAATAAATAGCGCTATCACTCTTACCCAGTATTAATACAAAACAAACCCTCCTACACTTACTAACTATAATCAACACACAGCTTGATGATAATGATAAAGGCAAAATGTCAAAATAAAATGTGATTTTTTAAAAAAGAAACATGAAAAGAAGGGACCAAAGATAAAAAGGTTTGTCAGCTGTTTCCAAGAGAAAATTTCTCAAGGACTTAACCTTTCATTTCATCAGCTTTCTATTTATTAAATATTTTTAATTATTGTTGACAGTCTTTTTTCTTTCCTTCCTATTCCTTCCTTTCTGTATTTGTAGTGTCTCCTGAAATAAAAGAATACCCCTTTTATTGTCAAGTAATTTAAAATACAAAGTGTAAAAAACAAGTATTATTCAAGATGGACTCATGGAGATTTCTTTTGTTTTGGACAGAAACCTGTCTGCAACTTCAAGAAACATTTGGAGGAAATGGAAAATTATATTGCACAATGCTTAATAAATTCCCAAAGTAAACAAGTTTGCCATGGTCAAGTGTATTGCGATGGTAAGGTGGTATTGAGATCTGTAAATTGTAATTAATGAAACCTCAACACCCTACAGAAAAAGAGTCCAAGGTCACAGAGTCCATAGCAGAGCTGGGAATAATACCCAGATTTTCTGCCTTCCATATATAGCTCATGATGTCAATGACTGACAAATCAAATTGAAATCTGTAAAGACAAACTTAAAATGCAATTTGCTGCACCCTATTGCTGTGTGTGGTTCTCTGCCTCTTCCATCCCCATCACTGCTCAAGTTTCTGCCTCCTACCATAGGCCAGCTTGTGTCAGTGTCTATCAAAATGAGACTAAGTTCAGCAGCCAGTTAGGCACTCGGAGCGCCAAAGAAGAGAGTGGAAGGAGACTGTGATTCAGTGCTGTTTTTCTCCAGTTTTTCCTGCTCCAGAAAGAGATGATGCAGTTTGACATGACTTTAGTTACTGCTATTGAAGCACAGTGTCCCAGATCACACTAGTTTTCTTTGGGGGAAATAGCACAAAGTCAGACTGTTTACACAAATGGGAAGAGAGGGAGTCACTAAAAGGATATCATGCATGATACCAACAGAGGAAGAGATCCTGAGGTGGGCTTGTTGTGGGAATTAAATCTCATCCAATAAACCTATTAGATAGCTCACAGAATTAATGCTTATGAAGTGCCAAATATTTCATATGAAAGATATCTTTAGTTCTTAATTCCTATTGGCTGCTTTGAAAAAATCTCAGCCATTTATTTTAAAGTTTTGAACTTTAAAGTTACCTTTAAGACACTCCCCTTTTGGAACCAAAGTGATACTCTTGATGTCTATTAGCACAACTGCAAGATCTTGGGTGCATGTGCATTTGAGTTGTGCAGTACCCTACAGGTTGGCTGTCTTACTGCTAAATTGCCCCAATAAATTTGTTAGTCTCTAAGGTGCCACAAGGACTCTTTTTTTTCTAAATTAACAGTACAGCAAGTTTTTTTAAGCACATCAGTGTTTTTCGTTTGTAATATCGAATGCATAGTAAAAATAGCAGAACAGATGCACAACTTAACACTCAGTTCAGTTTTCTAAAGCCCTCATCTTGTCATGAGAAATTTTTCACTTCTTTTGAAGCTTTGAAAATACCACACAAACATACTTAAGTTTTGTTTTAAACCACATTAAGCTGACAAAAGACAGAGAACGTCAAGTCTGCATTCAAGAAAATGCACGTTATTCAAGTGGAGGTAGGTGTTTGTGTACGGTAACTGCTATGGTCCTATCGAAGGGCTTGGACTAGTGTTTTATGCAAACTCACATATTGTACCTATGGGCCAAAATCAGGCTGTATTTACTACATGTGTGTCAAGAGAGGCAGCTAAACAATGTCACTACTGACCCCTGTCCTGAGCCATCCCAAACCTGTGGCTCGAGCTAGGGTAACGTCTGGGATCAGGAGTTATGGTAAGCATGTTTTAGTTTATCATGACTTATCCTTTCTATATATTGCACGCTCTACTCCTGCCTTGGCAGGAGTAATCTTTAAGGAATAAGGTACTGATAAGTCAGAATACAGATCCACACTAATGCTGCTTTTGCAGTGATAATGTCATGTAGGTCTGTATCTGCCTTCAACACACACAAAATCAAATCAGTAGGGCTGAAATTTGTTCCAAGGGGGAAGGGAAGTATATTATTTTACTTTTACTTGGCTTTGGTTAAATATAAGCTGAAGCTTTAGCATTACTTTAACACAGCTTTTGTAGGTGAGTTTTAAAATGTTTGTACTTCATGTTAAGTAAAATGTGGGTTATGTTCTTACGGGTCTTGATTATTCAGCACTTTAATGAGCTCCTGCACCAGGTCTTCTTTGGCAAGGTCCTGACTTTGCTTGATCACCTCTGTGAAAAGCTGCTTTCCATACTCAAGTTTCTTCCATGGTGTATCCAACAGAGAATTACTCAATCCATAGATTCCTGAATATTGAAATTAATAAATAATAATAAAAACTTGGGGGCAGGTGAGAAAATGTTTGTGTTAAGCATTTCTCTGGGGTGAAAAAGTTAACATATATGCAATACAGCCAAAAATATAACATTGCCTCAACCTTCAGGGTTTGAAGGAGAAAATAAATCAAGCAAAACTCATCATAGAGCTTTTGTCATCTTTTCTCAGGAAAATTTGCTTATCTTTAGCACTTACTCCATTCCCACCTCCCCTCCCACCATTTCTGCCTCTAATACCGTAGAAGGCATTTAACCCATGTGGGAAAGAGAAACGTAGTATTCTAATAAAAAAATAATCAGTTAATGTAAAGTCTCATTTCCAGATGCTTAACTCTTCATAAAAAAAAACTATTTCTCTTTGTTTTGGAACATAAAATTTTAGTCTGGCAGTTTTACTGAAAAAAGCTATGGATCATCACACTAAGGGTACTAAATATTAACTGAATCACAGGATTTTGCCACAGCTATTAATGAAATGTAGGTTGAGATGTGAAATCAGGTGCAATTTCAAGAAAAGCTTTTTTCAGGAGGAAGACATTGAAATGGAAGTACTAGTATACTATATAACCTAAATTTGAAAAAAAAAACAAAACAAAAAACAACCCTTATAACTGTGACACTGCAGTTACTTCACAAAAATAAAACCAACAATACTTCCAGCTTTGAACTCCATCAAATAAATGGTACAAAGAATCATTAACAAGAGGCTATATGTTAACTGTTTTAGATTTAAAAAGTCTCATGCATTCACAGTACAATCCCTATGGATCACTTCCAGCAGCATTCTCTCTCTATAGCTGCTAGTACATTTTCAGGAGAACAGAACCTTAGAAAGGATTTTCTGGTGATTTACAGTTATCTCGTACAGATTTCATCACTTTTAATCTCATTCAAATGATTCCCTAGCTAATCTTTATAATTAGATATGCTATAAAACGTATGTCCTGGTACTAGGCAGGAGATTGGAGCTCTCCTAGCACACATTAGGGTATGGTTATGTATTCCACAGTGAAGTGAGTTTATTTGTTTCTCAGTTTTATTCTAATCCTCATCTGCAGCAATTACTATAAACCTCTGGTTTGGTAATTTATGGCAAGGTATCTTTAGAATTACTTAGTACATTTTGCAATCTAGTCTATCCCAGTTTATTCCTTTTAATCACCTAATTCACTTTTCTCTCTGATATGACTCTTGAATAATACTGCACTCACTGATGACAGCAGGGAAGTTTCTCCTCAATGGTGCCCTACATTTCCTGGCAACAATCCAAGAGACTAAGCACTGGCTGAACAATGTAAAGATCCTCCCAAACTCAGCTCTCCCTTAGGAGGCCAGATCTACTGAGAATGAATTCTTTGTTGATATGTGGAGATCAGGAATAGCTCTGCTACATTCTGCAGATACCTGGTTTTTGTAATGCAATTATTTTTTAAACCGCAACATGAATAAAAGTTGCTAGTCTTTCAGAACAGTATTAACACACACACACACACAAAAGACAGTCTATTAAAATGTCAAGTCCCCACTTTGTTACTGGCAGGTTACCCCAGATTCTGAAGCGGTTTATCAAAGAAATGGAAGAGATTATATATACATTTTACCCATGCTATCATCCTGGGTTGCTTTCTTTCTACACGCTAACTTTTTCCTGTCAACAGCTGCCACTATGACAGTTATGCTTTCATCTGGAAGAGCATGCCAGAGATTGGCACAGAGGGATTACACAGAATGCAACAAAAGCAGTCACCGGAGACCATATCACCTCCACACTACACATAATATCCATGTGCTCCAGGACTAAGACCTCCAGTTCTCTCCCCAAACAGCACGACTGCCACCCTGCCTGACGGTTTTTATTATGATTAATGATTAAATTTTGTGCTCCTGAAGGCAGGGGCTTGACGTATAGCAAAGGCAGGCATGGCAGATGCTTTTCCAAATCCTGGCCTGCAACAGTTTTGTTAATCTGGTTCTGGGTTCCTCTTGTGCAGAGCATGCCAAACATTCTGAACTGTGTCAAACTAGATGGTGGTCATGCAGCGTGAAAGATATATGGGCAAGCAGGTTGCCAGCAAATTTGTTTGTATAAATCTTTATTTAAAAAGTTTAGAAATTATCAGCCCTTTTTGTTGCTGTTCAAGAGGACGTGTTTTAAAGGAATTATAATTCCCATTTTAACTATTTGCTTACTGAGAGTATCCCATTAACCTTAAGAAAGGCAAAATAAAGATGCCATCAGGATTAAACAAAACACAGAGTAAACTGTTCTTAAAAGCTACATTGTTCAGAATGTTTTATTTATTTTTGACCATTTAAAAAAAAAATTCAGCCTTTTGGTGTTGGAATTTTGGATTCATGTTTTGTAATGTTTACTCATGCAAGGATGAGTACATGTTCTTTCTGTCAGCAAATCTAAGGATTCAAATAAAAAGAAATGTTATTTATGACATAATTGTTATGACAACATACGCCAAATTGAAAAAAAAAAAAAAAAAGAAAAGAAAAGAAAAGGGGGGGGGATAAATGTGAGAATTAGCAATTAGAGAGTTAATTTTGAAAGTACTATACTAAAGGTTGGATTTTTCAAAAGTGCTCTGCATTTTCCTAACATACTGTTTCTTAGTACTTGTAGGGCCTTGAAGTCCTAGTCATGACCTAGGGCCACATTGTGCTAGGTGCTGTACAAACACAGAACAAAAAGACAGTCCCTGCCCCAAGAGCTTACAATCTAATTATAAAACAAAGAGATGGAGACTGGCAGGCCAAGTGGGGACTTCAAAGAAACAATGAGACACTGTTGTTCAGCATGATATGCAGTGGTCTCAGCACACCAGCAGCCTAATCATTGTCATGTTTTTTTGTAGGCACTGTGGCACAGAAGAGATTTAGGGGGATAATGATTTTGTAGATATTTATGGGGCACTCATTCCTCCCAAATGCAAGTAGCAGATTGTTAGAAATTTAACAAGTGGGCGATGCAGGCTGACATCGTAGGCCAATTGTAGGCATGGGTCAACATCTTGATAGTAAGTGAGAGACGATAGCTGATGTCAATAGGAGAAACTCTGCTTCCAATTGTCAGTGGGAGTATTACCATTGATTTCTATGAGAAGTCAAAGCTGAGTGCTTTTGAAAATATCACCCGTAAAGACATAGGCCTCAGTTCTGCAGTGATTTCCCATCAGCATGGGAAATAGCCCCACTAGAAAAAATTGTAGGACTGGGCCATAGCATGAACTTTTTATTAACTAAATGAAGCATTATGAGTTTTCACAAAAAGGATTTAAAGTAAAAATTTTAAAACACAGAATGTGCCATAAAATTAAAAAATGCAATTACTTAAATATGTATTATCCTCTCTGATTTTTCCTCTTTATAACTAAAGACTTAGAGCAAATAAACACACATTTCACTTTTTTTAAAAAGGGCAACAATAATATTCACAACTTTATAAAATAAACCCACCAGCATTTAGGAAGATAGGTTCTGGTTCTCCTTTGTTTCCGTAGTAGCAAATTACATCTCCCTTGGTGGTGCTAATAAAATAAAATAAAAATAAATAATAAATTTTTCTCCTTGCGAAGTGACAACTCATATCTTTGATTAAGTTATATTTTCTGCAACCTTCAACACAGCAAGACATTTTCCCTATTACTGCTATCTGGCTATACAGCTTAGAGATCAGTTGATTAGTTATAATCACCCTCCTTCCCTTTACAATCAGATGTGAAATACTCACATCAATCTCACTTTTAAAAGTCATTGTAAAAAAACCAATAAAAACTACAAAAATACTGCACAGGATGCTTTGTAACTTGGCTTAGCGAGCAGTGTGCATGTTCTAAATCAGTGGTTCTCAACCTCCAAACCCCTGGAGGTACTCAAAGGTCTTCCACTGGATACATCAACTCATCTAGATATTTGCCTAGTTTTACAACAGATTACATAAAGAGCACTAACAAAGTCAGTACAAACTAAAATTTCATACAATGACTTGTTTATACTGCTCTATATTCTATACACTGAAAGGCAAGTACAATATTTATATTCCAATTGATTTATTTTTATAATTATATGGTAAAACCTAGAAAGTAAGCACTTTTTCAGTAATAGTGGGCTGTGACACTTTTGTATTTTTGTCTGATTTTGTAAGCAAGTAGTTTTTAAGAGAGGTGAAACTTGGGGTACGCAAGACAAGTCAGACTCCGGAAGGTAAAGATTTCATTACTTGATAAGTGTTTTGTTTGTTTTCTGGCTGCCTGACTTCAAAAGAACAATCCATTGAGGCAAACAGCAGCACTTTTCTATAATTTCATTTAAATCTCCAGTTTGTTCTAGAAAGCAGGTCACCGTGGGTCATTTGACAAGTCATTTTTATACCCCCTCATTAGAAATATGATCGGACATAATATTTGTCTCTTAAAAGAGAAATGCAGCTGCAGGCTCCTTTCAATGAAGTGCAGCTACTGGCGGTGTGAACTCTCTATTTTTAATATCGCTGGGTGCACAGTTTTGTAGATGTTGTGAAATAATGTCCAGACTAGAACTTTTCAGGGCAGTCCTACAACATAGCTAATGAGAACTCTTTTGCTGGGCAGGGCTGAGATCAGCATATTTATATAGAATTCGGGTCTGCCTGAACAAATCTGAGTTTTTAAATAGCCTAGCAGATGTTGGCAGCATGTCAAATTCAAGTCAAGTGACAAGGAAATCAGGCAAGTAATCAATTTTCAAGATTTGTATCTCTTATGGGGAAGGGAAGGAAAAAAGATCATAAACTGCCATTAGATTGTTCACTCTCAGCATCCTTCGTTCCTTCTGCTGACATGTAAAGGCAATTCCTCAAACTGCTATCAGTTTATTGGCCTGGACACAGCTATGAGATCATATCAAGCTGTATTTCACTCCAGTGATTTACTTCTTATTTACCATGAAAACAGGCATTACTCTAGTCACCAATAAATAAATTACAACTGTACTGGAGGCTTTAATTTATTATATACAAATCTCAGAAACGTTATCCCCTGAGACAGGTTCTCTTTTTGGATTAAGAACTTTCAGCAAAATTGAATATTGTATGAGTAGGAGGCAGTATAGTACAGCCGATGAACCATTTCTAGTTCCTTGTTTTTCCATCAGGTAAAAAGACAGGCACCAGTAGCTTAACAATGTCCCTCACCACCGCCTAAAGTCACATACGCCCTTTTTGGACACCATGTATTTAACCTTCAACAATGAAACTACAACCCTGATGAAGCTTGAAAAGCCAAATGGAATGCACAAGAAGTCACAAATAAACACCTTATGAAAGACCCAATGCAGACAAACCTTGGCTTTGATCTCCCAAGAAGTTCATGGGCAACCCTAAACTGTATCTGCATAAACCATGCCAGATGCAGATACTTGCTGCAAAAATGGAAAATTAAATACTCTCCAGTGTGCAACTGTGGTATCCCAGAATGAACCATGGAACATATATCAAATCAATGCTCAAATCACAAATACTAAGGAGGCATCACAGCAATACACTCGGCTATTCTAGACAAAATTATCTGGCTTAACCTAAATCTAAATGTAAAATTATAGTTGTTGCTCTACATTTACAGCAGTCATACGAAGAAGAAGAATCAGCATTTTTCTTTTCAACATTAAGATGCCAGTTCAAAACCAGCCCAGGTTGATAGGAAAAGAGTTGATATAATCTCATGGCTGTTTGGGGATCACTCCAGTCCTCTACAGACAGATGTCTGCAACGTGAAGACATGACAACTGGGAGCCTCAACAGAGCACTGTCGATTGATCACTCCCTCACCCCTGTGGAAGCGCTGTTGCCACTTAAGCTGCACCCGTGCTGTGCATAAGGACTTTGCATGAAAAATGCTAGAAAAGATTAATGAATGCATTGCTTGTAAAATGTGCCAGAGTGAAGTTTCTGTATTTTTCCATTTAAATTCAAACTTCACACTTTTCCATTTATAAATTAACATAGCTCTTTTCACAACTTATTCCCTGCTTACAGAGCCATTTGTTTAGTGGGAGGATATCTGAAGTCGGATCATCCCACAGCAGTTCTTTTACCTTACTTTTATGGACAGAAAACATGCTTAAACCATATTAGGGAACTATGCTTTAGTTTAGGGAATCATGCATTAGGGCTTGTTTACAATTTGAAATTTACTAAAATAGCTATTGCAAAATAATTAGTTCATGTGAACACTCTTATTCTGGAATAGCTATTTTGGTACATTTCTGTGTATAGATAAGTCCTAAGTTTGTGTATCTACCAGGAGTTAAATCATCACTCCAGTGTGGGTTTTTTCTGTCCATACAGGGAAGAATAAGTGATGTTATAACTTGACTTGGCCATAACCATAGACTCAAGTGTACTAGACATTTCTGGGTAGTCTCCCATCATTTCACTACCATTGGTTGGATTAAAGCACAGTTCCTGGAGTCACATGATTACTTCAGAACCTTAGCTTTCATTTAAAAAAGAAAACTCTTTCTAGCCCACATGGCTGTGAAGGAAAACCTTAAAAATGTGGAGAGTAAACCAAAGCAGTGATGACTCCCTAAGTCTGTAGAGAAGCATAAATTACTGCCATTCATCTTAACGGGTAAACTCAAATTTGTGCTCTGTCCTCCCTACACTTTCCAGCAACACCACTTCAGCAGAAACCTATGGAAAGAGGGCTCTCTACCACCACTCTTCATGTGTCAGTAGGGCCCCTACTACCACTCCAAGTCCTCTGCTAAATTGGGTAAAGGCGGAGTCCTTTTCTCTTGGACAGATTCCGGCCCACCTAAATAGAAATGATCTATGGTGTGGGGAGGCCTAGCCTGCCCAAAATGGGGTAGATAGGGCCACCACCAGCCCAGATGGTAGTTTGCGTGAATGACTCTTGCCATCCAGGGAGCAATGAGGACAGTGTCCCCCCACATTTGTGGTGTGCTTAGGTTTTCAGATTGTCTTAATCTGGTCACAACCACTGATGCAGCTCCATTAATAATAGTAATAACGATCCTTAGTATAGACAGGGCTCCTGTGTTTTTATCACGGTCACCTAACCCTGCTTAGAACAGGTCTAGACAACAGTAGCAAAAATGCCATTGAAATTTAAGAACCCTAACGTAGACACAGCCCACCTTATACCAGGTTAATTTTGCAATATTGACATGACCAAAAAACCCCAAATCTAAAGTTTGAATCTTCTGTTATTTTACATGAAGAGTGGCTACAGAATGGTCTTCCTGGCTATTAGGAACAGAGAACTTTCTCGGGTTATAGCAACTTTAAATGTTATGGCCATCCTCAATATTGTCTCTAACTCTAGAGATTTTCCTTTTAATATATGGATTTCATTAAGTAACAAAATACTAGGCTTTTAAATTACAATTCTAACAGAAGACATTCAAAATCTGCTGACAAAACCAGATGGAGTCAGAACTCCCTCTCCACTTACATTATTGACAGATAATACAAATAGCATTTATTTTCCTGACAGCAAACAGTTATGGGCAACTACTTCCAACTTAATAAGGCTTCTCTAGAATTGAACTCTAGGAAAGTTAATTAAAATTGAGCTCAATACTGTGTCCAACTGTATTGACATGACAGCACCCAGCACACTGAGCTTCTGGGCGCTGCGGTTATATAAATATTAAATACATGTTAATAGTAAGTTATTAAGTCTTCAAGTCCTAGCATATTATCAGATAAATTACTTTTGTTATCTGTTACAAATGACTTCAATACTGACAGCAACTTTGAAACTGTTGATATTACAGAAGTTTCTATGCATTCATATAAGGTTTGATCCAACTAACACCGAGACATGAAAAATGAGAATTCCTCTACTATGGTGATGGTCCCAATATGAAGTAACTAGCTCTATCCCATGGAGACCATTGTCAGGTCTCATCTGGAAACATTTTATACCACATGACATTGAAGAGTTAAGAGTCCAGACTTACAAGATTAACTTGACGTATATAGAGATTGCTTTAAAAGGAAAGTCTTTAAGAACTTAACATGTTTAACCTAAAAAACCTGCAAGGAAGGTTTATAAACACCTCAACGGAAGTAGACCCCATAAGTAACTGGGTAGGAATCAGTTCATACTATGAGAGATGAAATAGGCCGAAGGTGAAATACAGATTAGATACCAGAAAGGGCTTTTATACTCACAGAAACACATTAAGTAACTTAGGGCTTGTCTACATTACCCAATGGATCACGGGCAGCAATAGATCCAGCGGGAGTCGATTTATCGCGTCTAGACTAGATGCGATAAATTGACCCCCGATGAATCGATCACTGCCCATCCAGCAGGTAATGTAGACAAGCCCATAGTGATATGCAACAGTGGAGGTCAGCAGTGTCACATTTCAATCTACACTATATGCTGCATCTAGTTATTAATATTTTGGGGGCATTTGTTGAAAACTAGGCATTATTTTTGTGAGGCAAAGGATGGATTATAGGCTATGATTCGCCATGTTTCTCTTTCTAGGTTAGACACTATACAAGTAGTAAGAGGTTGCACTTAGTATTACCATGCACTAAAGTGTTTGAGGGATTCTGCAGAGGAAAAATCTCAATTACACTATGTGCTCCCACTACGAGACTATTTAAAAAAACCAACACTAATACCCTCAGTTAAGCCCTTCAATTACCCTTCCCCTAACAACTACTCTGCCCCGTTCCTCTTTTACATCCTTTCCCGTTCTCTGACTACTGTCTCGTCTTCTTTGCTGACTCCCAACTCTGTGCCTTTGCTCATTGCTACTTATACTTGAGCATCCAGTTAATGTTTCTCCAAGTCTTCTTCCCCTTATCTCCTTGAGAAATCTAAAAATCCAAATATTCCATGACTTTCCAGCTATAAAGACCATTATGGTGTATTATGTTATAACTCTGTTAACAACTTTGACTACTGTTCATCATATTTTCCCAACTATAGTACTACCCAAGTAACAACATGCATCTTGGGTCAAATGCTTGAGCATAAAAGTTGCTCATTGCTGCTACATTGTTTTCTTAAATTACAATGCTAATTTTAAAATTGAATCTCAGCTAAAAAAAGGTGCTTTTCACTTTTTGTCTTTTCAATCGCCAATCTCAGTGTTTTACAAAGTCATGCATCATTATTTCCATGTTACAGGTGGGGAAACTGGGGCACAGCTAATTCAAGTTACTTTCCCAAGCCCATGGCAGAGTTGAGACTAGAACTCAGAGCTCCCAAATCCCAGTTTACTGTTTAAACCAGACATATCTAATAAAACTTAAAAAGATCAAAAACATGGGCACCTCACAGATGACCAGGAACACTGGCAGGGGATATCAACTGAGAGACTCGAGCTAACAGCAGTTTGGAGTGGGGGCAGGAAGAGGTTGGGGGGCAGGATGGAAAGAGGTGAGGGGTGGCTCGGGGAAAGGGCTGGAGTGGGTGCGAGGCCTGGAGTGGAGCAGTGATCAAGGACCCCTCAGGAACAGAGTAAGTCGGCGCCTATGGATGGGAAAGTCCTGGTTTGGGCTATATTGGAAGGATTTCAGATTGCCATTTTAGAAGAAATCAGAATAATCATGACTTAATTTGATCTACAGCCCAAGATTATTTGGTTTAATTTCGCCCAAAAAACAGATTTTCCCCCCATGCATTAGGAAGGCATCCATGACCTGTCCTGACTATCTTAATTCATCAAAATTATGGTTGCAAATTCAGTACAGTTGTTAAAAAAAAAAAAAAGTAATTTCTTCACCGAGGGATGTTAAGAAAAGGAAAAGGGAAATTGTAACCTACTTGGAATGCCTGTATTAGGAATATTCAGTAAAGGGGTTGAAGTAATGAGAGTGGTAAACAAGAGACATGATGAAAAAAAAGCTTTCTATTTATAATATAAACATCCAGGGTTTTTGCTCCCCCTTCAACATATCTCCAATAAATATAAATCCTATTTATGGAATTTGGTGGAAGCCACAAAAGATTTTTCTTCGCCTTCTATTAGAGACACAATAATAAGGATAGACCTTAGAAAAAACTGTAAACTATTTTATGACCAATGGGTGTATGTGCATTGGCAATATCATTACTATTTTAAAAAAAGAAGCAACATGGTATTTGCCATGGGTTAGTGAAAGTTTTGCTGAAAACCAGAGCTGGAAGAATAGTTTATGATGAGTAACTTGATGAATTTCCTCTTGTTTCCTAGATGGCAATGAGATTCTCAAATTATAAATTAAGCAATTTTCATCTGTAGTTTGTCCATGAACAGTTGAACAAACAAGTAGTCAAGATTCACGCTGTTCTGACTCAACATATACATCTTTTAAAATTTTCTGATTAGATGAGCTTAAGTAAAATCAAGTTACCTGTGCAAATATCTGCAGTCACGAATATTCACTTATTTTACTGTTTCAGAGAACATTTCTGTCAGCACACTCGTTTGCAAGAATACTTGAAAAAAAAAAAAAGAAGAAGAAAACAACGGCCACAAATAGTCAAAGCACATGTTGTTTAAAAAGCAGATACAGGAACTGCTGAAGTGTTCTTTCAGGAGCTACACAGTGATGAACCTCTATTTTCTTCTCCTGTTACTAGCTCCTCTGATCACTTGCTAGGATATTTTGTAGATAAGCCAGATGGAGCCAGAGAGGCTGTCACGGAGCCCAAGTATGAGAGCCATCGGCTCCCAGATGATTTTGTACTGGTTGGAGTCGCTCTGCTTTCTGAGGATGGCTGTTTTATGGCTTCCCTGAAACCTTGATCCACATTACATTTGATTGTGTAAAGCAAGTGGCATATCTGAGCTGAGAAGACTTATGAGCATTATCAACAACCATCAGGCAAGAGGGAGAAAGTGTCCGCCATCTTTAAAAAAATCCAGTGGTCCCCATTTAGAGGGACCCTCAAATATTTCCTTTTGAGGGAAGGTGATTGGGAAGCTGCTGACCATTCACTTCCAGAAGCACTTGAACCCTGGCAACATCCTATGTAATTTCCAGCCTGGGCTTCTTCTGGGGAAGCATTTGTACTTGCTGGGACTACAAGTCATCATTTGTTAATTTTAGATTAGGGCCAGCTCACCATTTGGGCCAAACTAGACCTCAGCAGCTTTTGATATGACTGACCACATTCACTAAAAAAAAACAAAATCTAATGAACATTGTGGTGGGTCTGGAATTCACTCAAGTCATACCTAGAAGATTGGCTCCTGTCAGTCAATGATGACAAACAAGCATTTGCCATCAGAGAGGAATTTGATTTATGGTGTTCCAAGGATCTCTCCTAACTCCTTAGAAGATGATTCAATACACATACTCAAACCTTGCAAGTGAAATCCTTTTCAACATGTGACAGGGTTATTAATATTGATATATAACTCTTGCCCGATATATACTGCATGTTTATCTGCCTCCTGGATGAATGCTTGGATAGTATTGCCTGTTCTCAAGCCTGGGAAAACAGAATTCCTGCTTAGAAATTATTATGAAATTTCATGTCCCCAGCTACTGAGGAGAATGAATGGACGAGTCAAGTTTTATGGTGTTACTATCAAATACACTCTTTCCATGGAAACCTCTCACCTGAATCAGACATCTACAAAGCATTTTGTACTCAGGTAAGGAATATGCAAAGGCTGAAGCCATATTTCTCTCAACTGTAATACCTATCCTCATGATCACAGGACCAGATTATTGCAAGTCCCTCCTAAAAAGACTCCCAGCAGTGCTTTCCGTTCAGCTTACATTAGCTCATTTGCGCACAACTTTGAGTGACTGATCATATTACATCCAACCTGCACTCTTGATATTGGCTGTCTTTAAGAAATGGATTGACTAAACTGACACTTTTTTAAAGCCCTTAACTATGCACGTTTACATCATACCCGAGACCTTCCTGTGAGTCTTACACTGAATGATACTTTACCTACCACCAGACCTTAGTTTGGCAGGCAATTGTAATATGGGTCTGACACACAAGTGCTGGTAGGTTACTAGTCTCCATTTCCTGACTCGAGTCACATGGCATGGCCCAGGATTTCAAAATGTTACACCTCCGACAGTATCCACTGGCTCTAGTCATTAGATCTTCCTTCTTCAATTGTTTAGAAAAAGGAATACTATAACATACCATTTAGTTTAGCTCTCATGTCACTAAAGTGATGTTTTATGAAAAAGCTGTTATTGCTTAGAGTGTTGGTATTTCAAAACTAAATAAAACATTTGGCAAAAAATCAAATGCATATAAAACAACCAAAACCAATCAGACTAACACAGCCTATTAATAAGTACAGAAAAAAGTCACCTGGGATACAGGTAAGAGAGCGAATCCCCACATGACAAAGGAGAGGATTATTCTATGTCTGAAGACGTCTCTCAATTACTATCTGAGCCTCAGTAGTATTCTGACCACAATTATTTTTTCTAAAATGTTCTTTCTGCAATGGCTCATTGTATCACCAAGAAGAATCCACCTCTGCAACCTGCATTTGCTGCTTCTGAGTTGTCCGACCATCAGCAAATGGGTGGGCATGTGTCAGCACATGACCAACAATCAGTAGCATTCAGTGAGGTCATAATTTTAGGCAGCAAACACACATTCTGCATTAACCAATATGATGAACTCAAGCCAGGAATTTTTAACCAAAATTACTATTAAAAGCAGTGCAAACACGTTGTATTACCACCTTTTCGATATAGTACTATTCCTGAACTTGACGCCCACATCCCATTAACAGGGTCTGTGCATCAGTGGAAGCACAAATTGCTATAGCAGACTGTTGGATGAAATTTTAAAAGATAAGTAATAGGAGTGCCATAGGCTACATTAATACTAGAACTGACGAATTTGCCATCTACAGAAATTGCTATGTAGCCAAGAAAATATGGGAAACAAATATATTTCCTTTTTATTTATTTCTCTATTTTTGATCTAAAATAACTCACATTTGACAGATGCAGCAATGAAACAAATGAATTTGAGTGTGCATATCCCATTATTCATTGTGATATGTTTTCTTCTGGCTATTCAGTATATCTATGTTTTTGTATAAATATCAATTCCTTACAAAGAATTGCTGGACACAGTAGAAGATCTTATTAATAAAAGAACTTGAAATCAGCTAGAGGAGCACAGTGCTCTCCCCTTGAAGGCAACATAAATAAATGTGGTGCTCAATAAAAAGGCAGAATCCTTGGACTATTTTACAACTCCTTAGAGATTTTTTGTATGGGCTACTGGATTATTACACTTTTTTATACTGTAAATATTTCATGGGCTAAGAGAATAAGGCAAAATTCATTAGTACAGATCACAACATGATGATGTGTAGTATCATAGTACATAGATCAAAAGTACAGGAAGGTATGTCTTTTTTAAAAGGCGCCAACCATTTTAATGGCTGTTTTATTATTGTATAAACACAATATATTTTCAGATTACCAAACCTGTAAACTGTAGTAGAGGGGCTTTCAGGAAAAAAGGTCAAAATGATTCATATCCCCAGGGGTCTGAACAGGAAAAGAGAACTAAGTTTTAATGGAAGGGGATGAAAATGCAGAAAACAGCCCTTAAACACAGCTATAAGATAAGCCTTATCATAAATGAGACCTCCTGCTGAATAAGAAGTCACTACTGCCTTCCTTTAGTGATGGCTTTTTGTGTGAAAAGAATATTAATATCTACCATCTGCTTTGAGATTCTTGTGACTGAGTAATGCAGTAATAAGATTCCCTGGAGTTTAACAAAAAAAGATGGGGAGTACATACAAACCACAAGGTCACTAATTCAAGACATCTGTATCTCATTGTTTCTACATTCCACATTTTTCCAGCCATGCATTTTCTATTACACATACCTCTACCATAAAGCTGCTGCTGCTGCCGCCGCCGCCTTATAAGGGGAATTGTTTTGTCAAATAAAATAAGATTGAGGTCTTCCAGGAGAGTTCTTAAATGGAGATGCTTCCAAAGTTTAGCTCAATGTGCCAGTCAGCTACTCTTTCTACTCTCATTTGGCTCTGACAGTTCTTTTCCTATTGTTTACAGCTACTCTGTACTGGAGCCCAGTGGCAGAAGCCAAGATGAAACATCATTGCAAGCATGATCATGAAAATAGCACAAATGCTGGACAGGGCTTCCGCAGGCCAAGAAGCCTCAAACTGCCTCCCCTTTTCCCCACCGGCTCCACAAATATCAGTAACAATTGTGCTAGGGAAGCGATAAAGATGCAATTAAAATGATTGCAACCTCAAAATGCAAGACAGCCACATTTCTTATAAATCTCAGATCTGACAGTAGCAAAACAAACAAAAAAGAAAAAAACAAACCCCTACAAAACATATGCTAGTTTAGATTCCCTCTCTCCTTAAATATAAGCAACAACAAATATTGGAGAAAGCATAAATCTTAAAGTGATATATGGCTGCATAGCAGCCGAAAGCTATTCAGAATTTATCGTTTAGAATTACTTCCTGACACTGACACAATATTAACTGTGTCCTTTTGCACATCTACCCTGCCTCCACACTCAAGGCAGCTCCTTGTTGCAATCAACAGTAATGTAACAAAGTGAAAAGTAATGAGGAAATAAAGTACAACACAGGGCATGGTTATCATGAGATAACCATACCCCGGGGACATCATGAGCTCTAATCTTCTAACAGGATGAATATTTTACATGTAATAATGCAGCCTGGATTGTTTTACAGCTAATATAACAGTGTGAATGCATATTTTCTGTGCAAGGAAAAAGAGATGAAGTTGGCAGTTTAAAATACTGAACAGAAATTTCAGCTGAGCTGTGTGGTTCACACAGATTAATCTACTTCTTTAGAATGTTCATGAGGTAATCAGAATGCTCCCTTTCTGTTCGGAATATTTTTTTGAAAAATACTTGCCATTTTTATACACTACTGTACATACACTACCAACAAATGAGATGACTGAGAAAGTATGGTCAGATATTCACAGCACATAAAACATTGTTCAGCAATTTTCCTGGCAGAGTTTCAAATAATACTAGTGTGGTGATGTTCTGTTTTTGGTGGGGGGAAGAGCTTGAGGCCAGGGAGAAGAGAGATCATTTCTTTCATACTCAATTTCAGAACCTTTTTCTTCCTACCACGCTGGTGTATGGGATGCTCCAAATCTCATAAAACTCTCAAATAACTGAGCGCTTAAACATCAGAGTGAACAATTCAATGAAGGTGGCACAGCAGGACCACAGACAGCTGGGTCCCTGTGTTCATCACTAAACCACAGGGCAAGGAGGCTTTACTGTGCAGAGGTGGGGATAGGATGAGGAATGTAAGAAAGCTTACAGAAAGTCAAGCACGACATCTGACTCTTCTTCCACTTGCCCAAAGCCTTCTGTATTATTCCCACACTGACCCCATTTACACACCAAAGCCTCCTGGACTACTGCCTGGGCTAGTTACTAAATCCCACCCGTGTAATCTCTCTGTTGATGACCAGGTTGAGAAAGGCATCCTGGATTTCTAAACTCACACGGCTAACCCTCTGATACTTGGCACCACACAAGGCACTGAATTTAGCCGTATGAAGTGGAAATCCATCAACTTTATGAAAAAACTCACACAGATACAGACAGACATCATCTTCCTCTCCAAGTGCAAACAGATGAACATCATACCAAATGGACTGAAGGTAAAAAATCCATTGCAATCGACATACTACACTGACTATGGTGAGAGATTGTGCCACACGCTCTCAAAGAAACTGAGGAACAACCTGATCAGCATCCTGTACAGCAAACAGGAGAAGATCAAGAATGAGCTCTCAAAACTGGAGACTCTCTCATACAAAACCAACCTTCCACACAAACTTCCACGTGGCTGGACTTTACAAAAACGAGACAAGCCATTTACAACACACACTTTACTTCTCTACAGAGGAAAAAGGACAGTAAACTATCTAAATCTCTACATGCCACGGGGGCTACAACAGTGGTACCCTTAACTCACCCAACAATATTGTTAATCTATCCAACTGCACACTTAGCCTGGCAGAAGAGTCTGTCCTATCTCGGGGACTCTTTCTGCCCCACCATCTCCACGCACATGATACAATTCTGCGGTGATCTGGAAGCCTGCTTTCGCTGTCTCTGGGCACGTCTTCACTACCCGCTGAATTGGCGGGTAGCAATCGATCTATTGGGGATCGACTTATCGCGTCTAGTGAAGACGCGATAAAATCGATCCCCGATGGCTCTTCCGTCGACTCCGGAAATCCACCGCGGCAAGAGGCGGAAGTGGAGTCGACGGTGGCGCGGCAGCGGTCAACTCGCCGCCGTCCTCACAGCCAGGTAAGTCGACCTAAAATACGCCACTTCAGCTACGCTATTCACGTAGCTGAAGTGGCGTATCGTAGGTCAACCCCCCCCCCCCCCCCGTAGTGTAGATCTAGCCTCTGACTCAAGGAATATTTTCAACACACCACTGAATGGTGCACTAACCCACAGGAACCCTCCTACTAACACTACAAGAAGAAGAATTCTGCATGGACTCCTCCTGACAGTCGAAATGACAGAGTGGACTTCTACATAGAGTGCTTCCACAGATGTGCACAGGCTGAAATTGTGAACACAAACCATCACTTGCCCCATAACCTCAGCCGTACAGAACACAACGCCATCCACAGCCTCAGAAACAACTCTGACATTATAATCAAAGGGGCTGACAAAGGAGGTGCTGTAGTCCTCATGAATAGGTCGGATTATGAACAGGAAGCTGCCAGGCAACTCTCCAACACCACATTCTATAGGCCACTATCCTTCGATTCCACCGAGTACCAAAAGAAACTAACACCATCTGCTCAAGAAACTCCCTGCTATAGCATAGGAACAAATCTACACAGATACACCCCTAAAGCCCTGACCAGGGGTATTCCACCTGCTACCCAAGATCCATAAACCTGGAAATCCTGGACACCCCATCATCTGAGGCATTTGCACTCTTACAACAGGATTATCTGGCTAGTTAGACTCTCTCCTCAGACCCTACGCTACCAGCACTCCTAGTTATCTTCGAGACACCACCAACTTCCTGAGGAAACTACAATGCATTGGTGATCTTCCTGAAAACACCATCTGGCCACCATGGATATAAAAGCTCTTTGCACCAATATTCCACATGAAGAGGGACTACAAGTTGTGAGGAACAGTATCCCTCATGAGGCCACAGCACACCTGGTGGCTGAGCTTTGTGACTTTGTCCTCACCCACAACCATTTCAGATTTGGGGACAACTTATACCTTCAAGTCAGCAGCACTGCTATGGGTACCTGCATGGGCCCACAGTATGCCAACATTTTTATGGCTGACTTAGAACAACGCTTCCTCAGCTCTCGTCCTCTAGCGCCCCTCCTCTACTTGCGCTACATTGATGACATCTTCATCATATGGACCCACTGGAAGGAGGCCCTTGAAGAATTCC
This sequence comes from Chrysemys picta bellii, assembly GCF_011386835.1. NCBI lineage: Eukaryota > Metazoa > Chordata > Testudines > Emydidae > Chrysemys > Chrysemys picta. Next base: position 18,278,955 of record NC_088805.1, on the reverse strand, counting down.
ACCTGGATTTCAACCATTTCCACTCCACCATCAACCTCAGCCTGGACCAGTCCACACAAGAGATCCACTTCCTGTACACTACAGTGCAAATAAGTGATTGTCACATAAACACCACTCTATACCTGAAACCTACTGACCGCTGTACTTACCTATATGCCTCCAGCTTTTATCCAGGTCATATCACACAATCCATTGCCTACAGCCAAGCCCTAAGATACAACCGCATTTGCTCCAATCCCTCAGACAGAGACAAACACCTATAAGATCTTTATCAAGCCTTTTTAAAACTAAGTACTCACCTGGGGAAGTGAGGAAACACACTGACAGAGCGAGACAGGTACCCCAAAGTCACCTACTACAGGACAGGCCCAACAAGGAAAATAACAGACTAACCATCACATACAGCCCCCAGCTAAAACCTCTCCAGCACATCATCAACGAACTACAACCTATCCTGGAAAACGATCCCTCACTTTCACAGACCTTGGGAGGCAGACCAGTCCTTGCTTACAGACAGCTCCCCAACCTGAAGCAAATGCTCACCAGCAACTACACACCACAGAAACACTAACCCAAGAACCAATCCCTGTAACAAACCCTGTTGCCTACTCTGTCCCCATATCTACTCTAGCGACATCATCAGAGGACCCAACCACATCAGCCACACCATCAGGTGCTCATTCGCCTGCACATCCACTAATGTGATCTATGCCAGCATGTGCCAGCAATGCCCCTCTGCCATGTACATTGGCCAAACCGGACAGTCTCTACGTAAAAGAATAAATGGACACAAATCAGACAGAAGGAATGGTAACATACAAAAGCCAGCAGAACACTTCAATCTCCCTGGACATTCAATAACAGATTTAAAAGTAGCCATCCTTCAACAAAAAAAAACTTCAAAAACAGACTTCAAAGAGAAACTGCAGAGCTACAATTCATTTGCAAACTTAAAACCATTAATTTGGACTTGAATAAGGACTGGGAGTGGCTGGCTTACTACAAAAGCAATTTTCCCTCTCTTGATATTGATACCACCTCACCAGTTATTAAGACTGGACCACATCTACCCTGACTGAATTGGCCTTGTCAACACTGGTTCTCCACTTGCAAGGTAACTCCCTTCTCTTCATGTGCCAGTATATCTATGCCTGTATCTGTAATTTTCAGTCTATGCATCTGAAGAAGTGGGGTTTTTTACCCACGAAAGCTTATGCCCAAATAAATCTGTAAGTCTTTAAGGTGCTACCAGACTCCTCGTTGTTTTTGTAAATTCAGGACAGTGTGTCCAAGATATTTTGAGGATTCCATAACTTCTCTTATGGATACCAATTTCTCAGATTAACTCAGTTTGCTTTTTTTGTTGTTGTTGCATTTTGTGCAGTGGTGTCATGTCATGATCAAGTAACTTTCTAGACTTCAATGTAAAAAGTCTGATTTTTCAGCCATTTGCTGTTTCAGCAGATCTCATGGAATTCAGTCCCACCCATCACCATTTCAACGACAAACCCAATTAATCAAACCTACCCAAAATTTACCAAATTAAAGGTCTGAATGGAGCACCAAAAGAACATACCCACTTCTCATGACTACTTGCCAACCCTTCTTCCTAAAATCCCTTTATCTTCATTACAGAGACTACGGGCAAATTAGTAGGATGTATGGCTGTATCTACACAGCAAAAGACGACCCACGGCAGTGAGTCTCAGAGCCTGGGTCAGCTGACTCAGGCTTACAGGGCTTTCACTGGGGGGCTAAAAATAAGTAGTGTAGATGTTTGGACTTGGGCAGGCGCTCGGGCTCTGAGACCCTGACTCCTCACCAAGGGAACAAAATAAAGGGCCGAGTTTGCTGTATGCCAAACTCCACTGTACTAAAATGTGCTTATCCACACAGAGTTTCCTCCAAGTCAGCAAGAAGAGTGTTGCTTTCTAAATATACCACTTCAGAACAGGAAATAGGCTGAGAAGAGGTTAGCAAACTCCATACTGTTTTCAAGTGGTATATTTAGGAAGCAACACTAATGAAGAGGTTAGAAAACTAAAAACCACATTTTTTTTCCCAGCATGCAGCTCTGTCATTAAAAATCAATAACGTTAAAGGTGACAAACACCTGTGATGACATGGAGAATTGGGTTAAACTAGAAATGTCAAAGAATTTGTTTTTCAAATGAAGATGCGAAGACAAAGCTGTGGAAGCAAACAATCCAGGCTTTAAAAATCCTCACGGTTTCTCATCCAATTCTTTCCTCACATGGTTGTACCTGTGTCAATCTAACAGGATGTCATTATGCCAGGGTAGAGAAGACTGAAATATGCATGCAAACAAACCTTCAGCATTTTGTGGATCAGCCTATAAATGCACTTCCCATTGTTTGTAGCATCACATGCTTGGATATTTCCCTCCCTTTGTTAGAGTGTAATGAAATGAATAGTAAAGATAGTAAACAGGAACTGCAAAATAATGCTATCTATTGGTTACACAGCAGAAAGCATTGTCAAAATAGTTTTCAATCTCTCTTTTAATGGTTATTTTGCTGCACCATTTTATATCAGCAACTGTAATAATAATCATGTTTGCTGTTTATATGGAAAACTAATTTACATTTATATACTACATTTCTTTCATGACTACTTCTAATTTCATGACATGATGAGTTCACATATTTGATAGGAATGGCTTTGCACCATTAACATACTAAGAATCTTATTTCAGCAGGGTACTCAGTGTTGAAGTAGTATCAACATTGAAAAAAAATTAGTCAACATGTACATCTTTCAGGGGGATATACCTGTCCCTTTGTTCATGGAAGTCTGACCCGAAACACAAAAACAAATTGTTTTATGGAGTTGACAGTTACCTACTGACCTAGTGTAGTTCTTTGTATTTTTTACTCCTATTGTTAACATTAGTTGAAGATAGCCTTCCAAACTATCTTAATGTGATTATGCTAATAGATCAGGAGTTGGCAACCTTTGGCACGTGGCTTGCCAGGATAAACCGCGGCCGCACATCCCTCGGCCCGCGCCGCTTCCTGCAGCCCCCATTGACCTGGAGCAGTGAACTGCGGCCAGTGGGAGCCGTGATCAACCGAACCTGCCGGTAAACAAACTGGCCAGGCCCACCAGGGTGCTTACCCTGGCCAGCCACGTGCCAAGGTTGCCGATCCCTGTAATAGATAAATGCTTCCATAAGTGTAATATATATACACATTAGAACTGACTGAGTTATTTTAAGGCTTTGCTTGGTCAATTTGAATCTCATTTTAGGTATTTGTTAACAAACAAGAAGGAACCCATGGTATCCTTTCTGATCTCTTTTCAGTTCAGATGTTGTATAACCTGATTTACAGAGGTACTGAACATTCAACATCAGATAGATCTGTGGTTACTCAGCACTTCAAAAAAAGTTAAAAAATAAAAATAATAAAAAGATTCAAGCACTGTAGTGTTTAAAATTGCTATTTAGCTGGCGGTTATGTAGTAAGGCAGCCTTGCAAAAATTCTACAACTTCACTTGTCCAGAGCAAGTTATTGTATTTGGTGGGTGCAAAGCGTGCTTTTCCCCTCCAATCATCATAGTAAAAGGTGGGGAAGTAGTTTTTGAGCCAATCTTGAGAGTCGTGCAAGGCTATAGTAAGCCTATGGCAGCTGCTTCTTAACTCATCTGAAGTTTCTTTTTGGCATTTGCATTTTTTTGCTAGCAGGGTTCCTCAGGAGTCAAAGTATGTGCAACAGCTTTCGATACTGAGGTGGGGGTGGGGGGAGGGAGGGGAAGGTATGGCTTTTCACTCTCTTTACCCTATTGGAAGATGATGGCATTTTGTTGTTATTCTCCAATGGTATCATTAAATATCACTAGTGGACTGGCTGAAAGAATGAACAATGCAGTCAGAATCCCTGCCTCCAGCACCCACCCTAAATAACTAAGCACACCACCTTTGCAACATGGGTGATCTTTGATCCTGTCAACAATAGCTGAAGTCCATCCTGAACATTAAACCTTGTCACTCTATACAGACAATGGCTTATAGCCTCTGCTTCAATACCCATTTCGCATTTAAAGTCTCGCTATTCTGAGCTCCCAAGTATAGCCATTTAACAAAGCAGATTTTTCATCAAACATTTCTTCTATATCTTTTGATGCTGCAGATCCAGCACAAGCCTGCAACTCATTAAATCAACAAAGAAAATCCTGCACATGGAGCCTCCCCTGGGGTTATTTCTTTTACACCAGAGAAGCAGGTTACCAGAGAGGTAGATTGCATCAAGGAATGGGCACCCAAATACCCCAAGAGAATGTGCTTCAATATGGAAATAAAACCCCATCTGACCACACACCCCAAAGTTGTCACCTACCATCCCACGCTGGAAACCAGGTGGGGTCTCATCAAACAGCTACAATGCATGCTCGATGGGGACCACATCCTGACAGAAATCTTTCCTGAATCCCCTCTTCTAGCCTTCAAATAAGAACCCCCCGAACCTCATAATGAGAAGCAAACTCCCCACAGACCAGGACACACCAACTCAAAGCGGCCCAGATCCTGCCAGAACAACAGATGCAAAATCTGTAGACATACCACCACCCACAACACTCCTTTCCAAGATCCAAAGGTCCTACACATGCCTATCACAACATGTGCTGTACCCAGGAGCGCCACCAGCTTTTCGGCTGCCCTAGGCGGCAGAAGGTACCGCCGCCAAAATACCACCGTGGTTGCCGCCCCCCAAATTGTAGCGCCCTAGGTGACCGCCTAGGTCGCCTAATGGGTTGCGCCGGCCCTGGCTGTACCTCATCCAGTGCACTAAATGACACAAGAACAACTACGTGGGTGAAATAAGACAATCACTATCAGTGTTCCCTTTAATTTTTTACGTCCATGTGCGGAATGAATTTTGTTATGGGCACCAATATGGAGGTAATGTGTGGCGGGGGTGGGGCCGAGGGGTTCGGAATGTGGGAGGGGGCTCAGGGCTGGGGCAGAGGGCTGGGGTGCGGGCTCTGGCTGGGGGTGCAGACTCTGGGATGGGGCCAGTGATGAGGGGATTGGAGTGCAAGAGGGGGCTCAGGCCTGGGGGAGTGGATTGGAATGTAGGGGTGAGGGCTATGGCTGGGTATGAAGGCTCTGGGGTGGAGCTAGGGATGAGGGGTTCAAGGTGTGGGAGGGGGCTCATGGTTGGGGTGCAGTGAGGGCTCCAGCTGAGGTGCGGGCTCTGGGGTGCAGGCTGCCCTGGGGCTGCAGCAGCTCAGGATGGGGGGGGGGGCTTTCCCAGGCTGTGGCAGCTCCGGCAGGGTGGGACTGGGCGGGGGGAGAGGTTCCTCTCTGTTTTGGGTTGGAGAAATAGTACTGCCACCCCAGCCCGCTGTCACACGCAGCTCCCCTCCCCGCAGGCCCTCTAGCCCAGCAAAGTTCAGGGGAAGGGGCCGCCAGTGGGGTACCCCCTGGCACAGACCCCCTCCCCCCCCACACACACCACTGCAAGCACCTCCAGCTTCACGGGCTGCCAGCCAAATGGGCAATTTTGCATGGGGGGGCTCTGCCTTCTGCCCCCTGCGCCCACAGGGGAGGCGCTCGCAGGTGGGTTTGAGCTTCCCATGGGAGGGGTAAAACCACCCTCGGCTGCATCAGCCACTGGAATTACGCACCCGGCCGAGCTCCGTGCATGGACACACGTCCCATGGACCATGCAGGGGATCAGCTATCACCTCCCCAAGCCCACCGGCTGGCTCCCAAGGCTGGGCAAGCTCGGGGGCGTGCCCAGTGGGATGGGGGGCAGTGGTTGCGGGGAGCCTGGGACAGCGTGGCACTCCATCCCAGGGGACGCAGTGGGGTGGCGGCTCGGGCACCTCCCACTAACTCTCAGTCGCTCATTAAACTCACCAGATGAGTTGGCTGCAGCACAATGGGCGGATGGTGGTGGGGCAACGCCACTGCTTGGCTCAAGGTTTTAATTCCTCTCCACTGCATGTAACCCCTCCTACCCCCTGGCAGTTCCAGCTGGGCTGGGGGAGGGACGCCTCTCCCCCCTCCGACAGGGCTGGGCTGGGTGAGGGGCGCCTCTCCCCGCCTGCCTGGCCTGTGATAGCCTGCTGCTATCTTCCATCACTGTGCTCTCAAATGAACTCACATTGGAAAAAAAATATCAAAGTGATCACTCTATATCTGACCTCTCAGTCCTCATCCTTAAAGGAAACCTGCACAACACCTTCAAAAAACAAGCCTGGCAGGTTAAATTCATAACTTTGCTAGACACTAAAAATCAAGGACTGAATACAGACACTGGATTTACGGTTTATTACAACAATCTATAATCCACTAACCCCACCACCACCTTTCTTCCCCCTTTCCCCTGAATGATTGGAAAGGTGTTAACTGGTCATGTCACCTTCAATGCCCCCTTGAAATATGAAAAGTCTATTATTCACTCAGCTCTGTCTGGAAGTACAATTCAGGAGGCTGTCACTACAGTCTGTAATTTGAGAGTCTTTCATAACCTATCAGTATTCTTGGGGTAAACTAGCAACAGATTTAATAAAGCCAGCTATTCTAGTTGAAAGCTAGCCAGATGGCAGTGAGCCGGGCGTGAGGCAGGGTGGAGGAAGAAAGAGGTCAGCAACTCTAAATACAGTACAGCTAAACAAAGCAATTAAAACTAAAGGGTGGGGAAGCCCCAGTGTGGAATAATGAACTTTGCAGAGTAGAGCACACCAATGGTGGAAGAAGGAGCACACACTAAGTGTCCAACTTGGTTTCTGTGTTGGGCCAGTTAGTGTGCGTGTGTTCAGAGAACAATATATGCATTATCTCAGCCACAACAAATCAGTTCACTAGTTTCAGCTTTAGTAAACAGCAATCTACTTTTGCTGTGGATTTAGTTTCCCTGATTTGCAGGTTAACAAAATCCCTCTTTATAACCAATCAACAAAGCGGAGTCCAAATAATGGTTTGAGTAGGGGGCATCAAACTTGTCAAAAACTGACTCCCTGATAAAGATACTGAGTCTTCCAGCTTTTGGTTTTCTTTTTATTAATTAGACCATTCAAATTACTGCTTGACGATGTTTGTGAGAGTTCAGCTGAAGATACCAGCAGACCTTTAAAACACCATCTCCTCTCACTCCAGCTGAGTGTAGGGGCTATTTGGTCCTTCATCTATTCCCTGGAGCAGCGATGTGGGGGATTGGTTTGGTTTTCACACATCTCTGAAGTGCTCACTTTCTCTTTCTACTGTTGCAGTTCTTAGAACCAGGTCATTTATCCCTAAACAGGAGCAGCAAGCACTGAAAGACTACTGGTATCTTCACAGCTGGAGTGAGTCTGCCTTGATAAAACATTTCTCCTTTTAAACTTTAATTGGCTAAAAAAAGTTCCATTTTCCCTCCCCACCTTATCACAGCAGTTTCTAAAATGAAAATAAATATCCTAAACTGGCAAGGAAGCTATGGTTTTGTGCACCTAAAGACCTTGAAAGTGTTTTATTCCTAATCCTTTATTTAAAAATGTCATGGGGGGGGAGGGGAGTGAGTGATGGTGACGGGATTATGACCAATGGAGGTCAGTGAAGTAGAGGGAACAATAATTGTAACAGTGTCACATTTGTTGACAGGCTTCTAGAAAGGTATAATGAACTTAATTCCAGCACCCTCTTCTCCAAATAAGAGTGATTTTCCAAACTTGTGCAGAAAGGAAGTTGGGGGAGGAGGATTCTGGTCTGTAGGTGGTAGGAAGTTTGGGAAATACAATGCTGGAGGGCTAGCCTTCCCTACTGGGGAAAAATTACAGTTGTGGTGCATTGTCTGTGATGTCTAATGATTCTAGAAGCAAGGAGCACACTTGAATGGAGTAGAGGATATGTACTATTAGATACCTTAACCTTTTATATCCTCTCTCTTGTGATAGGCATATTAAGTACATGTACCCATTACATATCAGTTAAGGTTGTCTGTATGTAACATATAGCACCACTTATGGTTAAGCTTGATCAATACTTATAAGACCCTGTTTTCAGTTGCTTAAAACTTGGCCAAACTGACCATTTAGGCTGAAATGTTCCATGCCAGGTATCTGCCTCAGGCTGGTTTGAGAAATTTCAGTGATAACGGTTCATCCATTTCTCAGAAAGAGATCAGGAAAAATATGTTTTGCCCAGGTTAAAAATAATTCTCACCATCATTTCCATTAAGTTCTAAAGATTCAATATTTGGAACAGGGACTTGTGGGTAAGGGGTCATCCTCGTGTCAGGAATGTGCTTTCTGCAGTCCATGAGAATCCACCCAAATTTGGCCAAGTCATAAGAATTTGAAAAAAATCTCAGTTTGCACATATTCAGTAGAGGGTAAGCAGCTTCTGGCAGATAGAATCTTTAGAGAATTTATCTGCACTGGACATGTTCCATCTCTTCACAGCTCCATTGAACTGTGCGTGTACCATCCCCTGGAGTAAATGAGCACGCTGCATCCTGGGGCTGAGCAGGCTTCTCCTGCAATTACTCCTCCTGCTATTAACTACGGCAGTGCTGGGGACCAGAATTGAGAAGCAAGTCTCTCTTGTGCTCTCAATGTTCCCCCAGCTGGCATCTAGGCACTATGGAGGAGGAGGAAGCAGTCACACTAGAATGCAGAGGAGGTTTGAGAAATTGGGGGCAAGAAGCCAGGGTGGGGCAGATAGGGCGGGGATGCAGGTCCATAAGGATCTATAACCACTATAGAACACTACCCAGAGAACCTGGAATTAAACCCAGGAGTTTAGTCTCTACATTTTTCTGCATCCTCAAATAGCCATGAAACTCACTGGCAAAGATAGAACATCCTTCCCCCGAAGTGACCAGTCCACACAGAGGATAAACAGACTACCAATGCCACTCTGTTAGCTCAAGTAGCAGAAGTCTGTGCTGTGGATCTGAAGGTCCAAACCCAGATAACCCAAGCTGGGGATCAATGTGGTTCCAACTAGATGTAATTTTTGTTTTCAAATTTTGGTTTAAACACACACACGAAATTACACCCAAAACCACTATGGTAATAAAACATTAAGGTTGCAAAGACAAGCACTGACCTTAGAAAATTCTTGTACAACCTTAATTCAGCCTCCTTGTGGGTACACATTATGATTCAGTCTTTAATTACATTCTCATGTATGACCCTTGGCTTATTCAGTGGACGGGAAGTTATTTGGTACTTCTTTTTATCCTCAACTTTCAGTGTGGTCCAATACCAACACATATGCTCTATGACACTCAACAAGAAAAGTACTGATCACCAGTACAAAATGTTTCTATTTTACTATTATTTATTATCCTCAAAGGGCAGAATTGATCCAACTTTTCTTACTAGATATCTATAAGGAGAAAGACTGTTTAATTGCATTAAAAAAAACAAAAAGCAAAACCACAACCAAATGCCAACACAGAGAATTTTAATGGTCTCCCAATAAAGTATTAATTCTATTGTTTCCCCATTGTGTCTACTTTGTCATCGTCTAGATTTACTGTTAATTCTATTAAGAACTGCTGAAATCTCAGTCACACTTGTTCTCCGTCTGGGTATTAACTCCACTTTCTCTGAGCAATATACACCGATAATAGCTATGAAATAATTCATATTCTTGTGAGTGCTAAACAACCATCTGAGATGACATATGAATTGTGTCTCAGTTTGGATTCTCCTCTGATCACTGACAATTCTTGTTTGATTCCTCTGATGCACGTCTTCAGGTAGCTGACTATTCAAATGATATTCAAGTCCTCATTACCATCCTCATTCCCCACTTATTCGAATTCTCCCTGTTCACCTGATCTGGTGACCAATGTGAACAGCTTTCAACTATTTCTTTCAGTTGTAAAGTAATTCCAGTTACATCCCCCACCCCCATTTATCTTCATCCTTTCATCTCACTCTTGAACTTTATTCAATATCTCCAACAGTTCTAAAATCTTATTTCCCATTATCTAGCCCTTAATTCCCAAAAGCACTTCCTTTAAATGGCTAACACTTCTACAGCCTTTCATCAGTCACATCTTCAGATACTCAGGGCTTGTGTATACTGCTCCACAGTTCAGACTACAGGGGTGTGACTAGCATTGTGCACCAAAGTGGTGTGCTGTAACTCCCCTGTGTGGATGCTGCAGATGTGAAATAAAAGGTTCCTAGTTTGCATTAATAGAGTCCTTTTCAAACAGGACTACATTAATGCAAATTAGCAACCTTTTAGTTCATGCCTGCAGCATCCACATGGGGGAGTTGTAGCATACCACTTTGGTGTGCACTGCTAGTCACACCACCGTAGTCTGAACTGCGGGGCAATGTAGACAAGACCTTAGTGTCTAACCATTGGCTTTTGCAGTTTGTGTTTTTCACTACTCATCTCATTTAATTGATACTGCCAGACTCCATCAAATATATTTTGCTGCGTTGATCAAGTTTCCAGGTTCTGAACACTGTTCCCCATCACTCCATTGCCCCGTCACATTGATTTCCTTCTGGGTTCTTATTTGGTTTCAGTGCTAAAAATCTTAATCCTGATCTCTCAGCTAAATTACTGCAGCTCACTAATCAAATCTTGATGTTACGCTCCGGTAGCTGTCAGTGTATTGTTTACAATAATGGTGTCTGTACTGTTAGGACAACGCTTTGTATTTGACTGGGTTTTTATTCCTGTGTCTTTATTAGCTTTGTTAAGTCAGGAGACCGACAGTATTTGTTCACATTAAATTGGCAAACCAAATCCTGAATCAGAATTTTTGTAGTTGTCCAGAAGTCTGGTAGTCAAAAAATGTATCACAAATTAAGGGTGGAAGAACTTAGGAAATCTTTCCATTGAAACATCTCTATTCTGTAAGAAAGAGATGCTGAGAGACGCACTACAAGAAATTACTAGATAATAAGACAGCCCTCTGGTTTCTGGAAGAAACAAAAATAAAAAGAGAACTGTAGAAAGTATATGAAATGGAGTAACATTCAGAACTTTGAATACCCATGCCTGTTAGTAAAAGCACAAGAGCTATAGCTTTTGCCTGTGACAAGCCACTATACTGTGATAATTTAGTGCTAATAATTCTATGCACTTCATTGCTTTCTTGTTTCTCCCTCTTCACCTTTTGATCTGTAAAGTTTTATAGACTTACCTCAAGTCGGCTGCTATTAAATTAAATCCATTGTAAAGGTGTCCTTCCGATGAAACTTTCTTCAAGTAAGAGAAGCTGTCCAAATCCGTAGTCAAGAAGTTTCTTACAAGTGCACCTAAGAAGAAGAGGAAGGATTTAGAGTTAGTTAGAATGAGTTGCATATGGAAAGTGAGGATAGCTAATCTGGCAAATTCAGTCAAACAAGCAGAACACAAGGCTTAGGATTCCTGTTATTGATGAGGGGCAAAATATGGAAATTAGGGTTTTCTATCGTGCTCACATTAAACCAATATAGAAATTATGACACGTATTTTTACTCTGAGGAAAAACCTGCAACGGATTTATGTTTGAGGAGCCTTCGGTATTAGATGTTCTCACATATTACCACTCTCCTCAGTCTTTTATTTCATTTCCTCTACATGTTCCTTGTAGCCCTGGCTTGGTATACAACTAATGTGGCTCATTTATTTGATCTATTTAATGTCATATTTTTCCACGGAAGGACCTCATGACCCTGAGTTTACAAGCAGATTTTTTTCTTTTACTATAAAAATATAATGAGAAAAAGTCTCCTAAAAGACAAAAATGCACATTTTTTCATTTCCTATTATGTTCTGCTCACAAAAGTGTCCTAGGAATGCATCAATCTAAAACACAGAGCTCAACCACAAGAAGTTTCAAGTAAGGGCTTGTTACATATTCTTCAGAGGAGGAGGACAGGGTGTACAAAAAAAGGTTTCTACAAGCCTTGTTAATAGCTATTATTACCACTTCATTGGATGAGAAAAGGGGGTTAAAACAGTACTTAGTTAAGGTTGTAACAAACATTCCATTATATAGTCACTCATATTTTCATTTCCTCATTGTGACGCCATACCTCTTCCCTTTGCATTTGTATCAATCTTCGGCTGCAAGTAGTTTGTCAAGGCAGCCATCTTGCCTTTCTTACTGATTCCAAGCCACGTCCCGCCTTCTCTTCCTTCCTCCATATCCAAACCTACAGCAAATAGAGGCATAAGCAGAAATAAGACAGATTCACTACTTTGCTGCTTCATCTCATTTCAAAAGCCTTAAATCACAGTTCCTTAATAAAAATTGAGTTTAGCTAGTGCTGGATAGATGCCTAGAGTCCCAAGCTTTTTTGTTTGTTTGGAAAGTAAAAATGAAATGAGTTAAAACTAAATCAGCATTTTGCAATTGTGCAATATTCACCATTTAATAAAATCACAGTGATGATAGGGAAAAAAGTCAGTAAATTAACCTAAACCAAGATTTAAAAAATTACGACTGTGTTAAAAGGAATATAACTGGGTTATGTAGAGCTAGAATATTTGTTAATTCAAATACAAATCTCAGGGAAGGATTAGCTGCTGTTGGAAGCATAGGGGCTTGTTGGGGGGTTCTGGATGCAATGGTAATGCCTGCAGGGAGGGTCCAGGTGAAGGTGGTTGGGGCTCAGCGTGTGTGTGTGGGCTCAATGGGGAGGTTCAAATGCTGGGGGAGTGGAGCTCAATGGGATGGGGATCCAGGTGCAGCTGGTTGGGGCTCGGTGGGGTGGGGAGCCGTCGGGGTGGTCCAGGTGCAGGGGCATTGGGGCTCAGTAAGGGGAAGGGGGTTCTGAGTGTGGGGGGGGGGGATGAGGCTCAGTGGGAGGGGCTGGTTATGAGGGGGGTCTGGATGCTTGGGGTCAGGTGGATGGGGGAGCAGCTCGGGTGCAGGGTAGCAGCCACCAGCTGGGTCTTCCCCAGGCCCACCTCCTGCCCCACAGTGATTGACCTCTCTGTTGGCTGCCCTGGGCACCAGAAACATACTGCTGGGGAGAGTCACAAGACCATTCTTGTGGCTTCCCTTTCCTTCCCCATCAGAAAGTAATTTTTCTGCCCAGATGGGCATGCACATGGGGTGACTCAGAAAATGACAAGGCAGAGCCGCTAGAGCATAGCTTTCTGAAGCATTGTAGCAAAGCTCTGCCCTAAATTTCAGGTGCTGGAGTGACACACTGGACTGCTACACCCCAGCTCAGATTTGCGTGGGCCTGGGTGCTAACTGGGTGGGCTGTGGCCCACCTGTGGGCTATACCCTTGGCATGTAATAGTTTTCTTGATGTCGGATCTGCACACAAGGCATTCCTCCCACTCTTCACTAGGGTTGCCAGGCATCGGTTTTCGACCGTTAAAAGTCTGGTCGGTGGCACAGCAGGGGCCCGGGGCTAAAGCAGGCTCCCTACCTGCCCTGGCTCTCTGCTGCTCCCAGAAGTGGCCACCAGGTCCCTACAGCCCTTAGGCGCTGGGGCAGCCAGGGACTGGGAAACTCCATGTGCTGCCCCCAGCCCGAGTACCGGCTCTACAGCTCCCACTGGCTGGGAACTCTGACCAATGGGAGCTGTTGGTGGCGGCGCCTGTGGACACAAAGGCACCTGGCTGCCCATGTGCCTAGTGGGCACAGGTACCTGGCAGCCACTTCCTCAGAGCAGCGGTAAACGCCTGCAGGACCCCGCACCTCCTCCCCTGCACCCTAACCTCCTGGCCCAACCCCGAGCCCCATCCTGTACCCCAAACCCCTCATCCCCAGCCCCACCCCAGAGCCTGCACCCCCAACCCAGAGCCCATACCCCCTCCCAACCCCCTGTCCCAGCCCAGTGAAAGTGAGTGAGGGTGGAGAAGAGCGGAGAGAGGGGGAGATGGAGAGAGTGGGGGGCACGGCAGGGGTGTTTGGTTTTGTGCGATTAGAAAGTTGGCAAGCCTACACTCCATTCCACTCAAATCATAAGAAAAATAAAGAATGAATATCAGCCATTGTAGCTATGATGGACAATGCCTGTAAGTTACGGTACAGTAGTACAGAACAAGCAGCAATGTTTTAAGTGTCAAGAATGATCATCAATATTAAGTGACAACAGGCAAGAATGAATTGGATATATTTACTTTTTTGCCTCGCTACTTTCATTTGAAAGAAGTGCATTATTAATTCAAACAGTATACTAATCAGACCTGCACAGATAAGCCCCTTGCACTGAACTGCCTCAAATAAAACCCGGGGTGGGGTGGGGTGGGGTGGAGGAAAAGAGTAAGACATCAAAAATGGATTTTATTATCTATTCCACTTTGCTACAGGCTAGTATTCAGCTAATGTTAGGATTTCAACATCTAAGTATTTTGTTCCTCCCCCCTGGCCGCCGTGTAACAAGGGAGGCAGCATCCAGAGTGTCTGGCAGGAATTTTGGAATGTCAGCCAGAATTTCAGAAAGCGAGGAAGCTGCAGTGCAGTGGGAGTAATTGATCCTCACAGACCTCTCTGCCAACGACAACACCACCACATAACATCAATGAAAATTCTTTGCAGAGTCAGAATGTTCTATTTAAACAAGGCTCTGTCTACTTGAGCCTCACATTTTTATATCGGAGAGTATGGAGAGGTCGTCAAATTGAAACTGTATTTAAAGATAGATTCTCTATAAAAAACATCAGCTAGACAACAGCCTAGCACAGGGGTGGGCAAACTTTTTGGGCCGGGAGCCACATCTGGGTGGGGAAATTGTATGCAGGGCTGGGGCAGGGGGTTGGGGTGCAGGAGGGAGTGCGGTGTACAGGAAGGGGCTCAGGGCAAGGGATTGGGGCAGAGGAAGGGTGCAGAGTGTATGGGAGGCTCAGGGCAGGGGGTTGGGGTGCAGGAGGGGTGCGGACTGCAGGAGGGGACTCAGGGCAGGGGGTTGGGGTGCAGGGTGTGGCAGGGAGCGCGGGGTATGGCAGGGAGCTCAGGGCAGGGGGTTGGGGCGCAGGGTGTGGCAGGGAGCGCGGGGTATGGCAGGGAGCTCAGGGCAGGGGGTTGGGGCGCAGGGTGTATGAGGGGACTCAGGGCAGGGAATTTGGGGTGCAGGAGGGATGCGAGATGCAGATGGGGTTCGGCCTCCGGCCTGGCACCACTTACCTAAAGTGGCTCTGGGATGAAGCGGCGCGCACCCGGGCCAGAGCAGGCTCCCTGCATGCCTGCCCTTGCCCCACGCTGCGCCGCTCCAGGAAGCGCTGCGGCCCCTGGGGGACGGAGGGGGTGGAGGGCTCTGCGTGCTCTGCCCTTGCAACGCCTCCAGGTACCTGGGGGGTACTTGGGGAGGGGGGATAGCTCAGTGGTTTGTGCATTGGCCAGCTAAACCCAGGATTGAGAGTTCAATCCTTGAGGGGGCCACTTAGGGATCTGGGGCAAAATTGGTCCTGCTAGTGAAGGCAGGGGGCTGGACTCAATGACCCTTTGGGGTCCCTTCCAGCTCTATCTCCATATACCTTCCCTGAAGCTCCTATTGGCCGCGGTTCCCCGTTCCCGGTCAATGGGAGCTGCGTGGGGCGGTGCCTGGAGGCAAGGGCAACACATGGAGCCCTCTGCCCCCGTGCCCGGGGGCCACAGGGAAGTGGTGCCAGCCGCTTCTGAAAGCGGTGCGGGGCCCGCGGCGCCATGGGGGGCAATCCCGCGGGCCGGATCAAAGCCCTGAGGGGCCGGATCTAGCCCGCATGCCATAGTTTGCCCACCCCTGGCCTAACAACAACAGCCAGGCAGAAAGCTAATAAACCAAAACAACTTTGGTCATTAGTCAAAAAATTTCAAATTGATAAGAAATGAGCCATACATTTTTAAAATTTCATTTCCTTGAGCCTTAAACAATTAAACAATTAATTTTAAAGTCATTGACTATTATTCAGCAATTCCATTTTCCAGAGAGTTATTCATGGTACTAAATAACTAGTTATGTTAGATGGTATAATGCATTTTCACTACACTGCTTGAACTGTGGCTTTTGGAGAACATATGATGAAGAAGAGTGAAGAACATTCAAGTAAGTTTTTTTTGTAGTCAACTAAATGCAACAAAACTCAGTGGACTTTATATAAAATGTGACCATGAGGTGTTACAGCTGATTTACAAATTGTTGTCAAAGTATCCATTGCATGGGTTTACTTAGGCTCTGAATCACTTCATTACAGAGTTAAGGTTTACAAACCACGCATTCAAGTTTTTAAGAAGTTACAGTACAGATTAAAGAAAACATACAAGATAGCAATACAACGAAGGCCTATGCCTCTTTCAAGCCCATAAACTGGTTTTCAACCATCACACGTGAGGACAAGTTCTCATCACCTTTAAATGTTCTTTTATTTCTAACAACGTTTTTGTAGATTTGCAAACAAAAGTACATGGGAAGAGAGATTCAAGACAAGCTTCCATTAAAAAGTTACATACCACTAAGGATCTCATTGCTGCTATCCCAAAAGTCTGCTGATTTTGATGGTCTGTTGTAAAATTCATCTCTATTAGCTGCTAGGATAAGCCTGTAGGACAAGAGGAAGACTATGAATTTCAGATGTTGCATACTTGATCTGTGCACTACTTGTAAATTTTTGTCGTCCTGTGGACAAAAAAGTAGTACATGGTCATGTAACTAAAGACTGTACATAATGCACAGGTCAAATTAAGGTTACACAGGCAACCTTAATTCTGGCATTTCTTAACTTCAGAGAGCTTGACTTAGCAACCTTAATCACATCCTTATAATGTAGTTTGTAATATATTATTGCATATAAAATTTATTTAAATATAGAATGAAGAAGGAAATAGCCTCTTTGTCTTCCATTCACCTTTAAATATCCAGGGCATAGATGGGATGGTCATTCTGTCTTAGACCCATCCCCAAAGTGAAAACTGAGCATCAAGATCATTTGTCTGAGTCTTACTTTATTGGTATGTGCGAATCTTTCATAGATAAGGTGAAGCGAAAGGGAAAGAGCAAAGCCTTGTTTCATGCCAGCCAGGAAATGTTACAAGAAGGCAGAGTTTGAGCTTCCTAGGAACAGTATAGAGAAACATTTTAATCCTTACTGAGATTTGGCCACTGCAGCAAACAAAATTCAGGAGGCCCATGGAGGCTCCATAATCAAAGGCTAGTAGGAGGTTAAGAAATACAATATGTAATTGAAAAACATTGTCAGGTGAAATTCTCTGTTTATATTTGGTAATAAGCGTTTCTCACTCTGCGAGCTCTCAGACTGCTGTGCTGTAGCTCTTGACATACTGTCTAAATCTAAATTATACAAGTTTAGCAAGTCAAACAAATATTTCAATAAACCATGCTGGATTTTACTAGGGCTTAGTGAAGATATAAAGATAAGAATTTTTTTCTAGCTATATGCACTGTCTTCTGTTTTAGGATTTATGTAGTTATAATTGGTGCTTGGAGACTTAACAGGCAAGCTCAGGTACATTTAAAATATGGCTAGATATGCAAGAAACATATGCAGCAAGGGCATTTAAAAAATGTTTTAGGCTTTGTGGGAAGACAAACCAGTCGAATTAAGAGACTACATAATTTCATGTCAGACAGGGTGTGAACACAAAGCAGGGTAGGATATGAAAAGTCAATATGGTTAGATTGCCTCAGAGGAATCCAGAACAAGTACTCTGGCTTTTTTAACCTTTAAAACATGACTTCTCTCAACACAATTATTAAACCAATACGCTCATGTACAGTGCATTCCAATACCCACTGGATCATCCCACACTGCCATTTCATCCCCGTGCTAACGGTGAAGCGCTGGAAACAAAATGAAAGTTTGGGCTTCTGTGTCTGTGCATCAACATCTTTTCTGACAAAAAGCCAATAACATTTGCTATTGCTAATAATCTTTGGCAGTCAGCATTGGAAGCTCAACCTATTGTCTTAATGCAACAACTACACAAACTAACAAATACACAAACTAACGAGCCTCAAGAATAAAAAACTGGAGTTGGCAATAATTACTCCATGTCTATATTGAGAATCAGGCTATTAAGATTATCCAAACTTCCTATAGAAATGCAAGTATGCAGATTAGCTTCACTTTAGCATTGTTGAGCTCTTCCCTATCCATAGGGCCCTACCAAAATCACGACCATGAAAAACGCATCACAGACCTGAAATCTTGTGTGTGTCCCCCCCATGAAATCTGGTCTTTGGTGTGCTTTTACCCTATACTATACAGATTTCACAGAGGAGACCAGCATTTCTCAAACTGGGGGTCCTGACCCAAAAGGGAATTGCAGGGGGTCAGAAGGTTATTTTAGGGGGGGGGGTCGCAGTATTGCCACCCTTACTTCTGTGCTGCCTTCAGAGCTGGGTGCAGGGCCAGCTCTAGCTTTTTTGCCGCCCAAAGCAAAAAAAAAAAAAAAAAACACTGCAGGGGGGCTGGAGCGGCAAAGCAAAAAAAAAAAACAAAAACAAAAAAAAACCCAACAACAACAAACACCTGCGGGCTGGCCAGAGCAGCAAAGCAGGAAGAAAAAAAAAAAAACAACAACCTGCAGGGCGGCTGGAGCCAGGGTGCAGGGGGACTCCCTGTGCTGCAGACGTGCAGCGGAGTGCGCGCCCGGTTTAGTGGAGGAGTAGGGGAAGGGAGTCGGGGGCAGAGAGAGAGGGGGGTCCAGGGCTTCAGTGGGGCGCTCGCCCCGCAGCCCCTCCCGCTGCACCACCTGCCGGGAGGGCTCTGTGCCGCTCCGGTCGGCTGGGAGGGAAGGACGCGGGCTGCCCTGCCGAGTTTGCTGCAGGGGGCTCCCCTCCTCTGCGCCGCTGCCCCCTACAGGGCGGTCGGAGCGGCAAACCAAAAAGAAAAAGAAAAAAAAAAAAGGGCAGCCGGAATGCCGCCCCTTGGAATCTGCCGCCCCAAGCACGAGGTTGCTCGGCTGGTGCCTGGAGCCGGCCCTGGCTGGAGTATAGCAGCTGTTGGCTGGGTGCCCAGCTCTGAAGGCAGCGCCCTGCCAGCACCAGCGCAGAAGTAAGGGAGGCAATACCTTATCATGCCACTCTTACTTCTACGCTGCTGCCTTCAGAGCTGGGCGGCCAGAGAGCGGTGGCTGCTGACTGCAGGAAGCAGAGCAGAGGCAAGAGAGGCAATACCATACCAGGCAATCCTTACTTCTGCGCTGCTGCTGGCGACGGCGCTGTCTTCAGACCTGGGCAGCTGGAGAGCGGCGGCTGCTGGCTAGGAGCCCAGCTCTGAAGGCAGCGCCGTCGCCAGCAGCTGTGCAGAAGTAAGGGTAGCAGTACCATGACTCCCCCCCACACAATAACCTTGCAAACACGCCACCCCAAACGTTTTTCGGTCAGTACCCCTACAATTATAACACTGTGAAATTTCAAATTCAAATAGCTGAAACAATAAAATTTACTATTTTTTAAATCATCTGACCGTGAAATTGACCAAAATGGACAATTTGGTAGGAACCTACCTATCCAATATGATTTTTTTCTGCTACAGATAAAATCAAGTATCATCTTGACAGTAGAACTGGTTTTGTTAAGCAGAAAAATCAATATATAAAAGGACTTCCCATGTACATACATAATGTGGGATAGGAGATTCTTAAAAATAAAGTGTCACTGCTTACTAAAAATGAATAGTTCCTTCTTCACAGAAAGCCCTAACTGTTTAAGCATAACTTCACAATGTTTTTACCCACCTACCAAAAAAGCCCACACAAGCTAACACCACTAAATGACCGCAAATAACTGCCTTCTTCATGCCAAAGCAAAGAATGGGGGGAACAAAGGCCCAATACGTTTAGTGTGAAAAGTAGTCAAGAAGGAGCAAATTCTTAAGTATTTTAAGGGTGATCTCGGAGACAATTATTTTTAATGTATTTGTTCGTTATAAAGTAATTTCAGTGATCCACAAGAATCCTTTATTCTGAAAGCAATTAATTCACTGGAATATAGGTACAATGACTACTAATGTTTGTAAACCATTTATCTAAGCCAGTTTTATGTTCAGTATTGTAGCTTTAATACCAATTACCATTTGGTTTGCCAATAACATTAGCTAATTTCTTTCAGACCTAGAAAAACCAAAATTATTCCTGGTTCTCCCTCACCCACCAAAACAGAAATAGTCTCTTGGCAGCTTATTGGCACTGTGTAGGTTCAGTGTATTTGTTTTTGGTTCAAAATCTTATTTACTGCGCTTATTTTAGCATTGTGTTGGTCCCATAAGCAGAACTGTAGGAATCTGTGGTATCTTGAAATGGTCACACAGAGGCAGAGAGAGAGAGAGAGAGAGAGAGAGAGAGAGAGGCAGGCACATGTCCTGCAGTAGTTATCTTGGTTTCCCTTCATTAAAAAAAAAGTCAATAGGCAATTTAAAGTTTCATTGTAGTTTTTAAATGTATTGAGCACTTGCACTACCAAAAAGTAGCATTCCTGAAAATCTAGAACAGATTCAGAAACATTTTACAAGTAGAAGATGTGTGCAATTAGCAATCTGTAATTCTAAGTAAATGGCACTATAGGGAAGATAGAATTATGAGTTGTTAGATTCACATAAGACTCCCACTGTGGTGGTACTAACAACATATTCTGCTGAAACTCAAGCCTTTGGTGAGAAGAGTATAGCCCAGAGGTGGGCAAACTATGGCCCAGGGGCCGCATCCGGCCCTTCAGACATTTTAATCCAGCCCTTGAGCTCCCGCCGGGGAGCAGGGTCCGGGACTTGCCCCGCTCGGGAGCTCCAGTTGGAGAGCGGGGACTGGGGGCTTCCCCGCTCTGTGCGTACCTTGGCTCCTGGAAGCAGCGGCATGTCCCCCCTCCGGCTCCTACACATAGGGGCAACCAAGGGGTTCTGCACTCTGCCCCCACCCCAAGTGACACCCCTGCAGCTCCCATTGGCTGGGAACCACGGCCAGTGGGAGCTGCAGGAGCGGCGCCTGAGGACGGGTCAGCGTGCAGAGCTGCCTGGCTGTGCCTCCGCATAGAAGCCGGAGGGGGACGTGCTGCTCCTTCTGGGAGCTGCTTCAGGTAAGTACCGCCTAGAGCCTGCACACCCGATCCCCTCCCATAGCCCTGATCCTCCTCCTGCTCTCCGAACCCCTTGGTCCCAGCCTGGAGCACCCTCCTGCATCCCAAACCCTCATCCCCAGCCCCACCCAAGAGCCCACATGCCCAGCCCGAGCCCCCTCCCCCACCTCCTGCCCCAGCCTGGAGCCCCTTCCCACACACTGAACTCCTCATTTCTGGACCCACCACAGAGCCCACATCCCCACCCAGAGCCTGCACCCTCTCCCGCACCCCACCCCCACTTTTGTGAGCATTCATGGCCTGCCATACAATTTCCGTACCCAGATGTGGCCCTTGGGCCAAAAAGTTTGCCCACCCCCAGTATAGCCCATCCCAGAAAAAGTGAAAGTGTCTTACATGGAATGCACAAGAGTGCTCTTATCTACACACAATCCTTGCATTAAATCTTGAATTATTGATTCTTGCATGCCTTGTATAGGTGGATAGCCCTTGCACTTTTGCTAGTGGAAAAGGGGAGTTTACAATACATCTACTGATTCTGTATCTGTAGGGCTATTTATTGGTGCTTCACTTTCATAAACAGTAAACGTACTTGCATATTTAAAAGAGTGGAGCCCATTTTGTTTGTAAAAGTTTATATAAAGTCAGATCTCTCTATAGAGAAAGTTATTGGCCCACGTAGTCCATTCCTTCCTTTACATCATATACAACGCTCTTAGGCAATTGCACATCTATATTTTTTACACACTGACCTTTGCTTTAAAATAGTTATCTACCTCTATATCAAATGGATGACAATTATTGGAATGTGACAGAGTCTAGAACCACTCTTAATAATTCTCCCTGGTTCATTTAATGACCTTGCACTATATTCTCTCACTCCACAGAACAGATCACATCCCTATCTGTAACAGTTTCCCTTGTGCAACCTCAACCACCAAGTATAAGACGTTTATGTATGAACCCTTCATCATGAATTAATCTAGTTACCCCTCACTATATCACGCTGCTTTACCTGATTGCCTTTTAAGTTAAGTGTCTGAAAACATTCTTAAAGTTCTGTATAAGATTTTGGAATTCTCCTTCCCACACAAAACTTGTTCCCTTTATACATACATGTACATTACCACTGCTGACTTTCCATGCTGCAGCTGTGCACTGTGACCTACATACAGCATCTTCCTACTATTGCTCACCATCAGCCATTTTGCCTGGGGTTTTTTGTTGTTTTTTTTAAAAAGAGAATTTGGTATAGACTGTACTTGCCCCATTCTTTCCCACTGTGTCACTTGACATTTCATGAAAAATGAAATGCTAGCTTCTTGGTAAATGTAGATTTCCTTAGCCTTTTCAAATATTCCTATTTCAATATCTTCTTCACAGTCACCTTACTACTTTGGGTTAATCAATTTTGTACACTGGCGGCCCTATGCATCTAGTTCCATTTTCAAAGTCACTTCACAATATATGAAACAGAACTGGTTTCAAAATAAACCTCAATAAGATCTCACTTGTTTGTTCTGTGTAAAAATTTACTGACATTATATGTAACAAGTTTCTGGACCTCCTAACATTTTAAATCCCAAACATGAGTTGCTAGTCAATTTCTGTGTTAAAATACTACATGGAAAGATTAAAATGGAGATAAGCTAGGAAGCGCAGAGAAATTGTAAGTTAATGCTACAGTGATGTCCTTAATGAGAGCACGACGCTTAATTATTTACAGAGAGCTCACAAATCCCAGATGAAAAATACAAAGTATATGTATTTTCCTCTTTGAATGCCACTTAATTGCCATGATAATTCTTTGACTTTAGTGTCGCATAGTGTCTTCTCTTCTGGATATTTCTACTCTAGAATCTTAGCTTAGAAATTGTCATCTTGCTTAGATGTAAATGAACTCTCTTATATACATTCATAAAAATGTATTTTATATAAAAATAAACAAACATATCTAGCTTTCAAAGCTAAATTGGAAGCAGTGGTTTCCTGAAGCTCCAGCTAGTTTCAAAAATTCAAGACATAAAACCATAGTTTGTTTGTTGAATTGAAATGCAATTTAAAATGAAACCTCTTAAGACTTACCAATAAATCAATACATATAATAGAAACTAAAAGTTTAATTCAAACACTACAGAGTGCTGCTAAAATTAAAACATGTTCATTTTGTCTCCTGTAACACACTAATCATACAAAAAAGGAGCAATTTAAATGACCCTTATGACCAAATAAATTATATCAATCCTAAAAATAACTAAATATTTCAATTGGGTTAAGATTATGTAACATTTTAATGTGGCGGCAGGGAGATGAAAACATGACAAATCAGTCCATTAAAGCAATTTCCTGTGATATAATTCAATTCCATAATAAAAAAGATTATGTGATTATAGCTTTGAAGCCTGAAACCTGTAATATTTATTCGTAAGATATGCATAGTGTAGTTAGGTAAGATGTGATGCCAGCACGCCACTTTTTATTATAGTCCAGGTAGGCATTCCCTAGCATATGATACAGTGCTTCAGTTACACTAAAAGAACAAAGTAGCGTGGATATAAAAAGACTGTAGACAAAGGGTACAAATAAAGGGCAAATCAGCAAGTTCTGAGGTGCAACAGGGCAGAGGTCTAATAGCGTGACACAAAAATCCACATTAGGCTTTGTATTTAATTCAGTACTAATAAAAGCTGTCAGACAAACCGCTCCATAAATGAAGTTACTAGAATGTAAAATCCTCCCAACGGTAGTGGTGAATGCATAGGTGCTTACTTTTATTTTTCCCAGGAGTGCTCCACCCCTCTCCCAAGGCCTTGCCCTGGCTCCACCTCTTCCCCCCCCTCCGTCCCCTCCCAGAGGCCCCTTCCACCCACCATCACTGTTCTGCACCCTCCCGCAACCGCTCCCTGAGCTACCAAACAGCTGATTGGAGGTGACACCAAACAGCTCTGGCTGGTGGATGCTGACCACCCACTATTTTTTTTCTTCCATGAGTGCTCCAGCCCCGGAGCACCTACAGAGTTGGCACCTATAGGTGAATGTGTTTATTGCTTGAGAATATGAACTGTAGATAATAGCCCTGCACTGGTTATGGGGGAAAATGAACAGGCCAATCCAACAAGTCTCCTCAGCCTTTTATTTCTATTAAACTAGATACAGTACATCTATTAAAAAAGAATTTTAAGGTCAGTTATGACAGATTAGTATACGTTTGCATGTAACTATATCAATCTGATTTTTGTAAAAGCCATTTTGAGTCTAACTGTTTTGTGCCTTCACATTGGCTCTGTAGACTCCTCATGGAGCTGAAACAGGTGTCAGGAGTAATTCTGGCACCTAGTAGAGGCCTAACAATAGACAGTCATTAAACCTTGATGACCTTCAATTGAAATGGAAGCACCCACGGACAAAGAGCTGGCTACCATCCACGGAAACCCTTTCTCCTAGGTGGGCTGGTAACTAAGCAACAGATCACCTGACAAGGGGCTGAAGGTTATAAAAGAACTAGGTCTGCTCTGAGTAACTCTCTCACTGACCAGAACAAAAGAGAGGAATGAAGCCCAGGAGAGGAGACCTGGCACCCTGTAAGGACATTGATCAAATTCTCAAGGAATTTTTCACTTGACCAGAGCTCAAAGAGCCTGCTACAGAGTGGTGAGGAAACAGAATGGCATACGAGTATTTCTTACTCTGCATGTATATCTGTTGGGCAGTCTAAAATAAAGAATGATTAATTTAGAAATCTCTCTGTAAAGTCTCTCTTATTGGTTTCAACTATTGAGCGATCCCACAGGGTTAAACAGAATTCGAGCACCCACTAGGGTGGAGCTCGGAGGAGGGTGTGGTTAGGCTACTGGGGAGCATGGGGAGGTTCAGCACTGATCTTGAGGACTAGGGGCAGCTGGACCCAAAGGTCCTACTTCCAGAAAGTGGGGCCAGACAAGATCTGTGCCCAGGAAGTGAGCCCAGAGGCCAAAGAAAGAGGCAGGGTGGAGCCTACTCAGATCCAGGGAAGCTAAACGCACATGGACCCAAGCATATGGGTCCAAACACAACATGGTGAGCTTAGCTGGGCCTGTGACAGTGATACATTCCCAACATGTTAGCACATCACAAGAAAATCTTGACAGTACACTTTTTCAGAGAACAGAAAGAATATCCTTTTTAACTAGCATTTTTAAACATGAGAATCACTTATCTCAAATACACATTAGTGCAAGTTTTAGTCATTTGACCTGCAATATGGTGTAATCCACTGGTATGAACCATGGAAGAGATCCATTTCAGACAGTCCTTCGACATGCTGAAACAAGGTAAAGTGCTACAATTTCCACTGCAAGTATTTTTGTAAGTGCTCCAGAAAAATGTCCGCATGTTCTAGAACAGATAAGATTATTGTTACTTATTGCAGCACTCTAGAGCCAAATCTAAAATTTGAGACTGTGTTGTATTACAAATCCCAATTTTCATGGGTTAAGATTTGGTATTTGAAGTGATGTTAAGAACAACCAAAACGTTCATGCACACTACACTTTTTGAATGTATCTACAATGTGGTTTCCAAAGGTGTCTTAATGAAAAGCATCTAAACAAAGTATCACATGGACCTCCTGGAATAATCTTGACAAGTTCTCATGGATCTTTTTCAGCATTTGGACACCCAAGCAATAAAAAGACAGCAGTCGAAAGGTGAGGAGAGCTGAAGTAGTGATTTTAGACCAAGCATTTACCCAAAGTTACCCAAAAGTACTTTAACATTTAATGTTCGCAGTAGACACAATAGGGCAAGTTAAGGTCAGAACTCAAATCTGACCTGGCTTGCTTATGTAGTCTTATTTTGCGATTAGAGTTTAAAAAAAAAAAAAAGTGTGCTCTCCTTTAAATTGCTTTTAGAATGTATTTAGTGCTTGGAAAAGATGCCAGATCAGCAGGCCTAGAGAAATAAGTCCTCTATTAATACACAAAGATAGGCAGTGCCATTACAATATCTGTATGAAGCCCCACCACATTGCTTCTACTGCCTGAACAAAAATGGACAAATTCCAGAGTGCCTTTTGGCTAGCTAAGAATTTCATCCAGATTATAAATGGAAGAGAAGGTGTATTTTCAGTGTAGTAGCTACTAGGGCTGTCAAACGATTAAAAAAATTAATCACGCAATTAATCATGCTGTTGAACAATAACAGAATACCATTTATTTAAATATTTTTGGATGTTTTCTGCATTTTCAATTACATTGATTTCAATTACAATACAGAATACAAAATGTACAGTGCTCACTTTATATTTATTTTATTACAAATATTTGCACTGTAAAAAAAGAAATAGTATTTTTCAATTCACCTAATACAAATACTGAAGTGCAATCTCTTTATCATGAACGTTAAACCTACAAATGTAGAATTATATACAAAAAAAATAACTGCATTCAAAAATAAAACAATGTAAAACTTAAAGGCCTACAAGTCCATTCAGTCCTACTTGTTCAGCCAATCGCTCAGACAAACAAGTTTGTTTACATTTACAGGAGAGAATGCTGCCCGCTTCTTGTTTACAATGTCACCTGAAAGTGAGAACAGACGTTTGCATGGCATTGTTGTAGCTGGCGTCGCAAGGCATTTACGTGCCAAACGTACTAAAGATTCATATGTCCTTTCATGCTTCTACCACCTTTCCAGAGGACATTCATCCATGCTGATGATGGATTCTGCGCGATAATGATCCAAAGCAGTGTGGACCGACGCATGTTCATTTTCATCACCTGAGTCAGATGCCACAAACAGAAGGTTGATTTTCTTTTTTGGTGGTTCACGTTCTGTAGTTTCTGCATCAGTGTTGCTCTTTTAAGACTTCTGAAAGCATGCGCCACATCTCATCCCTCAGATTTTGGAAGGCACTTCAGATTCTTAAACCTTGGGTCAAGTGTTGTAGCTATCTTTAGAAATCTGATATTGGAACCTTCTTGTGTTTTGCCAAATCTGCAGTGAAAGTGTTCTTAAAATGAACATGTGCTGGGTTGTCATCCAAGAGCACCATAACACAAAATATATGGCAGAATACGGGTAAAACCATGAACCAGGAGACATACGGTTCTCCTCCAAGGAGTTCAGTCACAAATTTCTTTATTTATTTTTAAATAAGTATCATTAGCACGGAAGCATGTCCTCTGGAATGGTGGTCGAAGCACAAAGAGGCACATGAATATTTAGCATATCTGCCATGTAAATACCTTGCAATGCCAGCTACAACAGTGCCATGTGAATGACTGTTCTCACTTTCAGATGACATTGTAAATAAGAAGCGGGCAGCATTATCTCCCATAAACATAAACAAACTTGTTTCTCTTAGTCCTATTTCTTGTTCGACCAATCACTGAGTGGACTTTTAGGTGCTAAAGTTTTACATTGTTTTGTTTTTGAGTGCAGTTATATAACAACAAAAAATTACATTTGTAAACTGCACTTTCATAACAAAGATTGCATTACAGTACTTGTATGAAGTGAACTGAAATACTATCTCTTGTCATTTTTACAGTGCAAATATTTGTAATCAAAAGTAATAAAGTGAGCAATGTACACTTCGTATTCTGTGTTGTAACTGAAATTAATATATTTGAAAATGTAGAAAAAGTTCCAAAAATATTTAATAAATTTCAATTGGTATTCTATTGTTTAACAGTGCGATTAATCATGATTTTTTAAAATTGCGATTAATTTTTTTAATCACATGAGTTGACTGTGATTAATTGACAGCCCTAGTAGCTACCAATCCTATCTCTTTGAAACTAAAAAAGTTGTGAACCACAAAAAATATTTTGTGCTCCCCTTCTGGCTGTACAATTAATTACTGCTATTATGTTAATGCACAGAAAAGTGTTCGGGCACTGAAAGGAATTATGAAAAGTGCATTTTCTCTCTATTCAGAACACAGGGAAGAGAACAAGACTGGCAAGGAGTATTTTGATTCAAGCTTTTTAAAAAGTATTAGAGTGTGGAAATGCAAACAAGTTAAGCATTTTAATGTATCCAACACTATCACTTTAACATAAGAAATTTAAACATATGACCCCTCCAAAAAGGGTGTTATGGAGGCAACCTGGGCCTAGCGATTAGGGCAATGTCCAGAGAATCAGGAGATCTATTATTCCCAGTTTTGACACTTACAGGGTATGACCTAGAGGAAACCAAGGAATGAGATGAAGTGACTTGTCCCTGTAAAATAGGGATAATGACACTTGCTATTCTTTGTAAAACTGAGATTTAGGGATAAAAAATACCAGGAGAGCTAAGTATTATTGTTGATCAACATTTAAAATCAAAATTTTGCCTAGCGTTTTTATTTAAAGGTGCCAATGAACATTGAAGATTGGTGACAAAAAAAAAAAAAAGAAGACGTATTTCTTCCATCCTTTTCTCACGAAAAAAAAATTAAATGGATTAAAAGTACATTTTGTGTTAAAAAAATAAAATAAAAAGACTGAGCCAAGCGTGACAGGTTGGACCCTCTGTCCAGGATGCCACCTGATGTGCTGGGGTTCCACTGAGCCCGCCGTTCCACCAGCCTGGGCTTCCTCACTCTGTCCTTGCTATGCCAGGCCCTCAAGCCTTCTCTAGCACAAATACAGGTAAGGCCACACCCAGCTGCAGACAGACTACGAGCAGCTCTGTGTGGGAGGATTCAGTTCAGGACTTTACCCAGCACTCACGTGCATACCTCCTTTGGGGTGTAAACCCAAAATTATACTGTCTTGTTCTGTATAGAGAGATCTGTACAGCATAAGCTCATAAAAATTGCCCCCCTGCCTCAATGTGGAGGGAGATATGCACAGCTCCCCCCCCTACCCCCCCAGATATGAATTGCACAAACTGGGTTTTAAAACAAATTTATTTACTATAAAAGGTAAATTTTAAGTGATAGCAAACAGAACAAAGCAGATTACTGAGCAAATAAAAACACACAACCTAAGCTTAATTCACAAAAGAAACAGGTACAAAATGTAATTTTTCATCCTAAATGTTGTTTTTGGCAGGTAACAGAATTTCTGCAGCTTAGAGTGCCAGTTATTTCTCTTTACAGACTAGACCCCTGTCTCAGCCTGGACTCAGCCCTTGCCTTTCCCCAGTTTAGTTTCTTTGTCTCTTCAGGTGCTTTCAGCAGTCTTCCTCCTTGGGCCGCAAAGCAATGGAGAAGAGCCCTGACTGACTCACTTCCCATCCTTAAGTAGGATTTACATAAGACAAAAAACCTTTTTTCCAGTGGAAAAATATCAGCAGTATCCAAAATGGTACTTTGGTGACATCATCAGATGACCCTGCAGTGTCAAAGCAACGTCTCAGGAAGATGGGAGATTAGTATCTTCAAAGTTCTATTGTCCTTCTTAAATGGCTCATCCAGGCTGATTGCCTACTGTCTGGTGGGCGTTCCCCCAAGTACTCACACAGTTGTAATTGTTACATAGTCAATATTCCTAACTTCAGATACAGAAATGATGCATCTATACAAATTGGATAATCACATTCAGCAAATCATAACCTTTCAAATGATATATTTTATGCAAGATGGGTCATGTAAGGTATCTTAGTTATGCCATATTCATATCATAATATTTCTAGGAAGAATATGAGGTATAGCATCACACCAAGATCTTGTATATTTTGAGCCTAAAATTATTTACTGCACATTTATATAAAAATTAAACATATTGGAAATCCCTACATTATACTGAGTACTCCGGCTGACTGGTTTGAGCAATCCAAGAGAAAAAGATTTCAGTAAAATTAGGTAACTCAGCAGAATTTGGGCCATAATGGATCAAAAGTTCTTTCCTATTTTGACACTGAAAGCCAGTTATTTTCCTGCCAGCAATCAATAGTTCCAAACTTCGCGTAACTCATCGCAAGCAAATAAATATTACTTTAAATATAGATTGTGGCATAAAGTTCGCTTGTCATATAACATTCCAAATAAGTATGATTACAACATAGGCCTGGGGGATTGCCCTGGAGGCATCATCAAATTGACACACCTGCCTTTTGCTATCAACATGGATAGAGAAAACAGCCGAAATGGATTGGACATATTAATTCAATACAAGTCCTGGGATTCCTGACAATCCTATTTACTTTTAAAAATTCAGATGTGCACAAGATGCAGACAGAGCACCGTATGGATAATTACGTTTTTAGTTCTCAATTCCTTTGTACCAACAGAGCTATAATAATTTTCTTTTCAACATAAAAAGGGCAGAGACATATTAATACAAGTCTAAAATTATTTGTCCAATATTTGACTCCACAGATAGTAAACAGATCCATATATGTTCTTGTGCTTCTAGGAACGATATGCAACAGTTAGGGTCAAGTGGAACCAATACATTACGCATAAATAAAATAACAGTAATACAATGCTAGTAGGCATGGTGGCAGAATGGTTCAGGTGCTCAGCTAAAATCCTAGAAGTTGTTGGTTGGAGTCTTGCTTCATCACCTCCTTGCTTCATCACCCAGCTGCAAATGGGTACCTGGATCCACTGGGTTAGGGAGTCAACTGTGGCATAGCTACATCACTCTCTTGCGTACTATTGGCTATGGAAACTGTGCTGAATGCAGCTCAGAGCAGACTGACTTTTTCCACTTAAAAGAGATGTAAACAACATCATGGAGTGTTGGCATTATACCAGCACAATTTGAAGCACTTGACTCTAATTTGAGACTAGGCATTATTGCCCAGTGTTAAAGTAAAAGTATCAAACTAAGGTTGAAAAGAAAAGCATTTTTGCTTTAACCACAATTATGATTACCTGTATGCATTTTTTGAAACTGGACGAGGATCAAACTTGAAGAAAAGTATGCACATGGGTAACGGCTGGTGAAGTCTTGCTTCTTCTGAAAGGGTTAGTAGAAGGTCATATTGCAACAACCTGTGAACAAAATAAATGCAATAAAGGAAATTACATTGCAATTTCCAGAAGCATAACCTTACATCCATTCTGGAGTTTAAAGTTCCTGCAGTTCTCATTAACAGCACTGCATATTGAAATCAACAGGATTTCAATGGCATGTTTGTCTTAATGGATGGTTTGTCTGCAAAATTCCTCACTATTGTCACTTCAAGTGTTGCTTAAATAGGAATTAAATTCAGAACTTTGGCAAAAAAACAAGTGACAGGAGAATATTGATATATTCTAGGAGCAGTACCTAGAGCACTAACTTTCCTGCCAAAACAGGGAAGACCAAGGTTTTATCTCAGAATTTTCTACTCGTTGCCAGTACAGTGCAACAGTGATGCTCTTTGGTCTGCACCAACAAATCTGGCAAGACATTCTTGTCAAGGTTTTTTCTTTCAAAAGCAAACTTAGAGAAGCACACTCATGTATACTGCAGAAGCAGCTGGGAAAAGTGTAATCAAAAGTGTTTGACGAGAAACTAAAAGCGCTATCTTTTCTGTAGAGCTACCTATTAAAAACTGGGGGGAAAAGAGGCGATGTAGTAGAGGGGGGAAATATCAGTGGCAACAGAGTATATATTTAATGGAGTGGGAACAGAAGTACATTTCGATGAACACTGTTTCCAGCATTTCCAGTAACTTTTAAAATTCTGACCAAGTTTAGAGGCATGACAAATGTTCTTTACAGATCAGATACTCACAAGGGCTTTCAAATATTTTCTACATTGCCCCAATGGAAACTTGTCTGGTAATAAAATTGCACCATGACCTTATTTTTTGTCACAGCTGAAACAAACAATTATTAGAACCCTATTAACTGAGCATGCTTTAGCCTGTTCCACTGCTATGGACAGCTTCCCCTGTGTGAAAGTTTTCAGAGTACAGAGATGGGGATGAATGAAATAAAAACCTAAACTCTGTAACCATTCTGAGTGATTAATTTATTTTGCCCTGGTGTGCAGTGACTGAAGTGAGGTGTACTAAAAATTAAATTTAAAGATTTTATAAATTCAAGAATATGGTTGAAGAAATAATTATTCTTTCATTTCCTGATACACATACTGATTTTAATTCAGTCTTTTCTTTTATAGCACATTGCTAAGCTCTCCCATGTTTTAAGTTTCAACAGAAGCAAGATTTTTCCACAACAATTCACACGATTTCACTTTTACCATCAAAAGCAGAGCTACAAGCACACCATTGATATAGATTTAAATTAGCAACCTGACACAGCTGCTGGCTTCTCCAAAGTCATAGTTCAGCATTACAACTGACCTGCTGTCACTATAATGGCACAACAAATTCAGCCTTCCAGTCACCAATATTCTACAAAGGACTCCTCTGCTGCTGCAGATTATTTAATCTGAAATAGAACCAACACAATGGACAGAACTGTGAGGGGAGGGAAAGAAAGACAGACAGAAAGAAAGGCTGGGGGGAATAGTATTTTAATCTCTGCTCCTATACATAAAGTAATTACTCTTTCAAGCAGTGACTTGATAAAGTGCTGACTTTTAAGGCTCTATTAGATAAAGACTGAGATATTTTAGCTATATGGAATATATTTTCTCTGTTAAGATGGGATACCATAAACTAGTGACTAAGGGTACGTCCACACTACCCACCAGATTGGCGGGTAGCGATCTATCTATCGGGGATCGATTTATTGTGTCTCGTCTAGACACGATAAATTGATCCCCGAACGTGCTCCCCATCTACTCCGGAACTCCACCAGGGCAAGAGGCAGAAGCGAAGTCGACGGGGGAGCCGCGGCCGTTGATCCTGCGCCATGAGGACGGGAGGTAAGTCGATCTAAGATATGTCGACTTCAGCTACGCTATTCTCATAGCTGAAGTTGCGTATCTTAGATCAATCCCCCCCGTGTAAACCAGGCCTAAATTGCTGTCCAGTTGGCACTGTGGAAGAAAATAGTAAGTCATGCAGTAGATTCTCCACCTCAAAAATCAATGCAGAAATGGGTCACATATAGTGACGATGAAAAAAATCTTCAGTGTAAGGGAAAATAAGATGTAAAAATAGGACAACTGACCCAGTACTCAGGTGTTAAACAGAATGCATGTATAGAGGATCTTCTTTTAAAAGGTAGAGATTTGAAACATCATTGGACTCCAGCACTTCTAGGAACAGCAATTTTATTTTTTAATTTAAGAAAACAAACATGTCAAGAGAAGACACGTAAGACTGCAGACTGATGATATCCCATAGTAGTCAGTTCATTACAGTTGAAAGGGATACCTATGTCGTTAACTACTGCCCTATGCTGGGTGGAATAAGAATTGTTTGAACCTTGGAATTTATTGGTAACTATTAAGCTTACAGAGATTCTTCATTACCTGTCAGTTCTAGCCATGTATAACAGGGTAGCTGGCTCATTAAATGAAACTGGGCTCTGAGTGCCTGATCCAGTCCAGGTGCTCCCAGCTGGGTCAATTAAGAGGGCAGAGCAGCTGGACTGGATCAGGCACTCAGAGCCCAGTTTCATTTAATGAGCCAGCTGGGAGGCTATAAATGTTCAGTCAGGAGAAGGGCAGGAGAGGAGAACTGCCGGAGACAGAAGGTGGTTCCTAGGAGAAGGCTGAAGGCAGGAGAGCAGAAAGAGGTTTGCTGGCTGGCATCTCCAAGCCAGTGATCTAGGGCTGGAGAATTAGCAGAGGGAGATGCCTGCTGGCTCTAAGCCAGAGTCAAGCGCCAGAGAGAGTTGAAGGAAAGGGGAGTAGTGGAGGAACTTACCAGATGATGTCTCTGCTGCAGAGCTGGATGCTGAGGAACAGTGAGAGGACTGTAGGAATGAGGATGCTCCTCTGGCAAGGGTGCTCCCAGCAGAGAGATTATGGGAGTTCCCTCTAGGAAGAGCAGAGGGTCAACCAAGAAGGAAGGGCTGGGATGACTGTCCTGGAAGAGGGATGGAGGAAGACCGATAAGGAGCCTGTGACAGAAGACAATGAGGTATGGTGAGAACAAGAACTGAATGTACTGAGGTGATAGAT
The DNA here is from genome assembly GCF_011386835.1 of Chrysemys picta bellii. NCBI lineage: Eukaryota > Metazoa > Chordata > Testudines > Emydidae > Chrysemys > Chrysemys picta. The sequence continues at coordinate 18,245,073 of NC_088805.1, read as the reverse complement.
ATGGACTACGTTTTGGGATTTTTGTTACAAACTATTTGCACAAGGCTTTCATAATAAACAATGCCTCTCCTGGGGGCCAGTTTAATTAAGAGCCTGAAGTGGAGTCCTTTGGGTTACCCAAGAGGACAACTGAGGTGAAGGGCCACTTGCAAGGCTGTCCTGAGGGGATGCCTGGTAGGAGGCCACTTATTTACACCATGACACTCTCTTTCATGGCCCAGTCCAATACTCACTGGAAGGGGGAGGGGAAGAAGAAGAGAGGGACAAAAACATAACCCCATTGATGGAAGTGGGGATCAGGCCCTCAAGTTTTAGCCAGTAAAGGAGATACTAATTAGATCGCAAGCTCTTTGAGGGAAGGACTCAGTCTACCTGTCTGTGTGCCCAGTATCTAGAACAGTGGGGCCCTGATCCTGATTGGGCAGATATGTTCTTGTAATACAAATTGTTCCTCATTCTTGACCTGCTCCAGCACCTGGGTCTCTCAAGTCATTATGACTCACATAATTAGTCCATAAACTGAGACCAAGCATGGAGTTTTCAGCACAAAAGGAATATTTTAGCTGAAGTTATTACTGACTGAAGATTGAGTTTAGGATAGAAACCACCTTTCAACTCACTAGATATTATTACTGTAACACTATAATGAAAAACAGCCTAAGAACAGATTTACCATAGCTGACAGCTTTCTACCATTTCTTTCAACTGTTGTGCTCACAGACAATGCCATAATTTAATTTAACTGTCAGTCAGTCCTTGACAATACCTTGATTGAATATGATACTTAAAGTACAAGACAATGAATGGCAACTGTCCAGCCCCATGTTTATGCTGGGCAAAAAGTCTTCTCTTCCTTTTTTAAATTCCAAGGGGGAGGGTGGGCTGTCTGTGGGCAGAGATATTTATAGGATTGAATTTGGCTGGTTCAATCCTCTGGGGTTTTTTGTTTTGTTTTTAAAAATCGATTCTTCAAGGACCCACAGTTAACTCATAAGCTCTGTTAAAAGAGTGCCAGAAGTTTTTCTTCCTTTTTATTAAAAGAGTATAAGACAAGATTTCTGGTAATGGGAATCATGTATTCATGGACAACAGTAAACAGGAGTGCTATGCAATGCCAGAGTGTTTCAACAACAACTTTCCATTCCTGTCTCGTATCTAAAAGGGTCTTTGTTGTACTTCAGCTGCGTACTGCACTAGTACACGAGACACTCTGGATCTGAGCGTTTTTAACCAAAAATAACAAGACAAATACCAAATTTTAGGATGTTCACAACTGAGCCTTCCATAATTTAAACAGCAAGCTACCCTCGGTCAATTAAGGAACATTATTTACTGACTCCAAAAGAGCCTAGTCCATCCATCCTTAATAGAAAGATGTTTGCCACAACATAGGAAGTCAGTGAAGAGGAAATATAGGATTGAAAGGAATATGATGTCTTTGCTCTCCCAACTGTCATGCTAACTTCATACAGTCCAACTACCTCATTACAAGTATTCCTTCCACTATTCTCCCAAATGCCTTGTCTGCTTTATTTTCACAGACTGGAAAAAATATTCAGCAAAATGGACAAAAAGGGTGAACACAATCTTAAGATGTTTGTACACAGTATAAAAATATAAAGGTAAGAACATGAACAAAAACACACCCAAAAGTTTTAAAAATGAGAAGAGCTGGAAAGTTCAGCTTGCCCTGAGCAGGACTGAGCATTGTCCTCCCTGTTTTTGTGGACAAGTGTTACACTGTACAAGTGAGAGAACTTATTTGCACTTTGTGCACTTATTAAAACTTGCCAGGCCAGTTGAGAGATTTTGCAGTCTTTCAAGAGGCAAAGGATCTTAAAGATGTGTCCTTATTACCAAAAGTGACACACCAGTTCTTGTGCAATAGAAGACTGTCCATAAAACACCAAGTTTAAAAAAAAAAATGTATTCACTGGCTGGCTCAGGGACAAACCAATACCTGTTTCACAGTTGAGGCCAGATTCTGATCCCTGCTCCAAGCTAGAAGACTGATGGCATCAGTCCTTTTTCCGCTTTACCTGGTGTGAGTCTATGAAACTAGCATTCTTCTATACCAAAATATGCCAGCTAATTTGAGGAGCAGTATTGATGACTCAGAAGGAAATCCCTTCCAGTCCTCAGATGAAGAGTAGTCCATATGTGGTAGCAGGTGAGTTAGAATATAGGAGGAAACTGGCAGAGATCCCAGGGACTTGTTTTGGAAGAATGGGGAAGCCCACTCAGGGAAGGCAAGTGGTATACTTTAAAACAGACTTGTCAGATTTCCATCAGCAGCAAGAGCAATAATTGTCAGTTTTCATTCGGTGTCCTGCCAGCTAATTATTTGGATTAGTCAATCAACAAGCCTATTGACAGCTGATTATAAAATAAAGAGTAGTTATGAACAAAGACTCTTCAGTCTCTCCATTAACTGATTTACAAAGTTGATTTTGATCAATAAAACAGTAAATTCTGTTACAATATAAGAACAGCGAGCTGCTCGTACCAAGCCACTGCCCAACACAAGACTCAAATAAAAATGAATGGCATGAAACAAATCTTGATCTTTAAATAGCAGCGAGAGAATAGGTTTTCTCCTTTCTGCCACCCCAGCTCTGGGCTCCCTCATTCCTCCCCACCATTGCCCCACCCCCACACACACCTCCTGCCACCCCAGCCCTGGGCTCTCTCCGCCCCCACCCTTCCCCCCGCACCTGCACCCTCCTTCCGCTGCAGCCCTGGGTCACTGGTAACTCGCTCCCATGGCAGGTCATTCAGCAGGAATTTTAGATGTGCACAGAACACAGACAGGATTGGTTCCCATATGGTTACAGAACTGCAGTAAAGTGGAACAATTTTCAGCTTGTGTGACTGGAGGATATCTGGATGCATATTATAAGACTGTCCTACATAAATGAGGAAAAGTTGAGGTGCCTTTATTATTCTTTTGTTCCACTCTTTCTTTCTATGGGGAATTTGCCAATGCAATATCACTGTCTTCCTTTTAAACAAACAAATAAAAAGGCAATGGCTGTTGAAAATAGCAATTCCAGTCCTAATAACCACTGGGAAGCATTTCTTGCTCAATTTTATCCTACTTTTTCTACAGCAAGTTACAGTGGATCAGTATATTTGATTTGGGAGAAATGAAGTAACAGCTGCCCAAACTGAGTTTGAGCACTCCTGAATTTTGAGGTGTTCAAATCTGGAAGGCAGGTGCTGGGGGGAGGAAGGGGGCTGTGGCTCTGTGGGGGAGCACAGCAGCATATATGCAGCAGTGTGTCTGGCGCTGCGTGGAGCCAGACACGCTGGTCTGAGTGGCACGGTAAAGGGACTGGAGGGTTGGATGGGGCAGAGGTTCGGGGGGGGGCAGTCAGGGGCAGGGAGAAGGGGGGGTTAGATGGGTCAGGAGTTTGGGGGGTGCAGTCAGAGGACAGGCAGCGGTTGGATAGGCATAGGAGTCCCGAGGGTTTGTCAGGGGACAGGTATGGGGTGGGGTCCTAGGGCGGAAGTTGGGGGGGTCTCAGGAGGGGGCAGTTGGCGACAAGGAGAAGAGAGGCTTAGATGGGGTCCCAAGGGGCAGTTAGGGGCAGGGGTCCCATGAGGGGACAATCAGGGGACAAGGAGCAGCGGTGCTTAGATAGGGGGTGGGGTCCTGGGAGGGGGACAGGGAGCAGGGGGGGTTGGATGGGTTGGGGTTTCTGTGGGGGGCAGTCAGAGGGAGTGGATGGTGGCAGGGTGGGGCTACCCTCCCTCCCTGTGGAGTGTCCTATTTTTTGAATGTTAAAATATGGTATCCCTACTCACAGGGCAGCTCTCCATTCACAGCAGGCTGCAGCATGAGGTCTCAGCTACCACACTCCCTCCCTCTCTTTCCTATTGGTAGTGTTGCTCCAGGGCTGGCTCTATAGGCAGGGAGCTAACCAAAGAAGTACAACTCCCAGGGCCCCCTGTTGGTTCTCAGCTCCCATGTTGGATCCCTGCCGCCCCTGCAAATGGGCTGCCCCAAGCACGTGCTTGCTTTGCTGGTGCCTACAGCCGGCCCTGTCTGTAGGTCCTACATAGTTATTTTTCTTTCATTACTTAGACAGCTATGGATGTAAAAATAAAGTTTTAAAATCAAGAACACTTTTGAAACCACAACAATTGAAGTCCATTTCCTCCTCAGTGTAGTGAGGAGACTTATTCCTTTAAAAAATAAATACAGTGCAAAATGCAACTGAAGAATTTTCGTATTTTCTTTGGTCAGAATTCATAATACATTTGTTACACATCATGCTGGACAATTTAGACCCAAAATTTAAGTAGAAAGAGTGGGTTTAAAAAATAATTTGTATAAATGTTATTTTAAAAATTTAAGCAAAAACTGCTGGATTAAAATGAAGTTCAACACTGTAGTAGCATGCTGCAGAAAAACAACTAGAATAAAAGTAACGACTTTAGAAAATAAAAGTTACTCATTGTTGCAGTGCCCAAGAAAACTACATCTTTAACCTCTTTGTGGCTTCCTGGAGGGCACCCCATTTAAATCTCAGGCTTCTAACAGTCTGGTGACTCTCCCACCCAAAACAAAGGAATTAGCTGCAATTCCTCCTGCAATTCACTGTGATCACCTTAGCTACTCTGACTTTAGTTTAGCACCAGTTCTGTTCTGTCAGGGGCAGTGAGAGGGTTAACCAGTGACCAGCCAGCATTCATAAAGCAAAGTATTATTTATTCACAACAAAAGCACCAGAGAAAACATTTTAAGAACAATATGCAAGTCTAGCTTGCATGTGAGTGTAACTTGCCAGGTGTCACCCAGCCATCTTCCATAGGAAGACCTTGACAAGTTTGCAAGTACTTCAGGTCCCTTGCTGGGCCTGCCCTTCTGGTCAGTCTCATGTCAATCCTTGATTCGGGAGAGAGTGACCTCCCTCCATATAATATAGCAACCATTATGGCTGATGGCATTAAACTACAAAAAATGATGTTGAAGGAAGCTAATATGGATGTTATAATACCGACCTCCTTACCTTTTACAGTAATACAATCTAGAGAAGGGTAGGAACTCATGATGGACCCTTTGACTGCAGTGATGCCACCTGTAATTCCAGAGACACCACTAATCCAGGCCACCCACTCTGATGAGAAGTGACTTTAAAGTAACTGAAATGGACATAACAGTTCAGGGAGATCAGATTTTGAAGTAGAGAGGCAATGCTGAAGGAATTTGGAAATCTTTTCATACATACAGGAACTAGACTGAACAGGCTTAATAGGGACGTTTGAACTCTGATGCAAATGGTATCAGTTTTATAGTTATCAGTTTAGTTTTAAAGCATTTTACTGCTCTTTAACAGCAGTTAATACACATACTGTTATGACACTCAAGAAATTACAACATACAGCTTTTTCTGAACAAATAGTTGGGGGAAGGGCAGTTACTGGATAAGGCAGCTGACTGACTCAAGATTAACCTAGTTCATGAGGGAAAATTTCACAAACAGAACTAGGGTGACCAGATGTCCCGATTTTTGGGTCTTTTTCTTATATAGGCTCCTATTACCCCCCATCCCCATCCTGATTTTTCACATTTGCTGTCTGGTCACCCTAAACAGAACTATCAAAATATAATATCATCCAAGCCTAATGGTGCCTTACTTAACGACTTGTGACTCGGGTCACAATTCAGATTCAGGTCATTACGCTGGACAAGAAGTGACCTGCTTGACTCCAAGCAGAGTGGAAGTTGCAACTAGCACAGAGACAGTCAGGCTACGGCACAGAGGAACTGGGTGTCTTGTGTCTAAGAATCAAATATTTTATTGTCTGAAGAAAGTCTGGTTGTTTACTGAGGAACAAAAGAGGATGTGGGCAAAAGGTCTAAGCAGAAATTTAAAAAAGCTAGATATTTACATAGCTGGTCTGATATTGTAAACAAAATATGGGCGGGGAATCTAATTATCCAAATTTGTACATTTAAATAAACACAGTGGGGGTCTCATCTAAATGTGTGACAGTTACAGCTTTCTACAAATGTTTTTAAGATGAATAGGGACAACCCTGTGAACACTAACTATGACATCGATAGGACTACTTACATGCCTAAAATATCAAATTTACCAAAACCCACAAATTTACACACTTTTTTGGAAGTGCTTTTTAAAAAAATATATAAACATACCACTTACTAAAACAGATAAGAAATTTAAGTTACATTTGAAAAATGAACTTTTCTACATAACATTCTACCTTACGATGGTCTTCAATGCAGCTGGCTTATTGCACATCTTGCAATATGCATATCCTGAAGTACCACTATAGATCAGTTACTGCCCTAGCTGGTTTCAGAGTGGTAGCCATGTTAGTCTGTATCAGCAAAAGGTAGGAGGAGTACTTGTGGCACCTTAGAGACTAACAAATTTATTTGAGCATAAGCTTTCATGAGCTAAAACCCACTTCATCGGATGCATACAGTGGAAAATACAATAGGAAGATATATATACACAGAAAACATGAAAAAATGGGTGTTGCCATACCAACTCTAACAAGACTAATCAATTAAGGTGGGCTATTATCAGCAGGAGAAAAAAAACTGTAGTGATAAATCAGGATGGCCCATATCAAACAGTTGACAAGAAGGTGTGAGTAACAGTAGGGGAAAAATTAGCCTGGGGAAATAGTATCCAGTTTGCAAATTAATTCCAGTTCTGATTGTCTGGCTATGTAGACTCTCCCCTAAGGCCCTACGCTACCAGCACTCCTAGCTATCTTCGAGACACCACTGACTTCCTGAGGAAACTACAATCCATTGGTGATCTTCCAGAAAACACAATCCTGGCCACTATGGATGCAGAAGCCCTCTACACCAATATTCCACACAAAGATGGACTACAAGCCGTCAGGAACAGTAACCCCGATAATGTCACGGCAAACCTGGTGGCTGAACTTTGTGACTTTGTCCTCACCCACAACTATGTCACATTTGGGGACAATGTATACCTTCAAGTCAGCGGCACTGCTATGGGTACCCGCATGGCCCCACACTATGCCAACATTTTTATGGTTGACTTAGAAGAACATTTCCTCAGCTCTCGTCCCCTAATGCCCCATCTCTACTTGTGCTACATTGTGGACATCATCATCATCTGGACCCATGGAAAAGAAGCCCTTGAGGAATTCCACCATGATTTCAACAATTTCCACCCCATCAACCTCAGCCTGGACCAGTCCACACAAGAGATCCACTTCCTGGACACTACAGTGCTAATAAGCGATAGTCCCATAAACACCACCCTATACCGGAAACCTACTGACCGCTATACTTGCCTACATGCCTCCAGCTTTCATCCAGAACACATCACACGATCCATTGTCTACAGCCAAGCTCTAAGATACAACTGCATTTGCTCCAATCCCTCAGACAAACACCTACACGACCTCTCTCAAGCCTTCTTAAAATTACAATACTCACCTGCTGAAGTGAAGAAACAGATTATCACCCAGAAATCACCTACTCCAGGACAGGCCCAACAAAGAAAGTAATAGAACGCCACTAGCTGTCACCTTCAGCCCCCAACTAAAACCTCTCCAGCGCATCATCAAGGATCTACAACCTATCCTAGAAAATGAACCCTCACTCTCACAGATCTTGGGAGACAGGCCAGTCCTCGCTTACAGACAGCCCCCCAACTTGAAGCAAATACTTGCCAGCAACCACACAGCACACAACAAAAACACTAATCCAGGAACCTATCCTTGCAACCAAGCCCGTTGCCAACTCTGTCCACATATCTATTCAAGGGACACCATCATAGGACCTAATCACATCAGCCACACGTTCAGAGGCTCATTCACCTGCACATCTACCAATGTGATACATGCCATTGTGTGCCAACAATGCCCCTCTGCCATGTACATTGGCCAAACTGGACAGTCTCTACGCAAAAGAATAAATGGACACAAATCAGATGAATTATAACATTCAAAAACCAGTTGGAGAACACTTCAACCTCCCTGGTCACTCAATTAAAGACCTAAAAGTCGCAATTCTTCAACAACAAATACTTCAAAAACAGACTCCAATGAGAACTGAAGAACTGGAATTAATTTGCAAACTGGACACCATTAAATTAGGCTTGAATAAAGACTGGGAGTGGATGGGTCATTACACAAAGTAAAAACTATTTCCCCATGCTAATTTTTCCCCTACTGTTACTCACACCTTCTTGTCAACTGTTTGAAATGGGCCATCTTGATTATCACTACAAAAGTTTTTTTTCCTCCTGCTGATAATGTGTGTGAGTGTGTGTGTATATATATATATATCTATATATATATATCTTCCTACTGTATTTTCCACTGCATGCATCCGATGAAGTGGGTTTTAGCCCACGAAAGCTTATGCCCAAATAAATGTTAGTCTCCAAAGTGCCACAAGTACTCCTCGTTCTTTTTGCCCTAGCTGAACATCTTTATTTCAAAAAACAAGTCTACTATTACAAATAGAACCTAATCATATTTAGATAGAAAGTTATCCATGTTGGCAATTACATCATAATGTGATCACAGACAGGGGATGCAATTGCATTGTTTCCTGATGTCACTACACATTTCACTGCTTGTAATCTTTAAGAATTCATGTTGCTTTATGCAAACACATTTTTCATAAATTATGAGGATTCTCATGTATTAAGGAATTGTATTTTCCAATTCATTTTTGTATGATATCTTGTGAATGCTAAAAGTCCAGCTGTAATATGGGAATGGGGGGGAAGGAGAGGATGCTTCTAGAGAGGAAAGATGAAGGATAGTTTCCCTCAGCTCTCTATATTGTAGCAGCATGTTTTGAGGACTGTTACATTAGGTTGCTTCACTCCTCAAGATACTATTCTTTTAGCAGACTCAAGTTCTTTCAGAGAATATATAGGTGTAAACAGAACAGGAAATTCTGGAGATAGAGGAACTAATTTTTCTTAACGTACAGAAGAAAATCCAAAGAACTCCGATTAAACAAATATGCTCATTAATCTTAATACTAGAACATTTTTCTCCAAATGTCTTGAGGAAAGCTCCCAAAGGCTCAACATACTTTCTCAGGCAGCCACAAGGAGATACAATGTCAACTGGTCATCCAACTTGTCAAAACACCTTTTAGGGAATCCCAAATCCACCCACCTTCTACCATTCAGTGAATTAGAGTACATTTCCTCCCAATCTCAAGAGACATACCCTTTGTCTCTCCACAAACTGAACTCCAGGGAAGTTATTCCAGTTCTAGATATTCAGGTAAGGGCCTTATCCATTTTCTTTTGTCACATTCAAATTAACTTGTGGGAGGAGTTTCTGCAGCAATCAAGGAGGAGAGGTGGGGAAGTCAGAAAAGAATCCTCCACAGGTTGCAGCAGAGCCATGTCTGACATCTTACTGCCGTCATTTGCACTCCAACAGGCTCTGGGTCTGCTCAGCTAGACCTCCTCCTAACCCAGCATGGGTAATGACACACTGATCTGCATGGGCTTGAATCTACTTGCTAAGTCACTATCTGAAGATGATATCACCGTTTCCCAATATTGATTCCCTCTGAGACACCCCAGTCTTATTTGTTCTGTTCTTGGAAGCAGGGCAATGAAACAGAAATATTCACTGTGTTTTCCAGATCTTGGAGGCACAGAATTGGTGTGACCCATTAGTTTAGTACTTATATTACTTGCATTTATTTTTACAAATTTAGATGGGCTTTTTATGTTCCTCTGGGATCCATTTAAGAGGCCAAATCAAGAGACCTAGCCTACAAAGTGTTTTAGCTCTCTAAATTACTCCTTCAGGCCCAAAGGGTAGGTCTATACAGCGAAGAAATGGGCTTGGGCTCCAGCCTGAGCCCGGAAGTCTACACAGCAGTGAAACAACCCCACGAACCTGAGTCGACTGGCATGGGCTAACCGTGAGTTTTTCTTTGCTGGGTAGACACACCCAAAGAGCCTGTGGGGAAAAAAAATAGATATATAGGTTTATTTGCTCAAAATAATTTCAGATATCAATTAAACACAATCCAGACCACAAGCTTCTTATCAATAAAATGTTTAAGGGCTTTGAACTAAAGTTACAAGACAATTATGGAAGCATAGGGTATGAAAATAAGGAATCAGTACTCAAGTTTCAATACAGAACTACAGAGTTGAGATGTGTGGCTGAGAGCCTTGAAAAGCAAGGAACATTGCTTTTCTGAATAAAGTCACTTAAGGAATGTGACTTTCATCAGGCAAATGGTGTAAGGGGAGGGAGTTGTAAATAGTAGGAAAGAAAAGTTGAGGTATTGCTTTCAGGATGAATTATAACAGTTTTGGTAAGCAATGAATTCCAGTCTGACACACAGCTATATCAAGATGCATGAATTATTATATTAAGAGGTAGTATGAATGATCTTGATATATTACTGCTCTGCAACCTTCCAACTCAGCTTGACCAGGCACCTGCCCCACATATACTTTAATCATGTTTATTGGGAGATTTTACAGTGATGTACAATAGATACTGGAAGTGTGTACTAAGACAGGAGATTGCCTATACCTGTTTGGAGTGGGGATGAGGCACAGATGATAAAACTGGTTTCAGCAGACGACACAGGTTGGGCCTCCTCACCTGTAAGCATTTTAGGGCTGAGTTCTGGTCTATATTTTTATAGCTACTAGTAAGTTCTGGATGTTATATGAAGTAAAGTAATAAAGACATGATTTTAACGGAATTAAGAAAATTGTTCCCTGTAAGTGAGGAGGGGCTTGTCTAAGTTATAGCAGCCACTTTTTTAGATCAGGAAAGCAAACTTTCATTCTGCCATATGGGAACTGACGATCTCTTAAAAATAGATCCTAGGCTTAATTCTATGTAACAAAGATTTTGTACTATTTGACTGGGTTAGTGTTTAGTACCTTTCATTGCTGTATATTTCTGTAACTTCACCAATAGCCATCTGCTTTTTTATTTTGCCAACATATTGGTCACTGAAGTTAAACAAAAAGTTTTAAACCAGACTACTGCTGCTTCCTCTCTCAATTTCTTAGTATTTAGTCTCTTGTGGTATCACCATTCCACTAGTTATCCCATCACAGACCTGCTACCTTGACTGGAAGCTAGTTCGTAATTTAAGACAGTGCGGGTAGGGAGGGAAATCTTATCTGCTGTACTTAGTGAAAAAAAATGAGACTACATATATGCAGGGAACAGAAATGCTGAGTAAGATTCCATTGAGAAGTTAGATAGCCCAAAGTGTCCCAAGGTGGCTACCCAAAAGTCAGCAGACACATGAAAAACTGACTGTGCATGGTCACAAGTCTGATGAAGCTGGCATTAGAACTCAGGGGTTCTTAGCTCCCAGTCTAGTGTGCTACCACATTATCTTCTATAGATCTTTTCCTCCAGCAGTGGGACCAGAACAGGAAGATACTTGCAACCAGATCCCACAGCAAACACTACAAATTGTAAGGCCACCCAGAAGCATATTTCCCAGCTTCACTCAAAAATAAAGGAAAACATGAAACTGATGCCTCACTGTGCAGCACAAAATCATTCTCCAGTTTGTGGGGAGAACTTAATGGGAAAAGGTTAACCACAATAAAGATATAAAGATGAGGCTAACATATTCTCTTCTAACAAAAATCCTAAGTATTTGCGCTGTTTGATGTGTTTAATATGACAAGGCCCATTATTGCTAGAGAATGAATGAATATTAAAAAGTTGAAGATGGCCCTTCAAGGTCTTCAGTGTAAATAAAGAGTGAATGAGTTTATTTAGCTCTAATCTCACTATCTTTAGTGAGCAAAAGGAAAGATAGGGTCAAAGGTCAAAGTGATAGCAAAAGGCTTCTACTACTGCAATGGAATTTTATTCTACCACTGAACTCAGTTATTACTAACAGACAAAAACAGCTAGTCTGAAACAAGAGTTGCAAGTATTCTGCAATTAAGTATTCTGCTTCAAAATGCTCTGCTGATTCTGAAAGTGACACTAGAGTGACAATGCAGGTAACTGGCATTCTTATGCTAATTATTACTCTGTGATGATGACTGATGACACTCTGACAGCATAGTGTGCTGTTCTATTATAAGGGGTCTGTTAAAATGCATGATCTGATGTATGCAAAGACAGGGATCTGTGTACGGGAGGAGGGGCGCACTTAAAAGGTAAATGCACAATATATGTATTCTCTTTTCATTTGGTTTAGCACCATTTGGCTGATTAGGAACAATTAGCTCACAAATTTGATGTATACCCATCTTGCTCTGAAGAACTGTCAATAGAAATGTCTGAAATATGAAGCCATTTGTTATTCATTTTGTTTTTGTAAATAAACCATCATAAATAACATCTGTCAGTTACCACTGCAATGTCAACCACTACACAACTGATCTGAAACTGTTCTTTACACTACATACTAATGCACAGCTAAAACTCATTAGTCACTAGATTCTGATAGTTTTATGTGCCACAACAATAAATACATACTCTATTTTACTCACTGAATTTGCCTCAACTGACCACTATATCACTAGGCCAAGGAAGAATCTATTTGTCTCCATTTTCTTTCAGTGCCATTCTTGGTGGAGTGAGTGAGAATGCACATTGAAATGTAATTCAGACACTATGAAAGTATGTTCTATTTGACAAGTCAAAGATTCAAAAACATTTATTCACTTTCAACCACGGAAGCCCTTCTCACAGCTGCCTTATGTTTGAGCCATTTCAATAATTCCCCTTTGCAGTCTTCTCATGTAGCATGTATTCCTTTTGTGCAGCTATCTGACAGCAGTTTCAATTGCATTTGGCTAGAGCCCAATGGTTTGTACAGAGATGAACTGGACAAGATAGATCTGAGCTGTTTTTATAAAAACCAACAACAACAAAAAACTAAAGCCACAGAAATATGATGGCACCATGGTAAAGCAAATAAGTTGCGTCTGAAAATATTTCTCCCATCTCAAGAGGCAGTTTATTGAACGGAATGTGCTGGGGTCTATAGAGACCATCTTAACATGTTCAAATTCAGTATAGAGAACAAACACGTTTGAGCACCATTTTCAAACGCAGCTCATTTTTGAAGGGTTTACAGGATCTTCTACTTTACTGCCCCTCGGTAATCCTAATGTCGTCAGTAACTTTTTTTAAAAGAGTGGAAATATAAAGAAAAAAGTGTCAACCTTGGCAGGTGAGCTCTCTGACCTATTTTGACAGTAGTCTCAGTTTTCAGCCGTATTCTATACACCACTTGGGTGTGTGTTTTTTAAACCAATCTTTTCCCAATAAGAAAAGGAGAAAAGTTCAGCCATCTAAGACTTACAAACTGGGGCACACAGACCAATTTGCTTGTACTACCTTTTCTGGAATTTGTCAATCATTTGCCTAGAAATATTGATTAAAAAAATCCACCCAAATTCTCCTTCAAGTCAAGAGTTAAAAGAAAAGGATAGCTTATCGCTGAGGTAGAACATTTTAAATCACTGATAATAGTAAATTAAACTAGTTTAAACAATATACATTGATTTTAGCACTAGCATTATGCAGGTAAAAAGCAACTCTTCATAAATATGGTTTTCAAATTAAACCACAACATTGGTTACTTTATATAAGGGTAACAATTAAATATGTTAATACTATGTATAAAGACAAAGCAAGATAAGATATTCACATTTGATATTTTAGGCATTTACCAAGAAAAGCTCAGTTCATAGTCACAACCCAGATTTCCCTGCAGTTCCTGCTTTTCACCCTATTTTCCAGCTGGAATAAAGGATGCACAGATCAAATTACATGCCTTGGGGGAGTAGGAGTGAAGTAAAACAAAGGATGTATGTGTCTATATTGTTTTTTTCATTATACTTCCCACCAGTGCAACTACATTGGTGATAGCAACAGTGAGAATTCTACTGTAGACAAGTAGATATCCGAGAGTTGATCTTATTCCTCTATTCTAAACTCTGGAGAATGTGACATCCATCTAGGTATTGTTTAGGTAATGTGTCAAAATACTTAGAGACCAATTACTTGGCAAAACCTGTCATTTACAGCAATATGCAAAAAAGCACTGAATCAAATTAGGAATAGAATGAGGTTTCCCATTTAGAATAGTCAGGTTTTCAAAGAAACAAAGTTCATTTGTAACAGATAAGGGAAAGCCAGGTGTTCCAGTCCAGTATTTTGGAAGAAATTGTTCCATTACAAGATACCATTCTGTCCAGAAATACCCCAAACATTAAGAGAAGTGGTTGTCAATGATCACCTGTAATTTATGGAGAACTACACAGCAGTTCACAAGCATTAAACTGTTTGTCAACCAAGCAGTGAGGGATTTGGGTTTGGTGTGAATGGAGGTGGTTCCCTAAATGAACATCTAAAAAGTAGTCTGAAAAATGAAAGTTGGAAAGCCACTGAATTAAGATCATGGGAAACAATCCAGTTTCTTCTTCTTTCTTGTCACTTTCCTATTCTGGATCAGCAACTTTTATAGCCTTCTTCTAAAACACATATGCTCATATGCCAGATTGATCTCTTTGAGGTCGGCTCACGTCCAGTCCACATACCGAGTCTCTGGTCTCCTTCCATCCATGATCATTTCAAGAGCCATCCTACTGATACAGCTTTCAGATCTCTACTGGATGTGCCCAGAGCACAATAGCCTAGCCTCCCTCAGCTTGTCTTCAATTGAAGCAACCTGCATTAGGCATCTCACAACCTCATTTTATTTCCTATCTCAGAGCATTTGACCATCTCAACATCTTCATTTACACGATGGAGAGAATACTGGAAACAATCCAGTTTATTGTACAGATTTCTGTGAAGAAGGCCTAAATTCCACCAAGTTTGCAAGTGTTCAGATCTTAGCGGGTGTCTTATTTAGGTACATCTCAAATCATTAAACTAAATATAATTTCTCAATCAATTCGTTTAAGTAACTGAAGATATTTAATAAAGAGCAACTATAAGAACGGCCATACTGGGTCAGACCAAAGGTTCATCTAGCCCAGTATCCTGTCTTCTGACAGTGGCCAATGACAGGTGTCCCAGAGGGAAGAAACAGAACAGGTAATCATCAAGTGATCCACCACCTGGCACCCATTCCCAGCTTCTGGCAAACAGAGGCTAGGGACACTATTCCTGCCCATCCCGGCTAATAGCCACTGATGGACCTATCCTCCAGGAACTTATCTAGCTCTTTTTTGAACCCTGTTATAGTCTTGGCCTTCACAACATCCCCTGCCAAGGAGGTCCACAGACTGTGCGTTGTGTGAAAAAATACTTCCTTTTGTTTGTTTTAAACCTGCTGCCTATTAATTTTGCCCCCCCACCCAGTTCTTGTATTATGAGAAGGAGTAAACACTTTCTTATTTACTTTCTCCAAACCAGTCATGATTTTATAGACCTCTATCGTATCCTCCCCTTTAGTTGTCTCTTTTCCAAGCTGAAAAGTCCCAGTCTTATTATTCTCCTCATATCCAAAGCGTTCCATATCCCTAATCATTTTTGTTGTCCTTTTCTGAACCTTTTCCAATTCCAATATATCTTTTTTGAGATGGGGTGAGCACATCTGCACACAGCATTCAAGATGTGGGCGTACCATGGATTCATATAGAGGCAATATGATATTTTCTATCTTATTATATATCCCTTAATGATTCACAACATTCTGTTAGTTTTTTTGACTGCCGCTTCACAGTGAGTGGATGTTTTCAGAGAACTATCCACAATGACTCTAAGATCTCTTTCTTGAGTGGTAACAGCTAATTTAGACCCCATCATTTTATATGTATAGTTGGGATTATATTTTCCAATATATTTTACAGACAACCCCCCAACCTAAAGCAAATACTCACCAGCAACCACACATCACTGAACAAAACCACTAACCCAGGAACCTATCCTTGTAACAAACCCCGATGTCAACTCTGTCCACATATCTATTCCAGTGACATCATCATAGGACCTAATCACATCAGCCATACCATCAGGGGCTCGTTCACCTGCACATCTACCAATGTGATATATGCCATCATGTGCCAGCAATGCCCCTCTGCCATGTACATTGGCCAAACCGGACAGTCTCTACGCAAAAGAATTAATGGACACAAATCTGACATCAGGAATCAAAATACTCAAAAACCAGTGGGAGAACACTTTAACCTGTCTGGTCATTCAGTGACAGACCTGCGGGTGGCTATATTACAACAGAAAAACTTCAAAAACAGACTCCAACGAGAAACTGCTGAGCTAGAATTGATATGCAAACTAGACACAATCAACTCCGGTTTAAATAAGGACTGGGAATGGTTGGGCCATTACAAACATTGAAATCTATCTCCCCTTGTAAGTATTCTCACACTTGTTATCTAACTGTCTGTCTGTGCTGGGCTAGCTTGATTATCACTTCAAAAGTTTTTTTCTCTTAATTAATTGGCCTCTCAGAGGTGGTAAGACAACTCCCACCTGTTTATGCTCTCTGTATGTGTGTATATATATCTCCTCAATATATGTTCCATTCTATATGCATCCGAAGAAGTGGGCTATAGTCCACGAAAGCTTATGCTCTAATAAATTTGTTAGTCTCTAAGGTGCCACAAGTCCTCCTGTTCTTCTATTTTCCAATAGTGAGCTTAGTTATTGGATGCCTTGTTACCAAGGAAACAGAATGTCTATTCCATGAGAGAATGTGTTGACCACTGGTTTTTATTTTGCAAGTTCCCTGCTTGCAGGAGTCAGCCAGAAAGTGGAAAAAAAACAAAAAAATACAAGATCAGAAGTCACATCAGCAGGCTTCCAGATTGCTCAAGAGTTGGAAAAATACAGCGGTTGGCTCCTTCACATTTTTATGAAAACAGGGGAAAAAGTCAGCCCTCCACTGAAGACCAAATTAGCTGCACAAAACAAGAGACTGCCACTGACAAGACTGAGCGTGTAGCGCTCCTTTACAAGATATAAACATTAACACTTTCCATCTTCAGACTATCAATTGATCCCTCTGGGACACCTATCCTACAGGGGGGTAAATCCATAGCATACTGCCTCTCTCCCACTCCAAGAAGGCAAAGCGCAACAAACCTGACCTGTAGGCAAGAAGCATTTAACAAATTGGCAGCCAAGGATGGGGGAAAGCTCGCTTGCTCCCATTTCTCAGGAATGCTGCTAATCCTCCTCCACTGATCAACCTTGTGTTTCTGGAGAGCTGCAATCTCCTTCACCAGATTTTTTGCCCCTCCTTTTGGCACGACTGATTGTTTAATTTTCAGTTTATTCCACTCCTTTGTTTTCTTCCTCCTTGAAGAATAGAAATCAGCTGAAGGTGCTTGTTTTGGGAAATGGATCCTTAAAGATTTCTCCCTCCAGTTACATATCAGACAAAAGAGAAACAGCCCCATAGTACAGCTTTGGGATTAAAAAAAGAAATAGATCACTAATTACTTAGTAAATTCACTGACACATCCCAGTCAACCTCAGATTCATAATCCTGATTGCCAGTAAAGTTAATCTAGCAAAGGGAAGGGAATGATCATAGGGGGCTGCATGATGCTTAGTGAGGCCATTTATCTAGTGGTTAGAGCAGAGGCCTAGATTATATTTCCAAATTAGGTTAATTAGACATATTTTAACTGCTCTGCACATCAGTTTCTTTCCCTGTAAACTGAAGAGGACTTCTAATACATACCCAATCTTTGTAAAAAAAAAAAAAAAAAAAAAACCCACAAGATTCTCAGATTAAGTGTCTAAATTATGTTGTATTCCACAGACAGTGTCAAGGGTATGCTCCCCAACCCCTCAGAATCAGTAGCATGCTCTGCTCATGGAGTACAAGGCAATAGCACATCCATAGACTAGGAACTGTCCAAAGAAGATCCTTTAACCTGGATAGGCCCCTTAAGCAGTTCAGCAGCCTACTTTCTATATTAGTAAATGTGTTGAGTTTAATGCTAACAAGATAAAACCTTGGAAGTTTTGTATGCGCACACACATGGTTTTTCTTAGGTGCTCTACACCAGAACAGAGGATATATATCCAAAACATGGAGTGTAATGAGAAGTTATCAGGCTTAACTACATTATGCTGCAGTATTTGACAGCAGAAACAATAAGTATCTAGTATTTCAGACAATACAAATGGGACAATTTGTCTTTGTTCCTCATACCACATGCTCCAACATAACTCTCAGCAGACCCATAACAATAGCATTTATAGTCTATGAAAGCCTAATAAAAGTATTAGAAAATGCTTTCATACTACTGCAGGAGAGTGACTAAGATCCTCACTCATTCATCGTTTTACTGGTAGACTCAGGTACACAGTATCCATAGGAAGACTGGGGTTTTGCCATTGTAAGTTTTCTAAAATCCACTAATGCAACTAAAAGTAACTTACAGTTTCATTACTATAGAAACGCAGAGGTCCAGAAATAGTTTTGTTTAACTTTTATATCACAGCTGCTTTAAAAGTTATCAGCTTTCTGATACAGCAGTTTGGCCACGTTTGTTTTGTCTCAGTCAATGGTGGAAGGGTCAATTGGTAAGACTTGACCCTCACCATAAACCTGTATTTATCTAGGTTGCCAACACTGCTGAGTTTGCCAACATCTTAGAAGACAGTTTTTTCTCTTTGCTTTTTTATTTTAAAGGAAGAATATCCTGTTTTATTGTATTAATTCACTGATATAATAAAAATTACTTAAAAAATAATCAACTGTTGCTTTTACAAAAGTAGGTGTTCAGTTGGTTTTAACTCAGCATAACGAAGCGACAGCATGAAATCTGCCCTTGGCTGGAACTCAAACCTCTGCCTATCTACCACTAATAGGACAAGATTACAGATTCTAATAAGCACTCCAATAGATTGACTTTCACACTGGTTGTGTCTTCTTCAGTGAGAGCCCAAATGACTTTCCTCTTATTATCTCTATGTATACTGCCAGAATAGCAGCTGGCTTTAATATATTTTTGCCATCTGTCCTAAAGATATGAGATGACCAATATGTTGCCAACCCATGACTTTATCATGTCTCAATATTTGTTGTTTCTTAAAGCCCCAGATCCTGGATTCAGATAATTAGGTGAGAATTGCAGTTTTCAATTTAGAAAAAAATGTCTAGCCCTCACGGTTGCAGAGAAGAGTTTGGAAATGTAATCCAACTGTTAACAAATGGCTCAAAAATCAAAAGGCAAATTAAAGCGCCCAAACATTATTATGGACTTAAAAAACACAAATTTAAGCAAACCTCATGGTGATTTTTGGGGGCCTGACTCATGATTTTTGAACACTTGGAATTGGCAATGTTAGATAAACTTGGAAGTGGCTATTCAAAATAACGACTGACCTGTAAGGAGTAATATGCCTGCAGCTCACCTTTAGTTAATTTTAAGATTCGCCTCCAACCCCCCAAATACTACTTTTTACATACAGTTGTGATACCGATGAAAGGTTTTGTCTCAAAAAAGCAGTGCTCTGGTTATGGCAGGCTCTCTCTCCTTCCCTCCCCCGTCACCCCACGAAGCCCATCACAGTTAGTGTACTGTAATCATTTTCTCCTCCAGATTTTCCTTTTAACCTGAATATTTTGAAAATACTATCTTATAGATTTTCTGGAGTCCAATTCAATCAAAATAGGTCATCATCAAAACTATAAACTAATACAATTCATGCAAAGACAACAGTTTTCTTTTCTGATTATTTGTGTAGCAAACAAATCTTGTAATTATGCTAGATTTCCAGGTAGGAGTGATAATATTGCTACTCCATTTCCATAGTTACTCTTGTTAACTTCTGTACAACTACATAGCCAGACTTACTTGGAAGCTTGCTGTTATATCCATTACTTCTTTCACTGTGTACTTACATATGTCAACATTTTATTAGTATTTGTTGACTACTCATGCACATTTAGAATTAATGTTTTTCTGCTCCCTGTTGGCATTTAGTAGCATCATTTGTACATGCCATCTCAAGAACAATGCCAAACATGCTCAGAACCACCATTCTGATTCTCTGTGCACAACATGCCTATTAGTTTCAGTTTTGGCTATGCTGCTCCTGTTACCGACAGACATCCCTCTTGAGTGCCTGGGAAAGGGCATGCACCAAAGTAGAAACTTACTATGGGAAGTGGTTTCAAGGGCATCAAAAACTGAAAAGAAAATATTTATCCCTTATTCTTTTCATCTATAATAATCAGAGGTTACTGTTACAAAATTGATTTTAATTGGACTCTGCATGATTGGATACTTTTGCTGAACTAAGGTAATAATTTGATCCAAAATGTTATTGACTGATAAGCCTCAGGGTCACTTCAGAACTACACTTATGCAAGCTAATAAGCTAAAAGATATTGGTGGATCCCCACTGAAGTAATGTTGATGCCTGTTAAGCAGTTTAAAATGTTATTAAAGGTAAACAACATGATTCATCAATGGACAATGAACCACTTAGCAAATAATTATGTCTCAGAACATTATTATACCATCATTTACTCAGGTATTATTATATTGTCATTCACTCTAAACCATAGAATGGACTGTCAAAACAATAACATCAATGCCTATAGAAGTGTTGACCAAACAATACAGTCAACCAATAAATAGTGGTACTTACAAAGATTCCAGTAACTGTGGGTGGGGGAAACTAAAATGACTATTCAACACTGATTGCTATTCTTCTGGAGGGAGGGAAGTGTTTCTTTCTGTAAAGCCTCCTGAACATTAATTATTTGCTATCAACTACTTTACCGGGTGTGAAACTGTCAATGTCACTAAATCACCATATAAGGGTCATGAGATGGCATTAAAGAGACCCTGTGACACACTGTGATCCAAGTCAACTTGCTTGAAAATATAAACATCCCTGTTTATAACATCCATGGCACAAAGAGAAAATAAAAGACACAATCCCAGAGCAATACCAGCTAGGCTTGTGCTCAAACACCATCTAACTAGATAATTACAGTAACTCCTCATTTCCTGTTAACACTGTTTCGTTATTAGGTTGCTGATCTATTGGAGAACATAATCGTTTAAAGTCGTGCAATCATCATTGGTGAGTACAGCATTAAATTGTTTTAAATGATTTAAAACTTATACTGTATATGTATATCATGACCTGCCCAAGGTCCCACAGGAAGACACTGGTGGAGCCAAGAATGAATCCAGATCACCCAAGACCTTAACCACAAGATCATCCTTCCCTTATTGCAGGGGTTCTCAAACTGGGGGTCAGGACCCCTCAAGAAGTTACAAGGTTATTATGTGGGGGGGGCGGTCACAAGCTGTCAGCCTACACCCCAAACCTCACTTTGTATCCAGCATTTATAATGGTGTTAAATATATATTTAAAAAGTGTTTTTTAGTTTATAAGGGGGAGGGGCGCCACACTCAGAGGCTTGGTGTGTGAAAGGGGTCACCAGTACAAAAGTTTGAGAATCACTGTCTTATTGGCAGGACATCCCCCAACGCCCTCTGGGCCTGAAACCCTTGTGGGAGGCCACCAGGGACTCCTCCCACGGGTGAAGCTGCGGTGACTGGGGACCGCTCCTACAGGGCGCTGCGGACGGCACCCAGGCTCCTACCCCTCAACTCTGACTCTACAGGCTGCCCCGGACGGCGAGTTTTTAGATCCCTTCTAGTCTCACAGCCTGATAGCTCCAGGGTCTCCCCCACGCGCCCTGGAGCAGCGAGACACTGCCATTCTCACACTCACCCAGCACGCAGAGCGAAACGGCGGCGCTCCGTCGGACTGTTAAACGCTTCCGGGAAAAGGCGACACCGTAACAACAGACACACCCATTGGCTTCATAGGCCCCGCCTTCTTCGCATGCTATTGGAGCGTAAGCCTCTTTTCTCCCGACCTCTCATTGGTTCGCTTCCGTGTCGCTCAAGTAGGGTTGCTGCGGCGTTCCAAATCTCGGCTCCTCTCTTCGATCTGCCCCTCCCCGCACCTGGTGCGGCTCTTCCGTTCTTAGCGCTCTCCTCCCCGCACGGAACTCCGCTCCGCTCCGCTTACCTCAGCTCTCTCCCCCCCTAGCTCCTCCCCCAACGGCTCTCCCCTCTCCCCGTAGCAGTTCCCGCCCTTGTGGGCCTTGGTGATGGACCCAGGACAGGGGTTACCTGGGGGTGGCGGCCCCTAGCCCAACAGCCCTGCTCAGGTGCCCTCTTGTTTGGGAGGGTGGGGGTTGCAAAGCACAGGCAGATGGAGCATGGCTGGTGGGAGTCACCTCACCTCTCTGTGCTGACTAACTTTGACTGCGGGGAAGTTTGTTCAGGTGTGATGTGCTCCAGGCCTAATTGTCCATTGCAGGATGCCCCTTCTATGCCCCTCAGCATGCAGATATGGCCCTTCAGGGCTCTACTCACCTGCCATACTCCCCTCAGTGGCATGTGGCCAGGGTGGCTGTGGTCCAGCTAGTCTCACTTGCCAGAAAGGCTCTTTGCATCCCCCAGCCACATTTGAGGAGCCCTGAACTTACTTTGAGCTGGGTGCTGGGCAGGACCCCGGTTTATCCCAGAATGGGGAAATAAAGAGGGGGCTTTGTCCTCAGTTACTTGGTCAAACGCAGCATGGCCAGAACTGATAATCCCTTCATGATTCTACGGGGAACTGCAGGTTTAAACAAGGATGGGGTCAACTCAGCCGTTCACCTGCCCACACTGAAATAGTGACTCAAGGAATTTACCATGTGGGGCTTTCAAACAAGATCTTAAACACTTAGGTTCTGCCTGCTTTTCTGGGCAGATAATGGCAGTAGCATGGCTTCAGCGGAACCTCAGTTGTAAATTCAAACGGCCTTCTGGCGGAGCCTCCAGGAGAAGGTAGTAGTAGAAACACTGACTGCTCTCTCTGAGGGCTAATACCTATCCCGTGAGGATAAATCAAGCCCAGTATATAGACTCATAGACTTTAAGGTCAGAAGGGACCATTATGATCATCTGGTCTGACCCCCTGCACGCTGCAGGCCATAAAACCATCCCCGCCCCTTCCCTGGACTCTGCTGCTGAAGTCCCCAATCCTGTTATTAGTGACTTCAATCGGCAGAGACCCTCCTGCTAGAGATCCCTGCCCCATGCTGCGGAGGAAGGCGAAAAACCTCCAGAGGCTCAGCCAATCTGCCCTGGAGGAAAATTCCTTCCCGACCCCAAATATGGCGATCAGTAAGACCCCGAGCATATAGGCAAGAGTCTCCATCCTGACCCCTTTTAGCCATTATGCTATTTACCTACCATTGCTTGGTTTTTCTTGACAACTATGTTTTACCATTAAACCATTCCCTCCATAAACTTATCTAACTTAATCTTAAAGCCAGACAAGTCCCTCGCCCCCACCGTTTCCCTCGGAAGGCCGTTCCAATATTTCACCCCTCTAACGGTCAGAAACCTTCGTCTAATTTCAAGCCTGAACTTCCCCACGGCCAGTTTATATCCATTCGTTCTCGTATCCACGTTAGTACTAAGCTGGAATAATTCATCTCCCTCCCTTGTATTAATCCCTCTAATATATTTAAAGATAGCAATCATATCACCCCTCAGCCTTCGCTTGGTCAGACTAAACAACCCAAGCTCCTCTAGTCTCCTTTCATACGACAGGTTTTCCATTCCTCTGATCATCCTAGTGGCCCTTCTCTGCACCCGTTCCAGTTTGAGTTCATCTTTTTTAAACATGGGAGACCAGAACTGCACACAGTACTCCAAATGAGGTCTCACCAGCGCCTTGTACAACGGAAGCAGGACCTCCTTATCCCTACTAGATATACCTCGCCTAATGCATCCCAAGACAGCATTGGCTTTTTTCACCGCCACGTCACACTGTCGACTCATAGTCATCCTGCGGTATGAAAGGTATATAGAAGGTATGAAAACCGTTCTTTAATATGAAGCACTATGAAAGGAAAAGAACTTCCAAAATAGCAAGAGCTATTCATGCTATTAGATCTAAACCAGGATGTTAGGCTGATATCCACAATAAAACTTCAACATGCATAAATGTAGAGAAAAATAAATTTCAGTTTTGAGTTTCCAAGATGTTATTAAACACAGCTTTCCAAATTTAACATAAGGCAAGTTACACAAGTCTATCGATCTGCATGACTCTGCAGCTGATTAGTTAATTGTACAGTTTTTGAAGTCAAGGAGAGGTGAGAGCATACAGTGCCTGACAGCAGTTACACAGTAATGTGCAGCATTAAGGCCAAAGATTGTTTAGAAAAATCTATTGCATTCCACTAGGTTTTATTTAACACATTTATAGGCGATCTAGAAGATCATTTTGACATTAAGCAGAAGAAATCTCTATTGGGAAGTAATGTCTTAGAAAATGCTTTAGAATGGTTGATTAGAGTACAGTAAAACATGTCATAAGCTATCACTCAAGAGACCAACCATATTGGTTGTTTACCAGAGGTGGATCTATAATAAAGGACAAATAAAATATGCTGAGATACTTTAAGGTGGTCTTTTAAGACAGGAGGTTTCTTAATAAGGATGGTAGTTTGAATAGGTTTGAATGTAATTTGAATGAACTGTGTTCCATGGAAACTTGATATGTTGTCTTTGTGATAGTTTGGTCATGTTTTTCTATTTTAGCATTTTGGTGTGGTATCCCTTCCCATAATAAGACTATGTTTTTGTAAGATGCTAATAAGGTCTTTTAGTTAAGGAATCTAGGGCAGCAGTTCTTTCTTGCTGAAAGTATTTAACCAAATTAGAAATGCTTCTTTGCTTGATACCTATTAAACATCCTCTGATGTTAAGGCTCTGCATGTCTTCAGTAGAAGTTGCATCCCTGGAGAAGAGGAAGTGGCAAATTCTCTATGGTTTGAGAATGTAGATAACTGTGTTGGCTTTCACTGATAAGCCACATATTTGCCTGTTTTCTATATGTTTGAGAAATTTGATTAGTTTTACTAAAAAGAAGAACAGGAGGACTTGTGGCACCTTAGAGACTAACAAATTTATTAGAGCATAAGCTTTCGTGGACTACAGCCCACTTCTTCGGATGCTCTAATAAATTTGTTAGTCTCTAAGGTGCCACAAGTCCTCCTGTTCTTCTTTTTGCGGATACAGACTAACACGGCTGCTACTCTGAAACCTTTCATTAGTTTTACTGTGGCATTTGAAGACTTTGTTTAAGGAGGTTTCCCAAAAGCAGACCATTAAGGGGTAGCTAGATTTTAGGGTGACCAGACAGCAAATGTGAAAAATCAGGATGGGGGTGGAGGGAAATGGGAGCATATATAAGAAAAAGACCCCAAAATATCCCTATAAAATCAGGACGTCTGGTCACCCTACTAGATTTAGTGGGGCTATTGCCCATTTAATCCCCTGCTTCTACTTCCTGTGCCTATAGTATTTTCTTTTCTCCCTCAAAAGCCCTAGTTGCTATTATGTCCTTTGTTAACCTCCATCTTTTGAGGAACTGCATGTAGCTTCTATTATTAACCAAATTACAATAGTCCATTCTCAAGTGGATACTGATCACGTGTTTGTTTTGAGTGCATTCAGTGAAAGAAGTGGTAGAGATTCTGAGAAAGGGGTTCATAGGCCACTGGTGGTCTGTGAAGCACTTGCTGGTTGTCTACAGAACTGAATGGTCACATGGTACTGGCTCTTTCTGATTATTTCTAGATGTTTCATTACATTAAAAGAGCTAAAAGAATACATTATACTTTCCTAATTTTACAGTAACTGCCTATATGGAAAATTATAGCCACAACAGGGTTACATAATTGTGAATGTGAGGGGAAATGTTTCACACAACTGTGATTTAGAGAAGACATGGCCTATAGGCTGTTGTGAGGCTTCTGCTGAATATGTCACTTGACACTGATGGTTTGGTTAGATAGATCCTACAAGCACTATGTACATAAGTCCTACTGAAGCCAAGGGAAATTCCAGGCAGAGGGCTCTTACAGAATCAGGCCCATTATTTACTACAGAGTTTACCCATCGGCAAAGTTATAATTACACTGTTGTATCTCACAAGGGTTTTGTCAAGAAGACTGAGATTTTCAGAGGTGATTAGTGATTTTGGGTACCTCCATTTTGGGTTGCTCAGTTTGACAACAGGAAAAAAGGGCCTGATTTTCAGGGGGTGTCAGATTGAGGAAAAACCCGAAGATGTGATAAGTGAAATTTAAAGGCTTAACAAAAAAGGGCAAACAATCATAAATTTGTTTAAAAATCATAAATTTTTAAAAGACTGATTTTTGGCCCCTCTAAATATTTGAATGCTTGGACTTAGTGATGCTGAGTTTATGTATTATGCTGGTGCCATAAATCCTTGCACAACCCAATCCTATATCTTGGCACTCAAGTCTTTCATTGAAATCAATGCAGATTTGGGATATCTGAATGCATGATCAGGCTCCTGTTTGTTTGGCTGCTTGGACTTTGGGGCTAAAAGTTCTTGCTGTCCGGATGTCATGTTTCCTTTTCAGTTTGTTACATGTGCTTTAGAATCTGCAAAGTGCAAATCTATGGTGTTTCAGAAGGATTTTTAATACCATGTTCTGTTTTGATCTTTTGTTAATCACCATCGTATTTCAAGTGATTAAACAAATTAAAAGCATTAAATCATAATGTATTCCTAAACGGAATGGGACCAGTGAACTTCTCTCTCACTCCTAGGGGAGGTTAATTCCACTTTGACGGACACTCATGCTGTCCAATGCCAAACTGCGCTAGCAGCCAGTGACCAGACTAGAGGAACTTCACCAATGAGATAGTCGTTGCTGGGTTTAACAAAACAAAGATGCCCAATGGGAAAAATCATGGCTAGCGAGGACTGCGTCGTTTTGTTTGCTGACTGCAGACGGACAGCTGCGAACTAGGGGGCAAGAAGCAGCAGTGGCAGGACCATTTTCTGGATTTGGAGCACAATTCAGCTATTTTCCACCCCTATCTCCTCTGCTCCCAGCACAGACACACTAATCAGCCTTGCTGTCCTTAAAGGAGGGAGGGGAAACCTGAATTCCTGTTTCCATCACTCAGTATTTTTACCCCCCACCAAAGTTTTACTGATAAGAAAGGATTAACGCCCCCACCCTGTAATAGAGTTGGAAGGATGAATAACAGTACACGCTAAGTTACAAGATCCAACTGCGTCTCTGGTGGGCATCTTATCGAGGGTCTTTTTAAAAGGGCGTGGGGAAATTAGGCGTTATACAAACTTTACAGTTGACTGTTTAAATGTAAGCCCTAAGGGTGTGTGTGTGCACAAAACCCTTTAAAAATACATTATTCCTCAACCTCTTTTTTGGGGGGGGAAGTAGACTTTTGGGGAGGACTATAAGGAAGGTTGTTTCTCCGTGAGAGATGAAGAGCGCCAGACCCTGGATGTGGGAGTGGAAGACCCTATAGAAAGATAATGGCAGCAAGTTTATTTGTCTTTTAAAAAGAAGGAATCTTAACTGTGTTTTTTAAAAAGAAAAGCAGCAAAAAAGGTAAATGCAAAAAAGGGTTAAACACTCCTTCTCTTTCCTCCCTTTCTTTCGATAAAGAGGTTTTCTTGAATACCCTTTGTAAATGAAGAGGGAGAAATTTAGAGGTGGGAGGGAGGAAATTCAGCCCGAGTCGGATGCATCTAGTACGTTGGCTTGGTGGGTAAGAAGGGAATTGAATCTGAATCCGACGTACCCATTGTGATCTCTGGAGAGGAATTTATGAGTTGGGGGATGGAAGGAAATGCAATTTAAATCGAATGCACCTACAGCGTTTTCTCTGGGGTCGGGGAATGAGTGAGTAGCAGGCAGTGGTGATCTTAGAGATATTTTCTGTTTCTGGAAAATGAAAAGGGAGAGAGGAAGAGGTTGGTTGATCTACTGCCGATCAGTTGCTGAGTATTTTATTTAAGAGGGTTTGTTTGTTTGTTTTTTTGGTACACCCTCTTCCTTGTGATCCTGTGAAGCCAGAAGAGGCAAGGAAGATAAGCTGAGGACAGAAATAGAAGAAGAGATGGTGAGCAGATCATTGGGCTTGGGGGAGTGAATGGACTGTATCACAGTCTTGTATCACAGATCTTGTAGGGTGAAGAGAATTTAGGATGACTTTGCATCAGGGTTGCAGACTAGCTTTGTTTGCTTAAGGTTGCAGTTCAGGCTTGAAATAATACATATTTGTTTGTCCTGTGATATACAGCGAGGAGCTGATCTATGTGAATTGCTAAAATTACAAATAGCCACCACACACACATGCAAACGGTAAATAAACTAATACTGTGTTAATTCTGCAATATGATAGGCAGCTCTTGTCATAGAGGGAAGTCATTGCTCAGGTTATTTGTGGCGTGCATAGGAGATGAGCCTCTTGCTTTGTAGCAAAGAGCAAGCAAAACTAACCTTTTTATTTTAAATTGTGAAATGATTAAATCCTCTTACAATCTTACCAGCCAAAGGAATTATTTTTACTTTGCATTTTTCTCTGCCGTATTACTTTGCATAGTTATAAGCTAATGTTTCCAAAACTTGAGCAACTCTTTAAAATGTTCAGATCAAGCATATAAAAGGCAGAGACCATCTCTTTTCCTATATTGTATTGTATTAGCTGGATTCTTCTAAAACATTTATTTCTCAGTTTTTATAATGTACTTTTGTGCCTAATTATGGTGAACTCCAGTTTTTGTTCTTAACATGTTAAAAAAAAATACTAAGCTGAATTTTGCACAAGTCATGTCACTTCATGTTCCAATGATGTTTATTTTTTTCAAACATTGACTGCATGACCTCTACAAATTGGTGGATACATATTTTTTTCCTTAATGTAGTGAGGATTTTTTATGGTAAAATTCCTGATCCCAAGTGACAGAATATTGACATTGGCTGGTTGTATCTTCCTCTGGATGCAGTGCTGCAGTCTGCACCTATTTCAGCTTCTATTGATTTAAAGAGATATCTTACTTACAAAACTGTAGACATTCTGTATTGTGGAGGAATGGAACCTGACATTTTACTGTCTCTAAAAAATGTTAGAAGAAACTGGAATAAGGAAAAAATGCAGTTTCATATTGAGTCTGCTTTGGAGCAAATTAGGATTTGTTATATTAAACTAGCACTGCATATGTATGATGTCTGAAGAAATTGGAAGGCTGGATAATTCATAGTTTCTACAGGAAAACAACTTGTGATCTACGTTATGATCCCAATAATGCAAGATATTTAGATGGATGGTTGTTAAATTTATTTTAAGCAACATCTCTGTAAATGGTTGTCTGAAATATTTAAATTATATGCCCCATTAGGCAAATGGGTTTCTTTCCTCTGCCAGGCTAGGGGAATGTATTTGGTGGGCAAGGTTGAGAGGATCAGTACAGTTTGACTGTATAGTTATATCCCCATGTTTTGTCTAATGATGCTTAGGCTTTGTTT
Organism: Chrysemys picta bellii; assembly: GCF_011386835.1. NCBI lineage: Eukaryota > Metazoa > Chordata > Testudines > Emydidae > Chrysemys > Chrysemys picta. Next base: position 18,215,720 of record NC_088805.1, on the reverse strand, counting down.
TATTTGACATTGGTTGTTATCCCTACAAAGTTGCCTTTGCTGATTTGATATTATTATTACATGGTTCCTCTCAACATAAATAACTAAAGCAGTGGATTTAACCATAGATTTGACCTGATATTTAGAGGTAACTGATGAAAAATTGTTTCCCGTTGCTTGTGGTTTTCATCTGTTCATTCAAAATTGCTGCAGTGGAATTTTGTTTCAGTAATTCTTTATTATTGAAAGGACCAATAAGTTAGCAAAATGCAGAATTATTGACAGGATATAGAGTTTGTCAGTAGTGCACTGGGAGAGAGTAGAATGCTTCATTTTAGTTGTACTTTATATTTTGTACAAGCTATAATGAAGACTGGCGTTTTATCCTAGAAGTTCATATATATGCATATTACAGTTATATAAATGAAAGCATCTACATCTTATTTTATGTAATGCAATAAACACTATTTCTGCATTGTTTCTGGTAGATTTAAATTTGCATGTTAAACTGTATACTATCAGAAAACCTGTCAGAACTGTTGTAGTACCAGATTTATAATTTGCTGCTCTTAATATTTTATTATGTGGGTATAAATCATTGACGCAAATGCTGTAAACAAATGCCTTTATAGCTAAGAGTGAGACTACATTTAGCTTATCCCTTTCCAATTTAAGGGAAGTATGACAGCATGTTATACAGTGGATTGCTTTAGTAATAACTATCAGTGTAATCTCCAAAGCAGAAGTTCCAATCAAATATTGCACTCCTGCCTCTCTCATCTACATAGGAGATCAAGGGCCAAATTCTGTTATATTAGTATAGATTGGATTCAGTGATCACTCTGGGTTTACACCAGTCTCATTTAAAGTAGAATCTAGCTCCTAGTCTTTATTCTAAATTGACATCTCCATGCAGTTCAGAAGAGTCAGTGATCAAAGAATTTTATCTTCCTAACACAAAACTCTTAGGACACATGCAACTAGACAAATATTGTATTTTCTCCCAAAAATAGATAGAAATATGCTATTGCTATAATATTAAAAACAAGAAAAAAGATATCTTGAGGTATTCTCCTATTAAATGCCAGACTAGGTATGGTTTACATATGTCATGTAATCGATAAGTAAGGCTAAGATTTTGGCATGGGTAATTTTAGTCAAAGTAAGGGACAGGACATGGGCAATAAACAATAACTCATGGAAGCCAGAGCCCCACCGCTTGGGGCTGACAGCTGGAGCCCCGTCTCCCAGGACTTAAGTCGCGGAGGTCATGTAAAATCACGGACTCTGTGACCTCCGTGACCAACTCATAGCCTTATCAATAAGCACAACCATGTATCTCAGCTATCTTTGGAAAGCAGTAGAACTTGACCTGCTTATTAAAAATAGGTCTTTCCCTATCCATTTTAAAGAAGCCAAAATAAGTCTGAAAAACAGTGGCACATGCATTTCATTTTCTATTAGCCCTTTCCACTTCCTCGACAACCAAAACCAGACAAGCCACAAAACCCCTTCAGGGTTTTGGGGTTCTAACTTCTGTGATCTAGCTCAGGGATGAATCTGTGTGATATTCATAAGACTGGGATATTATTTAAATGAATCATATTCCTTTTGTTATCTATTTCTCTGCAATGTTTTAGGAGCAGGCAGCAAAATGTAGTAAGCTCCAATTTTTTGAAAGGCTGGCAGACAGCCATTTGGCAATCAGATTTTCACAAAGTGGCCTTTTGGTGTGCACAAATAGCTTATAATTTAATGTTAAATGAACAGCATCTATTACCCTTCATTGCTTTATAGACCTAGTTAGGACATGAGACAAAGTGTCTTTCATATAGTCTTGGTTACATTCATTAACTGCCATTATTTCACTGAAGTTTTCTACTTTGACCCACAAATATGCCTGGAAATGGTGGAGAGGAGAATGTGGAACCATGGGGAAAAGGAATGAGGGCCCTAAATTATTTTCATTTGTTATAAAGGACACTTTAGTTTTCTTAATCTAGTCACTGAATTCCTACTCCTACTAAGAACCAACTGAGTACAGCTTCTGGTAAGACTTGCCATTACTGGGAGTGTATCACTGTTGATACTATAGTGGTCAGCCTGTGAAAATAAATCTAACTACTGAAGGTGCTATCATACCACTAAACGTTGTGTATTTTGGCCTATCAACTTATCCATTTAAACTCATTATTGTAGTCTTAAATTATGTTCAAAAGGATTCAGGGTGCTCTCTTTGAACATATTTTCTCAAGTTTAGATTCTTATTTACATATGTAATCTGCTTTGATGAATACAGAATTGTATGGCTTATGACCTCATCACCTCCTCCTCCTCCTCTTAGAGTGAACTCCAAAAGAGTCAAGTGCCCCCAAATTAATGGAAACTCAAATTTTTCCATCTTGAGTTGTCTAAGGCTTGAGGGGCTGAGTGTCCACAATTCTAGTTCAAGTCAATAGTGTTGCCAGATGACAAGCACCTATGAAAATTAGGACCCCCTGTGTGCCAAACTGCACAGTGAAAATTGCTGGACACTTTTGAAGAGGTTTGCCTAAGTGTTTACATTTTTAGAAGTGTGAATTTTTGTTTAGGCTAGAAAATACATAATTTCTTTCTTTAGCATAACAACACCCGTTGTGATTCTAAACCTTTGTAGTGCAGCATCTCTCTAAATATCCCTTTACTAATGCAGCTACCCCTCACTCATCTAAGCATTACTCACCCAACTAGTGTAGTTCCTGAGTAATCAGTCGCTATGGCCTGCAGTGAGACAACTTGAATAAGGATTTGGAGGCTCAGATTGTGTTTTTGTAATTTTACAAAGCAAAGTTAGGGTTCTAGGTCACAGGATCAATTCTGACTAGATTTGATTTGCTTATAACTAAAAAGTAATTACCATGCAACACCTCTGATGGCCTAGTGAAATGAGAAGTCGGTCTTACTCTATTTTCTGGTGCACACGTGCTCACCTTTGTAGCAGTCTCAGAGATCCATAGACTGCATTAGCATGGAGAAATTGGAGATAAATGAGTTTTGGCCTAAGAGATGGTTCCTCCATTTTAGATTTGGGGCAACTAGTGGGAAGCTTTCACTGCTGCTGCACTGGTTTTGAGGTTAGAAGATTTCAATTTCCAATATTGTAAATATAGCACTATCCATGGGCACTTAGTCCACTTAAAAATAGAGGGAAACGATACAATTATGTTGTAACAAAATAGTCTAGAATCGTTGGATACATGTAAAGTGGGACTATTGCTACAGCCCCATGAAGACTCTGGCACAAAACCCCATGATTTTAAAACACTGAATAATTTGATTGCATTGAGGCAATATTTCAGTTGGCTAAAAGAAATGTTCTTGAAAAGTTGTCCTCCTCTCCCCCCCCCCTGAAAATGTCTAATAACTAGTGATGATAATACTTTATCTTGTACAGCATTCACTGTAATCAGTAATCCTCAGGTAAGATAAAAGTGTAATGGTAAAAAGACCTCATCACTGAAGTCTGTCTTTTGGTTTAAGTGACTGATTTGTGTGTTTGGTGTCTGTAACAGAAAACTACTTAATCCCTTTGTCTTTTATCTGTGCAATTTACCTGGTGGCAGTTTTACAAGGCATTAAGATTAATTAAGAAAACATGGGGAAAATGGTGCGTCTCTTTTTTCATTTATCCACTTTATACTGTACTGGAAGACCATTTTGTGAAGTTGGAAAATGTGCACTATGCTATGTCTCACCAAAATGACAGCATCCTTAGACATTTTAAGATCTTTATTCCATAAGGCACTTGACTATACTGTTTTAAATCTTCTGTACCTTTGCTACCATTTTTTCTAATTATGGTTTCCCTGCATCTTGTGGACATGCTTTTTTATTTCAGAAGCTTTTACAACGTTTCCATGTGCTACAGTGTGGAAATATGCCAGTGCACCACTGATCTACTAGCTTCTGATTTGTAGGTCAGTGAGAAATTGAGATTTTGCTATCTAAGCAGTATCATCTCTTTGCTGGTTCAGTGCTTACATGACATTTCAAGTTGGCTAAAGATTAAAAGGACACTGTTGAGGTATCTTTCACAATTTAATTCTTTATTTTTTATTTGTATACTTATTGCTGTCATGTGACCTTGGAAGCTTGAAATCTGAAGCCTTACTAACCAATTCGTCCTCCAGAACAATGGTTTACTGTGTGGCTTCTTATGGTTTATTTAAGAATACTGAAGCATTTAGTGTGTTGGGAAAAACAATGATGAAGAATTACATTGCAAGAGTGAACATTGCAACTTGGTGTAAGGGGGAAAAGCAACTAGATCAATTTTGGCTCATGGAACTTTGACATTATTTAATTATGGTAAAACTCAAGTATTTTATTTCCTCTCTCCCCTCCACCCCTTTAGAACTGTGCATTTATTAGTCTTAAGAGCGTATGGGCAGAAGTCTCTTCCTCCTCATGCAATCATAGGACTGGAAGAGACCTCAAGAGATCATATTGTCCAGTCCCCTGCACTCATGGCAGGACTAAGTAGTATCTAGACCATCCCCGACAAGTGTTTGTCTAGCCTGCTCTTAAAAATCTCCAGTGATGGAGATTCCACAACCTCATGTATTGACATTCTTATCTATGGACTTCCAAGACCTTCATTCTCAGTTAGATACATTTTAAGTTACTTAATTGGTGGATCCTTACACCTAAACAGTCCCATTGAATTCATTTGGGCTCCAACCAGGCGTGGGTCCTCCTGGGCAGAACACTTTGCAGGATCAAGGCCTCACTCTATATCTTGCACTTAATGTTGCTCAGGAATGGATTTTTTCCCAACTTATTTCTGGTGGCACAGAAAATGCACTAGGTACTTTCCAAACAGAAAAGGGAGTACAGTCCATGTCCCAAGGTCACTTACAATCTAAAGACAAGTGGCATGGGAGGAAGGTTATTACATTACATTTTTAATGTAGGTTAATATATAGTTTAAATATGATTTGTAAACTGTTTGTTGGCAATAAGTTTGAGGAATATTTTTCAAGTCCCCTATAGTTACCTCAGCAGAGGAGAGTATTCAGTGAAGGAATTCAGTGTGGAGAGAGAAGAGATCTGAAGGATGAGCTCAGGAAAGTTGTTCCATGCATAGGGTTGGAAATTCTCCTTTAGCCCAAGTGACTAGACCTGTGCTTTCGGAATAAGATGATCTAAGTTAATCCCTGTAGTTGCCATAAAGTTCTGAGTGGCAGCGATATGCAGCATAATGACAAGGTCCTAGGTGGCCACAGACTTGGTACAGCATTGTACATTGTTGTCTTGTGTGCTTGTTTACATTACAAAGTGCACTTTTGGAGATCTAATAGAAGTGCACACTTGGTAGTTTTGACAGTGTTCAGAACTCTGAACATTTGTTAAAACAAAATCTAAAAATTCAAGATTAATACCTATAGAAAAATGTATTAGAAATGTTTAAAATCTTGACCATGCTTTAAAAAATGTATTTAGGGAGACTTCCCAATTGGCTCCATTTTGAACTGTCTAATTGGAAATGTGTTACCCTCTGGGAATACTGCAAGTTCAGAAAGGTATATTAAATCAGTCCAGAGCAAAGTTAGTTGAACTGGGATTTTTTTTTAAATATATAAACTAGATAAATGATTATCCTTGCAAAAAACAGCCCCAGGTTAATTGTGGGTAACAGATACAGTGTAGATGTTTCTTAGGTTCTAGAAATTAATCTGATTTGATATACGCATTCAAATATAAACAAGTACTCTTCTTTCAGCTCCAATGAAGATATTTCTTTGTCGGGGAAATACATCACTTATCACTGTAATGATGTCTTTGCTTAATTCTTTTTTTTTTTTTTTTTTTTTGCAGTGTTAAACAAGTTAGTGAAACCAAAGCCACTCTAGCCAGGGATTTAATAGTCTGTTAATCAATTGTTATGGCAGCACAATTTCTGCACATGACTTGGAAGCATATCAGTGTAATTCCTCCATGGGGCTTTTTCCATTACAATACACAATTCCTGCTTAATGGGGGTTATGCAATGAGAAAGTGTCACCTTTATTTTTTGCAATTAAGTCCTTGAGCATTGAATTATTCTGATTATGGACAAGAATGGAAGGGCTCATCTAGGTATAGTAGTCCTATGAGTAGGGCCCTACCAAATTCACAGCAATGAAAAACGCATCACGCACCGTGATATCTCTCTCCCCCCGTGAAATTTGGTCGTTTGTGTGCTTTTATTCTATACTATACAGATTTCACGAGGAGACCAGTGTTTCTCAAATTAGCGGTCCTCACCCAAACAGGTGTTGAAGGGAGGACACAAGGTTATTTGGGGGGGGGGTGTCACGGAGTATTGGGGGACTCAGGGCCCTGCACCCCCGGCTTCCTGCGATTCACCATGACTCTCAGCCAGCCAGTAAAGCAGAAGGTTTATTTGGATGACAGGAATACAGTCCAAGACAGGTCTTGCAGGCACAGACAGCAGGACCCCCTCAGTTAAGTCCAGCTTGGGGTCCCAGGGCATCCCAGCCCACCCCCCTTTGGGGGGGTCAGAGCCATCTCTGCCTCCCAGCCATCTCTCCAGCTCGCTTCCAGCACTCTGCCTTCAGCGACCCCTCCCACCGCCTTTGTCCAGTTTCCCGGGCTAAGGAGTCACCTGGCCTTCAACCCCTTCCTGGGTTCTCATGTTACACACTCAGGTATGCGCCCTCGGGCAGACTCCCATCCTCCAATGCAGACTATCCCAGCCACACTCCCCTGTCAGCATTCACAGACCACAGTGAGAACAGGCCCAGTTCGTCACATCTCCCCCCTTCGAGACCGAACTGAGCAGGGTCACTTTAGCCAGTGACCCGGGGAAGTTCGAACCCTCCCCCGTTCCCATGGATGCCCCCGCATCCCTCCCATTCCTTGGTGAGAATTACACCAGGCCCCTTCAGTTTCACGCCCCCCCTTAGGTCGGGGGTGCTTGATGGCACTCGCCGTTCGCATGTGGGAAGGTTTATGCGGCCTGTGCCCTTTCCCCACCCCCATACCTCTGGGGTTCCAACTGGGCTGTGGTCTTCTCCCAGCGCTCCAGTCTGGAGGTCTGTGCTTTGGGCTCTCTTGGCTTAGAGCCGTCCTTTTAACCTTGGCCACCTTCTGGAAAGGATCCTTTATGCTGGGCAAGGGTCCTAAAGCTGTTTTCCCCTTGTCCCAGGCCTTCCTCCCCCTCTGACAGGGGTCACAGGATCGGCAGTACTGTCGGACAGTAACAAAGACCCCAGGCCAGTAAAAGCTCCGTAGCAGCCTCTGCTGGGTACGCCAGGTTCCCTGGTGCCCTGAAAGGGGAATGTCATGGGCCCGGCACAGCAGCTGGCGGCGATACTTCTGGGGTACCACCAGCTGCCTCCTGATCCCCCCTGACTCCATTTTCCCTGGGGGAGCCCATTCTCGGTACAGGAACCCCTTCTCCCACAGGAACCTTTTCCGGCCACCTCGTCCCATGGTCTGTACCGCATTGAGGTCGGCCAGGTCCCTTATCTTCCGCAAGGAGGGATCTCTCTGTAACTCGGCCTGGAACTCAGCAGCTGGGACAGGGATGGCCACCTGCTCTTTCTCGCCCGCTGGGTCCGAAGCTGCAGCCTCCCTGAGCCGTGTCCCTGGGCGTTCCCTCCCCACCAGGTTAGGGTCCTGCGCCTCAGGCAAGGCACCCCCCCCAAGGTCAGGGCGCAGTGCCCCTCGCCGGCTCTGACTGCGGGTCACAACTAAGGTGGTCTGGGGGCTGCTTGGCCAGTCCTCTAGGTCCCCCCCCATCAACACCTCAGTGGGCAAATGGTGGTGCACTCCCACGTCCTTGGGGCCCTCCTTGGCCCCCCATTTCAGGTGTACCCTCGCTACGGGAACCTTGAATGGGGTCCCGCCCACCCCGGTCAGGGTCAGGAGGGTGTTGGGCACCACCCGATCTGGGGCCACCACCTCGGGCCGGGCCAGTGTCACCTCTGCGCCCGTGTCCCAGTATCCATAAACTTTCTTCCCATCCACCTCCAGGGGAACAAGGCACTCGCTCCGCAGGGACAGCCCCGCGCCAACCCTGTAAACGGCGAACTTTGAGTCCGGAGCATCTGGCCCCCCAGAGAAGCTGGCCTGGGGCCCTTCTCTCTCTTGAGCCGTTGATAAGCTGCCAGCCCCTCTTGCATGAGAAGCCTGCCCCTCGTCCGTCTGGGCCTCTACCAAGTTAACCCGGTGCGGGTTCGGTCTGCTCAGTCTGTCCTTGAGCTTGGGGCACTGGGCCCGAACGTGGCCTCTTCGGCCGCAGTAATAGCAGCTCATGTCCCGTGGGTCCCCTCGAGCCGGTCGGTTGTCCCTGACGCTGGGCATTCCCCGTGGGAGGGGATTCCCCATATTCCCCCTTTGGGAGGTCCCAGGGTGACTCTCTCTCTGCATCGCGGCGGGCCTGTTCCTTTGGGGCTCCTCCCTGCCACCCCCTGACCGGCTCTTTACAAACTCATCAGCCAGCTGCCCTGCGTGTCGCGGGTTCTCTGGCTTTCTGTCCACCAACCACAGCCTCAGGTCGGATGGGCACCGCTCATACAGTTGCTCCAGTACCAGTAGTTTAATCAGGTCCTCCTTCGTCTGGGCCCCACCAGCCCACTTGCTGGCGTATCTTTCCATGCGGACGGCTAGTTGCAGATATGAGATCTCAGGGGTTTTATCTTGACTCCGGAACCTTTCCCGGTACATCTCAGGAGTCAGCCCAAACTCACGTAGCAGGGCCTTTTTGAATAGTTCGTAGTCCCCTTTCTCTGCCTCTCCCAGTTGGCGGTACAATGCCACGGCTTTGGGGTCCAGTAAGGGGGTAAGGACCCGGAGTCTGTCCGCGGGATCAACCCGCTGCAGCTCGCAGGCCGTCTCAAAGGCCTCCAGGAAGTCATCCATGTCCTCCCCCTCCTTGCGTGGGGCCAGGATGCACTTATCAAAGCTCCGTGCAGTCCTGGGTCCCCCCTCACTCACCGCAGCCGGGGGTTCGCTGCCCTTCAATCTCGCCAGTTCCAGTTCATGCTGACGCTGTCTCTCATTCTCCTCCCGTTCATGCTGATGCTGTCTCTCTTTCTCCTCCCGTTCACGCTGATGCTGTCTCTCTTTCTCCTCCCGTTCATGCTGACGCTGTCTCTCTTCATGCTGTCTCTGTTGTTCACGATCCTCCAGCTCTCTCAGTTTTAGCTCTTTCTCCCATTCCAGCCAATTCCGCTCCACGGATGCCGAACGTCGCCGGGAGGATCCTCTGCTGGCCCGCGAGCTTCGCCGGGAGGGTCCCCTGCTGGCCGGGGGGGTCACGGCGCCCTCGGTATTTGCTGGGCTCCTCCCCACCCTTCCCCTAGGCATAGGAAGGAGGGGTCTCGGGAAGCCCTCAGCAGCCGGCTGACCACTCCCAGCTGGGACAGACACTGGTGCCTGCGCTGCATTTGCCAGGCTGCTTCCCTGAGACACAGGGATCAGTTCATTCGCGCGATCTTCCGCCTCCAGCCGGGCAATGAGCTGTGCTTTGGTGAGCCTCCCAATGCACAGCCCCCTCTGCTTGCACAGCTCCACCAGGTCGCTCTTAAGCCGCTTGGCATACATCTTCCTGCTGGCCACTCACCGGCCTGTGTGCTCACAGCTCCCCACAGTTCCCAGGGGGCCCCCTAGTGTGCCAGTCCTTCTCGAGGTCACCACCTCTCTGCCAGGGTCGAGCTGCAGACTCCTCCGCCCCTGGGACCACTCGCTACGATCCCCCCGGGGGACCCTGTTACTGCAAAAGTCCTTCTCGCTGGTCACACACTCCCAGGGGTAATAACCGTCTCTCTCTCACTCTTCAGCACGCCTGGTCCCCGTCAATCCCCCTTCGTTTTACTGCTCCCCAGTCACTTACTGCAGGAAGCGCCGTCCACGGGGTGCAGTAGATCCCGCCGCTGCCACCAGTTGTCACGGAGTATTGGGGGACTCAGGGCCCTGCACCCCCGGCTTCCTGCGATTCACCATGACTCTCAGCCAGCCAGTAAAGCAGAAGGTTTATTTGGATGACAGGAATACAGTCCAAGACAGGTCTTGCAGGCACAGACAGCAGGACCCCCTCAGTTAAGTCCAGCTTGGGGTCCCAGGGCATCCCAGCCCACCCCCCTTTGGGGGGGTCAGAGCCATCTCTGCCTCCCAGCCATCTCTCCAGCTCGCTTCCAGCACTCTGCCTTCAGCGACCCCTCCCACCGCCTTTGTCCAGTTTCCCGGGCTAAGGAGTCACCTGGCCTTCAACCCCTTCCTGGGTTCTCATGTTACACACTCAGGTATGCGCCCTCGGGCAGACTCCCATCCTCCAATGCAGACTATCCCAGCCACACTCCCCTGTCAGCATTCACAGACCACAGTGAGAACAGGCCCAGTTCGTCACAGGGGGTCACAGTTTTGCCACCCTTACTTCTGCGATGCCTTCAGAGCTGGGCAACCAGAGAGCGGCGGCTGTTAGCCGGGCACCCAGCTTTGAAGGCAGCGCCGTGCCAGCAGCAGTGCAGAAGTAAGAGTGGCAGTACTATATCATGCCATCCTTACTTCTGCGCTGCTGCTGACGGTGACTTGGCCTTCAGAGCTGGGCTCCTGGCCGCAGACACCACTTTCCAGCTGCCCAGCTCTGAAGGCAGCACTGCCGCCAGCAGCAGCACAGAAGTAAGGGTAACAGTACTGCAACCCCCCCTTACAATAGCCTTGCGACCTCTCCACAATTCCTTTTTTGGTCAGGACCCTTACAGTTACAACACTGAAATTTCAGATTTAATTATCTGAAATCATTAAATGTATGACTTTTAAAATCCTATGACCTTGACATTGACCAAAATGGACCGTGAATTTGATAGGGCCCTACCTATGAGTAACAGATGTTACTACTGTGTGGTTTAATTAAGCAACAATGTTCACCATTGCTGGGTCTGCTGCTAGGTAACTAGCTGACTTGTTAGACAGCTGAATGTACATAAGAGGATCATATTAACTTATTTTTTAGTATTTTAAAATTCAAAAATGAAATCCTTTATAAACCACATTTTAGTAGCAAGAGTTGGAGATGCCAAAATACCTCAAACTCCTGGCAGCCTCGTTCTAAAGATGGTTAATAAAATGTGGGATAATTTGGGATTTGAGAATCTCAGTCTGAAGATGGCACTTAAGTGGATTTCTGTTTGCACTTGAAAAACGTTCACTTGAGTTGTTAGCAGCTATAGGTAAAGCCCACCACTAAGATTAATTAATCTAAAAGATTCTAAAAAAAAATCCTTTTGGTTATTTTGTGCATTGGACAACACTTTGTCAGTTTCACGTTAACTGACAGTTTAACTTCTTGTGATATGCACTAGCATGACAATATCACTCATGTACTGACCTGGGAACTCATGTACATGTTTCTGCAAGAGAGCATTTACCAGTAACAGCAAAACTGAACCTGAAAGTTGAGAGGCATTAGGCAGGAGTATGAACAGAGAAGAAAGTAGTCCCAAGCATTGTTGGTATTACTGTTCTGGGGCTTGCAAGAGAACTTTTTGAATATCAGCCAATATACAGAAAACCCCCTAAAAATGTTTATTAGAAGAAATTAAAAAATTAATGATGGGCTGTTTAAATGGTGCTTTTGTAGAAAATTGAAGTTTAAAAAATGTAACTTGACAGTATCCCTTTAGAACTTGTACAGAAGAACCCTTTGTAATTATTAGTGTAATTATTTTTAGTGATGTCCTGCTCTTCACTTTGAGGCATCTAGCAAGTCTTTCTAACTATGTATATCAGAATTTACTTTATTTAATTTAAAGGTTAAATTGCTGGAAGTACAAAACCTTTTCCCTCTTGTGCCTCAGCCTCCACTTTGGGACCAGAGTGACATTGAATTGTGTCACCACTACACAATAGTTCTTATTTGCTACATGTAATGGATTCAGGTCAGCTGTAAAATCCTTGGATGCAGAATGCTTGTGTGTGTTTACTATACTTATGATCAGATCACTTTATCTCTATTAAACTTTTCAGTAGTTCTTACTCTGTCACTTGAATTAGCAAATAGTAATCTGCTACAATATATAGTATGGAAATTTTGATTTAGAAGTAAACTCTGTTAGAAAAGGAACCCCTATTAAATACCGGCCTAACATTCTTGACAAAGCTCTAAGGCAAAAGTGTGATGCAAGAAAGCTTTATTCATGCCAATTTGCAAAAAAGCTAAAGCCCATGATGAAACTTGCTTGGTGACAGTTTTGCAACTATGTAAATAATAAACACAAAATGCTCCTAAGGTTTCAAAAGCAAAATTTTACTGTAGGCAAGACCCATAGATGTAAGAGTTTTCCAGTAAGTTTAAGATGTAATCTCTTTCTGTCCTCGAATAAGTATCATATAACTTTCTTTTATCAATATAATGCCAAGTGTAGTGTCAAATATGAATCCTGACAAACTGGCAATGTTCAGCTTCCATGTGCTGCAGGCTGGGTCGTGCCATGCTACTATAACTACTCCACAAATTTTTAGTCTAGCTCTTCTTTAATTCAGCATGACAATACAAGTAGTGAGTTATTGATGGCAGCTAAAGTGACACCATTATGACTGTAATCAATAACCCACCTGCTCAGAATAACAACTACCACCAGAAACATATTTTGTATTGATTCAGAAATCTATGCCTCCTTCAGTTACCCCACTTTGTTACTTCCTTGATTTATACAACAAAATCTCTACTTTAGACAAGCTGTTACAGAGTTAAATACTAAGAAATGATGGCATATCCAGATGTAAATTACACAATAAAGATTTCACTATAAACAGAAATACCACTTGCTAAATTCCTGTGGGTTCTGATTCAGGACCAAATGCTTCTTTACGCCAGCCTGCAAGATAATGTAAATGAAAAGCCATATTTAGACAGTGCTTTAAATGGGGTTTGTGACAATGGAAGCCACTAAATGGCCTTTCGAGATCAAACAGTTCTAACTAAGCTTGGGACCTTGGTAAGATTTCCTGATCACATTCTAGCTCCCACCTCAAATTAAAATTAAACACACGTGTGTACCCTCCCTCCTCCCTAACTTCACTGTTCACCTTTTTCTTCTATTTCTCACTAATTGAGGAAGTTCTCATAAGAGGAAACCATTTTAAAAGATTGTTGCTCTCTAACTACCTCTTCTATGCCTAAAACTGTTGAAATTCAACAAGAGGTCCAAGCTATGTCCAGGATGCCAGAAACTGCAACGTAATTGAGAACAAGATGTAGGGCCACTGGCAACACATCCTTACCCTCCAATCCCTGGTTAATTTTACAGTTTAGCTGATTAGGCAAGTGAGCCCATTGGCAAGCTACCATACAGATTTATTAAATGGAATAAAATCAGCTTAGAGGCTTTCAGAATTTGAAAAGAAAACTTGTTTTAAAGTTTTATTGTGAATAATCTCAGCATGTGAAGTGTTCCCTCAGCTGCAGATACAATGGTCCATATAGTTTCAGGTATACTTTATAGACTTTGCATTTAAAACTGATTGAAGAAACTTCAGACTGAAAACTCAGATCTATATTCCATTCTGCTAGTAATCCATTCATTAGTTTAGCTCCTGTAGATGTAAAACCTTTACTACCTATACAGGGCTGGATTAACCTTTTGTGGTGCCCGTCCCCGCCCATGCCCCACCCCCGCTCTACCTCTTCCTCCCAAGGCCCTGCCTGCCACTTGCACAGGGGGAGGGGGTGGAGAAGAGTGAGCGGAGGGTGAGGCAGGGAGGGGGCAGAGCACAGGCAGAGTGGGGGGCAGGGCCCCTTCTGAGTTTGGGCCTGGTGCCATTGTAAACCTGGTACTGTACTTATAATGTAAATAAGGCCTTTGCACCAGAAGCATCCACAATTTGCTTCAAGTGATCACCAAGTAACTTCCAGATCTTTTTGTTGACTATCTTCTATTCAGAAGTAGCCCCGGAAGCTGTAATTGTAGTGGGCTCAACAGTGGCAATATTTTTCAAGAGGGGGATTAAAACTTTAAAAAGGAAGGACGAACACCCATAGAGTCATTGCACCTGAAGGAACAAAGTAAGCAGCTGTTGGACTGGGGGGAGGGGTCCTAACCTAAGAAGTTTGGTCAATAAGACTACTGAAAGCATGTGGTGAGAAAACTTTGCTTTGAATTTAACAGTTAGTTAAGTTAGGTACCAGTTGTGTTTTATCTTTATTTTTCTTATAAACATTTCTGACTTTTATGCCTCATTACTTGTACTCACTTGAAATCTCTCTCTTTGTAGTTAATAAACTTGTTTTATTGTTTTATCTAATCCAGTGTCTGGGAAACTCCATTTGGGGTGGCAAGTTGTATGCATATTATTTCTATTAAAGACTGAGGGTGTGCTGGGGTCACCCTGAAATATAACCAAGGCTGGCGAGAGCCAGAGTGTAACTCAGAGTGTGGCTGGCAGGCTGCAGTTGCACATAGACACTCAGGGGTGTGTCTTACATGCTGGAAGACTGTGAGCAGCCCAAGTGGGAACTCCTTTAGCAAGGCATCATAAGGCACCCAAGATTGCAGAGAAAGGGTGCCACAGCTGCTCATTAGTCTAGATTGTACCCTGGTATGTCACATTCACCCACCAGCATGTGAGAACATATTTTCTGTTCATATCTTGTCCTGTGCAAAAGAAAGATACGTTCTTGGAAAAATCTTTGCCATGTTAGCCTTTCCAGCTAATCCTTCACTCTGACATGTTTAATAGGTGATAAATGTACTTTTCAACCTCTACAAACGCTCATTGTATTGATGATTATTGCATTCCTTATCCATGCAAGACTACCTGGTCAAAGAAACAACCAAGGCATTTAACTTTACACAGGAAAGTGTTCATCAGGGCTTCAGAGCAGAGAGCCATTACACTGGTACTACTGAATTTCAGAAAGATTGATGTTTACATGGTCACTGATGTCTTACCACAGAATTGTGGTTTGTTACATCATTAAGAATGAAGGAATTATAAGACTTCTCAAGGAGGTTTTAATACAAGGGATGAAAGTAATATGCCAGACAGTATTATTCTTGTTTTTTAAAAAGTTAATGGTTTTGAAAATTAGAAATCAACATAAACACGAAGTATTATTGGTCCTTGTGGATTGAAAGGATAACCTGTGAGTTCACTTATTGCTAAACAAATACCTGCATTCAGCTGAACAGGAAGTAGCACGGGGTTCTCTTTTCCAAGGGATGTTTTCTGATTACATTGAAAAGATTTACTACCTTCTAAAATGAGAAGTCCTGTTGTCATCTCTTGACATCTATCTCCAATTCTACTGAAATTGACTGAGGAGACAGCAAACTGATAGAGGCATTTCCTTAGCTGCTGTACCTTCCAGCTAATGAGAAGTTCAATTCTGAGAATTGTTCCAAGTTTTGCAGCCTATACTTAACTTTGAACAAGCAGGATGTAATTCATTTTGATCAGATAATTCAATATTATGTTGAAGGAAGATCAGTGGTGAGTTGGCAATGAAATGGCAGATTAAATTCAGTGTTGATAAATGCAAAATAATGCATATTGGAAAACATAATCCCAACTATACATACAAAATGATGGGATCTAAGTGAGCTGTTACCACTCAAGAAAGAGATCTTGGAGTCATTATAAATGGTTCTCTGAAAACATCTATTCAGTGTGCAGTAGCAGTCAAAAAAGCGAACAGAATGTTAGGAACCATTAAGAAAGGGATCAATAATAAGACAGAAAATATCAAAATGCCATTATTAAATCCATGATACGTCCACATCTCAAATACTGTGTGCAGTGATGGTCGCCCCATCTCAAAAAGGATATACACCCCTACCTTGATATAACGCTGTCCTCGGGAGCCAAAAAATCTTACCACGTTATATCAAACTTGCTTTGATCCACCGGAGTGTGCACCCCCTCCCCCCCGGAGCACTGCTTTACCGCATTATATCCAAATTCGTGTTATATCGGGTCACGTTATATTGAGGTAGAGGTGTATTAGAATTGGAAAAGGTACAGAGAAGGGCAACAAAAATGATTAAGGGTATGGAACAGCAACCATATGAGGAGAGATTAAAAAGACTGGGAATGTTCAGCTTGGAAAAGAGATGACTAAGGAGGGATATGATAGAGGTCTATAATATTGTGAATGGTGTGGAGAAAGTGAATAAGGAAGTGTTATTTACCCCTTCACAACACAAGAATCAGAGATCACCCAATGAAATTAATAGGCAGCAGGTGTAAAACAAATAAAAAGAAGTTCTACTTCATATAATGCACAGTCAACCTGTGGAATTCGTTGCCAGGAGATGTTGTAAATGCCAAAACTGTAACTGGATTCAAAAAATAATTAGATGAGTTAATGGAGGATAGATCCATCAATGGCTATTACCCAAGATGGTCAGGGATGCAATCCCATGCTCCGGGTGTCCCTAAACCTCTGACTGCCAGAAGCTGGGGATGAACAACAGGGGATGGATCACTTGACAATTGTTCTGTTTATTCTCTCTGAAGCATCTGGCACTGGCCACTGTTGGAAGACAGGATATTGGGCTACATGGACTATTGGTCTGACCAAGTACAGTTGTTCTAATGTTCTAATAGCTGAATTCAGAATAAATGGAATATATGAGAGCCTCTTAGTGATTGGTCTAGAGAAGACCATACTTTGGCTGGGACTTTAAAAGATTCTTAGGGAGTTAGGCACCAACTCCCATCGACTTGATTTATAGGCTTTTCTGAAAGTTCCAGCATTAGGATATGACCCTTAAAATAATGTAGTTTTGGTAAAACTTACTGAGATCTGAGGTATTTTATTATAATTACATTCTTAAAGATATTTTTCAGAAAGTCCATCGGCAGATTAACTTTATAAATATGTGCCAAATTCCCCAGACAATCTGGCTAAGAGGAGCATTTAGCATACTGGTAGCCTAAATTTACTTTATTTTTTCTTTAGGTCCTCGGACACCCTAACATACACTATGTTGGTGATGTCACATTAGCCATGGAACCTCAAGGAAGCTTGAAGGCAACACGTTATAGGGTTTTTTCCCCTGCATGTTAGTTTTAACTATGTGCACAGTTTTGCAAACTGAAAAATATGAAGCCCCTTTTTTAGCCAGCTTATTTTTACTCGCTGAGAATATTTGTAGGCTTTCTAAAAAATCCATTTGCAGTTTTTTTATAACTGTGGAGAAACTCTAAATACCACTTCAGTTTATACTAATGAAAGCTGCATGTCTAAATCCAGGCTCCAGTTAAGACTGTAGCATTTTAAGAGTATTGAAATCTGTACCTGTCTAGGGCTGCCTCGTGGGTTAGGTTGCCCACAGTTAAACAGATAAACTTAGAAACAAGGATAAGCATCCTTCCAAACAGTTCCTTTTCAGATTGAGCAAGCTGTTTTTATTTCCTTCTCTGCAGGAGAGCAGTGTTTCTGATAAATGTAGCACTGTGTGTGTCAAGTCCTGTTCTGCCAGAAGCCTTTCCTCGTCTTAGTACACTGAGCTTGGTTTCTCTTTTTTTTCCTGGTTTATATCTGTTTTACTCTATAACTCAGCTTTCCTTCAAATCTTCTTGACTGAACCTAAAAATAAAAAGTCAGCTCTTCATGCTTTGGGTGTCACAAGGGCAATTAAACGTTATCTGGGCAGAAGTTGAAAGTTTCACGGTTAAAATGTTGTATTGTTTGTGAAGGACACAACCAAGGTATGGGCAGGGCCGGCTCTAGTTTTTTTGCCACCCCAAGCAAAAAAATTTTTGGCTGCCCCCCACCCCAGCCCTGGGCTCCCCCCGGACTCCCTGCTGCCCCAGCCCTGGGCTCTTCCCCCCCCTCCCCCCGCATCTCCTGCTGCCCCAGAGCTGGGCTCTCCCCCACCCCACCCGCACTCCCTGCTGCCTCAGCCCTCGGCTTCCCCCCACCAGTGCTGACTCCGCCTGCTCCCTCCTTGCCTCCAGCCGGTCTGGCGCTGGCAGGGTCGGGGTAAGCAGCGGGGCTCCTGGGCCACGCCTCAGCTCAGGGTCCCTCCAACCAGAGCTCCCGCCTCCAGGATCAGATGGGACCCGGGAGGGCAGAGCCAGGGGACCGCCCCGGCAAGAGACTGAGGAGCCGGAGCAGGGCAGCCCCAGAGGGAGCGGAGCCCCGGAGAGCGGGACGTGGGCCCCACACGGCAGTGCCCCGGGCACCGGTCCCCACTATGGCCCCGCTGTTGCTGCTCCTGGCCGCCCTGCTGCAGACGCTGGGTGGCTCGGGCCGCTTCGCCCAGCCCCGGCTGCGGCGCTATGGGACGGCCGCTGTGCGGCACCTGTAGGCGGCTCTGTGCACCCTGCAGGGCAGCCCTCAACCCGAGTGTCCCACGCTCGGATCCTGCCCGGCCATAGGTGCTGGCGCTGCTCCCTGACACGAACCGCAGAGGCCCCAGGGTGCCCCCAGTGCAGGATGCGCTGCTACTGCCAGGGCCAGCTCTAGCCGTTTGCCGCCCAAAGCGCGCGCACACACACACAAAAAAGGCTGGCTGGAATGCCGCACCTGAAAATGTGCCTCCCCAAGCACCTGCTTGGTTTGCTGGTGCCTGGAGCTGGCCCTTGGTATGGGGCAAAATCAACAAAATCTCATTTTAGGAACCAGGAATATACATTCTGAGGTTTCCATGTCCAATATTTCACCTCAATTCATGGGTCAATCCATTAAAGCTGGGCCTACCATACCTTCTGTTAACTTTAGTGGGGAAGCTTGCTGTATTATGTATAGAAAGTACGGAATTCACAACTTGTCTAGGTATTCCAGTTGAGTCATGCATCTGCTCTTTTTAGATTTTGCTATTACTATTGACTGCTGGATCCTCGAAGCAGGTGTTGGAAATTTATCCTCTAGCTGGTAGGGTTGCAAGATCCCGTTAAATTCATACTGAAATCTACAAGAATTTCCTGCACTATATAAGTGATGACTGACCTCAACTGTAAAATTTTATATGTTTTATATCACATCTGCCATACTGCGATGAGTGGCTATTCTTAGCTGTAGCTAGTGGGAGAGCTCAAAACTATTAGTTCTGGACTGGTGTTGAGATGTGATTTTTAAAAACAGTGGTACTTTTCCCAAGCTCCACCCATGAAGTGCCAAAACAAATCTCTACTTGGAATAGGTCTTCATGAGATTAATCTCCTTCCTTGTGTGCTTTGAACAGTAATGAAATAGTCAACATCGATACCTAGGGCTGAATCTTCAGCTGTAGCTCTAACCATGTTATTCAGTAAACTTCTCTTGCTCCATTCCTAGAAGATAGACACAACCATGCGGATTGAATTATGACCTATTGTATTAAATTTGAAAGATGGGGAATGCTTTTGGAGAAAAACTAGTAGTTTTTGCAGACTAAATTCTTTGTAAATAAATTATTATGCCAAAGAAAGGCCTGGCGCCACCACCAATTTCTCTTGACCAAAACAACCCAAAGGATCTTGAATTTTGAGTAACCGCTCAAGTCAAAAAGGGGTACAAGTATGATAATGCTTTGGAACCAGAGTGACTGCAGACAAGTGAGTCAATGCAAGATCAATCGTAGCAGTTACAGGTGGAAGTGACCTATTAGATAATACGTTCATCTTTTGCAAATACAGAATGTTCCCCATGGTACATGGATTCCCTTCCTCAAGAAAGGAGAGTCCTTGTTGCCTAGTAATTACTCGTGCTGAGAATGAGGAGACATTGGGTTCCATTCCCAACTCTACCACTGTCCTGTTCCATGACTTTGGGCAACTCACCTCATTTCTGTGTCTATTTCCCCTCTCAGCCTTTGTCCATCTTATTTGTTTAGATTATAAAATCTTGGGGCAGTGAATGTCTTTCTAAGGCTATATATGGTGCCCATCACAATGGGACAAATAGCAATAAAAAATCCAGAATAACACAACTATTCCCAATGCAAAAGAGTTGAAGTCTGGGGGAAATCAGCTGTACTTTGCAGCCAAATGGGAAAGCTCATAAAGGAGAGAATGATTTTTTTTGGAAGCAGTGAGCCAAGGTTATACCTCAGGATTGAAATGGCTTTCAAAAACATTCAGTTACACATATCTCTCAACTTAAACAAATAGAGAGCTGTTAGTAATTATTTGTATTATAGTGCTTAAGAGCCCTCTCTCTACACTTTCATTTGCTCTTTATACTGGCATCCCATAGAATATTGAATAAAGTTCAAGGACTTTTTCCTTATCTTTAAGGTGCTCAATTGTTTAGGCCCAGAATATTTAGAAGACCGTCTAAAGCTCTGGGATGAGGACCATGGTCGACAACTTTGCTCCTCTGGCACAGCAGAACTCTACGATAAGGGTAAAGCTCATCTGGGTAGAAGATAGACGTTTCTCAGTGGCTGGTCTGAGATTGTAAAATGAACCTGCCTCCCCAGAACTAAGGATCATTACAAACCTCACCACCTTCTGCTCCAAGTGCAAGGTGTCTTCCTTGCTTTCTCTATATTTATATTTAAAAAAAAAAAAAGAAACCCAAACAAGACACTCCACTGCATACACTTCTCCCCCCGTGGGTAGGGGACTAGAAAACAAACACCACATGACAGCTGTTCGTCATACTACTTAATGCACTACTGCAAGGGTCTCAGATACTATGGCGATGAGTGTGTTCTAAGAACCTGTATAGAATAGCTATCGCTGGCCTGAAGAACTAAAGTGGAATCAAATATGCTCAAGAGCCCACTGACACAACACGGTTATTGGCTCATTTAGGTGCACAAACTTGTGTCGGTAGAATTTACCTATACAAGAGTCCAGAATGAGAGTAGCTATAATCAGATGAGCAAAAAGGCTGGAATAGGCAGATTCTTTTTAGAGTTCAGGATTGATTGTTCTTACTGCCTGCAGTAGTTGCACTGAAGATAAAATATTTGCACCAAGTTGGAGGGTGCTAATGGGAGAAAATACATCAGGCAAGGAATTTTCCTCTACTGATTGTAGAGAAGTTATAATGAAGGAAATTACGCAGGAATAAAATAATTACACAAATATTAATAATTCACAGCCTGTTTCTCCTCTAACTTACCCCTGATTTATACCAGTTTAACTTCATTGGATGCAGTGGAGTTACTGGTATGTTTAAGAGAATCGTACACCAAGTTTACTTCCCTGGGGGAGGCATTTGACATTTCATTGCCTGCTAGCATTGTCTTTCTTGGAGCAAATGTCACTTGAGACTTTTCTAATAAAGGACAAAAAACATATTTGAGCACTCTTGTCATTTCAGATAAAATCAAGTGACTGATTTCTGATAAGTCAAAATATCAGGTTTTTGGAAGTTTCTTCCCTTATAATTATAATTGTTAACATGTATTGTTTGTGCAAGGAACTTTTGAGAGTCAGTTCTCTATGGAAAGCTATGTAAAATACTTTTGAGGTTATTAAATTGAAAGAAATGAAATGGTAGGGGGAAATGTCAAGACCAAGGTCAACAAGTACAAGCGCAGTTTAATATTCTGGGGTTATTCCTTCAAAGAGACCTGCTCAGTGTATCTGTGAATTCGCCGTTGAGAGTTTAGGGCAATCATTGAAAGATGAAGGCAGCCTACTCCCATGCAGGATTGGACCCTTAGGGCATGGGCTATGGCTACTAATGTGATACAGACATGCTCAGTTCATGTTTATGTGCCTCACTCTCATGTCTGAATACTTTGATATAAGAAGTTCCCAATAACTTAAGATACTACAGTAGGCATCTTAGCCAAATATTCTGGGAAGCAGCTGGTGGATACAAAGTGGAGAAGTCTTAACTCAAAAGTTGTGTAGGAAGGTGTTTATTCACCTTTGAGTTATGCCATCTTCTGCTGGGAGAATCCAAGTTGTGAAGTCCACAGGATAGGGGTCGCAGTGGTGCAAGCCACTTTCATCTCCCAAGAGTGATGTATGACTGACTAATGCAACTCCCAAAATAGCCAGAGCCAGTCAAGGAGGGCTGGCTGGACCGGTGAATGGACTAGGGAAGGTGTAGGCATTGATTTGGTGTATCCCATGAGCATCCTCGATGTGTGGAACTCCACTGTTTAAAGCTACCCTTCCATGGCTCAAAAGTTTGGAGTCCATGTCCCCAACTAAGGGTATATTGGAGAGAATTACATTATCTGGATGAGTGCAGAGAGAAAGACCTCTAGAGTAGACTTATTTACCATTTAAATGTACCATTTTAAATTATTTAACACATACTAGAAATTAGCATTTAGCAAAATGCAGGGTTCACAAAGGTTCTTCTAAAGTTGCAGAAGTTCCTGCTGCCCTTTTATAGAGCTGGTTATAAAGCATAGTGAATATGATCTTTTAATGTGTTTTGGTCCACCACTAAATATATCTTCCATAATCTTTTTTGTTTCTATCAAATATTTCTCCACATCTTGAATATTATGCATTGCTTTTCTACAGTACTCTTAGTGACTGCTGCAGGAACTCTTAGTTAACTCAGTTGGAACATCTTGGCTTCTTGGAGGTCTTCTATTACATTCAGAGTAAGAAATAACTGCCTGCTTGTGTGGTATTTTGATTCCCTTCCTTCCCCCACCCTTTCTTGTTTAGGGTTGTTTTGCACGCTAAATTTAAAACGGCTGTTGGGAATGGTAAACCCAAGTTGATTGTAAAAGATATTGTCTGTTGGCATGTGTACAACTGGGAGGATCAGAACAATGGAAGGTTAATGTTTTGGATAAGCCGGAAAACATTGTTTAAAGTAATTCACAATGTTCCTGTCTTTTAGGGTGGATAAAACAAACTGAAAATGTTTTCCCCCTGTTTATGCACATTTTTCAAGTGCCGCAGGAGCTGATGTGATGCTGTGACTGATTCTGTGAACGGGATCAGTGCCTTCTGTGAGGTATTAAGTACCAACTTCCACAATCCTATTGGAAGGGACCATAATCATGAAACTAAGGTTTCAGTCAAAGTTTTCTGGATTATGTCTAGAGCTGTTCTATAAGAGACATTCACCCTTCAGTGTGTTGAGAACAGCTAATATGGAGGAGCTTCTGAATATTAATAAGAGACTTATTAAGCTAGTTTTCAGTGCAGTTGTTCAGTGACTATACTCATTACTTCCCAATAAGTGCTGTGCTAGAAGATTGTTAGAGCTTATGATATACCGCTAGACTAAGTGTTCGTTTCCATCATTTTTTCTTTCATTAATGGTGTTAAGCAATGTAACTTATTCAGCAAGTTAAAATTACATTTCCACTTTTATTGCTGCTGTACTTCTAGTTTTGGCCTGATTCCTAAGAAATCCATACCTTTTGGGAGTGCAGTTTGGCAGACTAAACTTTTCTAACAAGGTTATAAATGATGACTGGAAGGCTTGTTTGCCTCTATTGCTGCTTGACTTGCTTAGTGTGACACAACAGGGCAGGACAAAGGAGGTCCAAAAACACGTCTGACATATACCCCATATAATTTTAACACCAGAGACTTTGTGAGACAAAAGGCTAAATGCAAGTTTTATCAGCAGGTGATTGTAGCTTTGTAATTCACATACTGTTTATTTTGTAAAGCAGAATCACACTAGCCTGTTCTAATAGACTTGTAACAGTGCTTTGAGTGGGTGGGCCAGGTCCTGATTAGACTGCTTAGTCTTTACTCAGATGAAAGTTACTAATGCTTCAGTAAGAGCTAAGATTTTGCTATTTGGCTCCCTCACAGGATGGCTGGCCTCGTAGTAAAGTAGGTCCAACTCCTCTGTGCCAGAACAGGTACTCCCATTTGGCCAACTAAGGGCTTATCTTCACTACCCGCCCGGATCGGCGGGTAGAAATCGATCTCTCGGGGATCGATTTATCGCGTCTCGTTGGGACATGATAATCGATCCCCGAATCGACGCGCGTACTCCATCAGCCCAGGTAGGAGTAAGCGCCATCGACGGGGGAGCCGCGGCGGTCAATTTGCCACCGTCCTCACAGCGGGGTAAGTCGGATCAGATACATCGAATTCAGCTACGCTATTCCTGTAGCTGAATTTGCGTATCTGAAATCGATCCCCCCCCGTAGTGTAGATGTAGCCTAAGAAAAAAGGGCAGTGGGTTGGGGTAAAGGCTTAGTGAAAGAGAGACTCAGTGAGTCAGATTAGACGGAGTCAGCCAGGAGGCAACAGCTGCCGGAACCCGGAGACTGTGTGGTTCCTGGGAGAAGGTTGAAGGCAGGAGAGCAGCAAGAAGTTGATGGCCCCAAGCCTGGGCTGGAGGAACAGCAAAGAAAGTTGCCTTCTTGCTCTAAAGTGGAGAGGGCTGAAGGCAAGGGAGCAGTGGAGGAGCTTACCACTGATATGTCCAGGGCCAGACAGCAGTACCCAGAGAAACAGAGAGAGGGCTAGGGGAATGAGGACTGCTCTACCGGTAAAGATGATCTTCCAGCAGAGAGCCTGTGTGGGCTCTGGCTGTGAAGGACTGGGTTTTAAGGACTATATACCTGGGTGGTGATATGGACTACATCTTAGGGCTTGTTAGAGACTGTTTGCAGTATGTTTGATAATAAAGTGGTCCCCAGGAAGGAGATTGATTAAGCAAGAGAGCCTAGCATAGAGTTTGAGGTAACTGAAATGGGAAACGGAGGCAGCCATGCTGCAGGAGGGCATCCTGAGTGGGGTCACCCAATGATGGCCACTTGTCAGGAAAGTAAGGGACAATCAGTCATGCTTTATAAACAGAACCTAGTATAAAGGGTTAATAAAAGTTATGAACTTCTTACAGGCATAAGTAGTATGTGTTACAGAGAGCTATAAGCACATCCTTATAAGTGTTACAGGTGGTTATCTAACCATTCTTATAAGCAACCTATTGATCTGATGGACTTATAACAATTTATAATTGATCTTTATTAAATCATTTAACTCTTTTTAAACTGTTAGTGGGATCTTAATATAAATTGTGACTAAATATTAATGTGCAAAAATCTACTTTGAATTTTCCTGGTTTTTTGGTTCTGATTGGTTGATTATTTCTAGTTTATGGCTATATTGAACCCACATGCTTATTTCCTCGGGGTGGGGGGGGGAGTTATGTGCATTTCACACACAATGAGAGAACAGTCCAACCCATGTCAGGGTAAGAACACAAGAATTACCATTCTGGATCAGACCCATGGTTCATCTAGTCCAGTATCTTACCCTGGGGGGGGAGAGGGATAGTTCAGTAGTTTGAGCGTTGGCCTGCTAAACCCAAGGTCGTGAGGTCAGTCCTTGAGGGGGCCACTTAGGGATTGGGGCAAAATCAGTACTTGGTTCTGCTAGTGAAAGCAGGGGGCTGGACTCAATGACCTTTCGGGGTCCCTTTCAGTTCTATGAGATAGGTATATCTCCATATATTATCTGACAGTGGCCAAAATCACATGCTTCTGAGGAGGATGCAAGAAGCCTGACAGTAGGCTGATGTGGGAAGGTCTGCCCCTTCCCCTCCCCACTTTGAGGGTCTCATCCTAACACCCAGTAGTTTGAGACTGGCTTAAATCCTGTAGCATGATGTTTAGTATCCCTTCCAAAATGTCTGGATAGTCTTGTTACACATAAGTGTCCAGATCATCTTTGAATCTTGCTGAATTCTTGGCCTCATTGTCATAGGCCATGATTGAGTTCCATGGTTTATTTACACATTGTGGGAAGTTTTTTCCCCTCCTTTTGTCAGTTTTGAACTTGACATCTTTCACAGACTGTCCCTTTGTTCTTGTATTAGGAGACATACCATTTGTTATTTTATATACACTTTATGTTCCTTCATTCTTTTCCTTTCTAAAGTTAGCAGTCCCTTCAGATGAAAGTGAATCAGAGCCAGCTGCCCCTGTGCACCAGCTTGTAGTCAGACATCACTCTGTGGTGCACTGCTACCAATTTCTCCCCTCTTCAGGGCCCTTTAACTTAGAGTCCATAGGTAATTAAAACATTCCCCTCCTGGGGTTCCATTACTGAGTCCTTACATACTGCACCCCCAGGCTTCACCCCAAGTTCATTCACTTTCTCCCTTTAGGTAGGGAGTTCCTAGACCTTCTTCCAAGAACTAGGTCCCAGATGAAAACGTCTCAAGGCTTCACCTGACTGGTGCTCAGCCCTTTGGCTTCAAGGCCGCCAAGCCCTTCTCCCAGTCAGGCTCTCTAGTAGATGCTGGTCCCAATACTCCCAGTAGGTTTGCCATCCCTCCAGGATTGTCCTGGAGTCTCCAGGAATTAAAGATTAGGATGAAACTTCCTGGAATATGTCCAACCAAAACTGGCAACCCTAACTCCCAGACCGTACTTGGCTGAAGCTCAGCCTTCTGGTTCTGCTTCCAGGCCTAAACCCTTCTCTCAATCAGTTTTTAGCAGAAGTCTCTTGTGTCCTTCCCTGTAGGAGCCTTTCACACAATCTGTAGTCTCCGTACTATTTTCTGAGCTTCTCCTCTTCATTGCAG
Organism: Chrysemys picta bellii; assembly: GCF_011386835.1. Taxonomy (NCBI): domain Eukaryota; kingdom Metazoa; phylum Chordata; order Testudines; family Emydidae; genus Chrysemys; species Chrysemys picta. The sequence continues at coordinate 18,189,337 of NC_088805.1, read as the reverse complement.
CCTCCTGCTGCTGTCTATATGGTAGAGTCATCCTGACCGCTCCCAAGTGTGGCTCATTCTGTAATCAGGGTTGACTAGCTCTAGCCCTTTAAGAGTGAGCCACCCTGTTATAGAGAGTTTTTCAATGCACTGTTAGAAGTCATAAGCAGACCTGGAATACCCATCACATTGAGAGGCCTTACATTCTTTGCATTTTATGCCAGCCCTGTTCCAAGGTTTATGCTACAGATTAAATATCTGGAAGGTATCAGTCTTTCTGGTCTGCCATCTAATACTGTCTGTGAAGTGGAAAGTTTCTAGGCCAAACCAAGCACTTGGATGTCCCCACCCCCCCCGACTGTTACATTTTCTCCCTTTTTTATTTACTTGCACTCTGCAAATCTCCGCTTAATTCTAGACATAATTTCAGGACTCAACAAACGATAGCCAGAGACCCAGGGTCACTCTATCTCTGCATGCGGGCAAACCTCTTCTTGGTTTGTATTGATTCTCAGACAAGTATTGTAATCGGTTATTTGAAATTGAAAACTGAATTTCTTCTGGTTGGAAAAGGTCATTTCTGAGAGCTATCCAGATTGGTATGAGAATATTCATTTACTCAACTTTGAATAGACTAAACACAGCATATACCATATGTGCTGACAAAACAAGTTTAATTGGAGGGAGGCACATTTGGTAATTTGAAGATACAGTTGGCACTACCAGAAGCTTGTCCTTGTTTGCATTAGAGGTTTTCCCCCAAACTAGCGCACAGTGACGAGTGGCATCAGCAAAACAAGTAGTGAAGACTTACCCTACTAACGAAACGAGAGCCCATATATTACTAACATTAAAGCTATCTTAGCATTTTGTGAAATAATTGAATTTAACCAGCACAAGCTTCCTTATGTGTGTCTCTCTCCAATCTGCGTGGAATGGACTAAGGTCTTGGGTATAAAGGGCCCCCCGCTGCCCCCTTTCATGGATGGAAGGGTGAGCCCACTAAAATGGCACAAGTTATTGTCCAAAAGAACTGCAAGAACTCTTAAATACAGACTTGTAAGGCCAGAACTTCAAGGCAGGTGAACATACTCTATTCCAAAATGGACATTTCAAAGCTGTCCCAATCCTAGGTAAACAAGGGCTAGAGCAGCAACAGCTGCTGATGCCACTGAGTAGTTTGGCCTGCTCCTTCCCTACTGCACACAGGATACCTTTAAGGATTCAGATTCTAGGAACACAATGAAAGAAGTGTCTGTTTGGGGAAATTACAAGTGACCCCCTACACCTCCCTTCTGAACCCAACCATTGGGGATGCCTGTACAGTAGGGAGCAAATGGACAGTATTCTGGCCACTAGCATGCTACACTGCAGAGAGTAAGGGATTTCCAGCTGCACACTGTTCTAGGAGCTATATTCTTGTACTAAGAGGATGATGGGGACACCTTGAAAATAGTCTGGAAAAGCCATGATTATATTTACTGAATTCACTGAAATAAATTCCTCTCCTCTGTGATGGGATTTACGTAGAATATCAAGGAAGGACCTGCTGTGGTTGCTGGCTTTTGTGGGGTGTTTTTTTTTTTTTTAAGTTCCAGCTCCTGGAGACATGAGAAGTTGAACTTTCATTTTAAAAAGTTTCTAGCCCCAATATTTGCAGAGAAAAGTTGGAAAATGGGACTCCTAAAGGCTCCAAAACCAGAAAAGAGAGACCAAAAATGTAGTTTTTAAATTCATGGTTTTTAAGTTAGTCATGTTTTTTGGGGTCCTGACTCGTGATTTCTGAACACTCGGGGCTGGCAGTTTTTACATATAGGGTCACATTATGGTAGGTCCACTGCTAGGTGGAAGGGTTGGTGCAAGCAGCACACTTCTCCTACCAGCACTCCCCTGAAGGAGGCAGCCTGGAGGAGTCCAGGGTGAGAGAAAGCTTGCCAGCATTGCCAGAGTCTTTCCACATGCAGTTTTTAAGCTCCATGGAAAGTTGAGAGTCTTAAATCCTTGTAAACACACCACACAGGTAGGGTTGCCAGGCATCCAGTTTTTGACCGGAACACCCAGTCGAAAAGGGACCCTGGCAGCTCCGGTCAGCACTGCTGCCGAGGCTCTTAAAAGTCTGGTCGGTGGCACAGAAGGGGCCCGGGGCTAAGGCAGGCTCCCTGCCTGCCCTAGCTTCGCATGGTTCCCAGAAGCGGCCGCCAGGTCCTTGCAGCCACTAGGTGCATGGGTGGCCAGGGATGCCCCATTCGCTGTCCCCGCCCCTAGTGCCGGCTCCATAGCTCCCATTGGCCAGAAACTGTGACCAGTGGGAACTGCGAGGGCAGCACCTGCGGGTGCGAGGGCAGCGTGTGGAGCCTCCCTGGCTGCCCATGTGTCTAGGGGCTGAAGGGACCTGGCAGCCACTTCTCGGGAGCCGCGATAAGCGCCGACAGGACCCCGCACCCCGAACCCTCTCCTGCACCCCAACCCCCTGCCCCAGCATGGAGTGCCCTCCCGCACCCAAACTCCAGAGCCCGCACCCCCCCCAACACCCCAACCCCCTACCCCAGTCCCCTCCTGAACCCCAACCTCCTGCCCCAGCCTGGTGAGGGTGGGGGAGAGCGAGCGATGGAGGGAGGGGGGATGGAGCGAGTGGGGACGGGCCTCAGAGAAGGGGCGGGGGTGAGGCAGGGGTGTTTGGTTTTGTGCGATTAGAAAGTTGGCCACCCTATACACAGGTAAGAGTCTCATTGTCTGCAGTAGGAGTTTTTGCTTGTAGTATCAGGGCCCACAATAAAAATATTAGAATTTAAGATTTTGACATCCAATTTGATTGAGTTCTCTTATCTTAATATTGGAGACATGAATTAAGATGGGTTCAGTCAACATTTATTCTTTTTTGATCAGATTCTTAATGGTGAATGTTGTGTAGGCCAGTGGTTCTCAAACTAAGGCCACCACTTGTTCAGGGACAGCCCCTGGCGGGCTGGGCCAGTTTGTTTACCTGCCGCGTCTGCAGGTTTGGCCGATCGCAGCTACCAGAGGCCGTGGTTCGCCGCTCCAGGCCAATGGGGGCTGCAGGAAGCGGTGGCCAGTATGTCCCTCAGCCCGCGCCACTTCCTGCAGCTCCCGTTGTCCTGGAGCGGCGAACTGCAGCCTCTGGGAGCTGTGATTGGCCGAACCTGCGGATGCGGCAGGTAAACAAACTGGCCCGGCCCACCAGAGGCTTTCCCTGAACAAGAGGCGGCCCTAGTTTGAGAACCACTGGTGTAGGCTACACATGGCATTGTTGGTTTTTTTTAAATAAGAACTGTGAGAGGATCTTAAAAGTGGACCACGCAATATGGCTCCCGTTTTGTATTACTTAATATTTTAATTAACATTAATAAACATTTTTAAACTTTAACAGGTTCCCACCTGTAACATTGCTCCACTGAAGTCTTTGTTTTTAGTCCTATCTCTTATTTTTTTCACTGTTTACTTTTTCCTTTGGCTAAAAGAAGGGGAGTGTATGTATGTTTTATTTCTGGAAGGTTTGTTAATGGGGAACAAGATGTTCTAAACTAAGTAATGCCAGAATTCGGCCCCTGAACTCCAGATTGAATTGCTCAGCAGGTGAAGTCTGAATTGCTAATAGAAATGATACTTTGGGAGAAGATTTTTGCCCAAGGTTGGCTTTGTACAGATACAAAACGTTTCTCTGACTACCAGCTCCCTTCAGTGCTGCTTCTGGAATACAGCAACCCTATTAAACCACTTTCATTTTGTGACAAATATATTTTCTGTGTATGTGCTTAACTTGCCAGTATGTTTCTTCCATTTCTAATGAGATTTTTCCTCCGTTCTCCTTTTGCTAAACATGATGTGGGACTAAATGGCACTTACTTATCAGAGCTGATGTAGATAAACAAAGCATCCTGTTTACTAATTACATCAAATAAACCTGCATCAAATGACTTCCTGTAGTTATTGGAAGTTGCTATATTAAGACATGATGTTGCCCTGTACTTATAAATTACCAAACCAGACAGAAAATTTACAAGGGAAGGTAGTTGCACCCTGAGACACTCAAGTGCTGTATGGTAGCCAAATTCTGACTGGCCTATGAGAATGGAAAAACCAGACCATATGTGGCTTCACTATATTATAATTCGGTTCATAGCAAACCCAGGTTTGGACCTTGTATTACAGTGCGCAAATAGCCCTGTTTGCTATTGCTAATCCTTTTAAAAGGTGTTTATCAATTGTTATATACAAGTGCAGATTTTTTGATTTATTCAAGTTATATACACCTATAAGTCTGATCCTTGTCATTCACATCCATGTTTTTTCTATTGAAGCATTAGGCCTCATGTTATTTAAGCAATGAGAAATAGCCACATTGGTCTGAATTCTGATATCAGTTACAGAATTAATTTTTGTAATGATACATTGGTGTAAATCTAGTGTTACTGAGGTAAGAGTTTAGTCTGGTCAATAGTAAACATGCCATAGATTAATGACACATTGTCTATGTGGAAATATATCTACTTATGTACATATACTTTGTGTATATTTTATACAAGCTTGTAACTGATAGCTGGATTTTTTCCAAAATACATGTGTTATGAAATTAAAGTTCTATCAAATCTTGTATAAGACAGAAGAGAAAGTGGAGGGATTTTTTTGTTAGCACTATAGAGATGCATTATAATGGTGCAAAACTTAGAGCACCAAGACTGAATTTTTCTGCGTATGCCGAGATCAAGTACAATTTAGATAATCTAGGTAATACTTAGCCCTGCAGTGAGTACAGGGAACTGGACTAGATCTCTCGAGGTCCCTTCCAGTCCTACGATTCTGTGATTTGAATGCATAATGTTGCTTTAAAATTAAGTAAAGAATTTTTCTATCTTTTCTATGTGTGCAATGACAACATATGTAAAGATCACCGGAGATATATTTGGGAGTTTATCCACTCCTTTTCTATTTTTTCATCCCGTCAGATTGATTAAAAGTTTTATAAGACAAATTTCAAAAACTTGTCAGATGTATTAGTGTTGGTCAAGAGTTCTCTGGCACTGACATCCAAGACCCCTGCTTTTATTTATACATATATATATATGCTATAGAATTCAGGGATGAAGAGTGATCTTTTTTAGATCAATGTCTTATAAGGTCAGAGTAAAATCCATCCCCTTTTCTATCTAGCACAAGCCACAGTCTGCCAAGATGCTTTTTATTTGTTTTCTGGATTGTTTGTATTATTGTTCCACCTGTTTTGGAATAAGAATTTCAGACATTTTGATAAGTAGATTAGAGAAGTTGTCTTGTAGCTTCTGTAAGTATCTGTAATGCGAGGACATACAATTTTGTTACTTCCTGCAGCTAAAGCCTTCGTTAGCATATCTGAAGTTTTATTTATGTATGTGATTCAAGAAGAGTGGCTTGATGGCTGTGTTCTGGTAGTTTTATGTGGTTAATGTAATCTACCACTGGGCACTGTTATTTTTTCTTCTGGTATATTTTCCAGTCTCACTTCAGAAAGACTGACTTATCCTCTCTCCTGTTGTAAATTATCCTTAATGGATTGGATTAAATAATACAATTAAACATGATATTTCTTCTGAATATTAATTCCAGCCAAACTGAATAATCATAGAATCATAGAAATGTAAGACTGGAAGGGACCTTGATAGGTCACCTAGTGCAGACCCCTGCACTGAGGCAGGACTAAGTATTCTCTACACCATCTCTGACAGATGTACATGCAATCACTGGCTCTTACAGGAGAAATGCCAACGTTGAGTATTTTTGTAGGCAAGCTTAGTTATTTGTTTCTAATACAGGGCTATTTTAGCATGTGTTACATGGCATTGGATTTTGATTTTAAGACATCATGATTAGAGTACCGGTAACAATAATAATAATTGAACAAGCCACCATGTGTTAGGTCACTGATTTCAAGTACCTACCATTCTCCATATATATTTAATAAAAAGAATAGGAGAGGAGTCTGTTATACTGTATCTTCCCATTATATTTTTCATGCATGTGATTTTTTTGAATTTTGTTGTAAAGAGGTTTCAGCAGAAGCCTGCTCAGTTGCCTAGCAGCATCTGAACCAAATGGGAAATGCCTTCTGTGACCTTGCCTTGTCATAAGCAGTGACTCTGAAGATCACTGAAAGTCATATCATTGCAGCTTTACTCCCTGGGTACAACACTGCATTTTTAAAAGCCATTTTAGGTTGAGAAGCTGTATGTTGGAACTCCGCTCCATACAATAGTAGTTCCACTATTGGCACAGTTTCTGGAACAATGGTCTCTCTGCTTCTTGTGTTTTTCAGGGACATCCACATGCTTATTAAGTTCTGCTTTGTGAACGGCGGAAGAAGATTGTCAAATTGGCTGAAAGAGCGGTAAGAGCTGTCACAGTTTTCAAAGATACAAGGATGTTTTTCTGTTATTAACACAAATTTTCACAGCAGTGGAATCTAGAATCCCAAACTGCTACTTCCCTCTCTCTCCTACTCCTTACTGTTCCAGTATTCAGAGTATTCCAGTATGTATGAAAATTGTCATTCTTTGCCTCACAAGAAAAGCAGTGAAAGACTAAATTCATTTTCTGGAAATAATCTTTAGTGGCCTTTCCATCAAACAACAGGACCATTGAATTGAGTATATTTGTAAATTTAAGATATGCAAGAGTTTGAATCAATTTACTTGACACAGCAAAAATACTATGGAAAAACAAATGCCAGGCTAATCAAAATGTTAGTTAATTAACAGACTATTGTAACAATAATAATATAGTCTTCAAAACTTTATAAATGGATCCTTTCAAAGTGTTTCTGCTGGCATCCCACTTCTGAATAAGAGGTGAACTGGTTTCCTGCCTCTTCATCTAGGCTATAATCCTAATTGACCTAAAAAAATTACAGTTCTATGTCCAGTTGTAATGGTACTGGCTGTGTGTGACTATGCTCTTTAGTTCAAATGGTAGAGACCTATGTTTGTGAAGTAAAAGGATCACGCTTTAATAATTGCTCTGTAGGTGTCATTTACCTAGTATTTGTATTTTTCTACAGCACAGGGATGTTACACAGGTATCATGATGGCAGTTATCTACTTGTGAGGAAGCATGTATGGCAGGGGTGGCCAATCTGTGGCCACATGCGGCTCTTCAGAAGTTAATATGCAACTCCTTGTATAGGCACTGACTCTGGGGCTGGAGCTACAGGCGCCAACTTTCCAATGTGCCAGGGGGTGCTCAGTGCTCAACCCCTGGCTCTGCCACAGGCCCTGCCCTCACTCCACTCCACCCCTTCCCACCCCCTCCCTTGAGCCTGCCATGCCCTCGCTCCTCCCTCTCCCCCCCAGAGCCTCCACACTACAAAACAGCTGATCAGTTGGTGCAGGGAGGGAGGGGGAGGTGCTGATCGGCGGGGCTGCCAGTGGGCGGGAGGTGCTGTTGCAGGGTGGGGAGCTGATGGGGGGGCTGCTGACGTATTACTGTGGCTCTTTGGCAATGTACATTGGTAAATTCTGGCTCCTTCTCAAGCTCAGGTTGGCCACCCCGATGTATGGGTTCTTGGAGTACTTGACCCCCAGGCTGCTTATCTAGTGTTCAATGAATAGTTCTCACTAGAACAGTGCAGGCAGCAAAGTTGAAGACCAAACATTTCACTTTGATTACCTTAATTTTAGGGAACCATTCCTGGGGTAGCTAACCTACCCTGCCACCAGACAGAAGTTTTCTGACAATGGGTAAAGCAATAAACAACAGCCCTTTGGAATAAAGTAGGTACATGTCATGCTGTAGGTGTAATTTACTAGTCTTAAGTATGACTAAAGGCAGAAGGCAGCTATGCTTACAAAATGAAAAAGTTAGTCACACAAATCCAGAGTTTTTAAACTGTTCAATTTTCCAATGTTTCTGAAGTGTTCTCTTGGTAACATTATCCTTAGAATAATCAGATTATTGGATAAAGAGGAAATACTATTAATATGGGAGGATGGAAGCAAGGCTAAGAGTTATGACTTTTTAACATGATAAATAATATATAGGAGGCAGGTGAGTTCGGAGGAAATCTTGTACTGTAGTTTTTGGTCCTACATGAGTTGGCTAATACATAGAGCTATTAGAAAGCTACTAGAAAATAGAAGTGTGGCAGGAACTGGATAGAAATCTCCCCTATCAGACCTCTTCATTTGTTCAGAATTATAGCAAAACAACAGACAGTATAGCCATTGGCATCAAAAGATCCTATCGGTGTGGGCATGAATAAGCAACCAATAATTCCTTTAGTGAGTATTTGTGAAGAAAGGGGGGAAAATCTCCAACTTTTAAAACATTGCTGCTGTATCTGCATTGGAAAGGGCTTACCTGTGTTAAAGCCTAGTGATTAGGTCCCTGGCTACAATTTTCCTCCATCTTTAGTGTCCCCTGCTAGTGGTCACTCCAGCAAAGTCACAGTCTCTCTTTTAGTAGATAGTAATTCAGCCCTCCAGCCAGGTCATCATTGAATTCCGCCCCTTTTCGGGGCCACAGAGTCCAACAAAGTATAGTATCAGGGGGTAGCCGTGTTAGTCTGTATCTACAAAAACAACAAGGAGTCTGGTGGCACCTTAAAGACTAACAGATTTATTTGGGCATAAGCTTTCGTGGGTAAAAACCTCACTTCTTCGGATGCATAGAGTGAAAGTACAGATGCAGGCATTATATACTGACACATGGAGAGCAGGGAGTTACTTCGCAAGTGGAGAACCAGTGTTGACAGGGCCAATTCAATCAGGGTGGATGTAGTCCACTCCCAATAATAGATGAGGAGGTGTCAATTCCAGGAGAGGAAAAGCTGCTTCTGTAATGAGCCAGCCACTCCCAGTCCCTATTCAAGGCCAGATTAATGGTGTTGAATTTGCAAATGAATTTTAGTTCTGCTGTTTCTCTTTGAAGTCTGTTTCTGAAGTTTTTTTGATCAGTGATAGTGACTTTTAAATCTGTAATAGAATGACCAGGGAGATTGAAGGGTTCAGTTACTGGCTTATGTATGTTACCATTCCTGATGTCCGATTTGTGTCCATTTATTCTTTTGCGGAGGGACTGTCTGGTTTGGCCAATGTACATGGCAGAGGGGCATTGCTGGCACATGATGGCATATATAACATTAGTGGATGTGCGGGTGAATGAGCCCTTGATGGTGTGGCTGATGTGGTTGGGTCCTCTGATGGTGTCGCCAGAGTGGATATGGGGACAGAGTAGGCAACGAGGTTTGCTACAGGGATTGGTTCCTGGGTTGGTGTTTCTGTGGTGTGGTGTGTAGTTGCTGGTGAGTATTTGCTTCAGGTTGGGGGGTTGTCTGTAAGCGAGGACTGGCCTGCCTCCCAAGGTCTGTGAGAGTGAGGGATCATTTTCCAGGATAGGTTGTAGATCGTGGATAATGCACTGGAGAGGTTTTAGCTGGGGGCTGTATGTGATGGCCAGTGGTGTTCTGTTATTGTCCTTGTTGGGCCTGTCCTGTAGTAGGTGATTTCTGGGTACCCGTCTTGCTCTGTCAATCTGTTTCCTCACTTCCCCAGGTGGGTATTGTAGTTTTTCAAATGCTTGATAAAGATCTTGTAGGTGTTTGTCTCTGTCTGGGGAAGTGAGGAAACAGATTGACAGAGCAAGACGGGTACCCAGAAATCACCTACTACAGGACAGGCCCAACAAGGACAATAACAGAACACCACTGGCCATCACACCTCCTCATCTACATCCACCCTGATTGAATTGGCCCTGTCAACACTGGTTCTCCACTTGCGAAGTAACTCCCTGCTCTCCATGTGTCAGTATATAATGCCTGCATCTGTAACTTTCACTCTATGCATTCGAAGAAGTGAGGTTTTTACCCACGAAAGCTTATGCCCAAATAAATCTGTTAGTCTTTAAGGTGCCACCAGACTCCTTGTTGTTTTCAACGAAGTATAGAAGTCCAGCATTCCCTCAAAAAGGAGTCTCTGCCCCAACCCGGGCCCCCCAAAGACCTCACACCCTTACTTCTGGGCGTATGATGTCTTTATCCCCCTTATCTCTAGAAGGTGTGTGTTTATACTGCCCTCATGGCTGGCTGGCAGGGGAACCCTGGCCCTTCTTCTCTACCAAGCTTCGACCCACAGCCTTGCAAATAGCATTAAGATCAAGTATCTAGGAATGTTTGGAGGCTGCCTCCCTGGACCACTTCCTACTATTTCCTTTTCCAATTCAGGACATGGTCACAGTCTCACAAACATTCCAAGACAAGATAGTGTAAAGCATTTCTTAATCCGTAAGGACAAGCTAGTCCCTTCTTCAGCACCTAGGATAGCTGCTGCTACTTGCACACCCCTCCACCACAGTCTCCCACTATACCAGTGTTTCTCAGCCCATTTACCATTGTGGACCACATATGCAGCTCTGTATGTGTTATGTGGGCTGCATCCACACAATACATATATATATATATATATATGCTATCTGTATGGCCCTGGGGATGTCACATGGGTTGCAGCTGTGTGCTGGTTGGGCCGTAAGCGGCTTGCGGGTTGAGAACCACTGCACTATGCCCTACTGAGGAGCTATCTTCACAAGGTCTATTTGGCTCTGTTTTAAACTCCTCCTCCAGATATAGCAGGCTCTGCAGCTGCAGTGGGGCAGGGCTGGTTGAGCCCAGAATGGCTGCTTAACCCCTTCTATCTCAGTGTGAAGTTTATGTACCTCATCACAGGCAGTAAATTGTAGGATCATTACAAAAGTTATTTTTTTTATAGAGTTTGTGACTAAAACTGATTTGCTTATTTCAGGAGTTAGGTGTGCTCTTCTCTCATTTTAAAGAAGGTGTCACCTTTAATCAGGACAACCATTCATTTTCTGAATGATGGTGCTTTCAGCTGATTGCTTATCAGACCCGGGAGTACGTTGGCTAGTTTCTCTACAAAGTGTAGCCTGCTTGTTCAGACAGCTTATTTTTAAAATAATTTTAAGCTTATTTTAATTGATCATTGATTGGAGGATAGTGATCTTGAAAATTTATTGAATTTTCCACAAGCCGTAGAGAACTTGATAGAAAATCTTAAAAGCCAGAACCATTTTGGACCTGCTCATACTCCCATCACACTCAGTGGTTTAATTTCCATTGCTTTCAGTAGGAGCAGTACCAGTCCTATAAGTGTAAAAATTGTGCCATTTCTTTCAAGCACAATTATAATCATGTGCTACAGCTAGACTCCCACAAAAAGCTGTGTAACCATCTACACAGTTGGTATGAAGAAAGTAGTTTGCTTTCATACACTACATTTGGGTATGGGTAAGGACTTTTAGGTGCTTCTGCCATGCCATCCATATTGTCCTCTTGTCCATTTAACTCCAAAACATATTGTACCATTAGCAGACCAAGCTTAGAGAATTTTTTTTTAAAGTGTTCAGGCTGTTTTTCCATTTCCTCTACTGCATATAGGGCCTGATCTTTAGATGTGCTAAGCACCCTCTTTAAATTGACTTCAGTGAGATTTGCAGGTGCTGAGCACTTGTTGGGATCAGGTATATAGTGAACATTAATGGCTAAATTCTTCAGCACCAGACATCACTGGTCACATCCTCAGGGATTCAAGAGAGAGTTTCAAAGCCACTCTACACATTTCAGTACTGTGCTAAAATTAAAAGGAGGAATTCAATTTTAACCGTAGGTCTTGAGTTTTCTAAAACTGCATATTATTTCAGTTCTGCAGTCTTTCAATCCAATATTATGAAAACAACAATTTCATATGTCCTAACCTCATTCTTGCATAGACAGTTATTTTCCAAAAGTGTGCACTTTTTGGCAGGCAAGAAATATATTGACTATATAGTAATAACTTCCATTAAATATTTAAGAAGGAAAGGTGCCATTACAAGTAACAATTGCATAGTCGTCTCCTGCCAGTGTTCATCCTAGAATGATCTTTGAAAGAATAAACATTGCTGCTTTCTCAAGAGCTCAAAATATATAGGTCTGTCAGATGATATAAAAATTTAAGCTGAATTGGGTAAAAAAGAATTTCTTTTTTCTTTTCTGAATCCTTTATGTGTTGCTTAGTTGCTTGTAGTCAAAGCTAGTCTTTGCTTTGATGATTCAAAACCACAATCTGAATTATGGTAAAGTGTTTGATATCAAACATTGACCTCAAATCTGGGAGTATCCATAGTGGGGTAGGAGAAAGGAAAAAAATAACTGATTTGTATGAATCACCATCTATAAAGTCATGCCCCTAAAACAAAGTGAACAAACAGAAGCTTGAAAACACTTTGGTCACATCTGCTGTCATCATGGAAGATGAAGGAAAAAGCAATGAATTAACACATAGGTTCTTTTTACTGAGTGCATCTATCATGAAAGTGCTTACCAGGACTTTTTTAATGTTAATTGAACAGTCTTACATTAGGGATGCATTGTACAGTTTCTCTTATGGTTATCTATGAAATGACTGTGGCTCATTTTGCTGTTTGAAACTTCAATGTTAAAAATACATGGAATATATTTGGTGCAATATTTTATTAATCTAAAGCAGAAAAAAACAGGATTAGATGAAAGCTTGGAACACACAGAGCAATGGAAGGAACCCAGGAAAATCCCCAGTGAAGACTGGAGCATGGCTGCTCCAGTTCTTGATATGATAGAGAATGTCCAGGATCCAGCTGCTCTATTTATAGGAATTTTATTTTTGGGTAAAATTGTGGTGTCTTGAAAAGCGCCTCTTACAGTTGGCAACACTGATTTTCATGTAATAGGTCTTAAATGAATTTGAACAGTCAGTTTCATGTTATGATGATTTAGTGGTATGCACTGTTTGGCAAATATGGAGGTCCTTAATCAGGTGCAACACCTACTGAGTTCAGCAGGTACCCACAGAAGAAATACTGACTTGGGTGAGAGTTGTACCTGATTAAGGCCTTCAAGATTTGTCTCTGGTTAGGACGTCAAGTTTATTTTACATGGTTTTTGGAAACTGTGGCGTATATTGGTAGCACTCAGCTATTAATTTTGCACAAATACATTATTCATTAGTTTGACTAGCACTGGGAATCCAGATCTAGAAGTACACAACCTTTTCATAAATAGGCTTTCTCTGACAATCTCTGTGTGCCAGTTAAAGTAGGGACAGATTCTTCTTTGTTACACTATTTCAAATCTGGAGTAACTCCACTGATTTATACTGGTTTAATTCTGGAGTAAATCCAATAAATAAGAGCATGTTGTTGCCCTGGAAGTTTTCTGTTCATATAAAACTGCTTCACTGGTTTGTCTTTGTTTTTGGCAGGTTGATTTCTCTCCCCTCTAATTACTGAATCTGTAGATTTGTGCAATTGCTGCATAACACTTGCAGCATGCTGGCACTCGCTTCACCAGAACTATGAGTGTAGCCCTTTTACAGGTGGCTAGCTGCTCTGGGGCCTGTTGGATGTACCTTCTCTTCCACTCAATGCTATGTCACTGAGGGCTGGTCTACATTACCACGGTAAGTCGATCTAACTTATGCAACTTCAGTTACGTGAATAATGTAACTGAAGTTGATGTAGTTAGATCCACTTACCGTGGTGGCTACACTGCGCTGTGTCAGGGGGAGAGCGTCTCCTGTCGACTTCCCTTATGCTTCTCAGAGAGGTGGAGTACACAAATCGATGGGAGAGTGCTCTCCCATCGATTTAGCATGTCTTCACCAGACCCGCTAAATCGACACTTGCTGCATTGATTGCAGCAGTGCTGATCTACCGGTAAGTGTAGACATGCCCTGAAACTCTTTTCTGGCAACATAAAAGGCTGTGCAATACACCTAAGTCTATCTAAGGAAGTTTTTTTTTAATACAATAAATAAAGGGACTTAAGCAACACTGTCTTTCATAAAAGCAGGGGTGGATAAAATCCACAATGGAACAAGGTAGGAAGGGATTAATGCTCTGTCAAGGAGAAAGTGGCTGAAATAGCCCTCTCGTACACCACCTGTCCCCAATATCAAGCCTTGAGGGAATGAAAAGAGGAAAGAATATCTAAGGTGTTGGCTGAGCAGTAGAGTTGGGTGGGAAATGGTTTTCCTCTCTCATGAAAATTGTCAAATTGTTTTGATTTTTGCATGTGGCAAAACAAAGACTTATTGAGTTTTGTGAGAGATTGAGACCCATCCATCCCCAGTGTGTGCCATAACCACTGGACTTTTAGTTATTCTGGGCTGGGTGTGTTTCAATTCCTGACCAGCTCTTCTCTGTGATTCTGTAAGATAGAACCCCAGGAGGAGCAGACAGGCTTGGGGAGAAGGCTTGAACTGTACTTTCTTACCTTATGTTGTTAGTGAGTTTGGCCTTCACAAAGTATGAGGACTCTGTTTTTAGAACAGATTGGAAGTCTGCTCTGAGGAAGTCAATGCCAGATTCCTACTAGTATGTTTTATTTTATGTTCCCTCCCCTGCTGTGACACTGAGCACTCCTCGATTCACACCCTGCCTATTGTAATAATCTTTGTACAAAATATGCCTTATGAGGTATCATTTAAAAACTAATAACTCACTGATCATTAATATTCTGTCATGATGTACATACGCAATGGGTATTAAATGTTACAAAAATATACTGGAATTACCTCTGAAATGTGTGTAAACCAGCTGTTTGAGAGAGAAGGTGGGTGAGGTACTATATTTTATTGGACCTACTTATGTTGGTGATAGCCTAAGATCAAAAGCTTGTCTCTATGTCTACACTGGCAATTGAACCACAAAACTTTTGTCTTTCAGAGGTGTTAAAAAACACCCCCCCACCCCCAAAAGACCAAACTTTTGCCCACAACAAGCGCCGATGTGAACAGCTCTTTGTCAGCAGGAGCTCTCTCGTGCCGACAATGCTAATGCCACTCGTTGGGGATGGACATTTTCTTGTCGGCAGGAGAGCCAACAAACAGCAGCTACACTGCGCGCCTTTTAGTGACACGGCCCTGTCGCTAAGAGCTGCATAGCGTAGACGTAGCCTTACACAGAGCTCTTCTTTGGGTATGGGAAATGTACTCAGTATTACAGCTAAATACAAGGTGGAACAGATTGAATAGTCCCTTAAATATGTGTTAACTACTTAAGCTAAACAAAGTGAATATAGGTGAGAAACCTGTTTTGGCAAAGATCTTTCACATAAGACAACAAGGGATGTCAACACCTTGTACTTCTGTGGAAGGTCCTCCTGTCTGAGAGAAAGTCGGCCATGGCTGTAAGGAAGAATGACTGGTGAGAGAAACTGTCTTGAACAAAGCCTGTATTTTGCTAGATAAAGTTTTAGACTTTTGATGCATGTTTTCACTCTGATTTGCTGGTAACCCTTTCTAAGTTTATTACTTTTAGTTGGCATCACTTAACTTATGTGCTATTCTTAATAAGTTTGTTTTATTACACTATAAACCTACTCAGTGCAGTGTTTAACGGGAATGGTGTATTCATCCCAGTTAAGCTAATATGCTGTGATGTGTTTTTGTGTCTTTAGAGAACAAATGAACCATATTATTTCTCTGAACTGTTCAGGAGGGAGCTGGACATTGCAGAGCCCACAGTTTTGGGAAAAACTGGGACTGGAGTGTGTTGGGGTCATCCTGCAAGTGGTAACCAATGCTGGTTGAAGCCAGAGTGGGGCTCTGGACAGGCTGCTGGGGTCAGAACTGCTGAACGAGGGCTGTCTAGCGCATAGGCACTCAAGGTGTAACCTGTATTCTAGTATGTTGGTTGTGAGCAGCTCAGGTTGAGAGCTATAACAGCAAAGCATTGTGAGGCATCCAGGGTTACAGGGCTGGTGGTGACAACCCCTCACTGGTCTGGAATTGGACCCCAGAATGTGACACATACTGTGGAAGCAATAATCAATTTAGGCACTTTGAACTGTCAGCAGAAATTGTCTAGTTGTTCACGGCAGCTTTCCATGTGGATTGGTGGCTTGTCAGGTTGGTGAGTGATCAGTTACCAAAATTAATATTAGTACTTACTAGATGTGAACCAATGGAAAGAATATATTGTGTCTCTCCAGTTTGAACAGCAGGGCATCTCTCCCACTTTAAGACACTCAAATATTTCGGGGCTCAAAAAGCAGGTAATGATGGTTCTTGACAGGAAGCATGAAATAAGCAGGGCTGGGAGTCATCAGAACTGGGTTATGTTCTTAGTTCTGTTGTTGACTTCCTGTATGAACTTTGATTAAGTCTCTTAAAATCTATGCCTCGGTTTCCCTATCTGTATAATGAAGTGTCATGCTTTAGACTGAGGTAGGTAGTCCTGGATTAATTAATGAAATAAACTTATATGAGGCCACAAATGTACATGATGTATACTGAGGACAATGCCAAACATAAATCCTTTGAGACTGTAATCTGTTATAATTTAAAGGCACAAATAAAATACACGACAAAACATAATAGTAAGGTTTGGCAATGATAGTTGAATGCTTCATGTATCTTCAGAAGTTTCTTATTGGAGAGAGCTTATATAAACAGGGGCACTATTTTAGGCATGTGGAATAAGGCATGGAGTTGAGCAAGCAATGGAGACAAAAGGGTTAGGCCAGGAAGAATGTAAGTGCACATGCAACACTCACGTAAATGTCTATCCTGCAATTCTTAATAGTTGCAGCAACATTAATGAAAGCTGTATTTGAACAGATTATTTGATTGTTATAGTCATGGTAAAATCAGTATTCATGATCCCAGCCTTCCTTTTGGGAATATGCATTTCATGTATACATTATGAATAAAGCAACTGCAGGGAAGAACAAGCCAATAGTTTAATAGTATTAACAAATGACTCCCATAGCACTGTAAATTTACACCACATTTTAAAGAGTGAAAAAAGTTCTCTGCCATCAAAGAACTTGAGACTGTAAAATCTAAATCCCCAAGTTTTCAGTGAGATCCCCCTGGGCAGATCCATGCCTGTATGAAGATCAGGGTCTCTTGTTCAGTGGGCACTATGAATGTAGGATGGAGAACATTTGCTAAACAAGTAGCAAGAGCTCTCTTTGCAGTTGGGTTTTTATGCAGATGCACACAATCTAGGTAAGAAAGGAAAACATCCTTTAGTTGATTACAGAAACACCTAAGAGGGGTCAGTGTCTTTCCAGCAACCTTTTAAACTTGGTTAATTGGTAGCAAGAGCAGCATTAAACCAGCTTGTCATTAATCCTTATTCACCTCACTGAAACTTAACTCTTATCTGTAATTTAGAGGAAATTAACTTTTAAGAGGACCCCATAGGTAAAACAATATAATCTTAACTATTGTAGAATTAACTCACTATATACAGGCCAATAGTAGTTAACTATTAGTAGTAAACAGTTGTCAGTCTGGGATCCCTTCTGGTTCTATCTTGATGACATGTTTGTTATGGACTGACTTTATTGATATTTCAGACAGCACATGGGTTAGTAATAGTGGTTATAAGAGTTTTCTTTCATAGAAATGTAGGGACTCCTGAGTCTCTGGATGGGAAAGAACACTCGAATACATGTACTTCTACATTAGTTAAACTTGCAAAGTAATGGACCATGCTTAAGGGATCGTTATTCACTGTGTCTTTGCTAAATTTCATGGGACTGTTTGTGAACCTTTTTTTTTTTTTTTTTTTTTTTTAAATCTGGTAGCTGTTATGGAACTACACTTAGTCACTTAACAATTAGTATTTCAATACTGGTTTGCTTGACTTCCTTGGGAGCTCTGCACACATGCAAGAGCTGATTTTGGTCCACAACAGTTCCGTTAATAACTAGGTTCACCATCTTTTTAATTGTGAAGCCAAAGAATTAAAAAGAAAAGAAAAGTTCAGTCTGTAATTAATTAAAGAATGTTTTTCTTTCTCTACCTAGGTTGTGTGCACCTGCATAAAAACCCAACTGCAAAGGGAGCTCATTACTTTTGTTTAGCAAATGTTCTTCACTCTACATTCATAGTGCCCACTAAATACCATGGATTAACGTTGATTCCTATAATTTGTTTTTTACACTGAAAATAACTTGGAGTACTGAAGCAAAGTTTTATTAGAGATTGATCTCAGCTGGAAAGCTCAGATCTGAGTCTGAACAGAGGTAAGATTTGAGAGTGTTTGGATCTTTGGTTTTGGATTGGATCTATCTCTATTTACTGTGGTATGACTGAGTGTCAGACTATCAGGTCCCATAGGAAGCTGCAAAGCTTACTTGCATTTTCAATTTGGGGGCATAGTAGGTGGAATTCTTTAGCTCCAACTCAGGGGTATTAAAGCCTGGGTGGCTCTCTGCGGGGGTGACAAGAAACCTGGGTGAGAAGCCCATTTAAAGCTACTGAGTGCATTCTCTTAGGGATCTGCTAGCTGATTTTAAAAATAAAGCAAACTCCAGAAAAGGAGTGAGTGTTTGGACAATATCCTATGGTTTGTGTATCAGGAGGAGAGTAGAGGCAGGGGATGGAATGAAGTGTGGACTCAGCCCATTCACACAAGGCAAAGATAAATCATTTTAGCCTGCTGTGATAAAAAAGACCTGTGTTTTGCATCATATATGGAGAAGTTGGAAAAGAAGCACAGAAAACAGAATATGGAAAACACACTGGATTTTGAGGATGAGCTATATTGCATTTATCCAGTTCTTCAATCCCAGCAGATTCCAGTATGCTTTATAGAATTTAGTGTGATATGCTACCATAGGTATCACCTCAGCCCCTGTAGCAGGTAGCAATTAACAGCACACAGCAGTGTTTTAAAATATTTTAGGAAAGGAAGTGAAGAGCACATGCCTACTGGAAACTGCAGTGGAAAAGTACAATAGATGCAGTGCAGTTACATACAATGGAATTTATCAAACACCCTTCTAAGAAGTGCCGTGGGTCTATTAATGCCATATATCTTCTACCATATATCTTAGCTGAAAGGTGAAAGATCCAACAGCCCACTGCCCTCTGGTTCCATAACAGACGCAGAGATGAGAACACTATCCATCGTGTTTGGTGTCCCATCCACATAGTAACACGGCCAGACCTTGCTTAACTTGTCAGTCACAGGCTCACAGCATAATGCCATACATTTTTCCTTTGTAAATACTGTAACCACTTTTTTGTCTTTTAAGAAATGGAATTATTTTGATGTGCATTTCTGATCAATATAAACACAGAAGGGCTTCTTTTCCATTGTGTTGTGCTTAAAAGAGAAAAAAAGGCCCTCTAGCCTTTCAAAGGAAAGTAATTTAAAGAGACTGCACTAACTGTAGCCTGCCTCATTTCTGAATAATAATGAGTACAGATTAAACCTTGTATTTAAATCTCAAGATAATCAAAATGTTTGTTATGTCAACACTTTCCTAATTTCTGCATATAGTGCGCCTCTTTGGCACTTAGGAGAAAATAACACTTGAAACCAGTGGCCACAGTTTTTCATTATCTCTTGAACTAAATTAATCCGATGTAATAAATTTAAAATTTATCCAGATGCTGAGAAGCATCTGATGAAGTGTGACAATGCAGCATGATTAAAGCTTTTACACCCTGTGAATAAAATAGTAAGTGTTTTTAATGTGACTCTTTTAATCGGGAAGCATAAAATACAGTAGTAATTATTGGTCCCCTAAAGTCAAAAGCTAATTGGGACAGAGGGGAAAAAAACAAAAACCCAAGATGCTGGTATTTTGTTTGGTCATATGGTAACAGCTGGAAATTTCAGAAAAGTATGAAGCAACAGAGGGTCCTGTGGTACCTTTAAGACTAACAGAAGTATTGGGAGCATAAGCTTTCGTGGGTAAGAACCTCACTTCTTCAGATGCAAGTAATGGAAATTTCCAGAGGCAGGTATAAATCAGTATGGAGATAACGAGGTTAGTTCAATCAGGGAGGGTGAGGTGCTCTGCTAGCAGCTGAGGTGTGAACACCAAGGGAGGAGAAACTGCTTCTGTAGTTGGATAGCCATTCACAGTCTTTGTTTAATCCTGATCTGATGGTGTCAAATTTGCAAATGAACTGGAGCTCAGCAGTTTCTCTTTGGAGTCTGGTCCTGAAGTTTTTTTGCTGTAAGATGGCTACCTTTACCTTTACATTGTGTGGCCAGGGAGGTTGAAGTGTTCTCCTACAGGTTTTTGTATATTGCCATTCCTGATATCTGACTTGTGTCCATTTATCCTCTTGTGTAGTGACGGTCCAGTCTGACCAGTGTACATAGCAGAGGGGCATTGCTGGCACATGATGGCATATATAACATTGGTGGACGTGCAGGTGAATGAGCCAGTGATGATGTAGCTGATCTGGTTAGGTCCTTTGATGGTGTTGCTGGTGTAGATATGTGGGCAGAGTTGGCAGCGAGGTTTGTTGCATGGGTTGGTTCCTGAGTTAGAGTTGTTATGGTGCGGTGCGTGGTTGCTGGTGAGAATATGCTTAAGGTTGGCGGGTTGTCTGTGGGCGAGGACTAGGGTGACCAGATGACAGGAAGAAAATATCGGGACACAAGGGGGGGGGGGTCACTGGCGGAGCAAAAAAAACCAAAACACCGAGTGCTGCCGGTGTAAGGACACAAACAGCTCCCTCTCCCAATTCCCTACTGTGACCCAGTGCTGCCGGCAGTCGGGGGCGGGAGCTGAGAACAGCCCAGGGCTGCAGGCAATCAGTGGAGATTATGCTTACCCTTCCTTAGGTATGCATACCTTCAGCCTCTGGTTTTTAGGAGCGGGGGAAAAAAAACAACAGAGAACAGCTGAGTGCTGCCGGCAGTCAGAGGGGAAGAAAAAAAAAAAAGCCGAGAACAGCTGAGTGCTGCCGACAGAGAGAAAAAAAAAAAAAAAAAAAAAAAAAAAGCGGAGTGCAGCGTCCCGACCGAAGATCAATGGGGACGCGGGACACATACCTAAATATCGGGACGGTCCCGATTTTATCGGGACGTCTGGTCACCCTAGCGAGGACTGACCTGCCTCCCAAGGTCTGTGAAAGCGAGGGATCATTGTCCAGGATGGGTTGTAGATCACTGATGATGTGTTGGAGAGGTTTAAGCTGAGGACTGTAGGTGATGGCCAGTGGAGTTCTGTTGGTTTCTTTTTTGGGCCTGGCTTGTAGCAGGAGGCTTCTGGGTACACGTCTGGCTCTGTTGATTTGTTTCTTTATTTCCTTGTGTGGGTCTAGTAGTTTTGAGAATGCTTGGTGAAGATCTTGTAGGTGTTGGTCTCTGTCTGAGGGGTTGGAGCAGATGCGGTTGTACCTCATCGCTTGGCTGTAGACGATGGATCGTGTGGTGTGTCTGGAGTGGAAGCTGGAGGCATGAAGGTAGGTGTAGTGGTCAGTGGGTTTTCGGTATAGGGTGGTGTTAACGTGGCCATCGCTTATTTGTACTGTGGTGTCTAGGAAGTGGACCTCCCGTGTAGATTGGTCCAGGCTGAGGTTGATGGTGGGGTGGAAGCTGTTGAAATCATGGTGGAATTCTTCCAGGGTCTCCTTCCCATGGGTCCAGATGATGAAGATGTCATCAATGTAGCGTAGGTAGAGAAGGGGCATGAGTGGACGAGAGCTGAGGAAGCGTTGTTCCAGGTCAGCCATAAAAATGTTGGCATATTGTGGGGCCATGCGGGTGCCCATAGCGGTGCCGCTGGTCTGGAGGTATATATTGTCACCAAATTTGAAATAATTGTGCGTGAGGATAAAGTCACAGAGCTCAGCAACAAGTTGTGCTGTGTCATCATCAGGGATACTGTTCCTGACAGCTTGTATTCCATCTGTGTGTGGGATGTTTGTGTAGAGAGCCTCCACATCCATGGTGTCTAGGATGGTGTTTTCTGGGAGGTCACCAATGCATTGTAGTTTTCTCAGGAAATCAGTGGTGTCACGGAGATAGCTGGGAGTGCTGGTGGCATAGGGTCTGAGTAGGGAGTCCACATATCCAGACAGTCCTTCACTGAGAGTGCCAATGCCCGAGATGATGGGGGGTCCAGGATTTCCAGGTTTGTGGATCTTGGGTAGTAGATAGAATAATCCTGGTCGGGGCTCTAAGGGTATGTTGATTTGTTCCTGTGTTAGTGTAGGGAGTGTCCTGAGTAGATGGTGCAGTTTCCTAGTGTATTCCTCAGTGGGATCTGAGGAAAGTGGCCTGTAGAATTTGGTATTGGAGAGTTGTCTGGCAGCCTCCTTCTGGTAGTCAGACCTGTCATGATGACAACAGCACCTCCTTTATCAGCCTCTTTGATGATAATGTCAGGGTGGTTTCTGAGGCTGTGGATGGCATTGCATTCTGCACGACTTAGGTTATGAGGCAAGCGATGTTGTTTTTCCACAATTTCTGCCTGTGCACGTCGGCGGAAGCATTCTATGTATAGGTCCAGACTGTCATTTCGACCCTCAGGAGGAGTCCATGTGGAATTCTTCTTCCTGTGTTGTTGGCGGGAGGGTATCTGTGTATCAGTGCGCTGTTCAGTGTTATCTTGAAAGTATTCTTTGAGTCGGAGGCGGCGAAAGTAGGTTTCCAGATCACCGCAGAACTGTATCATGTTTGTGGGGGTGCTGGGGCAGAAAGAGAGTCCCCGAGATAGGACAGACTCTTCTGCTGGGTTGAGTTTGTAGCTGGATAAATTGACGATATTGCTGGGTGAGAAAAGTTCGAGTTTGTTAAAAGGTAGATTTTGCTGGAAGGAATAAATGCAGGATTGTGTCAGTTTATTATAGCATTGGAATTTCATTACCACTACTATTAGTTTGCATTGTGGGAGGAAGAGTAAAATAGATTCTCTGACTTAAAATGTCACTGTCAATTCCAGCTACTGGAATTCTCTGCTACTTGTTGGCTGGATCTGGGAAGAGGAAAGTGGGGCTATTGGTCAGCCCTGCTGTCCCTAATTGATGCCCCTAGTGGTTGGTTTTTACATCTCCTCCTTCCTTTTCTCCTAACAACCAGGCCCTCACCACATTTTGATGCTTTTCCATCTTTATTTGTAAAATGCAGTTTTATTCTCAAATACGTAAACCATAGTTCATCCCATGCTTTGCTCTCACCTGAATTCCTATAAGTTCCTCACCCCCTCCCTGACTCTTCCCTCTTTAGTCTATCCAACATGATGTTAAATGCTCTTCTCTCCTCCCACTCGTACTACATCACCAAATATTTCCCTCTTCAATTCCCTTGTATTTTTCTGCATAAAATTCAAATTCCTATTCTTTATTACCTCTTTCAAGGAGTTGCACAATTGCTGTGTCTACATCTTTGCCTTCTTTTTCCCTTATTTCCTTGTGACATTCCCCAGGGTATAATCTGGACTGATGGACAGCTGTGTCCCCTCAACTCTCCAATCTGAGGTGCCTTTTACATTGCATCGATATGAGAACAATCACTCCTGGTCCGTCACACATAGCCTCTAGTGTGCAAAATTACTCCCACCTGAATATATGAGTGCTTCTAGCCAGCCACTCCTGAATTATATTGCAGAGTGACATCAGCAAACTCCCAGTCCCAGACTTGTCCCCAGAAATGTGCATCTTGTACTACCCAGCTTTGTCCTTTCAGATGATACAAGCTCACAGAAAGTTCCTCATTTCATTAATAGAAAATGATATGCACAAATCTTGTTATCTGAGGCCTTGGCTACACTGGCAATTCACAGCTCTGCACTTGCTGTGCTCAGGGATGTGAAAAAACACCCCCCCTGAGTGCAGCGAGTGCAGCGCTGTAAAGTGCCAGTGTAATCAGCGCCTGCAGCGCTGCACGCTCGCTCGCAGCACTGCAAGCTATTCCCCTGGCGGCGCGACTACACTCGCTGTGAATCCGCGAGTGTAGCCAAGGCCTCAGATGAAAGCTCCCAAACACTTCAGTCCAAACACATTGGCTTAGATAAAACAATTAAACAAGTTTATTAACTACAGAAAAATAGACTAAGTGATTACAAGTAATGAGGCATAAAAATCAGAATTGGTTACAAAGAAATAAAAAGTAAAATGCAAACTAATACTTAACTTAACAAGCTAAATGAACTTAAAGCAAATGGATTTCTCTCACCATATATTCATAGCAGTCTGGCTGGATTCTTTCAGCCAGGACCACTCCCCTGTTCGCTGATGTTTCCTTTGTCTTTCAAACATTGTTGATGTGGTGAGTAGAGATGAGGGGGGGAGAGAGGTGATTTGGGGCCTCTATTCCTCATTTTTATATCTTTTCCTCCTCTGAGAATCACCTACAGCTGGGGTTCAGGTGACAGCAGGTTTGTTTGCCAAGATGTAAATTTCTTGCTCATACCCTTCTTTCTGCCAAAGAATAGCCACTTAACTAGGTGATAGCCCAGCTAATTTTTCTTGACACCTGGCTGAGGCGTAAGTTTGCCTTTTTGTCTCTGAGGAACTGGTTTGGGCTGCTTCCCCACATATGGAATGTGCCTTAGTAACATCATACAGTATAATCTTATAACTTTACATATAATGTTGACACACATATTTTATAACGACAATACTGATCAGCAAATTATGAATTTTCAAATGATACCTCACAAGGCATACTTCTACAAAATTTATCATAAGTGTGCAGGCTGTCACATTGCCACTTGTACTACATCACCAACCAGTTCCCTCTTCAAGTCCCTTATTATCTTGTCTTTCTCTGCATAAAAATCAAACTCCTATTCTTTCTTACCTCTTCCAAGGAGTTGCATAACTGCTGTGCCTAACATCTCAGCCTTCTTTTTTCCTTACTTCCCCCATTTGGTTTGCCCTTTTGATGGCCTTGTTCATAGTCATATACATGCTTTTTGTTTCTTTTCATGAACCACATAGATCTCCATGTGCTGCACCAATTACTCTTTTGCTACAAATCCCTCCTTAAAACTCACTTCCTACTTTTTCCCTCTATTCTTCCTCTCTTCTATGGCCTTCCACTTAAAATAGATAACTAAAGAATCAGATCTTACAAACTGCATTTATAATATAATCTGACATCTTTATTTGTTGTTGTAACCCTCATCCCTCCATTAATTTTGGTTCTCTTAATTTTCTCTGTCTGTCTAATTCTGAATTTGGTGCACAGATGAACATGAGAACTGCTCTTCTATTAAAATGGTGTAGCCAGGCATTCTTCTCCACAACCTGCAAACTCAGGTCATTTGGAATAGGAAGTATAGGGTTACCATATTTTCATTTTAAAAAAGGAGGACACTCCACGGGGCCCCAGCCCAACTCCGCCCCTTCCTGGGACGCCAGCTCCCGGCCCAACACCCCCGGCCAAGCACCGCCGCCCCACCACCGGCCCCGGCTCCCGGCCCCCGGCCGAGCACCCCCGGGCCCGGGCCAGCACCGGCCCCCAGCCCAACACCCTCGGCCAAGCACCGCCGGCCCCGCCCCTGGCTGAGCAGCACCGGCCCTGGCTCCCGGCCCCCGGCCGAGCACCCCCAGGCCAGCGCCGACCCCCAGCCCAACACCCCCGGCCGAGCACCGCCAGCCCTGGCCCGCACCGCCGGCTCTGGCCGAGCACCCCAGCTCTGCACTCCTGGCCCCGGCCCCCGGCCGAGCACCGCCAGGCCCTCCCTATTTTCCCGGACATGTCCGGCTTTTTGGGATTTCCCCCCGGACGGGGATTTGAGGCCCAAAAAGCCGGACATGTCCGGGAAAATCCAGACGTATGGTAACCTAAGGGAGTAGGATATGGCCCTGTCTCCTCCTACACCCTACCTGTGCTTTATGCAGTCTTTGCTGTGAATTAAGCAAAACAACACCTCCTCCAACCTTTACATAAACCAGTCATAATCTGGCCCTTAGCTCATAAGCTGTTTTGGGCAGGATTTCTCATTTTACTCCTGTAAAACTCCATGAATGCACATTGAGCTAAATATTAAAACATACTGTCATTGTTACTCAAAGTGGCAGGATTTCGTAGTTATGGAAGTTTCTGTTAGTGGTCAGGAGCAGCATTCACAATATGTGCAGTTCCTCATTGCCTTACAGTGAAATGTTAAAAACAAACGAAAACATCTATTATTCTTCCCTGCGTAAATATTGCAGTGACTGAAAATGACTTTGGCCTCTTGTGACTTATTCTCCCTCCCCTCAGTTGTGAGGATTAAAGTATTATCCCCCTGCTAGCTTCTCTGTGTATGTTATATAATTTTCTATGTTACTTTTTAGGAAGAGCTTTGAATGTAAAAATGTACTTTTGTTCTATAGCAACTGTTTTTTGTTTTGTTTTGTTTTTTACCTAAAGCAGAAAATAAATGCTTAAATCTCTCCTTTCAATGACACCTATGGGAAGTAACTTTTATTATGTGGAAAGGATTCACTATTTGGACTAATATGTGCTGAAAATCTGTGTTAATAATCCATAGTTGCCACAGCTAAAGAAGACCTCAGCTCTGTCTCTCTAATAAAAGAAGTCAAAGTGCTCCACTGGGGTGTTGGTTCACCTGTGGAGGAAAGAGCGTCATATACCATCATAATAGTGAATGTTAGTATGATGTATTTGACATGCTGGTATTAGAAGCTATTTGTACTAATAGCACTGCAACCTAAGCAGTTTAAAAATAAAAGTTTACTGTCTCCTGTTAATCTATCAAGTCTATATTTTGTGATAGATAAAGGTCTAGTGTAACTTTGCATGCTTTAAATGTGGCTTTAGTTGAACTATTGCTTTTCAAAATATTTCCACTTACCTCTGAAGTTATAATGATGGTATTCATCCCACTTGACTATAATTGCCACACTTTGCATTTTATTCAGGTAATGGGATTTAAGCAAAGAATTCATCTTAACTATTGCTTTCCTGCCTAGTGGAACATGCTGTCTTAGATTTCCCCCCTTTAAATGCCACAAAACAAAGAATCAGCATCATCAGTGATGATGAAATCAATCCATTGATGCCACACTGTATGCTTAGGAAAGGACTGATCTTTACAATATTTGTGAATTACTAAATAGAAATATGACAAATTTGGAAAACCATCTTTTACTGAAAGCTACCTAGGTTTCTGGATAAGGTAACAGGCACAATTTGTAGTTTTTCTCATTGTGGTACATTTAATCTTACTGCATATGTGGGACCTTTGCCAAATTATCGTCTCTTTGTGCCATTTTCCAATCTGTAAAGTGAGAAAAATACTTATGGCTATGTCAGAGGCTTTATTTAATTGATATTTGTCAAGTGTATTGAGATCTTCCAAAGGTTGCATTATAAGTGCTAAGTACTAATAAGCATCTATTCCATATTCACGAACTACCATTTTGTCTTTCATAAAGTCATACTTAAAACACCTGGGAAGACATCTCTTAAAAACTTAACATAAGCAGTACACATGTAATTTCAGTGTCAAGAGTTACATGTTACAGACAGGATGATGCATTGTGGATAACATTTTCAATACTGCCTTAAGTCCCATTTTCAAAATTGACTTTTGCATTTAGGCTCCTAGGTCACTTATGGTACTTTTGAAAATGTTATCCTGTATGTCCTTATTGCTGTGAACACAATATATTTGTATCCCCTTGGCAGGACAATGTATCACAGTCAGTTTATAGTACCCTTTGCCCAGTTGTATAGATTTGATTCTTGAAGGTGGCTGTAGAAGGGCCAACATCTACATAGCTGAACAGAAACACATCTCAAAGTCCTGAGTCAAACAAATAAATCCCTTTGTGGGGTTTCAGGTTAATGTTATGGCTTTACTTCTGCAAGCAAAATAAAATAGCCTAGTAAAGTATCTAGCACTTCAAGCTCAAGCTGTAAAATGAGCACCTTCTATATTTCCAGAGCTCCTTGTCCTGACATCTAGGCAAGCTCTGTTTTCTCCCTGAAATGAACCCAGCACTATCAGTTACCTGAGTTGTAGCTTAGGACTATAGGCCTTTCTCCAATGACTTTTAGCTTAGGGAGCCATTCCCAGATGGGAGATAGAAAACTTAGTTGGAAAACATGGCTGCGATTTAACCTTGAATTCTCCATGCTATCGTCTAGTTCCCTTGGGATATGACAGGGGATGGATATTTATCACTGTGGACTATTTTGTTTAAGAGGGAAGACTATTTTAAATGAAACATCACAATTGGATACAGTTCTTAAAATGAAAGATGCAGGATGCCCATTCAGGGCCATTAGTGAGAATTTTAGGCTTAAGGAACTCTGATAATGCTTGAGCCCATTCTCCATCCACAGATCTCTAACACCTTTCTCTCATTTTCCCTATTCTTCATTGAAGAACAAATTAAAATATATTCAGGTGTAGCTGGCACGCAGAAGCCTTCACTCTTGCTGTTGCCTGATGTTACCTGCAGTGATGAGAATCATCCTTTGATGCCGATGTATTCATGTGCTCTCTGCTCTGCAATGACACATTGGCTACACTCAGTGAAGAGAGCAATGTGCAAATCAAAGGCAGTGCAGTAGAGGATGGGCCCTGAGGCATCTATGGAGCATTATCAGCTCTTTGCACGCTAGTTAGCCATTAGAGGAGGCCGGGGGAGCAGAGCACACTACTGGGCATAAGGGACGTCATGGCTTTTTAATTTTTTTCTGCCTGGATCAGTGTCTTCACTGGGTGTCTTGAAATATTTGGGTCCCTGGGGATTGTCTCCATCTGCAGCTCGCTCCTGAGCAATTTCAGTGATACTAGCAGCTAGTTTAGCATTGTTTCTTCAAGAACTAGGTCCTTGACTGATTGTAGAGGAAAAACAAAGAGAAGATTGCAAATGGCTTTTCATGCTATTAAAGCTCTAAATAACCTTGGCACTTGGCTGTATGTCATGGGAATAAGGGGGAAAGCCTTTGAACCATAAAAAGCTTCAAATACTGAAATGCAGGGTCAGGATGTCATATCAGCCAACTTATAGCATCTGCTCAGTGCTAACCATTTACTCTAGTACTCTTATGTGTCCTTGAGAGAAAATTGTTAATGGGGTGCTAGGCCACCAGCCCTTCCCTACAGTGTATAAGTCTGATTATTTCACTACAGCCACCCTTCTCTCGATTATTTTTACTTAGCACTGTCAGTGCCTGTGATTCTGTAGTGCAGGTGAAGCCTGCCAAGTAATTGTTGAATGTGTCATTAGCCATGAGCACGAGTGCCTTCACTTTAAATGAACTGTTTTGAAAGGACCTGCAATGAACTGAAGGTTGTAATATGGTCCCGTGTCATTTAAAAAAAAATATAAGCAGTGCCTTCCCCAACAAGCTTGCAATGTAAAAGCACCAGAAATGTACACAGCATGTTGCAACACAAAATACAAAACAAAGCCAGTGAAGGGATTCAATGGGACAAACAGTTTCTGGCAGAAAGGTTGTAATGGGGAGAGAGATCTAACAACCCAGAGTCTAAATATCATAAGCTCATGTTGGGAGTGAGTAGAGCACAGTAATGGTATTTGGAGTTTATGAAACTCTTCACTTGATATGTAGTCTATTAAAGGAAAAGGCTACAAGTCCCTACAAACTATGATTTTAATTTTACTGGTTATGTAAATACTCCTCAGCTGAATACAATTTAATTCCAAACAGATAAATAAAGTAAAGGTCAACTGAATGTAATTATTCTTTGTAATACTGTCACAAGATACACTCACTGAGCATGCAGGTGCATTCTAAAACTATGAAGTACTGCAGTAAAAGAATGGCTGGAATTTGCTTCCCAATCACTTTTTATTCCCTTTTTAATTTTGCAGTAAGTTTTTCTGCATTGAGTTTAAAACTGGCAGATGGAATGTTTAAAACTGTGTGGCTGGGCTTTGAAGTGTCGGCTTTCTCCTGTGTCTTTGATGTATTCTATGTGTCTTACATCTGTAAGGCTTACTGCCAAAAGCAATGAAGAGGAAATTAAAGGGACACTCAAGATAATCATTGAAAAAAATTCCCTTACCTGGCAGAGGTTTTGAAAATGTATCCTGTCAGTGGTGATTTTCTGCCAGGATGGCCTCTAGACTTCATGTAGTATCTTCATGACGTATTTCTTGAATACCTGGCATGTAGGACTTTTCTTCTGCTGTTGGAAAATTGCAGTGCTTCTCCTTTTCTCACATGGAAGATAACAGGAAAACAGATGTACCCATGCAAACCCTTCTTCTGTAGCATGCCCGTGACTGTTTGGAATATTGTTAATTGCTTTATATCTTTGCTGAAGTCCTGCAATATATTTATTTTTTGAGGTAAGTTGCCCTGTTCCAGCTATCTTTTGGTTTCTTTAGTAGGCGCTCCTTAGCTATAAATCTTATAAATATGCCTTTTAAATGTTTTTGGTTGTTTCCTGGGCATAAGTTTTGGTCTAGCATTCTGTGTACCCTTTCTGTTTCCAAGTCAGTGCCTGGAGGTAGTTGAAGGAACTGTGAACTAGGATTTGCTGCATAGAGTCCCTTGGCCCTCCTTTATTGGGTTATTTCACAATTGGCATGGATTTCCCTAGCTTTTTATTCAGAAATATCCTCAGATATGCTTCTTAAAAGCCTCAAACTTGATTATGTTCTGCAATGCTAAGCCACAGATTCCTGTTGGTTTTCCATTCCTCTGGGTTTGGGTGATGAGGCTGGAGTTTGTTCTGCATTCCTGGACTTTCTAGACTTCGGTGCCAAATTCCTATTTTAGTCATTTAGTTAGGAGGACATTTCTAAATCGTGGAATAAGGGGGTTCAGTGCAGGATCACTTCCAGTCTCTGCCATGACGCGCTTCACAAGTCATGACAAAGCTTAAAATATGGAAAAAACTTCCAAAGAGTTTTTCCACACCTCTTCCAGCTGTTGCCTCTGTCCCTGGGAGGAAGTGGAGGAGTGAGTTGGAGGCTCTGTTCCTGTATCTCCACCAGCCACCACTTCCTTTCTCTAAAAGGATGGGGAGTGCTAAATTGGAAGCCTGGCTTTCTGGGTCTCTGCTGACTGTTGCTTCCTTTCTCTGAGGGAAAAGAGGGATCATGTTAGGAAGCTCTAACTCTTTGTCTTTCCTTTCCTTTCCTTTCCTTTCCTTTCAGCAAAAGGATGTATTTAAAAAGGAAAATTTAGCAGCAGTAGAAGACTCAATACTTTTCTTGTGTTGCATGCGTCTTCCAAGCCATTATTTTCTAGCTTCTTTATTTCCCAAAGCAAGGGATGGAAGTCTGATTATTTCACAAGGCACAAACAAGGATAGATGGGTAGTGTCATGAAATAATTGTTTGTGTTTTCGAAGAGCATAAAAGCCAAATTGTAGAGGATGGAGTTGTAGAGGATGGAGTTACAATAGCTCTGAATTTTGCCCTTAATGTGTCTAAACTTTCCAGGGAATAGGGTAAGTCTACTTGAAGTTATTTGGTAACTCAGATTACTATGTCTTTAGGGCTTCATTTAATCTGTCTTCTTGGTATCTCCTATTTTCTTTAAGTACAAGACAGTTAAAAAATAAGGGTCAAATTCTGCTGTCAGAGGTGCATGTTCAACTCCCAAGGTTTTTGGTGTATCTGAGAGCATTTGTTTTAAGGTTTATTTAGAAATGTTTTAAGGCTTTCGAAAACAAGAGAAATGGAAATGAAGGAAGGGGCATTTCACAAATAAAATGGCTTATCTTACAGATGGATGAACAGAAGCACTCTATTATTTTTTGTTGCAAGGTCAGTAGTAGAACTAGGCACAGAACTATGGAGGAGTTGGAGTAGACTCTTCACACCCTTCTTTTATGTGAAATAATACACATATTAGGGCCCAACCCTGAAAACATGCACATGAATAATTTTACATATTTGAGTAATCCTGTTGAAACCATGAAACTGCTCACATGAATAAAGTTATGGGCATCTTTGCACAATCAGTCCTCCTAACTATAATCTGTCCACTCAGGACAGATTGCTCACAAAAATTATTAAATTAAATAGTCATCTTTGAAAGAGCCTATCCTCTGGTGTAGTTGAAGCAGCACACCTCACAGGTGATGGAAGATGCCCTTTCTAGGGTTATATATTTGTCTCTTGTGACTAGAAGGTGAGTCACCAGAAGCATCCAAACACACTTTTTACTCTGGTATTTATATGGAATGATCAATAATTCAGGTCAGATCTTATGGATTCTAGTTCTGCCCTGGGATGCAGTTCTCATTGAAATCAAGGGTCGACGTCAGAAAACTAAACTTTGCGTTTATCACTTTGGAAGTTCATGTTTGCATCACAATAGAAGAGAATTAAATATTTTCACCCCAAATTTACAAAAGGGGACACTGAGGCACAGAATGATGAATAACTTGCTGCATAAAATGGAACCACAGCTGGGATTAGAATCCAGAAGTTCCTGTTTTAGTCCTATGCATAAACCTTAACTCTTTCTTATAAAGAGTTGAAACACTTTAATATTAAAGAACAATATGAAAGAACTAATTCCAGGAATCTCCCACATCTATTCACTGAGGCCCAGATCCACAAAGATATTTAGGCTCCTTACTTTAATGAATATCAGTGGAAGTTACGAGCCTAAATACCTTTGTGGATCTGGGCCTTAGTCTATCCCTCCCAAAAATCAGAATTACCAAAAAAATAAAAACAAAATAACCCACAACCTTTCTCTTAGCATGGCTGGTTAAAGTAAGAGGTCACCTTACCTGCCTAGCTTACCAGTGAACTTAAGCTGTTTTCATGTAAACCCAGGCAAATTGGAGAGGGAGGAATGCCCCTTTCACGGGCTCTTTAGGAATTCCCCTCCCAAGGACCCATAAAAATTGGCAAGGACAAGAAGGATTCATTACACATCTTCCTACATCTCCAGGAGCAGCATAATAAATTCTCTTCATTCTGACCTGTTTCAAAAGAATGATGGAGAGGTTTGATATGCAAAGATACAGTAAGCGGGGCCAGGTGTTTCTGACCCAAGATTGTTCCCTAGTTAAGACTGAAGGGCTCCTACACACTATTCTCCCATCACCATTTTAAACCAATTTAAAACGGAAATGAGGAAATTGTTATTACTTAGTCCGAAAGGAGCTTCCTTCTCACAACATGCTCTGATGTCGATGGGTGTAACAGTAACGCTGAGCTGGGTCAGGTGACTGGGACAGGAAGGTAAAAAATCAGCCTTATATCAGTACTCCTGCATTACAGAGTAACCTTTATTATAATGGGAGATGAAGGCACTTGGCCCTTTTAGTGTGATAATATTTATTCTTCTTCGAGAGATGTCCCTGTGGGTGCTCCACTCCAGGTGTTGGTGTGCCCCTGTGCCTTCGCTCAGAGAGTTTTACAGCAATGCCTGTATGGGGCCCGCACATGCGATGCCTGCCTTGTTGTCTGTTGAAGTGTGTGAAGTCTGCGTGCGTGACCCAGACCCCCCAATTCCTTATCAGCCATCCCCAGCCTGAGACTGAGCTCTGTAGTCCCATTCATACCTAGTTTTTTGGTCTGATCAGTTAATAGTTATTTAGTGTTAGCCAGTTTAGACAATTAAAGACAGTTCTTTTTAGTTTCTTTCTTTATTTAAAAAAATAATTTTTTTCTTTCAACCCATAGTTAGATATTTGCCCCGTTATGCCAGGCTCACCGGGTTTCAAACAGTGCACCTTATGTAGAGAAGTGATGCCAGTGTCAGACGGACACTCACAATGTGTCCGATGTCTGGGTGAATCCCATGTTCCCCAGAAGTGTGCCCATTGCAGCAAACTTAAAGTGAGAGCATGAAGAGACAGGGAACTGAGACTCAAACTCACTCTCATGGTGAAGTCCCTGAGACCGGCCTCCGACCTGGGACAACAGCCCCTTGGGTCACCGGCTCCTTCACCACCTAGGCCCCAAAATCAACAGGACCAGCAAAAAGTGACCTTCCACGTTGTCTCAGAGAGCGCAACTAGTAAAAAATGAGATAGCTCTCATCAGTGTCAATGGCACCGTGCTTCAGCACGTACAATACCCCGAGCACTTCCGGCACCGTCTACAAGACAGCCGCCACCGGCACCCACTGCCCTGGTACCGAGGTGAATGGCTCCAAGTTGCTGGCGTCCACCATGGCACCACTGGCGCCTCCAGTGGAGACGGCACCAGTGACTGCTCCTGCCTTGGCACTTCTTCCAAAGACCTCTGGAACCACGATAACCCCACTTCCCACGGCACCCACACCATCGATGCCGCATCCTTTCCTGCACCATAGGGATTTGCTTGTCTCATCCACTCCGCAGTCTCCTCTCTTGGGTACTGATGTTTCCCCGAGCCATTGGTTCCACATCAGCATCTGTCTCCAATTCCATCGCAATTCTCCAGTGATGAGGACGATGAGGCTGAAGGGGTATTCTCCCCTCACCACTCTTCCCCTGTCAGAACACCCATGGCCACTGCACTACCCAGGTCTCGATCATCCTCTGATCGTGACATCCCTCCCTGGTATGGACACCCATGGCTGGGACCTCCCATGGGGGTCATATAGACGACGCCACTGCAGACACACTAGTCCTCATAGGGAAGCATCAAAATCCCCACCTCCACCTTCACGCAGGGTGGAGGAGAACATCAGGAAGACCCCGTGGCAGAACAGGCAGTAGATGCTGCCCCAGACACCTCGCCACCCACGAATTCCTCCTCTTCTCCTGATGAGGCTATAATGCCTCCACCACCAACAACAGCGGATGATTTTTCCCAGTTTCAGGACCTGTTTAAAAGAGTGGCCGATGAACTTAAGATCACCCTTGAGGAGGTGTCAGAAACTCAGCATAAGTTAACCGACATCTTACAAACTTCCTCCTCCTCTAAGATAGCAGCATTGATGGGCAATGCTATCATGGACCCAGCAAAAACAGTTTGGCAAACACCAGCCACAATTCCACCTACCTGTGAAAAAGCTGATTGAAAATATTATGTCCCATCTAAGAGATCTGAATTCTTATTTACACATCTGGCTCCTAATTTGCTTGTGGTAGAGATGGCCAACCAAAGGGGCAAGCAACAACATTTCAGATCCACCCCTTCGGACAAGGCTAGACCTCTTTGGACGAAAAGTCTATGCTTCCTCTGCACTCCAATTCAGAGTGTCCAATTATTCGGCCCTACTGGCCAAATGACCACAAGTATGATCACAAGAACTATGCTAAGTTTAACAATTTTACTGATGATATTCCGGAAGCAAAGAGACAACAGTTCAAATTATTAGTCTTCGAAGGCCAAACCATCGCCCACACGGGGCTGCAAATTCAGGATGCTGCCGACACTGCAGCCAGATCCACTGCCACAGCTGTAGTCATGCAAAGGGCGTTGTGGTTCACATTTTCCCACATTCCCCCGTGAAATACAGAACACAGTGGAGGACCTCCCATTCGATGGAGAGAAGCTGTTCGCAGCTAAGATGAATGAGATTCTTCACACTATGAAGGACTTGTGCGCCACACTCCAATCTCTTGGTATCCATACACCTGCCACGAGGAGAAGA
The DNA here is from genome assembly GCF_011386835.1 of Chrysemys picta bellii. NCBI lineage: Eukaryota > Metazoa > Chordata > Testudines > Emydidae > Chrysemys > Chrysemys picta. The sequence goes on along the minus strand of NC_088805.1, from coordinate 18,154,087 downwards.
CAGTACAGACAGAGCCATCCCATCCATAGTACGGACTGGGTCAACCCTGTGCTTCAGGGGGATGCCCAGGGTAGGGAAGCAGGGTGGCCCGGGAGGCTAGCTGAGGGCCTGGCGCTGGCACTCAGCAGCTGGGGCGTTTATTTCTTGCCCACAGCCCCCCGGGCTTGGGCTCAGTCTCTGTGGCAGCAGCAGCGAGCGACCCAGCCCCAGCCTGCTCCGCTCCGCCAGCTCCCGACGTCGCCTGCCACCACAGGGTCCGAGTGCCCACCTGCACTAGTGCCAAGGCAGGCTGCCCCTGCCCCTGCCCTTCCACCTTGGAAGGACCCTTCCCTTTTCCGGCGGGACCCTCCACCAGCACAGGGGGCCCCCCTCGTCCCTAGCACAGGTGAGTGCCAGCCAGTAGTCTCCATTGTCCCTCGCCCAGCACTGGTGTCCCCCCAGGGCCCCACACCTCCCCCTTGCACTGCCCTTTCTCCCCTCTCCCAGCACTGCATGGGGTCCTCCAAGGCCACTCCAGGCCATGGCCAGCCCTCATCACCCCCTGCCTCAGGGTCCTCCTTGCCTTTCAGCTCCCCAGCCTTGGGGTCCCCCTTACCGTAGTACCAGGACCTGGGTCCCCACAACTGTGCTCTCTCCGCCACCCACCAGCACTGGGGTCCCCATCCATCTGCTTTTCCGCCTCCCATCCCTCTCCCAGCCCCCAGAGAAAACAGATATTAGAGTCCCTCCTCCATCATGGAGGCTCCTGGAGTCCCCCTCCACCAGGGCACATATAGGCCCTCCAAGAACCACCCAGTTCCGGAGACATGGGCTCTCAGTGTTGTGAATGCATAATTACATTTTTAAAAAAATCCACTGAGGGTAGCGAGACCATATGCACCTGGGAAGTGAATTTGCTGCAAGGAAGTCCAGGAAGGTGGATTTCAGAAAGTAAGTGGTGCGACACTGATCGTGATTGATGAGGGTTTTTTTTTTTAATTATATGAACTTCATTATAATTATAAAAAAGAACTACAATATAATATAACAACATTATAATTATACAGCTGGGCGCTATCAATATTTAACCTGCAGCCAGCAGCTGCCCTTGAAGTTCACTGTAACCAGATTTCATCTGTATAAAAAATGTTAAGGGGGACCCATACAGGCTGATTTACCCCAGGTCCCACACCCCCTAGGGACGGCCGTGAGTACAGGTATCAACCATACCAACGCCCCAGATACCTTTCCTACACTCAGCAGAGACCATACAAGCAGCAACAAGAACAGAGGCAAAGACAAAGGCCACAACGCCGTCGCCCACCACCAGCAACGGTGTCTCAGCCCCCTTCTTCCAATAAACAAATTTGAAGCTTTGGTCGAGGGCCTAGAAGACACCTCTTGCTGGTTCCAACGCACAGTACTATCATCCAGCTCTTTGCAGACCGTTTATGCCCCTTTTACACCATGTGGGCAGCTATTACCACCCACAAATGGCCCTAGAAGTCATCCACGAGACATGTTTGGGAGATAGGGGCGCTTATGGCTGAACCCCGTTTACCATCTTTCTTAAGGACAAAGTTACGTTACGCACCCATCCCAAATTCTTACCCAAGGTGCACTCGTCCTTCCACATTAACGAACCTCTGCAGCTCCCAACTTTCTTCCCCAAGCCATACGCAAACTCGTTCAAGGCGGCCGTGCACACGCTGGACATTAGAAGGGCTCTGGCCCTTCTGGACAGAACAAAACCATTTCAGGCTTCTCCTAAACTCTTTGTATTCATAGCGGAACGGTCCAAGGGAGTGCCCATATTGACACAGAGGCTCTCTAAATGGATATCTGGCTGTATTTGACTATACTATCAGCTAAAGGACGTTCAGCCTCCAACAACCGTCAGGGCACATTCTACGAGGTCCATCTCCACTTCCAGAGCATTTTTAAACAATGTCCCATTGACAGACATTTGCAAGGCTGCTACCTGGGCATCCGAACATGCTTTTGCCAAACATTGTGCCAAACAACACAAGGCACTAAAATAGATACTCAACTTAGCCAAGCGGTACTTTCCGCTGCTTTATTTCCTACTCTGAAACCCCAACCATCCTAAAGGGCACTGCTTTATAGTCACCTGGAGTGGAGCACCCACAGGGACACCTCTCTTGAAGACGAGAAGGTTACTCACCTTGTGTAGTAACTGAGGTTCTTTGAGATGAGTGTCCCTGTGAGTGCTCCACTACCCACCCTCCTCTCTACTTCGGAGCTGGATACAGGCTCTGAGATGGAGAAGGAACTGAGGGATCCAGGTCGTGCACGCGACACTTCAACAGACAAGAGCACGTGAGGTAGGCACCGCGCGTGCGCAACCCGTACAGGCACTGCTGTAAAACTCTGTGAGCGAAGGCGCAGGGGTGCACCAACACCTGCAATGGAGCACCAACAGGGATACTCATCTCAAAAAACCTCAGTTACTGCACAAGGTGAGTAAAAAATATATATAAGGAGAGGTCATTCTAATCCTTTCTAGGTTTAATGTGGTCATCTAACTCAAATGGCCAAGGAGGTTTATACTCAGACTTCTACAGTCACCTAAAAAATATGAATCGTTGGGCTGAGGATCAGACAGATGCAATCTCAACCCCCAAAATATTTGTTGAGAGATCCTGAAAATAGAGGTGTGGGACTAAATACTGAGGCGAACAGAGTAGTATCAGTGGAGTTAATTTGCATGTGTATTGATGTAAATGATGAGATTTTGACCCTTAGAGTGGAATGCCCTTCTCAGCCTTAATATAGCATTATATTATGTGTGTGTGTGTGTGTGTGTGTGTGTATATAATATATATATATATATATATGCCTTACTTTGATAGTTTTAGCTTTTTGGTGAGCCAGAGGGCTACAGACACGTTTGGAATGTCTGTGCTTGCTGATTACAAATCTCTGAGGTCCTTGGAAGTACACTATTTATGAGGGAAAAAAATCTGGTCTGCATTATTTGGATTTACCCCAAAGGTTATTCTTTTAAGTGTATTTATCTTGGCAATAATACCTTAAGTACGGAAACCCACAAAAATGTACTAATTCCTTATAAATTAATTCAAACAAGCACATATGTATTTGTACGCTCCTAAGGTGCAATGGCCTTGGGTTCTTTTGTTTGGAAGAACAATGAAATAAATGCACTGATTTCCCTGAGTGGTAAAAGGCAGGTATATTCTCTCAGGATCAGTGACTTATGCTAAGTTCATTATTATCTTCTGATAACCTATTCAACATAAACCTTTGCTCTCGCTGGCCATAATTGGAAATAAAATCTGAACATATTAGGCACAGTTTTTTGCGTGGACTGTCCCAACACCAAAAGTACAATATGGTCATAATCCCTTCCCCAGCATAACCCCCCCCCCCCAACTAAACAAACAAGAATACTATAGCAGGTATCACCTGGTAGTGCAGTTACGTATACTCTTCAAAGTGCTTTTCTTAGTGATCTTGGGAAGAAATACCATGTGGGATGGGAGCTTTGTTTTGCAAGGTCTGAGTAGCAGGAACTGTGCACAAAGCAAAAGCATTGGCTTTCTGCCTTGGTCTCTAATTGGAGTTGATTCTTGAGGCAGAGTTTCTTCCTGGGACCCTGGAATTGGCAAGGGCAGCAATTCCCGAAAAGAGGGATTCTCTGCCAGTTTTTGACCACTGCTGTTCCAGAACTGGTATAAATAAAACCAGAACTCAGAATATATCCGCACTCCATGTCATTGATTTCTCCTTCACTAGGAAGCCCTCATATCTGCTATCACTCATCAGAAGGGCAACCATACTTAGTTCTTATAAAGACTGAGTAACTGAGGCTAATGTGGATGAAGTGATTATAGCTGGAGGAGTGGGGAGAGATTAAAATCTACTTTCACATCCCAGCCAAGGTGGGAAGCTGCAGCACAATACTTTTGAGGCCATGCAACTCCATTGAAATCAGTTATTTCAGATTCACAGTGGTACACCTCTACCCAGATATAACGTGACCATCGCGATATAACATGAATTCGGATATAACGCGGTAAAGCAGCGCTCCAAGGGGACGGGGCTGCGCACTCCGGCGGATCAAAGCAAGTTCGATATAACACGATTTCACCTATAACACAGTAAGATTTTTTGGCTCCCGAGGACAGTGTTATATCGGGGTAGAGGTGTATATCCAAGAGCAGGACCTGGTACAAAGTCTTTACTCACTTTTGCAAGTTGTGCCTCAGTCTCCACTGCCTCTCACCTTGCACAGTCAGGTGTATGAGTACAAAGTGGATATCAAATGCCACCAACCTTGTTTGGTAGCATTTTACAGCCACTTTACATATGTGTAAATGTTTATGCATGGTGTACAGGCTCATTGGTGAAACGTGTAGTGAGTTGCTGAGCAGCATTTGGCCCTTATTGTTGAAATTAGCCTATTTAGTCTTATGGAATCTGGAATTTGACAAAAAAGAATGAGTGAATGAACATATTTAAATTCACTTCTAATTCTCAGACTTACTGTCAAAGTCAGTAGTTTGGCCAAGGGGTTATTTCTGTCACTGACATCAGTCTGGGAAATACAGCTAATGAGCTCCCAAGGCTTGTGCCTATGATTACAGAGGAGGGAGAAGAGGAGCAGAGCTTCCAGCTATATGCTCTCCTTTCACTGCAGCAGTAGCAGTTTGCATGTGTTTTGTACCTAATGGGGTAGAGAGACTATTGGTTTTTGACAGGCCTAAGTGTTAGAATAGCTCCTTTTAGCTATTCTATTTGGTTGTTGGCGAACCACATAATGTTAAAATGGGGCATGTAGGGAAGAGGACTATAAAGGGTTTTAAGTACTTATTGCCTCTTTACCCAGGACTGTGTTGTGCATTTTCTTCAAGTTCTTTGTGTTTTGGAAGTATGTAGCATAGATGTTAGACTTGTAAGTTCCCTTTTCTACATGTGGGATGAAATTAACTTTGTCATAAAGGCAGAGTAATTGAGCTTTGTAGGTAGAATACAGGGAGATCAGACTATGGCCTTGGCTACACTGGCGCTGTACAGCGCTGCAACTGGCTGCGCTCAGGGGTGTGAAAACGCACCCCCCCGAGCGCAGCGAGTACAGCGCTGTAAAGCGCCAGTATAATCAGCGCCTGCAGCGCTGCACGCTCGCTCGCAGCGCTGCAAGCTATTCCCCTCGGAGAGGTGGAGTACTTGCAGCTGGCAGCGCGACTACACTTGCGCTTCACAGCGCTGCTGCGGGCGGCAGCACTGTGAATCCCCAAGTGTAGCCAAAGCCTTTGGATGGAGTGCAGGAAACAGGGGAAACAAAATCTCCTCCTGCATGAAAAAGTGGGATCTTCAGAGGCAAATACTTTTCAATCTATTATCTGCCTACTTAAGTATTGTAAATTCATCGCTTACCTGTATCCTGTATGTAGAGTTCCTGACATCAGAGCTCCAAGGAGGGAATTGGGCTACAGGAACAGGAGGACTCAAGGCCAGTGCACAGATCCTTCAGGTGTATGGTCCGTGCATCCTACGAATATGGGATCTGGAGTCTGAACCTGCTGTTTCTTCTGCTGTAAATGTAGTCAGACTGTGCAGTGAGTAAATTGCAAGGGGATTGTCCTGGAGTTTTCCTTCTACATTTTCCCTTCACGTAGCCTTAATTACTTGGATTTGCAGCAAATGAATTTATTACTCTTCCTGTTGTAAAATTAACAGCTTAAAAGGAGAAGAGACTTCACTTTTGTTGGGGAAAATTTTTATAATGGAAACAAGGACTGGCCGAAATTTTCCATTGAAATAACTTTTCTACAGAGTTGGTCTTTTGACTAAACCAAGATTTTCATTAAGCATCTGCTTTACTTGGAGAATTTAGATTTTTAATGGAAAAATTGAACACCAGAAAACTGAAAAGTTTTGGGTTGAAAACTCAAAATGTTCAGTTAAGCAATGCTGCCATTGGACCTTCCGGAACTTGTGGTATGGGTATCTCCTACTCCATTCTCCTCTATAGGCCAGATTCCTCAGACAGATTAGATCTCCCCATGACATTGCCCAGGGTACAATCTGGAATGTTGAACAGCTGTGTCCCCTCAGTTTTCAACTTTTACACTGCTTCGCTGTGAGAACTACTACTCGTGGTCTGTTCACACATAGCCTCTAGCATGCAAAATCACTCTCAGCTGAATTATATGAGTGCTTCTAACTGGCCAGTCCTGAATTATATTGCAGAGCGACACCAGCAAACTCCCAGTCCCAGACTTGTCCCCAGAAATGTGCGTCTTGTGCTACCCAGTTCTTTACCTCTGGACAATACAAGTTCATAAAAAGTCTGTCATTTCATTAATAGAAAACTATATGCACAAATCTTGTTATCTCAAATGAAGATTTCAAGCACTTCAACCAAACACACTGGTTTAGTTAAAACAATGATATGAGTTTATTAACCACATAAAGATAGAATTTAAGTGATTGCAAGTAATGAGGCATGAAAGTCAGAATTGGTTACAAAGAAATAAAAGGTAAAATGCAAACTAATACCTAACTTTACAAGCTTAATGAATTTAAAGCAAAAACGTTTTCTGGCTGGATCTTTCAGCCAGGACCCCTCCCCCAGTTCAATGATGCTTCTTTTGTCTTTCAAACATGGTTGATGACATGAGTAGAGATGATTTGGGGCCTCTGTTTCTCATTTTTATATCTTTTCCTCCTCTTCAAGAGTGATCTCCAGCTGGGGTTCAGGCGACAGCCAGTCTGTTTACATAGGAACATCCAGCTGTTCTATTGCCAAGATGTAAATTTCTCACTCACCCCCTTCTTCCTGCAAAAGAATGGCCACTTAACCCGGTGATAGTACATTTCATTTTGTTAACACCTGGTTGAGGCATCAGTGTGCCTTTTGTCTCTGAGGAACTGGTTTGTGCCTGTTTTTCTAAACTTGAAGCATGTCTCAGTAAAGTCATACAGGTGAATCTTATACATACATACAATGTTGCCACACATATTTTATATTTGGGGGGTGGGGTGGGGGTGAATTCTGTGCCAAAAAAGAGAAAAGTCTGTGGCAAAAAATTAAAAATTCTGCACACATTTTAAAATTCTGCATATTTTATTTGTCAAAATGACACAATATAATCATGCCAGTTTCAATTATTTTGGTAATTTATTTCAAAATACCCATCAACAAGTATATTTGTAACAATACAGACCAAAAAAAAAAGATTCAGGTAATTTTTTTTGACAAATAGATTAATATAGAACTTTGGGTAATTCATTTAAATGATAATATAGGAGCATATTTCCCACACCTCTCAGAAGCAGTGCAAAGGCTTGTGGGAGTCAGGGGTAATGGAGGAGCCGAGGGAGAGGGAAGGAGTCTGTGAATTAACCTAGAGGGTTGTTGGGTGAGGGTGGGAGAAGTATGGAACAGGTTTTTTGGGGGGAAGGGAAGGGATCATTAGGGAGTTGGGGAGCCTCCCCCATGCAGACCCCAAGCCTCTCCCATTCAGTCAGACACATCTACCCCTGTCTCTGTGCATCCCTGCATCCCCTATCCCCATGTTTCCTTGCAGCCTCCCTCCCATTCAGCCCCTGGCTTAATGCTGTCACCCTACTAGCTCCTGAGCCTGTGCCCCAGTCTGCTGTCACCCCACTAGCCCTTCTGAACCCCAGTCTGTGACCCCCCCCCTGCAGCACCGTGTGCCCCAGTATGTCTGTCCTAACCTGGCTTTGCGGCAGGGTACTGTGATGAATGCAGCTGCCTGCTGGTTGTTTTGGTACCACAGCGGCCTCTGATGGGTGAAAGATGGAATTGCAGCACTTCTCAGGCAGCTTATATTTTCGGGGGCGGGGAATTCTGCGCTGGACATGAATTCTGCACATGCACAGTGGCACAGAACTCCCGCAGGAGTAATTTTATCAGGACAATAATGATCAGTAAATTACGAGTTTTCAAGTGATACCTCACAAGACATGCTCTGAATAAGATTTATCATAGTCTTGTAAAAAGAATGAATATAAGGGTATAGACCAGCAGTTCTCAAACTGTGGGTCAGGACCCCATTTTAATGAGATCACCAGGGCTGGCGTTAGACTTGCTGGAGCCTGGGGCTGAAGCTGGAGTCCAAGCCCCGCTACCCAGGGCTGAAGCCAGGGCTCAGGCTCAGGCTTTGGTCCCCCCTCCCGGGGTCATGTAGTAATTTTTGTTGTCAGAAGGGGGTCAGGGTGCAATGAAGTTTGAGATCCACTGGTATAGACTGTCCCACAATGCACTGTGGTGGATCAGCAGGAGGGATGCCCATGGTGTATCATTGGAAGCGTTATCCAGCCAGTGAACGTGGCCTATAGAGGAGAATGGGGCATGAAGCACCTGAACTATGACTAACTTGAGGCATCCTGGTGACATTTTCAAATAGAATCTTTTCATTTTTGTTAATTTTCCATGTGGGAAAACCTATTTTCTGATTGATAACCCCTGAATTCACTGGGGACTTACATCTGTCATTTTGATACACCAGTTGAATCATACACTGAGATGGTAAAACTTTTTTCTTTTACCATCTGCATTATAATCTGCATAGAAAAAATGTGTAATTTTTAAAAAAGCTAAATCGTCTGATTTAAAAATTACAGTAAGAAGACTTGAGTATGAACTTTATGTGGTTCTATAGTTTGTCTGCCTGTACACTAGATTTAAATAATTATAGCGGTAATGATAGTACAGTTAAACAAGGCTGGGTATGCTTTTTGTGACAGAAGCTCTGTTGCTGAGGCTTTGATAGCTGTAGCATTTCAAATAGCATCATACGTGCTATGTAGCTTGTTAGACTTAATGCACTTTTTTAAAGATAGTTTTTAAAGTGCATTCACATTAGGAAGCTTGTTTTAATGGAATTATTTTGTACTTAATGGCAGCTCTATTCAGAAAAGTGACTAAGCAAAAATGGCACCCTCTTCGGCTTGGTCAAAACACAAGTTGCACTGGTTTAATTAAAAGTGTAATATTGCATTATGTTTGTTAAACAAGTGCAACTTTCTGAGTAGATACTACCCCAGTTTAAACCTGGCTCACATAGGTTTAGTTTGTTTAAATAATAATTTAATTAACAGGCGCATGCTAAAGCAATATAAGCCACGTTTAAAACGGGTGTAGTGTTCACACACAGAGTTGCACTGGTTTAACATTTCACTTCAACAGGCTGTCAAGCCTAGGGAATAAGGTGGGCTTGAGGTCTCGAGCATCCATACTGCTGTGCAGGTCTGTCTACAGAAGCTAGGAAGCTCACTCCCAGCTGGTCCACACTAAGGGTATGTCTATACTTACTTCCTGGTCCGGATGTAAGCGATCGATCTTCTGGGATCGATTTATCGCGTCTTGTCTAGACGCGATAAATCGATCCCGGATCGATCCCGGAAGTGCTTGCCGTTGACGCCGGTACTCCAGCTCAGCGAGAGGAGTACGCGGCATCGACGGGAGAGCCTGCCTGCAGCGTCTGGACCCGCAGTAAGTTCGGACTAAGGTACTTCGAATTCAGCTACGTTATTAACGTAGCTGAATTTGCGTACCTTAGTCCGAAGTGGGGGGTTAGTGTGGACCAGGCCAAACCCCCCACTTTGAACTAAGATACGAAACTTCAGCTACATGAATAACGTAGCTGAAGTCGAAGTATCTTAGTTCGAACTTACTTAGATACGAAGTATCTTAGTTCGAAGCAGGCAGGCTCCCTCGTTGACTCCGCGTACTCCTCTCACGGAGCAGGAGTACCGGCGTCGACGGCGAGCACTTCCGGGATCGATCCCAGAAGATCGATTGCTTACCGCCGGACCCGGAGGTAAGTATAGATGTACCTGTAGTGTAGATGTACCTGGAGCAATTCTCCACAGCTTTGCATCTTATTTCCCAAATACAGAATTATTAAAAAGTTGAGCACATACTCAGTTTAGACCTGATCCTTCAGCCCTTACTCAGGAGCCTAGCCCCATAAGGACTGCAGGATCCATCTATAAAATAGCTGAAATGAAATGCCTATGCTGCAGTACAGGCAGGCAAAACAATGCACTGGCATGGAGATTCATTATGCTCATATAGGGCCTCCTTCTGCATGCCTTAATGGGAATTCTACGCAGAGGGCATACAGGCTTGAGTGCATAAAATAGGAAGTACACTGCACAATGCCCTGTTTAGGAGCCTGGGAAGTGGATGAATTAGGTGTTATCTGAAAATGTAAGATTCACTAGAATGTTATATAAGGTTGTTGTTTTTTTAAAGTATTTTAATCCTAAAATCCTTGAAATGAGCTTATTACACATGTCACTTTTGTACACATAGATTTGTTTTGCTCTTGAACTGGCAAACTAGACTTGTTTTGGTCCAAAGCCAAATAATATATGAGGCAATTTCATGCCTCGTGAATTATAGAAGAGAATGTTTGGTACATAAAGCTTGTGTCTTCAGCCTGCCGACTCCCCTCCCATTTCTCTTAATCCCTTTGGGAATCTTAGTTTGAACCATCTTCCAGAGCTTGAACAATTTCTAAAAGCTGGGAGATTGCTCCAGTGGAATGAAAGGAATTTCAAATATGATCCCTTTCCTCCTGGATGGAATTTCTTTTTGCTAATTCCAGATGGTGGAAAAATATGCTTTGACCTTAGCATAATGGTCATCCTTGTCAAAAAAACACTTTCTGGACTTGGGCTCAAAGGACACTAAAGCAATTACTTTACAATATTTTTCTGGGCCTTTGTATAAACTTTTAGAAAGAAGAAATTAAGGTCCGTTTCCTTACTAAAATGCATCTTCCTTCTTCACTTTTACATACTGACAAATTAGGGTAATGCACAGGGGTGAGGCTACTGGCCTTACATTTTTTTTAACAGGAAAAAAAAAAAGTCAGTTTGTGAAGGGAGAAGGAGGAACAATGAATTAAACTTTCTTAATAGTTGTGCTTAAGATGTGTGAATTGTGGGCTAGTTTTGGTTAAATCAGGGGCTACTGTACCAGTTTTGGGCCTGATCCTACAACCTTGACTTATGCAAGTAAACCCAGTGACTTCAGGGAAACTATTTAGATAAGGGCTACTTACACAAATAAGGATTGACACACTGGATCTTTTGACAGATGTCCCTTGAGATGCCAAAGCATTTTTAAAAAATGCACTAACATTTCTGCTGTGATACATTTAAAATAATCATGTGTATGAGGATGTATGAATGTATGACAGGAACATCATATGCAATGGGGAGAGTTGTCTCCCCCTCCCAACTTTTCGTAAGTCTGTATGCTCCATTATGTCTTTCATTTTTGTCCCCTTCCCGACTTTGCAAGATATAATATAATCACCTGTAATGTTCTGTATGCTGACACAATTTTGCTCCCTCCCCCTGAAATTTTTTCTGAAATGATGCCCCAATGTATGCAAAGGTGAATCCAGACATATATCTGTAAAATGCTTTGGAACCCGTCGATGAGATGGTATAAATGTACATCATAGACATCATTTTTCAGATAATTTCTTGTACAGTTTTTATACCGAGAGCAATTCCTAAATTTATCCTCAATGTCACTCATAGTATTTAAAATGAGCAAACTTTGGTGTACATAATGTACATGCCATAATGCTTGATCACTTTGCTTAATTTGTTAAAGAACAGAGGTCCAAATTTTGCTTTCTATATTGGTATGAATAGTCCCATTGAAGTCAATAGGGTTACTAGCCTACTCATATGAGTAAAGGGAGCAGGATTGGCTCCATATTTTTAAAAGGAGCCATGAATTGTATGAAAATGCTTAATATATAAACATGTTAAAATGTTTATGTAGTTTTTTCTCTTTCCCTTCCCCCATGTAGGATGGTAGAGTGTGAAAATTTTGCCTTAGTTATTGATGTTCTGTACAAAGCTTAACAGTTCAATTTTATTACAGCTTGAGCCTTTTACCATGGCAACACAAATCCCATGTTGCAAAAATGGGGCCCAGTCCTGCTTGCTTTGTAATTCATGAAAGTTCTGCTATTTTATTTCAGTGGGATCAAAATCAGGTCGGTGTTCTCTGACAAAATGGGACAAAATTAAATATAAAAGCAAGTAGAGCAATGTTGCTCATATATAAAATCCATGCAAACTAAAACCAGAGGGAAATCATTCCAGATGTACAAATCAATCAGGATAAAATTGCCAACACCTACCATACAAGTAGGAGAATCAGTGTTTTAACATACAGAAAGTGGGCTACTAAAATGCAGTAACAACCTTAGGGCATGTCTACACTGCATGTGGCAGCAAGTCTTTTTTTCCCTAAAATGGCATGAAACCAGCATTGTTGTAACAAAAACTCTTTGTTTAGAGTAGTGATAGGATTTTTGGGCACTGTTTTGGGTATTGATAGAATTTTTCTGCAGTGTTTAAATTGGTCATCTTTGCTTCTTGGGTTCTTGGTTTTTTTAAGCTGCTGAAGCTAGAACCAGACAAAATTATAATACATTTTTTTCCTTTTATGAATTACTGGAGCAATAGTGACTAAGCAATACCATGAAGAGGGGCTTCATGCTAATGAACTATAATATGCCTGAGTTTAAAATGTGGTGAAATATATTTGAATTTTTTTGTTAACAGTTTCCCAATCTGGCTCGGTAAATACTGATTATGTTTTGACCTATCATTACAGAGTTCTCAATAACGTGTCACATGGAACTAGCATCAAGTTAGAAACCTGATAAGGTAAGACATTATTTACCAGAGTAAATAACCTCATTCTTTGGTATTAGTAAAGTATAATATAACAGGGAATCCTGACAAGATGAACTGAAAGAAAAAAAGCAACATTTTTTGTGGTAGCATAAGAAGACCTCATCTTGGATCTGTTGTTTATGTATAGCAAGATGTTGGTTCAGTATTTATGTTCAGTACAGACTGCAAGCTAGAAGGGATACCATCACACTCTCCTTGTGATGCAAATGGCAGGCACTGATACAAAGCTTTGCATCAGTTGATTCATTTCTGACTGGTGATAGTTTTCCCATGCTGCACTGTAATGATCTTATCTTCCAGTGTGATTGTGTGTAGGCAAGGGAAGGGTAGAGAAGGGAACAGGCGGGATTATAAAGAAAGCAAAATAGGTGATTAAAAATGCGTCATGAGGGATGCCTTGTTTTCACACTCTTCTCATGAGTACTTTTTTACCACTAGCTAATGCCCTAACTTAGCTTCACATGCCAGTGTCCCTGGATGCTCAAACAGAAATGAGCAGCACTCCACAAATCTGAAAAGTGTTACCATGTAGATTAAAATGTTTATTTGCTTCTGTTCAGTCTGATGGTTTTGTTTTTATCATAATGAGGTAAATGTTGTGTATAGAACATACTGCTAGGAAGACAGAGGATAATTAATACAGGGTCCTGTATATACCGAGTGCTCAAAGAAGAGCATTAGTAATAGTGGCAACTGTTCATAAGCCATATAATGCTTTGTTCGTCTTTTGTTTAAAATGTAAAGCAGTGGCACTTTAAAAACAAAAAATGCAGTGTTCCTTGTCCATTTCCATTACTTCTGTTACTACATCTTGGTAAATGTCTCCCATTAACAGAAAATTAATATGAGTGTAGAACAGTTTATAGTTTTCTCATTGCTTATCACTGAAGGATTGTTTGGGAAATAGTTTGTCATATCAGAATGTGCTAAACATCAGTCAAATTCTTCAAAACCCCTTTGTATTATATATGGAAGAACATCTACCAGTTAAAACACATAATTGGTAGTTGAGACATATCCTGTATTTCTGACTCTGCAACAGACTACCTATGTGATCTTGGGTGATTCGCTTATCTCTGTGCCTTATTGCCCCCATTAATAAAATGGGAATAATACCTACCTCACAAGTGTTAGGAGATTAAATTTTTAATGTCTGTAAAAGTGCCTTGAGATCCTAGATTAGAAGCTCTCTGGGGTAGGGACCATGTCTTTATATGTGTTTTTACAGTGTCTAGAACGAGGAGTCCCCAATCCTGCATTGGGTTCTCCGGAAACTACTCCAATGTATTAAATAAACCTTTCATTGAACGGGTATAGCAATTTCGGTATTTTTAAAAAGACATAGATGGGTTTAAAAAATTGTGAGGGAAGCTCCAGAGGAAGTACACAGCAGGAAACTTTCAAAAATGTAAAAATAGGAACTTTCAAATTCCCCGTTTCCAGATAGAGTTGGTATTTGTCAGCTGTGCTAGCAGCTCTCAGCCTTGTATCATCTTGATGAACCTTTCTTGGACAGAAGCAGGTTCTTGACTGCTATTCTGGCATTGATGATTTAGCAAGCTTCCCCCCGCCCCCCTCTTTAAAAGTTGAGTCTTTTGTCAGATTAGCAGTTACAGTCTGAGCTATTTTTCTTCCTTTCAGCTCTTCCTGGAAACTACAGTGGGACCTGAAAAAGCAATATCCCAATATGTACTGTTCTTATTATACTAGCTGTTTACACGCTTCACCAACTGGTGGAATGCAGCCACCTCTGGGGTGGAATGCTGCTTAAAGCACAACATGTTACTACAGGACAATTTAGGACATGAAATAGTAAAACAATAGAGACAAGTTAGGCAGGACATTTATTCTTCCAAGGAGTGCAGTGGGATCTCTGACCATGAGTGCTGTATGACACCTCTGAAATTGTACTGTCCCATGCTGGTATGTATTGACTGAAAGGGAAGAGTGACATCTACTGAGTACCCTATATACCATTTCCTACAGGCTTTTCCTTCTAAACACTGAAGGAGGCTGACACCTGAAGAAGAGCTCTGTGTAAGCTTGAAAGCTTGTCTGTTTCACCAGCAGAAGTTGGTCTAATTAAAAGATATTACCTCACTCACTTTGTCTCTCTAATACCCTGGGACCAACATGGCTACAAAACTGCATACAACTATTTAGATTGTGCAATCTGATGAGATCGTGGTCCAAGATGCAGTGGCTGCAGGGTGTATGTGCATTAGCAGAACATCAAGACAAATGTGCTTTTAGTTTATTGATTTTCTGTTTCCCTATTAGAAAATAGCTTATTTAACAGCAAGAAATTTTAAAATGTTTTACTGTATATATTCTAACAAACAAGGCTCTTACCAACTCAAATCTGGGGTTGACTTTGATGTAATGCTGTGGGTTTTTAAATTTTTAGCTCCTATCCTTTATTGCTTCCTGAAAATATTCATTATGAATGGATGGCTGATCTTAAGACAGTCTCTGTATGCTTTCCAGTTGCATCAAGCAATCTAAACCCTAAAGGAATATTTAAGCCAAGGAGGGAATAGTACAACAGCTATTCGGTAATAATACACAACTCTAAGTCCTCTGCAGCATTAGTGGCTGCAAGGATTCTGTTAGCAAGTTTTTGTGAACAGTTCAATAGATGCAATAGTTCAGCAAGAGATATGAAGACAGCCACTTTTCAGTCTCCTCATGATGACCCATCTATCTGGAGCATTGAATTATCTTTATTGCTCTTATTGAATCATCCTAGACTAGTGTGTGCCCCTGCTAGCTTTTGCTGCCCTTAAGTACTGTGGCTTCAAGGTATTTAGACTAGGATGGTGTCTGCCATTCATAGCTAGAAACAGTTGGAGAGCTTCTATAATGGAAGGCAGAAATGGTATTTGAATTATGATTCACTGAATAAGCTGCAACTTTGTAACTGTTAGCTTAGAGCTCTCCTGTTTGGGATGGGCATGTTCAGAGGCCTTCATTTCCCCGGTGTCATTGCTGTATCTCCCCTATGTTTTTTCCATTCTCTCTCACTCTGTCTTCAGTCTGCTGCCCCCCCCCTTTGTCTCCATGTATTGTTCTGATTTTGTTTTTTTGTTTTGTTTTTGTTTTCTATTTTTGATTCTTTCTCGCAGTCCTCTCCTCTTTTTTCTCACCTCCAGTTTCCTCATCTCTTTCTCTCCCTCTCCATTTCCTCCCTTTTTTCTTGTTCCCTTTTCTAGTTCACTCCCATGGCTTCAGTCTTTTTCTCCTCTCCTCTGTTCCCGGTGTTTAAATCTCTAGTAATATTTTCCACATAGTGTCATTTCTCCTATAAACATGAGGTCTGAGGTTTGTCCAGCCCCAGCTGATGGATAGCTCAGTGGAAGTGTTCTGGTAAATTTTAGATTATTTTCTTAGATAGCAGAAGGCCAGTATACTACGTCTTACCTGATTTTAAGGCTCCTTATAGCCTATTACTTGCAGAATTGCTGTCAGTCAGCTGTAAAGAGCCTGCTCCTCTCCTGCTCGCAGTGATAATGAACTTGATCTGCATGCTGCTACTATCTGATATCAGCATTGTGGGCCACTTCCTGTATATTATCATGTGGAAAGGGGAGGCGCCAGATTTCTCCAAGGATTGCTGAATGGGGCAGAGAGAAGCAATTTTTTGGCATCTTTGCCAATCGCCACTCTAAGTGCTGAGGCAAGTCTTACAGTGTCTCTGGTTAATGTTCCATAACCATGTGGTCTTCCATGCACAGCTCTGACCTATAACTGTCGGTGTATATGAAAATGCAGATACAACTGGAAAAAGTAGCCAAAACCTTGATTAAGGTTTATTTCCTCTCAGCTTCATTTCTAAGATTCTTCTGAAATTACTTCAGAAAATCTATACAGTTTAATAAAGAATTAGATCTTGTCTGTAGAATTTTTAAACCAACCTGTAGATTTTAATAGAGATTTTATCCTTGTTATAGAGTTTCATAGTTTTGTTTAAAAATTCTATAGAAAGGCTCTTATTCTCTATTTATAGAATCACAGAAATGTAGGGCTGGACGGGACCTTGAGAGGTCATCTAGTTCAGCCCTCTGAGGCAGGACCAACCATACCTAGACCATCCCAGACAGGTGTTTGCCTAACCTGTTCTCAAAAACCTCCAATGACAGGGATTCCCCAGCCTCCATTGGCAGCCTACTCCAGAGCTTAATTGTCCTTATAGTTAGAAAGTTTTTCCTAATATCTAACCTAAATCTTCCCTGTTGCAGATTCAGTTCTAAAGGATTTTTCCAAAAGGGTTTTTTCTCTCTCTCCCTCTCTTTTTTTAAGTTATTCTAGTGGGAAATGGGGACATGATAGCATTCTCAGCATGGAAGAAATTTAAAAACTGAAGCTAAAGCCCGGGTAGGGGTCTTCTCTGTCTTTCTTATTCTTTATCTATTTACATGTAAAAGACTGGGTTATTGACACTTTATCATATTTATTGTAGGTTCCTGGATCTTGTTGTCATAGTTACAGCCTGGTAGTCAGAAAGAGTTGAGCTGGTTTTAAAGTTATGCTAATTGACAGTTTCTCAGGGAAAATAATCCTCAAATTTCAGGCGCTAAACAATCATTCTTGCCCTAGAACTTGGGCAACGGTTTTGTGTAGCCGTTCCTTATTGACCAGACTGCATATGCAAACTGACTTTTTTGGTGAGATCAAGTTATGTTTACATGACTTGACTGCCAAAAACTTTCAGTCAGTTCTGTCTTCCCTCCCCAGAACTCTGAGAAAGCTATATTCATTCGGTGCCGGCATACATTTTCAGGAGAAGTCACTGCGATAAAGTATTTCCCTATGTACTTCCATAGATCTGAATTTTGCAAAGTGAGCCCACTCTGAACTCACCTCACAGCAGCAGCTACTGTCCTCCGGAGCTGGGCCCAGCTCCTTGTTCTGGGCATTGCGACCAGGCGAATGTGGTCACAGCGCCACTCAGGTTTGGCCTGATCGCCCCTTCATAATGATTCACACTGTCATGATGACGAAGGGGCAGCCAGGCCAAATTTGAATGAGTGGCACTGTGACCCATTGCGCATGTCACAATGCCTAGTTTCAAACAGGTATAAGCTGCACTTGAGCAAGTTACGCTGTCATGTGTAAACCATGTCTACACTTCAGACTTGAACTGATGCAACTACTTCAGTAGCTAAATTCCAGTGCAGACAAGGACTTATTGACCTAGCTGGGGTGGACATATAAAATGTATAGTGCTAGTGTGCAGTAATGCTGACAGAAGTCCTCCTTACTTCCATTACTTAATAGACAGGGGACAGGGAGGAACAACTCTTAATCCCACTCCCTGGTAATGTCCACTTAGTGCTATATATTCAGAACGTCTTAAATTGAGTGCTCTGAATAACCGGGCTATTTTAATGTCTAGTGGTTATCCAATTAAAAGATAAAACCCCAGGCACTTCCAAGCCATCAAAGTTAGCAAATGAACTTTCAGCACTATCTAAAATTTGATTTGTGTCTATTTTTTAATGAAGAGGTGGTAAAAGCAAAATTATTAGTGCGATCACTCTAAATTGATCTGATGTAGAAACTCTGATTTGGGAGCACTTATGCACATTCTTTGAGCTAGTGATGACTGTGAACACTGAATAGCGGTGACGCGACTGAATCCGCTACCCGGTCTTCAAGGCTTTATGGGCAAAAAGGGTGTGTTTCAGTTGTCAACTCTATGGAATTAGTAAACACTTGAAAAGCCCCATTAAGACTTATTAAGTGGTTTGGGTTGGTCATGTTTTAGCCTAGGCTCCCCAATAGGCTAAAACGTAGCCAACTAACATGGCTTCATATATGTTAGTGTGTATCTTAGTGAAGCTTTTCAATTGTGTTAAGCTAACTTAATTGAGCTGACACAATTGAAACACACCCTTTTGGCCATCAGGACAGGATCCAAGAGAGCACCTTTGCTTGGCCTTACACTCCCATACCTTTCTGCAACATTCTTGGCTGGCGAGCTGTGAACTAGCTTTGGAATCCACTTGAGAGGAAGCAGATTACTTGTGCTTTCAGCATGTTAAATTTTATACTGTGAGCTGTCACAGCTTTGATTTAAAACTACTTCTGCTTATGAATTGTTTAGGCAATGTCTGGTGACTGAAGTACAGGATGAAGTGCCAAGAGGTCAGATTCTATTCCTGGCTCTGCCACTGACTTGCTGTATGACCTTGCACAATTCATTTAATCTCTCTGTGGCTCTGGTTTTCCTCATAAATTAAAAAAAAAAAAGGGGGGGGGAGCATGGTGATGAATTCTTTCTGTAACTATCTCATAAAAAGAAATATGTATTAATGTTTGTAGACTGCTTAAGATTCTCAGATGTAGGCTTCTATAGAAATGATAAATCTATAGTTTTATTATTCCTTATTGTAACTTGTTTAATTAGTATAAAGTGTTAAGCTTGTTGAAGTTACCGAATTCAGTCGGAAGCTAGTGTATTCTGCCAGCCTAACAGCAAAATATATTCTCCTATCCTAATCTGTGACTTTACTTTTTGCTGTTGTTTGGCTGCTATTGTGTACACCCTAGACCCTGAGGAAAAGGCTGTATTTCAAAGGAGGACATAGTGACCTTGTATATTCAGTAGCTTGTACATCAGTTTAAATTTGTAAATTGCTTTAAAACTTAATGATAAAAATATATAAATGTAAGATTATCCCTATCAAGATTCTGACCATAAATGTGGTTTCAACTGTAATCTCATTAGGTTTTGTTTGTGAGACAGTTTTTCCTACTTTCTCCAGTATAGTCTTCAAGTGATAAGTGGGGATAGTGCAGTATGGTTGGGGAGATGTCTGGATGCATCCATGCTGCAAAGAGATTGTCTAGAGTGAAATAGAAAGTTAAATTGACGCTGAGGCAGTACTAAAAGTTGCTTCACAAAGTGTAAAAACTTTCCCTTAAGTAGCCTGGCTAATAATGTTAACTTCATAGATAATAGGACAATTAGTTGTCTCGCTCTCTCGTAAAATCTGTACATTTGAAAAGACTGCTTATATTCAGCCACTGAAATATCTGGAAAAAATGTAATGTTTATGACCAAAGTGTAAACTTAAAATTAACATCTCAGGATTGCTTTATTATTATGCTTATTTTATTTCCACCCAACTAAAATTTCCATTCCATTCCCAATGGATACATTCTTTCCAAATTTCCCAATTTTGGCTCAGGCTTTGCCTACATTTTCCTATGTACATTGGTAGTTGTTCTCTTTCAATATTTGCATAAAAATAAACTGCAGAGGCCTTGAGGGGACCATGCTAGAAGTCTCATGTTCCCAGATGAGGGGTTCTGTAGCCTGCAATTTTAATATCCCACAAATAGAAGTTAAACTGTACTTTTCTGAGAACCCTACCTATAAATACCAATAATATTCTGTCTTAATTAATTTCACTAGCCCTTCCTCTTTCCTGCTTGTTTCTGAATGACTCATTATCTCAGTTAGTGACATAGGAATGTGATGTCAGTGAAAATTTATATATTTTTTTAATTTGCTACAGTTGAATGACAGGATTTTATACTTGTCTGAAATTTCGTTAGTCTATAGTTCAGCAGGGAATAGAATCAAATCCACATTTAAACTGTAACGCTGTTAGAGATGAGTTTGGATCTGGAATTTTGGTTCAGATCTGTCTCTAGTTATGCCCTGTATAAGAGCTTAATAGGTTCACTCCTGTTACTACATTGAACTGCAGGCATTTTCACTCCTTATTTAGCCAGTCTGATTCCTGCATGGCTTCAGTGAGAATTACTTGTATCTGGGGCGGGAAGGGCAAGAATAGGATCCAGAGAGATATCAGACAGTACTGCCCAGGCTAGATCCTACAAGCGGCTGAACACTCCTGCAAGGTGTTCATTGCCCTCAATTCCCAGGGACTGCACGGTGCTCAGTAGCTTCTTGAGTCCCTGTGACCTGATGGCTAGTCTGGAAGGTTGAGTGACATTTGCCAATGTAAAAGATTTAAAATAAAACCTGTAGCTTTAAAAAAAATACAGTTCAAAGATTATAGTTCAGAAAAATAAAGTTGAGTAAAATACATGGTACCTGTTTTCAGTTTGAGCATTAAATTAGTCTTGTTAACATGGCAACATTTAATGTAAGGAACCTATGTCATTTTATACAAGTGGTGGAATCTATCAAGTTATTTTTCTCCCTTGAATGCCCCTAATTTCCTTCAACACATGATGTATTATTTTTCAATGCAAAAAGAATGGTTTTCCTTTAAATAAAAACTTGTGGAAATGAAGTTGTCTTTAAAGAATGAGGGAATGTACTTCTAACTGCTTTTTAAACTGTGCATGAGAGCTCTAGCCATATTATCTAGATTGACAGAATTCTGCCTATAGTGACCTGCTTTAAAAAATTGGCTGGTGTGCCTGGCTGATGATTTCCTAACCTTGTTATGGAGGTCACACTGTCAGTTGGCACAGAAGGTCTATTGTGGTACTTAAGTTATGGCCTAAGTATTTATTATATTGCGTGACTTTGATGCATGACTGTACCATCATCCAGTAAGCTACAGGGTTATTCATGAGACCCAGTTGCACGGTGCCTGTGCTGTTACCAAAACCAGAGTTATGTGCTATGTGCATTATGTGCTATGATTTTACTTCCAAAACAATTTATTCTAATCTTAAAATATTGTCATTACATCTATATGGAGAGTCTTTGTTTGGCCTTAAATTGATACCAAAGTTCAATTTTTCATAAGCATGGTATCGAAATATGAGATGAGACTGAGGGATTGAAACTGTCCTATACCCAGAATGAAACTGCTGGTGGGCATTTAAAAGGAAATCTGAATATCTGACACAAATTACCCCACATCTTGATAACACAGCAGAACCTTGATAATTCACACTAATAAGTAGGGTATATTGAGAGTTAGTAAGTGAACTGACACTGTAAAATAATCAAGGACATTGCATCACAAAATGTACTTCAAGCTCTTTATTTTGACAAACGTGGTTTAGTTTTAATTATTTATAATTCTTCTGGTATATTAGGATATTCCATAAATGTAATGAAGTCTTAGTAACACAAGACTTCTCTACAGCTGTACTATTACATTTTTGCTGAGACGTGTGGTGAGGCTGCCAGATTATTTGTGAGAATTATTGGGTTTTATATATTAAATGAGAACTGCTGAGGTGCTACTGTAGAGTGGTCTAGCTTTATTTTGTATTCGTTCTATAGCCTAATCAAGTCTTCTCTTGATCTGAATGAAATCACCATTAACATTAATGGGAGTTAAAGTATGAGTACATGTCAAAGGAAAAGTGAGAACTGAAGGGACAGGAAGACTGGACTCCTCGAGAATAGCAATAGTCAGAGATTAAGGGCTAAATTTTGCCTTTTATTACATGTGTGAGGTTCTGCCCATCTGGGAATTGCATATGCACAGAGGTAGATTGTGTCCTAAATGTGACATTTCACTCCATACTCTTTATGAAAATATGCTTATGATGTGAATATGACATAACTGAGATATACTTTATTCAAGATGGCTCATGTGAGGTATCATTGGAAAGGTTATGATTTACTGAATGTGATTATCTAATTTGTAAGCCTGTATCATTTCTGTACCTGAAGTTAGGAATATTAACTATGTATCTGTATTTCAAATGTGTTACTTTGGGTGTCACCCCCAACCAGCAGGGCTAATGGGCCATTAGCCAGGCAGAGCTAATGGGCCGTTAGCAGAGACAATGGACTGTGAAAGAGCTTAGTCTTCCTGTGGACTCTGGAGACAGCCTATGAACAATGGCTGCCACTGCCCTGCAGAGACATGGGTCCGTGTCACCTGGTACTGGATATCCCTCCTCCCCTTTTGGAATGCCAGTGGTTTTCCACTAGAAGACAAAGGGTTCCCGTCTTACTCTAGAGCCATATAAGGCAGGGGAGTGACATCATCATGGTTCTCCCCTGTCTCCCCACCCTAAGAGACACTGAAGAAAGACCTGGAAGCAAGAACTGAAGTGAGGGGAGAAGGGTTGAACCCAAGCTGGAAGGGCATCTAGCTTGTGAGTAATAATACCTAAATCTCAAGAGGGAAACCAGTGCAGCTGCCTTTAAAGACTTTCTCTAATCTGACTGCAACTATATTTAGGGTGAGAAATACTATTTGTAACCAATTTCTTTAGTGAAACTAGCTTAGTTTGCGTGTTTGGTTTAATTTGCTTAGTAATTTGCTTTGTTCTGTCTGTAATCTCTTATATTCACTTAAAATCCACCTTTATTAGTTAATAAACTTATTTCTTGTTTATAATAAAACCCAGTTTATGCAATTTCTAACTGGGTGGGGGCAAGAACTGTACACATCTCTCTTCACATTGAAGAAGAGGGCAGATTCTTATGAGTTTGCGCGGTGCAGATTTTTCTATACAGCGCAAGACAGGTATTATTTTGGGTTTATCTCCCAAAAAGGGTTGTACACGTGAGTGCTGAGGGAGTCCTCTCACACAGAGCTGATTTCAGTCTGTGTCTGCAGCGGGGTGCGGACCTGTGTGTGTGTGTGTGTGTGTGTGTGTGCGCTGCAAGAGGCTGGAGCGCTTCATTCAGCAAAGCAGGGAGAGGGAACCCAGGCTGATTGAGCAGGGGAGGCTCAGTGAAATCCCAGTACATCAGGTGGCATCCAAGAAGGGGGGGTCCAACCCATCACACTAAAGTTTCCTTTTTACTGATTGCATCAAGATGAGAGTAACTTAGCTTTAAGCACGTGACTCCCACAAGCTTCATAATGACTCTTGGCTCAATTCTGCTCTCAGTTACACAGGTACAGTTCCTTTTGAGAATTGTGCCTGTGTAACAGAGGACTGAGGTGGGCAGTAGCTCTAGTGAGTGCTGCCTTTAAGGTAATTTTAGGCAGAGGACTGCAAATAGCTCTCTAATTGAGTAACTAGAGTTCAGTTAGATATGGAGTGAAGACTACCAAAGAACCCTAAGGGTGCACACCACCTTGAAAATTGGATGCGCTGTCTTCTATTGGAATAAAGTCAACACTCTAATCATTAAAAAACAAAACAACAACTTCCCCTTACACCTATATATATCACCTGTATCTTGGGCTGAGCTCGTGGAGTCAAGGCAGTGTCATATACACACAATGTTGTAGAGGCAATGACAAGAAGACTTAAAAACATAGATGTAGAAGATAACAACAGATCAGTCAAGTGGGCCAAATTCATCACTGATGTAAGCTGGAGGTAGAATTCATCACAGCTGTAAGTCTTGAATTTAATAGATTTAAACCAAGGACAAATTTGCCTCAGTGGTGGTAAATAGGAGGCCTGAGTTAATGACTGATACAATAGGCAATGATTGAAGGACGGGAGTTTGGTAGGTGGAGGCATACTAATATGAAGAAAATTAGATTGAAGCCAAAAGCTTACTTGATTAAGGCAGGCAGAGAGGGTGAAGTAGAGGTAGTCATTAAAGGTTTTAAGAGATGTGCAGTTAAATATCAAAAGTGAACTTAATGTTTTGAATTTCATTTGCTACTAATTTAGGACATAATGTTGCATATGTACTGAACAGCTACTCATTTTTAAAGTCATTATAAGGGGAGCTGGTAGCAACCCCCATATTTAAAATTGCCTAATGCTTTCCTTTAAGATTTTTGCGGATTTTAAAAAGAAATGCTAATACCTCTGTTGTTTTCAGTAGGCTTTTAAAATGCAGCAGGAACCAAGCTCTGGGGCTAGAGATATGCCTTGTCCCATGACATTCTGGTCAGGTTTTGCTAGTTATAAACTATAGATATGAGCTGGGTGAAACCTTATTATGGGATCAAGATAGATAGGTGTGGACTCACCCTTTAGTTAACATAACTGTAAGCATAACCCCCACGAAGACAAAAGGAATATGAACAGTGGTGTGTAGGGTGTGAATACAGGGATGCATTCAGTCACAGTGTGGAAGGCAGAACAAAGAGAAACTGAGAACAGATCAGAGAGGGATAGGAAAGAAATAGCTAAAAGCAGGGTGGCTGACCCTAAAAGAAACCTCGGGAGAGATTTTTGAATCAGGGATCTAGGATGAAACGAGTGCTTTTGGTACTGTGAGCAAAAGATGCTGTTTCCTGCTATTTGATTCTTTCTGTGTTCAGACACTGGACTTTGTACATTCTTTGTAAATAAACAACATTGCATCAAAGAAAATACCGGACTCCATCAATTTCTGCTTCCAACTGGAACATCCCCAGGTCTCTGAACTTTGACTAATTACTCATGTCAAAAGAGGAACACTATTAATCACAATTTCCTCCATCTCTGTAGGGTTGCCAACCCTCCTGGTTTTGTTGAGAGTCTCCGGGAATCAGGCCCTATCTCTCGGAGGCTACTGAAGCCAAACCGGGAGATTTTAGGCACTAAAAGTCTGGCGGCAAAGTGGGGCTAATGCAGGCTCCCTGCCTGCCATGGCCCCATGCCACTCCCGGAAGTGGCCGGCACATCCCTGCAGCCCCGGGGGTGGGGGACAGAGGGTCTCTGCGCGCTGCCCTGGCACCGACTCCACAGCTCCCATTGGCCGGGAATTGCGGCCAATGGGAGCTGCAGGGGCAGCGCTTGCGGATGCAGGCAGCACGTGGAGCCCCCTGCCCCCCCCCAAGGGCTGCAGGGACGTGCCGACCCGCTTCTGGGAGTGGTGCAGGGCCAGCGCAGGCAGGGAGCCTGCCTTGGCCCTGCTGAGCCACTGCCTGGGAGCTGCCCGAGGTAAGCACCTCCTGGCTAGAGTCTGCACCCCAACGCCCTGCCCCAGCCTTGAGCCCCCTCCTACACCCACACTCCATCCCAGAGCCTGCACCCCGTACTCCCTACTGTACCCCTACCCAGCCCGGAACCCCCCTCCCACATCCCAATCCCCTGCCCCAGCTGTGAGCCCCCTCCAGCACCCATACTCCCTCCCATAGCTTGCACTCTGGACCCCTCCTACACCTCAATCCCCTGCCCCAGGCTCAGCCCAGAGCCCCCTCCCACACTCCAAACCCCTCGGACCCAGCCCAAAGCCCTCACCCCCTCCCTCACCTCAACCCCCTGCTCCAGCCCAGTGAAAGTGAGTGAGAATGGGGAAGAGTGAGCGACTGAGGGAGAGGGGATGGAGTGTGCAGGGTGGGGCCTTGGGGCAGAGGTGGGGAAGGGGGCGGGGCAAAGGTGTTTGGGTTTGTGTGATTAGACAGTTGGCAACCCTATCTCTCAGTTGCAATTTAGCAGTACTCCAGAATAACTGAAGACAAACATTCTAAAGAGCCAGGTCACACAGCAGCACACACCGTATTGGGAATGTCTGGGAACTGTTGGGACATCTGGCCTGGACCATACCCATGGTCCATGGACCCTCAGCAGCCTATCTGAAAGCATGATCAGGGCCAGGAGGAGGGGGAGGAAAGAGAACTGGGTAGGACTGAGCTTTCCTCAGCTACCCTTAGGACCCAGCAGCCCATCCACACCTCCAGAATAACTGTTTCCTCCTGCTGTCCACTAACGTAGTTAGTCTTGTAGCTCAAGCTGTGTTGTGATATTGAAGGTACAGGGTTCAAACTGCGCTGATGATTCACGATAGGGGTGTGGCTACATTGTTTTAATCTTTTTTTCCTTTAAAAATTAAAACGCCTAGGAAATTACACATCAATAACTGTTTTCGTTTAATATAGATTTAGGTTGCAAAGTCATTAATTTGAAAGTTAGGAAATGCACAGGCAGCTGTAAATGTCTGGCAACCTTAATTCTGTCTCCTTATGCATATGATAATATTTAATTACATTACAGTATTTAATAGATTCTAAGGCCAGAAGGGACTAATGTCGTCACATATTTTCTCCTTTGACTCCTGTTTCATTCATTGTAGACACACAATGGGTAAATTAGAATTAGGAGTAAATAAGTTACAGTAGTTTTGGCATTTCCTAACTTTACAGTGCTTGACTTTGCAATGCGAATAACTTTATCTTAACTATTTTTTGTATGTAATCAAATATATAATTTTAGAAAACTCTCATATTAATTTAAGATTTTTATGAACACATGCTTGGTAACTGTACAGATTGCAATCAGACACAGAAAAATTAAGTTCACTGATGTTTAATACTCAAATAATTATTTTCATTACCAAGACAGCAATATGTTTTCATTTCTTTAATTTGGAATTTTACGCTATCATAATTTATGCCAATTTCTTTCCTAAAGTAATCCTTCCTGGATTAGAGAGTTTAAGGTCATTCAAAAGTATTTTTATAATATGAATTTACTTTGAATAATGAGTCTTCTATTAGATATATTGTTATCCTATAGTATATGTTTTGCAGACAAAAGATTCAGATTAGTTTAAATGAGACATCAGAGGGGGAAGATGGCAAAGGGAAAGGTAAGGAGAGATACTGTTCTTAAAAGTTAATATGTGTTTAAAAGAAAGGTATGTTTTTAAAAAGGGTATAATCTAGCAGAATAAAAGAGGAATCGTGAACAATAAAGTAGGATTTTCAAATGTCAGGCATGCAGTTGTGCATTCAAAAATATTGTATATAGCTACAGTACTACAATTGCATTTGCAACTCAGATAAGTGTTTATGCAAATACATACATAACTGGCCATTTATTTATGAACTTACCTGATGTGCTCATGAGCATAATAATGATTATTGAAAATAAGGCACACACAGTAATCCTGGGGGAATTCTGCACCACTGCGCATGCACAGAATTCATGACCCCCGCAGATTTATTTGCTTCCTTGCAGAAAAATGACTTTCTGACAGTGAAGCAAAGTGAAGCTGCAAGAGCCATCACAGACCACTCCCTAGCAGTGCAGGTACCTTGTTTCAGGCATCCAGAACAGCCGGCAGAGAGGTAAATCACCGTGGGGCTGGGGACATCCCAGCCAGTGGCTCCTACCCTAAAATGGGATTAGCTGCTAGTCCTGGCTGGGCTGGAGGCAGAAGAGGACAGGACTTCC
Source organism: Chrysemys picta bellii (assembly GCF_011386835.1). NCBI lineage: Eukaryota > Metazoa > Chordata > Testudines > Emydidae > Chrysemys > Chrysemys picta. The sequence continues at coordinate 18,126,391 of NC_088805.1, read as the reverse complement.
TCTTCCCCTGCAAGGAATAGCTGGGGATGTGTCAGACCCTCCCCCAGAAACCTCCTCCAGCTACGGGAAGCTCAGCATCCTCCCCTGCTTCCTGCCCCCATAGCTCCTCAGCTGCAGGGGGAGGGGTCACTGTACGGGGAGCTGTTCCCCCATCCACCCAATCCCCATGCATCTGGACCTTCCATACCCAGACACCCCTGTCAAGTTTCACCCCGTACACCCAGAACCCCCCAGCCCTCCATAACTGAACCTCACCCCACCTAACCTCAACCCCTGAATCTGGAGTCTCCCTGCACCCAGACCCCCTGCCTCCAAATCCCCACTCCTGCACCCCAGACCACACCCACTGAGCTCCCTGCACTCAACCTCCCACCCTGATGAGCCCCACCACCCCGCATCACCCTGAGCCCCCACATCCAGACACCCATGCCAGTGATCCTCAACTAGCTGCACCCAGACCCCCACCAAGCCCCACTCCCTCAGCACCCAGAGTCCCTCAAGGGGCAGGGATCCAGGGTGTTTCTGGGGCAGGCCCAGGCCTTGTGCTGTGTCAGGGTCGGGTGCCTCACCGCTGAGTCTGTGTTCCGGAGGTGGGGAGGCTGCTGGGTGATCTCCACCTTTGTGCAGCCAGTGGCCTGTGCTCCCCACAGTCATGCTGGAGCCTCCTCATTTATTTATTAACAAATAAAACTCGCAGAATTTTAAAATATTGCGTGCAGAATTTTTAATTTTTTGGCGCAGAATGCCCTCAGGAATAACACAGCTGCACATACTGTGCAGGCAGAATTAAAAAAAAAAGTCAGGTCATTAAATTGCAAGGACTGAGTTGACTGGTTAATGGATTATATTGGAATAACTAATTTTGTACATATCTTTTGATTATATAGTCAAAAAGCTACTTCTGGTCACAAACAACCAAATACAGAAGGTATTTTTTAAACTTTTATATATGAGGTTATAGAACAGTGGTGGGCAAGCTGCGGCCGCGTGTGGCCCATCAGGGTAATATGACTGCAGGCCATAAGGCATTTTCCTGACATTGACCATCCGCAGGCATGGCCCCATGCAGCTCCCAGTGGCCACGGTTCACTGTTCCCGGCGAATGGGAGCTGCAGGAAGTGGCGGCCAGCACGTCCTTGCGGCCCGCGTCTTCCCGCAGCTCCCATTGACCGGGAATGGCGAACCGCAGCCAATGGGAGCTGCAGGGAGCTGTGCCTGCAGATGGTCAATGTCAGCAAAATGCCTTGTGGCCTGCAATCAGATTACCCTGATGATCTGCATGTGGGCCGCAGGTTGCCCACCACTGTAATAGACGATTAAATGTAATTAGCAATTTAGCCTGGATTATTTTATCATGCCTTAATTGCAGAAAGAAATAAAAAGTGGAGGTTGTTCAGAAGTCCATTGCAGATTCTGTTTGTCTTTTTCTTACAAATAAAAATCTGGTGTCCATTTAAGATATAATCCTTGGTCTACTATTACTGGACCATGTCCAGCCCAGGAATGCCTGTGTAATCTAATATGCTATGCTGCCACGTGTCATATGTGTTTAGATTGTCTAATTAAATGATACTGCTTGTTATCTCAGGGTGCAAATTAAATTCTTAGTCTAGTCATAACACTGGTCTACAATTTTTGAGAAGTCGTCTGCTTCAGAGATAAAATGTGCTATTTATTATGTATTTTGATGTGCTGAATTCAAATATGACAATTAAAACAACTGATTGGCTACTGTTTCTAAGATATTTAAGTTTTTACATTTTATGTCTATGTATATTGTGTAGATAGTAGAGTTTTAATCATAAATTGTAAACCTAGGTCTTTTCATGTGTTTATGGTTGCTTTACATGATAATATTTCACCTGTCCTGTTTATGTAACACTTTAAAAATCAGCAAAAGGGTTATATAAATAAAATTTATGATGAAACAAAAGGCAAAAAACTATTATGTACATAGTTTAGTCCTATTCAGCGTCTACTCGGCGATTCTTGGCTTGTCTCTGTATTCATTAAATGGAGCATCTCTTGTCACTGTCCAGCAATAGTCTGCAAGCATTGATGGGCTCCATTTGCCCTGATAGCATTTCTCCATTGTTGCAATGTCCTGGTGAAATCGCTCACCGTGTTCGTCACTCACTGCTCCGCAGTTCGGTGGAAAAAAATCTAGATGAGAGTGCAAAAAACATATCTTTAGTGACGTGTTGCAACCAAGGCTTTTGTATGCCTTGAGGAGGTTTTCCACCAACAACCTGTAGTTGTCTGCCTTGTTGTTTCCGAGAAAATTTATTGCCACTAACTGGAAGGCTTTCCATGCCGTCTTTTCCTTGCCAGGCAGTGCATGGTCAAATGCATCATCTCGAAGAAGTTCATGAATCTGAGGACCAACAAAGACACCTTCCTTTATCTTAGCTTCACTTAACCTTGGAAATTTTCCATGGAGGTACTTGAAAGCTGCTTGTGTTTTGTCAATGGCCTTGACAAAGTTCTTCATCAGACCCAGCTTGATGTGTAAGGGTAGCAACAAAATCTTCCTTGATTCAACAAGCGGTGCATGCTGAACACTTTTCCTCCCAGGCTCCAATGACTGTTGGAGTGGCCAATCTTTCTTGATGTAGTGGGAATCTCTTGCACGACTATCCCATTCGCAGAGAAAACAGCAGTACTTTGTGTATCCAGGCTGCAGACCAAGCAAGAGAGCAACAACCTTCAAATCGCCACAAAGCTGCCACTGATGTTGGTCATAGTTTATGCACCTCAAAAGTTGTTTCATGTTGTCATAGGTTTCCTTCATATGGACTGCATGACCAACTGGAATTGATGGCAAAACATTGCCATTATGCAGTAAAACAGCTTTAAGACTCGTCTTCCATGAATCAATGAACAGTCTCCACTCATCTGGATTGTGAACGATGTTGAGGGCTGCCATCACACCATCGATGTTGTTGCAGGCTACAAGATCACCTTCCATGAAGAAGAATGGGACAAGATCCTTTTGACAGCCACGGAACATGGAAACCCTAACATCACCAGCCAGGAGATTCCACTGCTGTAGTCTGGAGCCCAACAGCTCTGCCTTACTCTTGGGTAGTTCCAAATCCCTGACAAGGTCATTCAGTTCACCTTGTGTTATGAGGTGTGGTTCAGAGGAGGAGGATGGGAGAAAATGTGGGTCCTGTGACATTGATGGTTCAGGACCAGAAGTTTCATCCTCTTCCTCTTCCTCGTCTGACTCAAGTGAGAATGATTCTGGTGCATCAGGAACCGGCAGTCCTTCTCCGTGGGGTACTGGGTGTATAGCTGATGGAATGTTAGGATAATGCACAGTCCACTTTTTCTTCTTTGACACACCTTTCCCAACTGGAGGCACCATGCAGAAGTAACAATTGCTGGTATGATCTGTTGGCTCTCTCCAAATCATTGGCACTGCAAAAGGCATAGATTTCCTTTTCCTGTTCAACCACTGGCGAAGATTTGTTGCACAAGTGTTGCAGCATATGTGTGGGGCCCACCTCTTGTTCTGATCTCCAATTTTGCAGCCAAAATAAAGGTGATAGGCTTTCTTAACCATAGTGGTTATACTGTGCTTTTGTGATGCAAAAGTCACTTCACCACAAACATAGCAGAAGTTATCTGCACTGTTCACACAAGTACGAGGCATCTCTGCTCACTTTGGCTAAACAGAAATGTGTCCCTTTGCAAAATCAAACACTGACAAATAAGAGAGCACGACACTGACTGATTTCTAGAGCTGAAAGAGGGCAATTTGTTCAGCAGAGTGATGTAAGCTTCGTTATGATTGCATCATCCATGACTTCTAGGAATAACATGATGCAATTCATATCATGTATGACGCAATACCAGCTTCAGATTGCATCATTCATTGTTTTGCCTAAAAAGCAAGTACTGTCCAAACCCAGTCATAGATTTATTCATAGATCCAGTCAAAGATGTATTTTAGTCATTTCTGGTTTAAATTGAGATCCCTTCACTTTATAACTCACTTATCCTCCGCCATTCCCAAGTCAAGGGTCGTATATACTGACCCAATAGCATATCTTGAAAACTAGAGCCAATCAACACTTTTAAGCATAATTTTCGTTCTCAGTGACCCAGAATTAGTAAAGTTTGACTACATTTATTTCAGAAGCATTTTGGCTGTAGAGCAGTGTAATTTATGTATCATATTTAAGATGTGAGGCTACAAAAAAGAACTTAGGGTTCTTTTGTCTTGTTAGAGTTTTAGGTTTCTCAAAGTTTCACAAACCAGGGAATGGCAAAAAGTGTGATTTTTTTTTTTCCTATGCCCTGTTCAGGAGAGGGATGTGTTAAATAGCATTACTAAGGCTGAAGCTAAAAGGCTAATACGGTTGCACCCACGTGAAGGAAACTGCTCCCATTTGCTAAGCAGTAGAATTTTGATAAAGTCTGAAGGGAGAGACAGTTTTTGCTATTTTTGTGTGGAATTTAATTGAAAATTATTAAATTCAATTTGGCATTTTTGAGGCTCTTTGGGGCAGAATGCCAGTGTGCTCGAGGCTGAAAGCATCTTGGTTTGGCTAAGTGACCCGTATTTTTGCTTAGCTGGGCAGAATTATTAATTATGTGCAGCCAGGCATAAGTATGCTACTGGAAATTCCAACTGCAATCTTTCAGCTGATTTCAGTGGACAACTAGGTTTTGGGGCCATGCATTGGATTTATTGGGCTACTGATTGTCTGATTGGAAACCAGCAGAGCTTAGTGGTAATGAGCAGAAACCAGATGAAGAGTCCTAAAGGAGTTTGATGGAATTTCCAGGAGGGTTCTAGTCATGTGCTAGACAAGTCTCTTCTGTTCCCTTACAAAGGAAGCAACTAACTGCTAGGACTGGAGCTACCATAAGCGCACTCAGTGTTGAGGCAGTTGTGTGCTATTATTCCACCAGTAGTACCCCTGCCATAGGATTATTACCCACTGGAACCAGCATTTAAACCATGCAAAAAATGGTGGCTGCTTGCACTGGATAAGTGGGGAGGAGGATAGCTTGGTAGTATGCATTGTGTATGATTAGTTAAGAGGCCTGGATATTAACTAGGGAGTAAGGTGATTGGGGTGGAAGTGGTTTTGTTGGAGAGGAGGGAATGATTTATGACTATACACTATCCTGAGAATTTTCTTGAAATTTGACTCGTTTTGTAGATCTCATCAAGTCTTGAAAGCTAAGCTAAAACTGAAAATTGCATGTATTTTCACCTACAGCATATGAAGTGGTATACGAAATTCTAATTTGTCAGTCAATACAAAGTGTAATAAAAGGCAATTTATACAGATGCAAGAAGGGACTGTATCATAAGTAATAGCGTCAAGACAGCATAGTTAGGGTTGAGGTTTCAGTTTTACCATTGAGGGAGAAGTTGGTCCAATAAAAGATATTACCCCTCCCACCTTGTCTCTCATTGTATTACCCAACTTTTGAGGCCTTGATTCAACAAAGCGTGTGTCTAACTTCAAGCACAAGCATTAGTCCCCACAACTTGAATGGGATTTAAGCACACACTTAAGTGCTTTACTGGATCAGGGCCAGAGTACTTCATATCTCAGTCTAAAAGTTAATTTAGCACTTTGACATTACTCACACATATATAATTACAGCAAAAGATACTCTGAAGGTACATGGAAAAAGAAACAAGTTGTTTTGGTTCCAAAGCAAGAATACTGGGTGCTGCTGTTCAGTTTAGCTAGGATAAATGCTAGGGGCTGAAACATCATTAATTTCTTTATAAATTAAACTTGAGAGTAGATAATATGGAAACAAAACAGCTATGTTTTTGCTAAAACATTTTATATTTTTTATGGTTAAAAAGAGCTACAAGATTTTTGAATAAATATTTTATTTTATAATATAAAGAAGAGTATAAATGCACATAAATAAGCAAAAATTATTAACGTATTGGGTCAAATCTCTTCTGTTGCATCCATGCAGCTCCATGTTGAACTTGGGAACAGAAATACACTCACTGAATAAAAAATTCTCTTAAAGTTAGTGAAACATAAATTTTACTTTTTAAAATCAAATGTAGATAAATTATTTGATATCAAATATTGTTACTGAGAGTTGTAACATGCACCACACTCCTCTTCCAAAGGCACTCAGAGATTCTCGCTAAATCAAAACTCTGTAAGCTATCATTCTTTGCTGTACCATACTCTAGCTATAAATAATTACATGTTTGATGTGCACCATGAATAGGAAGAGAACAAAATAGTACTGGTAGAACAAAAATGTTTAGTATGTTTACCATTTTAGCTTGATGGCTGACAGCCAACATAAATTGGAATTGTTAAACAATCCTCAGAAAGAACAATTCATATCAATGCCGTAGAGACACTACATAGTTTTTGATTTGTACTGAAGGAGCAAGTGTCTACTTGTAAAAGTGTGATAAGATGTTCCAAACTACTGCATAATAACTTTTTTACTTACCTACATCATCTTCTGATCCTGGAAAAGTAAATCAAGCACCTCCAAGCTAAAAGTACATGGCACAATGGAAGAGTAAAATCCAATACTGTATCACTACAAGTCGTGTGAACTTGTGAGTGGTCAGCCACACATTAATGTGTTGCTGCCTGTCTCTTCAATAGTGCTCTGGTATGGTAAGTTAACTTTCATATATAGCTCTTTCAAACGGATAATGATTTCTTGGCCATAAGGGAAGATTGCAAATTCAGTTTCCTCCAGAAAGCGAATTTGCTAGTCTCCTCTTGTTTTTTTTATAACATTAAGTCAGAGTTCTACTGACCTCGGCATATTTTGTGAAACAATCACAAAAGACATCAATTTGGACACTAGGCTGCGGAATAAATATTCAGAATAACGTATGGGGAGTCAAATATCGCAAAGAATAGCATGATGCCCTTTCAGATTGGATACCTGATTTGAATGACCTTAAGCCTCCCTCTTCTTAAGCAGAATAAGGCATTGGGGTTGTTCAAAGGACATAAGTGAATGGAGACTCTTTGTGCCCTTGATTACAGGGATGTGCTATAATGCAGCTGCTGAGCCATGAAAAGACACTTGCACAAGTGAGGTGGGTGAGGAGAATGATGAGTCACGTAGGTCTGGATTCACTGGTTTGGCCTTGGGGCATTACCTTACAAGGGTTTGTGTTCAGTGGAGGTATGATGTGATGAAACCTTAAAGGAAATTGCAGATCAGAAATCGTTCTACCCTTTAACCAAAACTGGTAAGTTGTTTGTCCTTTTGTGCGCTAGTAATATGTGTAGTTTTCACCACTGGATCACTCCTGGGTTGAAACACTGGTTCTTATACCTTGATTATTCCAAGTAAAGAGAAAATATCCTCATCCAACCCCTCTGTTTGAATAGCACCAAAGGAGATTCTTTGACACCTCTCTCCTGCCTTACACTAAAGCAGTGCCTGAGAGGCAGTACATGGCTAAGGCTATAGCTACACTATGAGGCTTTTAGCAACCCGCACCACTTCCCACAGCTCCCATTGGCCGGGAACTGTGATCCGCGGCCACTGGGAGCTGCAGGGGGCTGTGCCTGCGGCTGATCAACATCAGCAAAATATCTCGCTGCCCGTAGTCGGATTACTCTGATGGGCCGCAGGTTGCCCACCACTGGTGTAAGCCTTCCTTCCTTCCTTCTGTCCATTTCACTTCATCATATCATGTATCTAAACTATTCCCCAATTCCAATGGGGATCATTTACAGTAGTAAGCACAGTGCCTAGAATTAAGTGTTCATGCCCATTGATTGTAAAATCCTCAGCGTAGCGACCGAGTCACTTGGTGGGGTATGGCAGACAACTGTAGCACCAAACATTAAGTTACAGTAATTAATCCTGCCTCCAGAGAAGGTTTTATTCAAGATACCTATGTGTTTCACTCCATCAGTCTTCAATAGGAACATAAAAGTGAGGAATCCCATGAATATTATCAGGTTTTCATACAACTGATACCATAATTTCTGTATGTATAGTACTGTGGGAATATGAAAGAGATATTTTTAGATGAAAAAGAATTTTGACAATGTCTACCTCTGACAGATTAAGGTTATTTAAAATGGATGAATTTTTAGTTTCATGAGTCCTCAAAGCTTCCTTAACTCATAATTTACCCTAGGACGTTGAAATAGAGGAGAAAGTTCTGATAATTCTATGTAAACCTGTGTATGAGCCTCTGATATACCCACTTGTAGCTGAAATCTTTAACAATATAGTCTGTTAATAGCATGGTTAAGGAAATGTGTAGTTTTGCAAGGTTATCATAATAAGTTGTCTGTTGAGCCAAAGATAAGTTGCCTTGATTTCTGTCGATAAATAGTAAACATTGCTGTAGATGATACACTTCAAGTATACAATAAATGATTAGGAAAATGGTGTTTCACTTAAATGGACTTTTTATTACATATTTTAACATCTGTTTATTTAGAAATCATAGACTGCATATCAATACTTACAATACAGTAGGTAAGTATAACATATTTAATCAGAAAATAGCCAGCAGAGATGTGCAGTTTAATACACCCACTTGATCATCTGCTTTTAAACAATATATTGTAAATTTTTATTAACAGGCAGAAATCACTCTATCCTGTTTATTCAGTTACCAGGGAGGCAGCAAGGTCCGATTGGTAAAACAAAGAACTGGGAGCCAGGAAACATGGGGGGTTGTATTTAAGGCTCTGCCATTGATTTACTATGTGCTATTTAACCTCTGTGTGTCATTTTACCAGTCTGTAAAATTGAGTGTGTGACGGGTTGGATCACAGAAAACCCCTTGGGAACTGCCAACTGATGTGCTGAGACTACCCCAAGCCCGTTTTCCCTGGCATCTTGGGACTTCAGAACCCTGCCTGATTGTGCCAGACACTCTAGCCTGCTACAAACACTGACCCAAGTATGAACTACGTCCCCCAAAAGCTGCAGGCTTAACTGAAAACAGCTTAAGAAGTGTTCCTGTCTCCAACACCCAGATGCCCAGTTCCCAATGGGGTCCAAAATAGTCTCCTTGTTTAATTGTGAAGATTTGAACTATACTAGATGCTGTGTATAAAAAATACAGAAGAAATTAAATTGTCGAGGTATTGAGTTCAGCACCATTTGTTTAGAGAAAACTGTCTTAATATTTTCCCCAAATTTGTAAAATGTGCCATGTCAAACATACCTAAATATAGACAGCCTATCATTCTTGGACAGCTGTGCATTAGTTTCCATGCTATTTGGTCAAATGCTATGTGACAAGAATGCCAGACTTGCAAAAGAAACTAGTTTTTGGCTCATGTAATTGAGATTTTTATCAGAAAAACAATAAAACTGGGAGGGAAACAACTTATTCATAATATTGTTCATATTATCCAACTATTCAAGCAGTATCTATATGTTCACCTCTCCCCTCCCATCACACACATGAAAACTAATCCATTAGTTAGAACACTGCAGTTCTCAAATAGAGACCCATTGGTCTCATTTTACAGATCCATATTTCTTCCTTAACTCCTATTCATTTGTAATTAGTTTTGGCCAGATTCTTTAGTATACTAATCAGTTTTTTAAGAATTCCAAGGTAGTCTCTTCTTTTTCACAGATGTTGGGATCTGTTTAAACTGTGTTAGAGAAACCTGGATACATTGGTGTTGCTATGCCATATCAATTGGCAGACTCAGAGAATTGGCAGGTGAGATCCCATGGGAAGCTAGTCTAAGGGAAAAAAGAGTTTACAAGAGTTGGGGATTTTATAAAGAGACATTATTAGGGGCACAGAAACAAATTATCCCCATGCGTAGGAAAGATAGGAAGATAAGAGAGCACCCTGTCTTAACTGGGAGATCTTCAACAACTGAAACCCAAAAAAGAGTCATACAAAAAGTGGACACTAGGTCAAATTACGAAGGATGAATATAATCCCCCCGCCCCAAGCATATAGGGACAAAATTAGAAAGGACAAGGCACAAAACGAGATTAAACTAGCTAGGGACATAAAGAGTGACAAGAAAATGTTTTACAAATACATTAGAAGCAAGATGAAGACCAAGGACAGGGTAGGCCCATTTACTCAATGAGGAGAGAAAGACAATAACAGAAAACTCAGTAAAGGCTGAAGTGTTAAATCCCTTTTTTGTTTCAGTTTTTACCAAAAAGGTTAGCAGTGGTCGGACGACAAATATAATGACCATCATTGTAAGTGGAGTAGGAGCTGAGGCAAAATAGGAAAAGAACAGGTAAAGAATTACTTAGACAGATTAGATGTATTCAAATTGGCAGGCCCTGATGAAATACGTCCTAGAATACTTAAGGAACTAGTTGAAGAGATGTCTGAGCCATTAGTGATTATCTCTGAGAACTTGTGAAGGACGGGAAAGATCCCAGAGGACTAGAAAAGGGCAAATATAGTACCTATCTATAAAAAGGGGAATAAGGACAAACCAGGGAATTATAGATCAGTCAGCTTAAATTCAGTACATAGAAAGATAATGGAGCAAATAATCAAACAATCAATTTGTAAGCACCTAGAAGATAATAAGGTGACAAGTAATAGTCAACATGGCTTTGTTAAGAGCAAATCATATCAAACCAACCTAATATCCTTCTCTCACAGGGTAACAAAACTTATGGATCGAAGGGAAGCAGTAAATGTGATATATCTTGACTTTAGTAATGCTTTGGTTACTGTCTCACAACACCTTCTCATAAACAAACTGAGAAATGTAGTCTAGATGAACCTATTATAAGGTGGGTGCACAAATGGTTGGCAAGCCAGACTCAGAGAGGTAGTTATCAATAGTTCACACTCAAGATGGAAGGATATACTGAGTGGGGAGCTGCAGGGATCTGTCCTCAGTTCAGTTCTGTTCAATATCTTCATAAATGATTTGGATAATGGCATAGAGAGTACACTTACGAAGTTTTGGACAATACCACGATGGGAGGGGTAGCAAGTGCTTAGGAGGACAAGATTAGAATTCAAAATGATCTAGACAAACTGGAGAAATGGTCTGAAATAAAGAGGATGAAATTCAATAAGGACAAATGCAAAGTACTACACTTAGGAAGGAATAATCAATTGCGCAAAATACAAAGTGGGAAATGACTGCCTAGGAAGGAGTACTGCAGAAAAGGATCTGGGGGGTTCTAGTGGATCACACAATAAATATGGGCAACAATGTAATACTGTTGCAAAAAAAGTGAACACGAGACACAAGAAGTAATTCTTCCACTCTACTCAGCACTGGGGGCTGGTCTACACTACTGGGGGGTGGGGGATCGATCTAAGTTACGCAACTTTAGCTACACCAATAATGTAGCTGAAGTCGACGTACTTAGATCTACTTACCGCAGTGTCTTCACTGCGGTGTGTCGATGGGAGATGCTCTCCAGTCAATTCCCCTTGTGCTTCTTGTTGAGGTGGAGTACCGGCGTCGACACTAGAGCGATCGGCGGTCAATTTATCGCATCTACACTAGACACAATAAATTGACCCCCCCCCCCCCCGGATTGATCACTGCCGGTCGATCCAGCCGGTAGTGTAGACAAACCCTGATAAGGCCTCAACTGGAGTAATGTATCCAGTTCTGCGCACAACACTTTGGGAGGGATGTGGAAAAACTGGAGGAAGTCCAGAGGAGAGCAATAAAAATGATGAAAAGTCTAAAAGGTGGTTTGTTTAGTCTGGAGAAGAGAAGACATGGGGGGTGGGGGAGGCATGATAACAGTCTTCAAGTATGTAAAAGGTTGTTATAAAAAGAAGGGTAATAAATTGTTTTCCTTAACCACTGAGGACAGTAAGGGGCTTAAATTGCAGCAAGGGAGATTTAGGTGACACATTAGGAAAAACTTCCTGTCAGGGTAGTTAAGCACTGGAAAAAATTACCTAGGGAGGTTATGGAATCTCTGTTGTTGGATGTTTTTATGAATAGGTTAGACCGGGGTCAGCAACCTTTCAGAAGTGGTGTGCCAAGTCTTCATTTATTCACTCTAATTTAAGGTTCGCGTGCCAGTTATACATTTTAACATTTTTAGGAGGCGTCTTTCTATAAGTCTATAATATATAAATAAACTATTGTTGTATGTAAAGTAAATAAGGTTTTTAAAATGTTTAAGAAGCTTTATTTAAAATTAAATTAAAATGCTAAGCCCCCTGGACTGGTGGCCAGGACCCGGGCAGTGTGAGTGCCACCAAAAATCAGCTAGCGTGCTGCCTTCGGCATGCGTGCCATAGGTTGCCTACTCCTGGGTTAGACAAACACCGGTCAGGGATGGTCTAGGTAATACTGAGTCTTGCCTCAGAGTAGAGGACTAGACTAGATGACTTACTGAGGTCCCTTTCAGTCCTACATTTCTATGATTCTTTGTATGTGTAAATTGTCTTAAGAGTTGGCTTTATGAAAGAGAAACACTTGGTGGGGGACAGTTTTTTAATTTTTGGACTTCACTCTGCTTTGGAGGATAGTTGGCAAAGCTGAATTCTGAGAAATTTATTCCATATTATACCTGACTCCAGCTGCTGCTGTCAGCTTCTGTGAGAGCTGGAATGTGGCACCCAACCACCATGGTGTTGGTGCTAAAATTACAGGGAAAACATTGGGAATGGGTGTTTACTGCAGTTTCAGCTGTAGCTGTGATATCAGTGGTAACTACTGTGAATCTAGAGTCCTCTTTCACTGACACAGTGCAATGAATACTATGCAGGATGATCCACTTTCTTCTGAGCTGTTGACCTCTGCTTGCTTGTTTTCTTTTGAGTATGTTTTGTTTTGGTTGTTTTCAGTAAAAGAACCATTTCCTCCTGTTGGCAAGTTCAAGCTGCTCTTCGAAAAGGAATGTTATAAAATCATCTGCTGTGCTAGGAACACAGCTTAGAGGTTTATGAAATACTAGGATTTAATAGCCATTACCATTCTTTGGATTCCAGTAGTTGGATTTGCTCCCTCTCAAACAGGAGATGGATGTCATGTAGGCCAAACACCCTTAGGAAGCAAGAATAAATATTTGGTAAAAAATTCAGAAATAATGAATCCTATAGCGTTTGTATTATATTTATTTTTGCAGCACCCACATGTGTTCTAGGCATATTGTAGAAACTTAAATTATGAGCACTAGTTCCTTTTTTTTTTTTTTTTTTTTTAAGTACAGAGAAACCCTTTTATTCCTTGCCAGGTTAGCTTAGTTGAGGGGGGAAAATCTAGGAATAATACTTGTGTTGGATAATGCCAAACTAGATTTCTTAGAATATCACTAAATGTTCATTGTTTTTGGGATGGGGTGGGGTGTGGAAGGAAGTGTATTGCTTCAAGATTAATACCTTTCATCAGTGCCCTTGAGATACTTAGATAATCATTTTGTTTTCTGAAAAGCTGCTTACAGAAACATTTAAGGGCCAAATCATGGGCCATTGAAGCCAATGGGAATTTTGCCATTGACTTTAAAGAGATTAGGCTATGGCATTGTAGGCATAACTTTCTAATTCAATTAAAACAACTCTTTTTAAGTACAGTACAATACAAGGCATTGAAATCATTTATAATGTAAAAGTGCTGCGTTTTAAAAATCCCTTTTACTATATTTAGGGTTACCATACGTCCGGTTTTTCCCGGACATGTCCGGCTTTTCAGCAATCAAACCCCCGTCCGGGGGGAATTGCCGAAAAGCCACACATGTCCGGGAAAATGGCCGGCACTTCCTCTCCCCCTGCGGCTCTGCTCCACTCCTCCTCTCAGATTTACAGAGCCAAGCTGCCCGAGCCAGCGCTACTGGCTTCGGGCAATCCCCCCCTGCCTCCGGACCCCGAGCCCCCAGCCAGGCACTTCTCCTACCCGGCTCCAGCTGAGCTGCTCCCGCGGTGCAAGGTCCGGAGGCAGAGGGGTGGGCTGCCCGAAGCCGGTAACGCTGGCTCGGGCAGCTCGCTCTGTAAGTCTGAGGGGGAGGAGCCGAGCAGCTCAGCTGGAGCCGGGGAAGGGACGTGCCCAGCCAGCTCTGGGTCCTGAGGCAGGGGAGGGCTGCCCGAAGCCAGCAGCTTGGCTCTTACATTCTGAGAGGGGAGGAGCAGCTCAGCTGGAGCCCAGGTAGGAGAAGTGGGGTCCGGAGGCAGGGCTGGGGGGTGCTGAGCGGGCCGGGGGGGCCAGGGGGTGCTCAGCCGGGGTCCGGGCCGGGGGGTGCTGAGCGGGCCGGGGGGCCGGCGGGGCTGGGGGGTGCTGAGCAGGCCGGGGGATGCTTGGCCGGGGGTCCGGGGGCTGGCGGGGCCAGGGGGTGCTCGGCCGGGGATCGGGGGCCGGGCCGGGGGGTGCTGAGCGGGCCGGGGGGCCGGCAGGGCTGGGGGCCGCTGAGCGGGCCGGGGGATGCTCGGCCGGGGGTCCGGGGGCCGGCGGGGCCAGGGGGTGCTCGGCCGGGGGCTGGCCCAGGCTGGAAACGCCGGGGGGGGGCAGCCTGGGCCGCTCCTCCTCCCCCCACTCCCCCCCTTACCTGCTTCAGGCTTCCCGCGAATCAAATGTTCGCGGGAAGCAGGGGAGGGGGCGGAGTTGGGACGGGGACTTTGAGGAAGGGGCGGAGTTGGGGCGTGGGCGTGGGCGGGGCTGGGGTGGGGCCGGTGTCCGGTGGAGTGTCCTCCTTTTGGAGGCTCGAAATATGGTAACCCTAACTATATTTGGATGAAGAGATCCCAAGAATATTTAGTACTCTATTTGTAAAGCTTCACACACACCTCTAATTTAGTGAGCATGATGGCAATAATATGTCCATTTTTAGTGCCTTCCTTCAACTGGTTTGTTGCCCAAGACCAGGGAAACTGCAATATGGAAAATTGGCATGAAGTGTAAATGTGACTAACAAAACTATAGCCACAGCTCTTATTTTTGCTCTTACTGCGTGCTAAGACAAAACAGGACTTAGTATTAGGAAATTCAAACTGGAATTTATGACAGGCACAACAAACACCACCACCAGATTAGTAAACCTCTGGGTCACTCAGTGTAACTAGCCATGTTCCTTAGATTTAACAGAACAACTGGGATTGTGTGTGTGTAACTGAGAAGAGCACTTGTCCCACTCTGGACAGTACTCTATGGAGGTCAATGCTATTTGTTTTATTACAGCCTAAATAAACCATCCAGAAGTGTGGCTAGTCGCACAAGATAATTGGAAAAAGGCCAGGTCTCAGAGTTTGTCAGGCTTTAAATATTTTTGAAAAATTTGGAGAAGGTCCCTTTTAGAATAAAAAATGCATGAACTCCACTTTAATGCATTTTTGGTAAAATTTAACTTTATCCAGAATTATCTGCTTCTTCTGAACTGTAGCAGTTTGATTCTACTCCCAATGGATATTCTCATTAAATGTACAGAACTCTAGTTGTCTTTGAGTCAGTGTTTACTTTAGGAATGAAAGCTGCCAATCAACCTGTGATAAAAGTCTTAAATACAAAGTAGGGCCAGGAGGTTGCTTGTCTTATACTCTATCTCACTGCCTAGACCATTCATATCTTTGTGATTTTTTAAAAAATTGGTAAAGTGTGGCTCCAGTCAAAATCATCTACTTAGGTGCAGGGAAATGTAACCATTCTCAAATATATGTTGAAATAGAAACATTTTCAAAGATCTAAGCTCTTCGCAGGAGACACCCTCTCCTATCAGTGGTAAAAGTAGGGTTTGATTTTTTTTTTAAAGTATTTGACCAGTTAGCTAATACGATCTGAGGCTGGAATCTCACTGTCATTTACAGTAAATTCAACAGCAAGGTTAGCTAGTTTCTCCCACTTCGGGTATTCCCTCTCTTCCCCACCCCCCACTGGACTTGTATGGTGCTAACCCACTTGTGGTGGAACTGTAGAAATTCTGGTGCAACTTGTCCTGTTCCTCCTCTCCCACAAAAGTAAAATCTAAACTACAAAGCAAACTTGTAAATGTCTTGCTAGGATTCCCATTTTTAACTTGAGGCAAAATTGCAATTTTCCCCAACAGCAGGTCAAGGAATTCTAATGTATTTCTGAAGAGGAAATAACCTCCAAAATTGCCCAAGGTGTAGTTTAGATTCCGACTGGGAAATAAAGTTGCTTCATGAATTCGCTCTGCTGCTGATGCTGTTAAATCTGTTGTAAATGATTTGCAGCTAAGAAATTTTAAATATAGGCATTCAGCACTGAAAAAGCCTATGACTCTGCAGGGGTGGCGACTTTTGTAAAGTCTTGATTAAACTGAAAACAATATCTGAAAACATTTATTTCCTTAACATAATTGTGGCATTTTTGTTGTGTCATTCCTCCTTTTACCTTTTGAATTTGAAATTACTGTTGCATAAACCAGGAAACAAACGTTGAATTTAACAGGGCTTGCTCATGCACTAGTGTAGTCTATGATGTTGGCACATTTCTGAAAATAGATTTTTGTTGTTGTTGCTTTTTAAATCTTCAAAACTACAGTTGCCAGCATTATATGAATTCCAAAAATAGTATCTAATTTAAAAAAATCTAAGTAGATTTCTTTCTTAAATAGACTCTGTATGTCTTCATTTAGATGATGCAACATTTCATAATTAGCTTTTTCCTTCCTTCCTTCCTTCAGCTTTAAAGGGTAGTGATTTCCTTTCAATTACTGCTTCCTATTGTTTGAATGGCAAAGGTGTGGCTACTAAATCAGTGTCTTCCCTTTAAAAATTTCATGATTATTAATGCAAATTTGTAGTTATTAATGAGGAATAGCTTCTAACTGTAGAGATTTGGTGGTGTTCTTAAGGCACAGAGACCTTGTACACTAAACTAATTTCATTTAAATATACTTAACATGTCAATGAGAGCCTGCTGTAAACTTCAGCCTGCCACAATCTGTTCTGAATCTGCACCCAGCAGTCCAGCGTTCCGCTGTTTAAGATGGAGCCTGACTTTTAAACTCTGCTGCCATACCCACATCCTTATACGATAATGAGAGCCACTCCACACAATAGGATATGGTAGCTGGAGGACATTATAAATGAGTAGAGGGAAAATATGGGATGCTGTATCCCTGTCTCTTGAGGGGTTGGTAGAGCAGGGCCAGATTGAACCTATTTTCAGATGACTGAATTTCTGTCACAAGTGAGAGCAAGGAAACATGATTGGCATTGGAAGGCAGATTAAAGAGAGAACCTCCAAAAATTCATCGTCCCAGGCATGAGTAGTGAGGTTTCTCTACCTTTGCCTAGTAAGAAGTGGCCCAAACCTGTTGACTTTAATGGGAATTCTGCAAGGATCAGGCCCTCTGTGTGTCAAGATCAGGCATTTAACAAGTTTCTGCTGATTTCATAACTTTGATATACACAGTGTGAACCTTATTCCAGATTAATGTCCTCATTCCAGATTAATTATCTTTACAAAGACCTCTGTCTAATTTATAATTATCGTTAACCATCATTATTTCTTAGTTCAGATTTGTAACATTGCATATGAAGATTACTTTTAATAGCTGACAAATCTAACTCAAACAGGTTGTTAAACCACTTTTGGCAGGGAAGCGGGAAGTTATAGCATCTATAATTGAAGGTGTTTCATCCTTTTTGTTATGTATATTTAAGGGTTCTTCTCCTAGTGCTCCTGTCTTATGTTATAAAGTGTTCTCATGTGCTGTCTGAATGATTCCAACTACAGTGAATTTTCATGTGAGTGGTTCTTGGAATTGCCTAAACAGTGAATAAAGCTCTTTATACTACTCAGAAGAGGCAGGCATAGGAGCCATTTGACATATGTTACAAAGTACCAGCCCAGAGGGAGGGGACTTGAAGTACAGTGATGAGGAAGGCATGTCTCCTGTCGTTCCCAGCTAGCATAAACGAGCCCTCTATGGCCCTATTCCAGAGCAGAGTGAAGTATGTTGGCCTACTGAGTGGCACAGAGTAGAAAGCAGTTCTCTGGCCTTCAACCTTGAGTGCAGTGAAGAGAAGGATTCCTTCCCAAACAAAAACTTGTCTCCTCCCTCCATCAGTTCCATTGAACAGGTGGCCCAGTCCGTGCTCAAGGCTTCATGTCTTTGGGAAAAATCAAGACTGTTTTGCCAATCTGAGTGATTGAAACAGTTCTAGGTGCTTTATCGTGTAATCCGTAACCCCATATTAAAGAACTGTAATCTGACTGTAAACTATTGCACATGGCTAAAATGTGGAGGGAAAATACCTCAGTCTAGGAGCATTTTTCTACAAGTAAAAATTCTGAAAAACTCAGCTTGGCTAGTTATAGGGCCCAGGGGTACATTTTTAGTGATGTATACAGTCATTTATCTGCATCACTCCTGTTAATAGCGTGACAATTTGAAGGTTGAATCTGTGTACACCATGCTGAAAAGGTCTCCAACAAGTCATTTTCATACATAATGTGGAGAAAGCAATGAGAGGAGAGGCTATTCTGGATTTGGTTCTGACAAACAGGGAGGAACTAGTAGAGAATCTGAAGGTGGAGGGGAGGGCAGCTTGAGTGAAAGTGGTCATGATTCTAAGGAATGGTAGAAGGGAAAACAGCAGAATAAAGACAGTGGACTTCAAGAAGGCAAACTTTAACAAACCCATAGGATTGGTAGGTAAGATCCCATGGGAAGCAAGTCTAAGGGGCAAAAGAGTTCAGGAGAGTTGGGGATTTTTTAAAAGCAACATTATTAAGGGCACAAGAGCAAACTATACCAAAGCATAGGAAAGATTAGTATTATGGTAAGAGGCCACCCTTGCTTAACCAGGAGATCTTCAACAACCTGAAACTCAAAAAAGAGGAGAAGTGGAAACTAAGTCAGATTATTAAGGATGAATATAAAAAACAACACAAGTGTGTAGGGACAAAATTAGAAAGGCCAAGGCACAAAACAAGGTTAAACAAGTTAGGGATATAAAGGATAACAAGAAAACATTTTATAAATACATGAGAAGCAAGAAGACTAGGGGCAAGGTAGGCCCATTACTAAGTGAGGAAGGAAAGACAATAACAGAAAATGCAGCAATCGCCAAAGTGTTATGTGCTGCTTTTGTTTAAGTTTTTACTGAAAAGGTTAGCAGTGATTGGATGACTAATATAGTTAACATCAGTGTAAATGGGGTAGGATCTGAGGCTAAAATAGGGGAAGAACAAGTAAAGAATTAGACAAGTTAGAGGCTTCAAGTTGGCAGGGTCTGATGAAATACATCCTAGAATATTTAAGGAACTGGCTGAAAAGATCTCTGAGCCATTAGTGAATACCATTGAGAACTTGTGGGAGAGATCCCACAGGACTGGAAAAGGGCAAGCATAGTATCGTATCTATAAAAAGGGGAATAAAGACAACCTAGGGAATTACAGACGAGTCAACTAAGCTTCAGGACCCAGAAAAATAATGTAGCAAATAATCAAACAATCAGTTTGTAAGCACTGAGAAGATAATAAGGTGATAAGTAAGAGTCAATGTGGATTTGTCAAGAAAAATCATGCAAACCAACTTAATATCCTTCTTTGACAGGTTAACAAACCTTGTGGATAAGGGGGAAAGAGTAGATGTCATATATCTTGACTTTAGAAAGGCTTTTGTTACTGTCTCACGTGACCTTCTCCTAAACAAACTAGAGAAATATAGCCTGGACAAACCTACTGTAAGCTAGGTAAACAGCTGGCTGGAAAACTGTAGTCAGACAGTAGTTATCTATGGTTCACAATCGAGCTGGAAGAGCATATCAAGTGCTCCACGGGGTTCTGTCCTGGATCTGGTTCTATTCAATATCTTCATAAATGATTTGGATAATGGCACAGCAAGTACATTTATAAAGTCTGTAAATGATACTGAGCTGGGAAGGGTTGCAAGTGCTTAGGAGGACAGGATTAGAATTCAAAGTGATCTTGACAAACTGGAGAAATGGTCTGAAGTAAATAAGATGAAAATCAATAAGGACAAATGCAAAGTACTACACTGAGGAAGGACTAATCAGTTGCACAAATACAAAGTGGGAAATGAGTGCCTAGGAAGCAGTACTGCAGAAAAGGATCTGAGGGCAGGATGTCTAGTGGATCACAAACTAAATATGGGTCAGCAATGTAATACTGTTGTAAAAAAGATAATGTAATACTGCTGCCAAAAAAAAGTGAACATCATTCTGGAATGTATTAGCAGGAGTGTGAGAAGTACTTCTTCCACTCTACTCAGCACTGATAAGGCCTCAACTGGAGTACTCTGTCCAGTTCTGGGCACAACACTTCAGGACAGATGTGGACAAATTGGAGGAAGCCCAGAAGAGAGCCACAAAAATGATTAAAGGTCTAGAAGACATGACTTGTGAGGCAAGATTTAAAAAATGGGTTTGTTTAGCCTGCACAAGAGAAGACTGAGGGGGGACAATCTTCAAGTACGTAAAAGATTGCTATAAAGAGGAGGAGGATAAATTGTTCTCCTTAACTGCTGAGCATAGGACAAGAAGTAATGGACTTAAATTGCAGCAAGGGAAATTTAGGAGAGACATCAGGAAAAACTTCCTAACTGTCAGGGTGGTTAAGCACTGGAACCATTACCTAGGGAGGTTGTAGAGTCTCGTCATTGGAGGTTTTAAAGAACAGGTGAGACAAGCACCTGTCAGGAATGGTACAGATAATATTTTGTCCTGCTTCAGTGCAGGGGACTTGACTTGATGACCTGTCAAGGTCTTTTCAAGTCCTACATTTCTATGGTTTCTCTTATACAGGAGTCACTAGTTCTGGACTCCTGTCATGTCTATATAATAGATTGACTTAAATACTAAAATGTGGCAAGCAAACTGTCCATAATAATAAAAGAAGAACAGGAGTACTTGTGGCACCTTAGAGACTAACAAATTTATTAGAGCATAAGCTTTCGTGGACTACAGCCCACTTCTTCACGAAAGTAGTCCACGAAAGCTTATGCTCTAATAAATTTGTTAGTCTCTAAGGTGCCACAAGTACTCCTGTTCTTCTTTTTGCGGATACAGACTAACACGGCTGTTACTCTGAAACCTGTCCATAATAATGTAAGATTGGTTTTGGTACTGTTTAAAATTTAAAATTGAAGGCACAGTAAATGTTGAAAAATGACTGGCATTAATGCCAGCAGTTTTCCAAAGAAACTACAAATATTATTTTGAGCCTAGACACATTAACCCTCTGGACTGAAATAGATTCCTTGGCATCTTTCCCATCAATTTGATAAATAACAGATTTTTTTAAAAAATATGGTAATTTTATATTTAGACACACTTCATAAGCACTTGTATCCACTGGGCAAATGACATGTGTGTTATTTAACAGCCAAAAAAAAATCCATGTCTTTACCAGAGAAGACAGAGCATAATATGAATTCTATGGTCTTTATTAATGAGTTTGCACTTAAATAGCATCTTTAATTTAGGGATCTGAAAGCTTTTCAAAGGTGGGTAAATCTGATTATTCCTATAATGCAGATGAAAATAGTGTTCCACAGAGTTGGTATTCTACCCATCGACCAACAAAAAAGGAAGCAGAGCAGGAAAGGAATCCTTGGCAATTAAAAACTTTTATTTTAACAAAGAGAAGGTTAAGGGGTGACTTGATCTCAGGCAGTAAGTACCTACATGAAGAACAAATATTTGATAATGAGCTCTTCAGTTTATCAGAGAAAGGTATAATACAGTCCAATGGCTAGAAGTTGAAGCTAAACAAATTCAGACTGGAAATAAAGTGTAAATATTTATTAGTGAGGGTAATTAACCATTGAACAATTTACCAAAGGTCATGGTGGATTATCCATCACTGGCAATTTTTAAATCAAGAAATGGTCTAGGAGTTATTTTGGTCTGCATTGTACAGGAGGTCGAACTAGATGATCACAATGGTTCCTTCTGGCCTTGGAATCTATTAATGTATATTTTAAAAAGGTATTTCTATAAGAATTTTGAAAAACTCATGTAAACAGTCTATTGATCTTCTTAGAGATCCTATATTTGTTAAACCTAAATTCTGAGCCAGATTTGCTTTAACTTTGAATTTCCTAACACTTCTTGGTTTTAACTTTATTTTTCTAATGCCAATAAGGCAACCTCCAAATACGCCATTGGCTTGCAGTATTACTTTGGAATTTTTTGGACTCTGTCCCTTGCAGTGGAAAATCAGTGACTGTGCCATCACGTGCTAGCAGCCTAGTTGTAATACAAGAGGGTAAAAACAGACAACATTGTATCCGTAAGGTTATTGTAAACAGTGTGGGACTATGTGAATGTCCACATCTAGCCTGAAATTCTATGAAGTGAGGCTGATATCCAAGAGTAGGGTAACAGTGATATTTAGAAGGCAAGATGGGACACTTTCCTTTGGTAAAGAATAGCTGCACCTCAGAGCGGGTTTCATGTCTGCGGTGGCTGTGAGCCCTCTATATACAGGGCTTGATTCTAGGCTGTGGTCCCTGGTGGTGGGAAGTAAGCTCATAGCCTAGTTCAGTGACTCAAGTCAATCAGATATCACTCTGCCAACAGGCCAGCTGGTGGGTAGGGCACAAGGCCAGGGAATCCAGTGAATTCCCAGGCAGCCTGCTGGTGGTCCTCCTGTGGTGCTCCAGCCATCTCTGTGGTGGAGGACAGAGATGGTACTTCCTGCGCTCCTCCTGTGGGAGGGAGAATCCTTCCTTGGGTTCAACTGCCCCAGTGCTCGTGAATCTGTAAGGCTTTTGGAAATCATTCATTTTGTATAATATGTGCATATCCTAAATATAGTACAATCTATGATATATTGCACAGTAATATAGTATTTTTAGTACTGACATGGAATAATCATTAAATGGGCAATTTTTGCAACATGACTATAGAAAATACCTTCAAGCCAAATTGAATATGAACATTTGTGAGAATGAGCCTGTAAGACTGGACGTAAAGGAATGAACACATACCAAATTGTTCTGATGAACAGAAATTACCTTCTGAAGTAATGTGAACTTGGGATGACTTTTTACTCTTTGTGTAATGAAGGGGAAATGGTTCATTTCTGCTCTTTTAACAGATGCTGCCTTTGAATTGTAAAAAGAAGGGGAAAAACACAGATAATGATTTCCAGTGAAGCCCAATTTGTTAAAAGGCACAATTAAGCTTTGAGATAAATGATTTAGCTTTTAAAACAGTGAGAGTAAAAGAATTAAACTCTATTCATAACCACTGCCTGTGGGGCGGCTTTTTGGCTTCCTTAAAATAAAGCATTGTGCATTCCAAAATTTTATTTCATGATTGTATTCTGTATCTCTTAAACTGTATATTTGCAGTGACAGCTATTTTGCATCCATTTTAGGGCAGGTTATCTTATTTGAGCCAATGGGAGAAATTTCTTCTCCTGAGAAGTTAAGCACGTTGCTATAGCTACTGAGCTTGTGGCTCTGGTAGGATTTTTTTTAACCAATTTCCAAACGTAATTGTTAAACAAGGCTATTATTGCCTGTAATGGTCTGGTGCTGAGGCTGCATGGAAGATGTATTTTTTCTTTCTGCTAACATAGGAAAATATGCATATATGCCACTTGTGTGTGAATATATACAGGCATCAAATGCAAAGAGTAGATGCACAGCAAACATTCCTTCTTAACCTGTGTTTATTTGAGAGAGCTCTCTTGATTTTCCACCTGTTTTAGTTTGGGGACAAAACTCTATTCCGGGCTTCAGGATAATAAATTACAATAAATGATACTATAAAAGGTGGCATCTATATGCATATGTTGAAACTGTGCCATTGAAAATAGCCTCTCGTGTATAAATGTCTGTACTACAACTAAAATAGATGCACCAGTAAAAGGTTTACTACCAAATATGAATTGCATATTTTTATGTACATGTTTAAAATGGTCCTGTGCACTTTGAAAACAAGTTTCCTACTCTACTGAGCATCTCCTAATTTAGAAAGACTTCTTCTCATCCTTAATCTTACCTGCAGCAATTTCCACACTTTTTCTTGAGTCTCCATCTGCAGTGGTCCCAATGATGTGCCTTCTGCAGTAGAATCCCAGCTGTGTTAGCAAATCCCTACTTCCTAAAAGACCTTGCTGATGTGGGTTGTGGTTATGAAACCCTTGTTCATTGAGGAAAGAGGCTTATTGATGCAAATAGTCCCATTGATTTAGGAAATACTCATTGGACTACAAAGTTGTCATCCAAATGTGTGTTCATAACCACTTCAAATGTGTACATAAAAATGTGGTATTTGTATTTAGCAGTAATTACTTTATTAATGCATAGAACTTGAGTTGCTGTACAGAATTTTGTTCACAGATTTCATTAGTAGTATTCACGTAGGTGCTCAAGGTGAGCGTGGTTGTCATGGTTTATATACTATGTCTTGTAAGACAACATGGCATCGGTGTGTTTAACAGGTCATGGTGGAACTCCTAGTTGGAAATGGAAATGGAAGCCTTGGAGCTAACTTCTGTGGCAAGAACAGAGTGGCAGATGCCAACTGTTAATAGCTGTCTCTCAGGCAGCTGTAATCTGGGGTGAAGGGAGATGCTATAGCTGGAAAGACAAGATTTGTGGTTGTAAACCTATATTGAAAGGTATTTAGGTGACTAAAGACATAGACAGGCACTTGGAGAGATTTTTAAAAGTGCCTAAGTGAGTTAGGTGCCCAACCTGCTTACGTGCTTTTGAAAAATCTCACAAGGTACCTGTCTGTCTCTTTAAGCACCTAAATCCCTTTGTAAATCTGGCCCCTTCTCAAATGCTGCTAAAGTCTCTAACAATAATCCTGTAGTGGCTCTCACAGCAGTGGGATTGTCTGTTATTTTCTGGACCTAAGTGGCTGGGATAACAGAATATGTTGCTATTGTGCCCTTTGGGAAAGTGTAAATTTATTCTTTATACAAGTTTTATTCAGGTCAGATTAACATGCCATTTAGACAGCAAGAGTTGTGTTACTGATTGATTTATTTGGGAGTTCATAATTTTGTGATACAAATTATATGTAGGCTATCAATATTGTAATGCTGTTGGATAATATTTGGGAGATGTTTGAGGAGCAATGTTTTAAGTGGTTACAATCAAATAAAAATACTGAGGGAAAATGTGGGGTGACATCAGACACTGCCTTAAGGGTTGTGACTGAGAACAAGTGAGAAATGCAAGTTGACCATTAGATATTTAGCACCATCAATGTGCTCAGTGCTGTGCCAAATGTTGAAGACCAATCCCTACTCTAGGAAAATACCACTATAAGGGCCCAGTCATGCAAACCCCTCTTAGATGGTGTTCACTTATGTGAGCCAGGGGTGCCCTCTACAGTGGTTTGGGAGAGGCCTCCTAGCATGGCTTCCATGCCTGCAAAGTGTTGAGCTAGTTCCAGTGCTCCAGCTCAATGTTACCATCCACCTCAACTGCTGCATTGGCACTGACCCACTTGGAACAGCAGGAATTCTGCTACTCCAGGGACTTATAAGGCCCCGCATTGAGGAGAACGAAGGAGACATTCAATCAGTCTCATCTTTATCAGTGTAGGTTTCCCCTCTGTATCATTTCAGGAACCATTTTTTTACAAGGTTCCTCGTCCACGTCAGGGATGGTGGGATCAGTTCTGGATACCACAGCCTCTCTCGTATAGCCCCCCCCCCCCCAATGCCCATACTGGGATCCTTGCACAGCATATTGACAGCAATTTGCCAGACCTCCAGCTCTATTCCACTGAGAGACTAGGATTTCACAGTCACCTCCACCAGACTCCCAACACAAGGAAACCTTTGAAGAACAGTAGGCTAGGGTGGACAAAGAGGCCACCCCTCAAACTCCCATTTTGTCCTTGTCTCTAGACAAGGCAGTCATGCCTCCACCACTGTCAATGGTTGATTTTTGCCAATTCCAGAACCTTATGAATAGGGCCCTACCAAATTCACAGCTGTGAAAAACATGTCAAGGAGTGTGAAATCAGATCTCCCCCATGAAATCTAGTTATTGGAGGGGAAGGAAAGGGGCGGGGCTGGGAGTGCCTCAGCTGGGAGCTCCTATGGTGCACCAGGCTCCTGCTGTTAGTCCCAGCCGGCCTGGGGAGGGGCAGGACTTCCTCTTCCCCTGCATAGCTGCTTTAAGCGGGAGATCAGACCCACCTCCGGGTACCTCCCCCGGCTGCAGGAAGCTTTGCGGCTGCTAGCTTCAGAGCCCAGCTCTGAAAGCTTTGCAGAAGTGAGGGTGGCAATCCTACAACCCCCCTACAACAGTTTTGCAACCCCCTATGACCCTCTCTTGGGTTGGGACCCCCATAGTTACAGCGCTGTGAAATTTCAGATGTAAACATCTGAAAACATGAAATTGACTAATTTAAAAACCCTCTGGCCATGAATTGACCAAAATGGACTGTGAATTTGGAAAGGCCCTACTTATGAAGAAGGTGGCTGACACCTGCAGATACCTCCTAAGGAGGTTGAAGTTTCACAACACAAGCTCCTGGACATTCTGCATTCGGCAGCACCCATCCAGATTGCACTACCCATTAATAAAGTGCTCCTGGTTCCAGCTAAGACTGTGTGGCAAACTCTTGCGACCATCCCACAAACTTTTGAACATAAGGATGAGAAATATTATGACCCCTCCACCCCCACCCCGGACTCAGAATTTTTGTTTTCCCACCCACCAATTAATTTCCTGGTGGTGGATGCCATAAACAAGCAAGGTAAGCAGCATTACTCCAGGTCTACACCTTATGATAAGGGCTAGAAGAGGTTAGACCTATTTGGGTGAAAGGTGTATTCATCTGCGACCCTCCAATTTCGGATTGCAAACTATCAGGCAATCAGGACCAACTCTGACTTAATGAATAACAACAAGCATGCAACCTTTATTGAACATCTTCCACAGGAGTATAGAGAGCACTTCCTGGCCATCGTTAAGAGGATCAGTTATTAGTCAGAGCCTCTCTCCAAACATCTCTAGATGCCACGGACACGGCCGCTAAATCCATCTCTACAGTGGTGGCTCCAACTGTCGGGGTTCCTGAGAGAGGGACAGAACACTCCTGAAGACCTCCTGTTTGACAGTCAGAAGCTCTTCTTGGGGACTGTGGACAGGTAGTCCTGCACATGCGAAAACACTCCAGGGCCACGTTGAGGTCTCTGGATATATACTCTTCTATGAACAGGAGGAGATTTAGCAGGTTTCAAACTGTGCAGAAATTGCACCCAGCCAAGCTACCTGGATTTTATAGAACCGTTGAACCCTCCAGAGACAGACATTCCAAAGGAAAAGAGCTTCTCACCCTCCTTCAGTGAGTACCCAGTCATCATTGAAAACAGCAATTTTGCCACTTTGGTTGAGGGTTCAACTCCTCCCTCACCTCTACTTTGCAAGCTGAAAACTTTCACCCACCTTTCCACTTTTGGAGATTGTCTTTCCCATTTCCAGGAGGCCTGGTGTGGAGGTTATAACATTGGGCTACACCATCCACTTTATGTCCCTCCCTCCCTCCCACCGCCCTTCCCCATCCCTCTTCAGGCCCATGTAGCAGCTCTGCATATCTCAGATACTGGAATGTTTCTGAGTAGAGCTGTGGAAATTGCCTGTGATCTGGTAGCGTGTGCTATTATCCTTTGGGGAGGTAAAGCACCAGCTGTGTCATAGAAGCAGTAATTCTATCAGGGATCCACCCTGAAAGTCTCTGTGAAGAAATCATGGACCCCTTGGATCTTTCAGCAATGGAGACAAACAGTCTAGGTGATTTCCGAAATTGCTTGGTCCTATCCAGATAAAAGGTCAATGCCCATTTAGCATCTAATATATGAAAAGAAGTCTCATGCTGAGATTTATTTGGTTTAGGGAAAAGTACCAATAGATGAATAGACTGGTTAAGATGGAAATCTGACAGCACTTTGGGTAAGAATTTTGGATGCAGCCATAAGGAGCCTTTGTTCTTGAACAATGGGGGCTGTATGTCTGACATCAAGGCCCCAACCTCCTCAGCCCTGCGGGGTGACATAATAGCTACTAGAAAGGCTAGAAAAGTAAATGAAGCAAGGAGCAGATTACCATATGTTTAAACACTACACTTTGGTCCACACTGTCTGATCTGAGGCAGGACTTGGTTCTGTTGTATTGTGGTCAATCTTGGACTTGATTCCAAAGCTCGCTGTTCCATGTGGGAATACTGCTCATTATTGGATTGAGGTTCACGTATTCAACAGATGGGTCTAACAAATATTTATTAAGGCAAAACACTCAGCAAGTAGTCATCAATTATTTACAAGGAGGAAGCTCATTAAGATGATCTCACCACAGTCGCCTCCAGCACCTGACAATACAGCTTCAACTTCCCTTTGTCACACAAACTTGTTTTTATAACTTTTTGTTAGTTCTTTTTATATATGGATTAGTAGGGTTACCATATTTCAACAAGCAAAAAAGAGGACGGGAGGAGCCCCGCCCTAGCCCCGCCCCTGCCCCTCCCACTTCCCGCCCCCCCAGAAC
Organism: Chrysemys picta bellii; assembly: GCF_011386835.1. Taxonomy (NCBI): domain Eukaryota; kingdom Metazoa; phylum Chordata; order Testudines; family Emydidae; genus Chrysemys; species Chrysemys picta. Next base: position 18,098,023 of record NC_088805.1, on the reverse strand, counting down.
CCCCAACCCTCCCCCCGTTCCTTGTCCCCTGACTGCCCCCTCCTGGGACCCCTGCCCCTAACTGCCCCCCGGGACTCCACTCCCTATCTAAGCCTCCTTGCCTCTTGTCCCCTGACTGCCCCAACCCTTATCCACCCCCCCACCCCCAGACAGACCCCTGGGACTCCCACGCCCCATCCAACCACTCCCCACCCCCTGACAGCCCCCCCCAGAACTCCCAACCCATCTAAACCCCTCTGCTCCCTGTCCCCTGACTGCTCCGATCCCTCTCCACACTCCTGCCCCCTGACAGCCCCCCCAGAACTCCCAACCCATCTAAACCCCTCTGCTCCCTGTCCCCTGACTGCTCCGATCCCTCTCCCCACTCCTGCCCCCTGACAGCTCCCCCCCAGAACTCCCAGCCCCCTACCCCCCGCTCCTTGTCCCCTGACTGCCCCCTCCTGGGACCCCTGCTCCTAACTGCCCTCCAGAACCCCACCCCCTACCTAAGACTCCCTGTTCCTTGTCCCCTAACTGCCCCCTCCTAAGACCCCCCCCAACTGCCCCCCAGGACCCTACCCCCTACCTGTACCCTGACTGCCCAAAACTTTCTCCACTCCCCTCCAAAAGCCCCCCCCCCGTTTCTTGACTGCCCCCTCCAGAACCTCCCTGTCCCTTCTCCTGCCCCCCCTTACCCTGCTGCTCAGAACAGGGTGTTGGGCTCTGTGCCAGCCGGACACATGGCTGAGCTCCCCTGCACAACACAAAACCCGGTCCCTGGCCCTGCACAGGGTTGCCGGAGCGGGCTGCAGGAGGAGGAGCTGCCGGCCGGCTCAGAATGCAGGGGGGGGGGAGGAGGAAGCTGCTCCAGAGTCCAGCCCGGGACTTTCCTGCAGCCCTCCCAGCCGCTCGCTCTGCTTTGCCGGGGGAGGGGGAAATCCCGGACATTGTGAGTGCTTTACAAATTCCCCCCGGACGCTATTTTTAGCACACAAAAGGAGGACATGTCCGGGTAAATCCGGACGAATGGTAACCCTATGGATTAGCCTCCTGTATCCATGTTAACGCTCCTCCCCCATCATTACAGATTTAATGTTAATTCAAAGTATTCTTTTCTAGTTATTTAGTTACTGTATCTTTTCTTGTTCTCACAAACATGATTACTCTGCTATTCTTACACACGTGCAATACTACTAAACATGATTATTCTGCAATTTCTTACATGTACACAGTTCTACTTATGCTTCTGCTGTTAAACATCAGAACAGACTCTCTTTAAAATCTACAGCAGGCTTCTGTCAGGCCTAAATATGCCTTCACTCCCAACACTTGGGAGTCACCTGAAGTGGAGCATCCATAGGGACACCACTTGAAGAATACAAAGAGGTGACTTACCTTGTGCAGTAACTTTTGTTCTTTGAGATGTGTGTCCCTGTGGGTGCTCCTCTTTCACCTCTGCTTCGAACTATTTGTTGTACATTCAGATAGAGAAGGAACTGTGGGCAGTTCGCCTTTGCAGCCTTATATACCCTCAGTGTGCGGCATAAGGTTGCATAGAGCGCATGCATGGGCCAGAATGGATGCTGCTAATGGAAAATCTCCAATCAATGGCCTGAGAGGCACACATGCAGTTGAAGTGGAGCACCCTTAGGCACACATATCTCAAAGAACCATGTGTGCAATTCCTTGCATTTTCTGTTGCAGCCTTAATAGTTTTTGACTATTTATATGATTTAACGCTATTGTGTTAGAACAAAACTGAGAAATAATGATGATATAATGATGTACACCAGGGGACTGTCTGTGACTTTGTATCCTAGTGGCCCAATAGGCAGCTTTCAACTTGCAGTACCCAAAATACTTTTCTGGTAAACAGATTTTCTGGTAGAACAATAGCATTCCTGACTTCTGTCTGTAGTATTTGATTTGAATTCAGTAATCCTGCAAATTATAAAAGGGTTTGCAACCTAATCTTTGTGTGTCACAAAATACTAGATTACCAGTTTGTTCACTGATGAATATTATAATTTATGCAACCTATGCAGATGGGAAATAAATCAATTTACCTGGGGGTTACGCTTACATTGTACATAAGTGTTTACACCCATGTTAACTTCAGTTATACAAGCAACTTTCTATCTCAATTAAAATCTGAAACGTTTCAGTTTAGATTAGTATTGAGAGATTGTTATGATCACTTTGATAAATTATATTCCCAATACCTTTAAAAATAATTTGAACATTGTCATTTATGAGTAATACATTGTCATTTATGAGTAATCACTTAAGATGATTATCTAGTAATTTTCAGAGTGACTATGACCCTTGACCTGGAAATTCTTGGCTTTAAAAAATTCCAAGCTTTAAACATTGCTGTCGGAATAGCTTTAACTACAGAGTTTAAGCAGCATCTAAAACAAAAATATCTTAAATATATTAAATTCATACTTTGTTAGCTCCTGTCACGCTGTCTGGAGTGGCTCACAACTGTGAGTGCCTACCTCAGGGCAGACAGTCAGAATCAAGGCAGACACCCAAGCTGGTGATGTGTTCTATAATTAGATTTCACCAATCCAGTAACAAATGTGAACTCCTGGATTATTTTATCATGGAGTCACAGACAGTCCCCTTAGACTCTCCAGTCTGATCTTGCCTCCCAGACAAATCGAACTTAAACAAAAATCACACCACATCAGTCCCAAGAGACCGGTCACTTACCCCAGATCAACTGATACTCCAGATCTTACACCAAAGACAAAACTGGCAGCCAATTCTATAGCAAACTAACTATAGGTTTATTAGTTAAGAAAAGGAAATGAGGGTTATTGAGAGGTTAAAGCAGGTAAAATATATTAACAGGTGAGTCACAGCTTGTAATTACAAATGGTGGCAGTGATGTAATAAACTGCCAATTCCCCAAAAGTCTTTTCAGGGTACCCAAATTATCTCTGGGGATCTCTGCTTTGTGTCTGGTACACTTCCTGTAAGAGTCCAAACAGTTCAGTGATGCAGGATCTTTCCTAGAATCCATATTTAGAGCTTCTTCACACAGAAAGCAAGCTGAAAGTGTCTCTACCCACGTGGGCTTTTCCTTTGACGGTGAGCGAGGAATACACTTTGAACCTTGACCCCCTTTCCTCATACACAATGGACACTTGCTTTGAAATGAGCATTTCACAAGGCTTTTTTGATGGGTTATTTAGTTACAGGGGTATACACAGTGTAAATTATAACAGGATGCAGATAAGTGAAAACAATGCAACTTAAGTCCCATTAGTTTTCGTGAAGTTTAAATGTCAAATACACACTTATACAGTCAACAAACACTTTGATCTATACCAGTGGTTCTCAAACTATGGGGCGGAATGTGTTAAGCGAGGCGCGAGCTGTATGGTTTTTAAAAAAAATAAAAAAGCTCTGGCTGTCAGCTCTGGGTGGCTGGGGCTCATGCAGAAGGGCCAGGCACACCCAAGAGGCAGGGATAAAGGGGACAGCTGGAGCACTGCTTCCCCGGAGCTCGCAGCTGGAGCCCCATCCCTCGGGCTCAGGCTCTCCTTCCCTTCCTCCCAGTCCCTCACCTGGAGGCAGCGGGGCTCTGGCTGTCAGCCCTGAGGTGGTAACAGCAGCGCAGAGTTTAACGGTGGCAATGGGGCCCTAAGTCTGCTGTGAAAAATGATATTGACAAGTATCACTTTTTCACATTGCCACCCTTCTACACTGCTGCTGGCGCTGCCTTCAGAGCTGGGCTCCCGGCCAGTAGCCGCTGCTCTCCACTCTGCCTTCAGACTTGGGTGGCAATATATGTACTTGGGCAGGGAGTGTAAATGACTACAGATACAAAGGGGGGGGGCAGATCAAATAAATTTGAGAACCACTGATCTATACTAATACACAAGTGGACTGACCTGAATACACTCTAGCATGACCTGGTCTGCCAGCCTCACACCACTACCTTACCTACTTTAATTTCCTTTCAGTAGTAAAGACTCTGTATCAGACTGTGGTTATTGGGTACTGCTAGGTGGTTACTAATACTGTAGAAAACTAATCATTTCATGGTGAACATAAATGAAGTGCGTAGGCAAAAATGTATCTAAAATATTGAGTTAATCACTGTGGTTCTTGATCACTTTAATGTGCAACCAGTACATCATGATCAGTCCTCTACAATTGAAATACAGCCACCATGAGGCGAAATATGGAAGAAGTTGAATAGCACCACTGCACAATAGGTTAGGGCAGAAAGTGAAGATGCCTTCTCCATTTGAAACTACAAGAGGAATTTAGCTGGTCTAACATGCTGGCTAAGTTTGTTATGTACTTTCTCTGGTGACTGGTCTGCATAGTGGATAAAAAGCTACTACTGGTTCCAGCTAAAAGAATTCCCCCTTTAGCTCATGTGATGTGGAGTCTGTACTAAGATGCCAAAGATCAAAAGTGCAGTGCCCACTGACAGCTAATGTGGGCTGGTAATTACACTTGCGAGAATATGACTACCTGAGTTGAAATTTGCTCCTGACATCAGGCTTAATGCCTCTTTTCTTAGATTTATGCTACAGGATCACTGCCCACAAGCCCTTGGTTTTTCATGTCCTCCAGCTTCACAGATGAACTGCTAATGTCTGCCTTGCCTTTGTCTAGTGTGGAGGCAAGAGGCAACCACTCAGAAAGAGAAGTTAATTTTTCTGTACTACTAAGCAAATTTCTGGCACTCAATAGTAAACATTTTTATTCTTACAAAATGAGAGCTATTTTATTCTGATGTAGTTTATATTAAATATTTGTATTTATTTTTATTTATAAAACGGTGGTTATCTTAAACTCTAGCTGTTCACAAAATAAAAATAATTCAGAAAAACAATTAAAGTAACAAATCAACAGCAAATAGCCTACCCACAAAATACAAACAACCAGCCAATGAAATTCAACAAGAATACCTCACTCGCTCCAAAAACGAATCACTCTGAAACCCCCCGGGCTAGGACATACAAGAAAATAGGTGATTCTTAAAGCATGAGATGAAGGGGAGATGTGTGAGTTGTATATTCAAGATCCCTGTCTGTAGCTCTGTCCCTTTTGCAGTGACGGGGCTCCAGTTCAATTGTGGTCCTAATCTTTTCTGTAGCAGTACTGCATGGGGAGAGATGTGGACCCAGTGATAGGAAAGTTCCCATCTTAAACTTCATCCCACAATCAGTAAGCAGATAATGCAGATCCTAAACAATGACCAGTGTGGTGTGATCCTTTTGAGACACCCTATCTGACAAGACAGAGCCTGCATAACCGTTCTTTCACATACTAGCATATCTGTTTACATTTGGATTCTTTGGAATGAAAGTAGCTGTGTAAACATAAGATTAGCATCGTTAGATTTATTTTACTTTTCAGTGTTCGCAATTCTTGAAATTTTCCCCCTTACTGTCTTTGGCCTTGATCCTGCAAACGGGTCTCCATATGCAGAGCCTTATTCCTATGTGGAGTTCCCTAAAATTAGCATGCACCCAGATCACTTTGCAGGGTAGGGGGCTCTGTCTTGTTTTGTTTGTCAGTAGCTTTATGTTTTTCCTGTATTTACAATGGAGCTTGAAATTATTAGTGTATGTTCCATCCAAACAAGCATGGAGCTTAATATTAATATGGATTTTATTTGTTGCCTCTTTTGTGCATAATTATAATCAATGATGTTAGCATCACAGGTCTGGATATATAGGCTTTTGTTTGCCGTTATAGGGCCAGCAGAGAGAGTACAAGGACATTGTGTTTTGGTTTTTGTCTGTGTCCTTGAGACTTTTTTAAAATTAATTTATCGGCAGCAAAGGTGGATTTAGGATTTCATTAAATGGAAATACTTTATAAAGTAGATCAGATTTGGCTTTTAATTAGTATTTCATACTAATTTGCTTTTATAATAACAAAACTTTTACAGTTGTGATCCACTCGTGGCCATACACAGCAATCAGTGAAGATCAAACTTACAACTATCAGCACCAAAAGCACCAGGCCTTATCTCTTAAGCTGGAGGAATAATACGTACACTAGCTCTTCAAGCAGTATGCTTTTAACCTTACTAGAGCCAGCCACTTGAGGGAGACATACAGTTGACCAGTGTTACACAGTCTAATAGTAATCTTGCATATTGTATTATCATTGCAACATTACAATTTAAGGGTTAAAACAACTCTTCACCTGCACGGCGGCTGGTGGAATAGGTGCTGTGGAAATAGGATTGTTGCACCGATTTCTTCAGTGAAGGAAGGGACCATGAATTGGAAGTATGTACTGTTACATATGGTAACTTTCTGGGGTGGAGATAAAAAGGTAGAGAGGAATACAGGTGGATCCTTCTGTGTTTTGAAGAGTGCAGAAAACCCACAAGAAGAAAATAATCTTTACAAATATGTCAGCAATTTTGGCTTTAACAGTCTCACTTTCTCTCCAAGTTCTCAATAATTCACCACTATTGATTGCAGAATCCTTATCAGTGTATATGAACACTGTTAATATTGTTCTAATGTTTTAGATACAAACGTGTATTCTTAAGGTCTCCCATGTAAACGAGGGATCAGTTAGGAATGAATGTAAGGGAAAAACGCCATCATGTTGATTGTAGTGGGTATTGCTAAAATTAATTGGTATGAAACCTGCTGCTGCTGAAGTCTAGTGCTTTACCTGGACATGTTAGAGTTGAAATGACCCTTACTGATTTTTTTCCTTTCAGTTCAAAGCCTTGTTACTGTAAAAGCTGATCTGTGGCAAAGAAAACTGTAACAAGACAAGGTTCTAGGATTCATACAGCAAACATGTAATTGTTTCTATGCCTCTCCAAAACAACCGCCTGTCTTCAGCAGTAACTCTCATTGCCAGAGAAACAAATCAAAACTATTCAGCTCAATACAAGAATTTTTCACTTAATCAAAAGATTCTTGCTGCAGAGCCAGTTGTTTGTCCCAGGGGAGGCTGGGGAGTGACATCCATCCCTCAAAAGCAGTTCCCTGCAGGAGTGGGTTAGATGGACACACATGGGAATACCATTTGGTCGAGGGATGTGGTATTAGGGAAGGCATGTGGCACAGGACTCCCAAAGGGGCGAGAAACAACCCCGGTATATGTCAGTTGTGTGAAGTAGGGGTGAATGTGAGTCTTTCCCATGTTAAAGAAAAATAAACTGTTCGAGTGAGATTTTGGATGCTGTTATACTGTATATCTCCTTTCATCTCAATATACCCTGGCTCTTGCCTGTGAGGATCTCACCGAGCTATCGTCTCCCTGCCCCCATAAATAATTAATGACTTATGATAGAGCATCTTTTATAGGCTTGGGAGGCTTAGCTATAATTTAGATCACAATAACAATATGCATAATTGGCAGCATCTTCCATTGTCATTTAGACTCTATGTTTCTCTTGCTTTTCCTCCTGGGGATGAATCCTGTGATTCTATAGTCTTGAAGTCACATAGTTGTAAATGCTCTTTTATGAATGGCTCAGTTTATAAATACAGCCCATTTTTTGAATTGGCTTTGGAATTGGTGGTTCCAACTGCACTTTCAGATCATTCAGCTCCCTGTGTCTCTGCTGGCCTTCACCAATCTCCTTGTGGCACGGTTTGGGGAGGGAATCTTAACTCCCTTTGTGTGGGACCTTGCACTGAAGCTAATATCCACTATTTATTGTGCCTGTTATGGGGGGCAGTTGAGGAGCTGAGGTGCCTTTCAGTGATTGTCCTGGACTAGCAGAAAGTATAACCTGGGTCAGATTGAAAATAAAATCTGATTTTTATTAGGAAATTGCAGAAATAGAATAAAAATAATCAAATAAAGATATTGTGGATATAAAGCTCCATTCACATGCACAAATGCTATGGAAACACAGCTAGATAGTATTGTTAGCAGCAATATTTATTTTATATTATGGTAACAATTAAGGATCAGGTCTGCATTATGCTAGGCGCTGTATAGGCACAGTGCTTACAATGTAGATGTCAGACAGAATGTGTGGGTGGGAGGGTGACAAGATGAACAGAGTTTAGCAGAAAAAAAGGTAAGCTGAGTATGGTGTCTAAAGTACTTGAGGGGAGTGGGGCCATATCTCTACATGAGGAGTTGAGGGAGGCATTCTGCTCTGAGGCAGAAGGTCTTCTGGTGCTCCCTCTGGGATGGGGCATCTCCCTTTGTCCTTTACTAAGGACTGTGCCCACAGATTTGGCCTGGAGAAATAATGTAAATTGGCTGTGAAGTTTAATAAACTATAAATTATGCCTGCAGACTGAGCTATCTATTGCATCTATACTTATTGCCAAATAAAAACACTGCCGAGGGATATATATTTAGCCTGCAGCTACCATAGAGCATCAGCTGAAATCATCATAAAGAACAAATGTTTTTATTTTACATAGGACTGAGATAATGGTGATGTTTAATTCATGTTCAAATCCTTCAGCCTCTAAATTTCCTTGTTTCATTACAGTACTTCTTAAACAGACTTAATAAGAGCCTCAATTCCCATGATTACCTCTTCGGAGATGTCACAGTATATCCCAGCTGCAGAGGAAGTTCTGCACAGCATTAATTATGCACTAAAAACATAATGAAAGCACTTGACATTTTCCCCAGATCCATATCGTATTGTTTTACTGTGTTTTGTTTGCATTATCTCTATTGACTGAAAAACTATGACATGATAACTTGTTCCAGGGTAAGCTTTAGGTACCACATGGTAGTTTCTTCCTACCATCCATAAAGGCTAAAATGCTTTTACCATTTAGTAGTCCCTAAAATAAGATTGTTCAAGTCTTCATCTATATGACCTTAACCCAATGGTGACTAATTAGATCATTGCCAATTATTGCCTTGCCTTCCTATTTTGTGCTTCCTTATCTGGTAACATGGAAACAATGTATTCCATATCATTTATTAAATTCATTAGTCACTGATTGCATCTTATTATCTAAGGCCCTGTCTACACTACAAATGCAGTAATGCAATACTATCCCCCAACATGGTTAAGCGACAGTTCCATTTTATAGTCTACATAGGAGCTAACCATCAAGGGATAGTTAATTACGTCAAACTTCACACCATGCTCTTTTGTGATTCAAAGGAATTTAGCTGTAGGTAGTTAAAAAACATCATTTCTCCAGAGGATAAAGTACATACAGAAAAACAGTCATGATTAAACCTTCCAATCTATTTATAAAAGTAGTTGTTGTTCTTATGTCAAGACAGATGGAACCATAAATAAAGAGCAATGGAAGTTAGTCTTTACCAAGTGCATTTTAACAAATATGTCTAAGAAAGAAGCATGGAACTGCTGACAATTCCCAACTTGTCTTAAGGGACAAAATCACTGGTAGCATGTTGTTTGTTCTATTGTAAGTGTTAAATAAACAAGTCATGGGGGGGAACCAGAAAAATCCGCTAGGTTCCCCTTGTACAGTTCCCAGTGAAGCACCTCCTTTCATGGGAGCAGTTTGGCAAGGAGCATGTTGTCTCTACAGTGTTGCAGGAATACTTCGCAAGTGCATACTGGTTTGTAAACAGACTTCATGTCAAGTTAAATTTTAAAAAAATCAATATATCAATTAAAAGGCTGTTGGAGAAGATGTCTTTCTCCTGATGTCCGTGTTATTTAAGTATCGTAAACTGCTGCTGTAATGAGATAAGTTGCTTTGGAATGAAAAGGTATCACTTTACGCAAACCTGGGCTTGGAATTAATAATGCTGAGAGGTTTTATCTCATTTTTTCCTCTTATGTTTTTTTTTTATATAAAGCTTCAAAATAACAAATGCCATCTAAAATGAAAGGTCTCTTGAGTTCACTTGCTCACCTCCTCTGCCTGGTTGAACACAGGAGGAGTGGAGAGATTACTGTGTTAGTGCCAGCTCTTAGCAAAAGAGCACATAGGGCTTTGGTAGCTATATAGCCAAGGGTGTGTGCGGGCTCTCTCACATGGGGCATACAGTTTTGCACATGGCTTTGAAACTCCCTATAAAAATAAATTCTTTCTGAGATGGGCAGGAGCTCAGAGTGATAGAGGCAGCATGGTCAGCCATGGAGACATTCCCTTGCTCTAAGTCCCAATGTTTCATTTTTCACTCACATGAGCAGTCTCATTGAAGACAGAGTGAAATCCTCTGAAGGGCTGAGCACTGAAATCCATTGATTTTAGTAGGAATTGTAGCTGCTAAGTATCTGTCAGGATTTCAGAGTTCTTCTGAGTCAATGGCTGATCATCAGGCTGATACATCAGGATTTGGCCTCAAACTTCATACACGAATAAGGGCTTCAAGACTGGGTCCCTACTATGAGGGAGGGATAGCTCAGTGGTTTGAGCATTGGCCTGCTAAACCCAGGGTTGTGAGTTCAATTTTTGAGGGGGCCACTTAGGGATTTAGGGCAAAATCAGTACTTGGTCCTGCTAGTGAAGGCAGGGGGCTGGACTCGATGACCTTTCAAGGTCCCTTCCAGTTCTAGGAGATAGAATGTCTCCATTAATTTATTTGAATTATCTGCACGTTTTGTCCCTGGAGTGTGTTCTTCTCTGGTCACATTATAGCTGCACCTTTGTGTTTGTATTCTGGAAACATCTAGATCATTCTGGTAAGTTTGTGCATCTGTGGATGGTTTGATGTTGTGTGTAGACAGTACTGGACTAAATAGCATAACATAGGACAGACATGGACTAGTGTTCTGTTCACACATAGGAGAACCAACCAGAGTTCCTTGGAACTGGAAGGGAGGTGCAGAACAGAACGCAGCATCAACGTCCTTGCTGGATGGTGAACAGATTTAATTAAGTGTGTTTGGCCTCAAACAGAGCAGTGACGTATAATACCATCAGGGCCGGTCCAAGGAAGTTTCGTGCCCTAGGCGAAACTTCCACCTTGCACACTTCCCCCCCCCCCCTTGCAACAGCTCCCCCCCCCGCCCTGAGGCGCCCCCCCCCCGCAGCAGCTCCTCCACCCCCGGGGAGCCGTGCGGCAGCTCCCCACCCCAGCTCACCTCTGCTCCGCCTCCTCCCCGAGCACGCTGCCCCTGCTCTAATTCTCCTCCCCTCCCAGGCTTGCGGTGCCAAACAGCTGATTGGTGCCGCAAGCCTGGGAGGCGGGAGAAGTGGAGCAGCGACGGTGTGCTCGGGGAGGGGGCGTAGCAGAGGTGAGCTGGGGTGGGGAGCCCTGCGGCAGCAAGCCTGGGAGGCGGGAGAAGTGGAGCAGCCGCTGCGCTGGGAGAGGGAGTCTGAGCCGCACGTGTCAGTGTGCCGCCGGCAGCCCAGCCCAGGAACGCTGTAAAAAAAATTGGGGGCATCGCTTTTTGGCGCCCCCAAATCTTGGCGCCCTAGGCAACCGCCTAGTTTGCCTTAATTTTAGCACCAGCCCTGAATACCATAGACACTGCCGGCCTGATTCTGTTGGTGTACACCTTGTAGTCGCTTTCACCAAAGCAAAGTGGCTATAAAATGGTACAATTTTGACATCATTATTTTTTAGCCACTATGTAAATGACTGTGCAGGGCAACAGAGAATCAGGCTGTGCACAAGGTCTAAGATTCTGTTAAGAGTTTTAAATCTACATAAAAGCTGTTTAAAAGCAATAAGTTAACTCACTGCAAATGGATACTCTAAAAGAATAATGACCATTATATAGTATTCAAAAATACTAGTTAATCAAATATTGTAACTTTTGAATAGATATTTGTCTTTAACTTAAAATCCTAGATCTCAGGACAGTTTGAAAGAATATATGCAAAGGCTGATGTTCTATCCTCTATCTGATATATAAACAACTTGATTTTTTTTTCTCGGCGTGGGGGAATCAAAAATGGTGGAGAACTACCATAAAAATAATGGGAGGAAATGTGTGCTAAAAATTATGCTTGAAGACAATACCTAAGTATAAGGCAGAGGATCTGAGAACAAATTCCTAATCAATTACTGATCTGACACACACTGCATGTGTTGCAAAGTTGAATTTGCACACCTTTTCTGGTGTGAAGGAAATACAGGTACCTAATGCCATATATTTGAGCTATGATTTCTAGGAATAAATTCATTTAATTTTCACATTACAGAAAAGCATGAAATATGAAGCTGAGCAATAATTCTAATTTATCTTTAGTAATTTAAGCATGGGCCTCTGCTCGAGCCATTGTTCTGGTCTTGCTTTAATCCTCATGTAAAAATAGATTAGAGAAGAAAATGTCTATGATTTGGAGGATTACTATAGTTATAAACATGTTTTTTTGCAGAACATCTGCCTATATTTGCATTTGTAGATGCTGTAAAAATTCAGTTGCTATCCTTACATTTAATCACATCATTAAGAAGTTCTCAGGACCCTGGTACTGAACCCCATTCTGTTGGGTCTTTAGATGGCATCCCTAGCCTCTGTACCACAAAAGTATCTTCAATCATTGCCTCTTGCTAACAGCCTTTGTGCTCAAGGCCTGCTGCTTCATGGCAGCCAGGCCCCAGACTCCTGATTGCTGTCTGTCGAGCCAACCTCCTTGGATACCTGGGCTATACAAAGTAAAGACCCCCAACAGGAGGAGGAAGCTGTCTGAGCAACAGGCCATTGCCCACTGGTTGTTGCCTAGTCTGCCTTGCCTTCCTACCTTTCAATAACCTTGCCTTTACACCCTGCTTCCTTGCTGTCCATGTTTCATTTGGCCCTGCCTTGCTGTGTCACTTAACCTTGTCTTGTTGCCGCCTGATCTTGCCTCTTTAAGCGGCTGACCTGGCCTCTTGGATTGGATCTCCTGGCTACGGATCCCTGTGAGAACTCTGTCCCTTGCCCCAGGCAGTCTCTGATACTGATTGATCTCCTGGCTACCCGACCACCTGCGCACACTTGACCACTGCGGTGGACTGCTCCTAGTCTGTGTTGGCCATCAGGCATTACAGATATTAATGTTTAATAATCACAAATGCTCTACTGAATAAGAGGAATTGAAATTCATTTGCTGGCCATCCAAGTTTTGGGTGCTATAAAATGTACATACACACACATGTATAGAACATAAGGGGGCCAAATTCTGTTTTCTGGTCTGATATTCAGTAAACAGGCAAAAGCAAAACAAGTGTAGGAACCAAATCCTTATTGTCTTTGACTTCAGTAGGATTACTTCGGTGAATAGGTTAGGACATATAATCTCCAGTTTGAAATATGGTGCTTAAAAGTATTCTTCTTCATATATCACCTTTGTGATGCAAGTGAGCATCTTGGACCATGCTTGAGGGCTTGAGTCCTTGCTGGAATATTTTTTTGAGACTGAGTCCTCCATGTAGTAGAACACATTATAACAAGAATTGCTGAGTGGTTTATCTTTCTTTTCTGCGGGGTTTAATCAAATGCCTTTGCAGATGCTGGAGTTCTTTTTTATATTGCCAAATAACAGGTCTTTCATAGGCTATGCTCTGAAAATATACATTCTGTTCTCTTCAAGCCCTCTTCATCTTCATGGTACCTGATCATCTTTCGGAGGTGTGTTAGATAATGTTATTACACATCTGTCATGTGTCATTCTTTCTCTTTGGATAAGATTGTGTTATTTTTTAAAAACGTATTTACATTTTTGTGTGCTATGCTGTGCTTTAGTGAAGGTATGATCAAAGGAGTATGTCTTGCATTTGGAAAGGACAATAGTTAGGTTTGAGGTGGTTCTTATATCCTGCTGGGAGTTCATTCCATAGTCTTGGATAAGTCTCCAAGAAAGCTCTGTCCTGCACAAATGAGATTTACTGTGTTTGTAAACAATTCCGCTGTGCCAGAGGAAGAGTTTTCAACTTATGCTCATCTTGGAGCTATACATGGCCTTTCAGGTAGCCTGGGTTCAGATTATTGTGTCCGTTAAACACAAGGCCAGATCCTATGATTTTGATGTGATACTCTTTGGGGAGCCACTGTAGTGAACTTCAGTCTGGTTTGATTTATTCATGGTAACTTGTGTGTCTGTACAGGTATGCTGATGCGTGTTATACTCGTTGTCATTTGCGGCGGGAAGACTGCTTTCTGCCTAGGTAGATTGCATTGTTATATTCCAGCTGGGATGGTGAAGGCATTTATTACTGAGGCTAGATCTCCTAGATAGCTGAAGATGTTAGAATGTGTTAGTTGTGGTCACTGCTATGAGAGCTTTGTGTTCCTGGTTTCCTCACTGATGCTGATCTGCAGATTGCCTTAATCAGTTGCAGGTGTGCATCTTCAACAGGAGGAGACTGCAATGTGGCTAAAAACTCCTCTAAGTGTTTTCCTCTGCCAACCAATATAACCTCCATATTGCTTGTGCCCAGGACCTGATCTTGGCCAAACACTTGGGATAGCTCAGTGACATTGAAGTTTGACATTGTGAAGAACAGATTTGTCATCTGCAGTAGTTCTGTATTTTAGTTTGTATACTGCAAGGTGAGTGACACAGTGGGGAAAGTAGAAAACAAGAACTTGAGTATGTGTTATCTGCCCGAGAATATTTCAAGGATCAGTTTGATTTGGCATTCTGCAATATGTCTGAAATGTCCAGTTTTGGACCTCAGGTAACTGAGCCATTTTGTGGTCAAAGGAAAAGTTGAAAACGGCTAATGTTCATACAGTCAGAAATGTAGGGCCGAGAGGGACTTCAAGAGGTCATCAAGTCCAGCACCCTTTGATGAGGCAGGCCCAAGTAAACCTAGACCTTCTCTGACAGGTGTTTGTCCAGCCTTTTCTTAAAATCCTCCAATGACAGGGATTCCACAGCCGCTCTTGGAAGCCCTGTTCCAGAACTTAACTACTCTTACAATAGAAAGCTTTTCCTAATATCTAACCCAAAGCTACATCTTCACTACGGGGGGGGGGGGGGGGGGGGGGGTCGATTTAAGATACGCAAATTCAGCTACGCGAATAGCGTAGCTGAATTCGACGTATCGCAGCCGACTTACCCCACTGTAGGGACGGCGACAAAATCGACCTCTGCGGCTTCCCGTCGACGGCGCTTACTCCCACCTCCGCTGGTGGAGTAAGAGCGTCGATTCGGGGATCGATTGTCGCGTCCTGACGGGACGTGATAAATCGATCCCCAAGAGGTCGATTTCTACCCGCCGATTCAGGCGGGTAGTGTAGACCCAGCCTTAGTCTCCCTTGCTTAGATTATGCCCATTACTTGCTCTACCTGTAGAAGACATGGAGAACAATTGATTATTGTCATCTTTATAACAGCCCTTAACATATATTTGAAGACTGCTATCAGGTCCCCCCTCAATTTTCTTTTTTCAAAACTAAACGTGCCCAGATTTTTTAACCTTACCTCATAGGTCAGGTTTTCTGAATCCCTGTCATTTGTTGCTCTCCTCTGGACTCTCTCCAGTTTGTCTACATCTTTCCTCAAGTGTGATACCCAAAACTGGACATGATATTCCAGATGTGGCCTCATCAGAGCAGAGTAGAGTGGGGCAGTTATCTCCCATGTGATACATACAACACTACTGTTAATACGCCTCCGAATGATATTACCCTTTTTCACAATTGCACCACATCGTTAACCTTTTTCACAGCTGCACCACATATGCCATTTGTGATCCACTATGACCTCACATCCTTTTCAGCAGTACTGTCACCTAGCTAGTTATTCCTCATTTTGTAGCTGTGTATTTGTTTTTTTTCTTCCTAAGTGTAGTACTTTGCACTTGTCTTTATTAACTTTCATCTTCTTGATTTCAGACCAGTTCTCCAGTTTGTCAAGGTTGTTCTGAATTCTAATCCTATCCTCCAAAATGCTTGCAGCCCCTCCCAACTTGTTGTCATCCACAAATTTTATAAGCATACTCTCTACTCCATTGTCCAAGTCAGTAGTAAAAATATTGAATATTACTGAACCCAAAACAGACCCCTGCTGGATCCCACTAGCTCAGTGTAAGTTCAGCCCACCATAAACTCTGGCTACTTGTCGGGCTCCTTTGGCCAGAGAAGAGCACCCTTCTTCACGCTTTTGGTCCCAGCCAGAAACTGACCTGCTAAGGTCAGGCAGCTCCTTTTATCTGAGCTGGCTGGGCTTTGATTGGCTACTTCTATGAGGCATCTCTAGGCTGGCCTGGAGGATCCACGTTTGCTCCTCCTTTTCTGTCACTTTGCTGCTTCCTGAGGTGGTGTGTAGTAGGACTGTGGGGCCTCTTGTAGGAAGACACAGAGGCCAGGTATAACCTATTGCAATTGAGAACCTGTTTTAGCAGTCAGCCTAGAGATTGAGCATCCCTAGATCTCTAAGACATGTGCCTCCAGTGACGAATAAACAGCGGTCCTCAAGATTGTGGTTACCATGAATTGCAATCGGCAATACGGTAATCTCCTTCTTTGGATGGCTCTTGCCTCCAAGGATTTAACCAATATAATGGCTATGGTAATAACATTTCTGATAGAAGGAATAATAATCAGACTGTATCTCCTGGGCCACCTTCTCTCCCTAGTTAGCCTAACAAGGGTGTAGCAGAAGTTCCTTTTCAATAGGAGCATGTCAAAAGTATAGCAGAGTTCATTCTAGATCCAAGCCTCCACTCCTAGTGTCTGGAGAGGAAAGCAAGCAGGGTATCTGATCCGATTTCATTTTCTGGTTGTCTGACTTCTTAGAGCAATGATTCTGGATCAGACCTGGAGCCCAAACCAGCATCACTTGCTTCCTGTCAGTTTTTCATCCCATCAGACTTGCTTAGCATGTGTAAAATGAATAAAGAACTTGTACAAGTTAAAAATCCTATTGTCTAAACTGTAAAAGCGTAAATCTAAGTGTATAAATCTCTCACAGCTCTGTGTGACTGCATTGCCTATAAAAGGAAATCTTTCCCCTCTCAAAAATTGTCCTATTAACTAAAAAAGTTGTGAATAATTTACATTTTACATACGGTAGTCACTCTTTTTAACTTTGATTGTGATATTTAATTACCACAAATACTGCTGTGTAGTAACAAATTCAAGTGAAAAGCCTTTGTGTCTTTCTCCCCAAAGGATCCCAAAGCACTCTACAACCATTTATATCGCACCACTGCAATGCAGCTAATTCAGGAGTAGAGGGAGGCAGCTAGGAGGAGAACAAGTAGCCAACGCTCAAAGTCAGAGGAAGTAACTCATAATTTGCAGTAAAAGGAATGGTCTCGGCTTCACAGCAAGGGCAGGGATGGGAAAAACAGAAGATACTTAGTAGAACTAAGGGGGGGGATAGCTCAGTGGTTTGAGCATTGCTCTGCTAAACCCAGGGTTGTGAGGGAATCTGGGGCAAAATCAGTACTTGGTCCTGCTAGTGAAGGCAGGGGGCTGGACTCAATGACCTTTCAAGGTCTCTTCCAGTTCTAGGAGATAGGATATCTCCATTAATTTAATTTATTTAAACTGAACATCACATTATCCCAGGGGTGGGCAAAGGGGCCAAGGGCCACATCTGGGTGGGGAAATTGTATGCAGGGCCGGGGCAGGGGGTTGGGGTGTGCAAGAAGGGGATTGGGGCAGAGGAGGGGTGCGGGTGTATGAGGGGACTTAGGGCAGGGGGTTGGGGTGCAGGAGGTGTGCGAGGTGCAGGCAGGGAGTTGGGGGGTGGGGTGCAGGAGGGGTTCGGGTTCTGACCCAGCGCCGCTTATGTAAAGTGGCTCCGGGGTGGCAGCAGCACTCACTGAGGCCAGGGCAGGCTCCCTGGCTGCCTGCCCTGTCCCCGGCTCCGCAACGCTCCAGGAAGTGCTGCGGCCCCTGGGGGAGGGTGGGCGGAGGGCTCCGGGTGCTCTGCCCTTGCCGTGCCTCCAGGTACCTCCCCCGAAGCTCCCATTGGCCGCGGCTCCCCTGGAGGCAAGGGCAACACATGGAGCCCTCTGCCCCCCCACCCGGGGGCTGCAGGGAAGTGGTGCCGGACGCTTCTGAGAGTGGCGCGGGGCCCACGGTGCCACGGGGGGCAATCCTGCGGGCCGGATCCAAATCCCTGAGAGGCCATAGTTTGCCCACCCCTGCATTATCCCCTTGGAATATGTTACCAACAATGGTCTTGGTCTTATTGAACCACAGACCAGTACAGCCTCCCCAAAACTGTACATAGCAGTATGCATGCCTCAGATCCGGGGTCTGAATTAGATGAACTCTCAAGGTCCCTTCCAACCCTACAGTTCTGTGATTTTATGTAGATACAGGGAGAAAATATCACATACTCATCATATACTTTGTATTTTTATTTCATTTACATCATTTTAGACAATGAATGATGCTCAAAAAGCAGATACAGCAAGGCCATTTGTTTCTCCAGGGGACAGCTGTCTTGGGTATTTTTTCCCCTAGGCTCTAAGTTTTGCTGGAGGATTCAGGCTCTTTTCCGGTGTTGTAAAATAAATTATAAAATGAAATTGTTTTTGGAGGTGGGCACAGGTATTATGTTCTGCAAACTGTGACTTCATTTTTATGTTCCTGCCATCATCCCCAGCAGTCCTGATAGCCTAAACAAGGCACACATATTTTTTGGGGGGAAGACACTAATAGAACTCTCAGTTGGTTGTGTGAAGGAATTACCTGGTCACTTACAGGTGCAGTTCATGTGGGTGTTCCTGTTCCTGATCATTTAGATTCTGTCTGATAGAAAATGCAACCACTTCTTCTAAATCAGCAGGAGAATACGAAGGTCTACATAGTTGGAGTCAGGAGTTTGCATATAGCTCTTGCTAGGGAATCAATCTCCTAGACTCAGCAGGAGGCACACCACAGAAATAGTAGGAAAGGGAACTTGAAAAGATGTGGGATGATTTTTCTTTAACATAAGTGTAGGTTCATCTAACCTCAGTTCTATGATTCACCATTTCTAATGTAAACAATAAAAGGCAGAATAGGGCCAGTTTTGTGATGGTGAAAGTAAATTTGAATAAACCTAAATAGGGAAGCAAACCGTGGGGAGCTTTTATGGAGTGCCTTTGGGTTAAATCTCAAGACTAACATTGGTACTGTTACTTGTGTTATACTCCTGTCAGAAAAATGTTTCAGCCATTTCTTTCAGTGGTGATGTCCAAGGAAGGGTCATTTGATCCAGCCATTCCACTGTGTATAGTTGTTGTTTTGCTGTACCTGAAAGTGTGCGAGGGACCTTAGAGAAGAGATAAAAATACATAATTCAAGATCCAAGAGCTCACAATCTATCAGGCATGACTCAATTAAGGGTAGTAACAGAAGAGTTGGAGAGGGTACGGACAGTGAAAATAAAATTTAATTCATTTTAAAAATAAAGATTGAACCATGACTGAACCAGAGCCAACACGGATTTGTTAAGAACAAATCATGGCAAACCAAACTAACTTCCTTTTTTGACAGGCCTAGTGCGGTGGCTCTCAACCTTTCCAGGAGTCTGATTTGTCTTGCGCAGGGCCAGCTCTAGGATTTTTGCCGCCCCAAGCAGAAACAATTTTGGCCGCCCCCGCCCCCGTTTTTTTCTTACCCTACCCCCGGCCCCGCCTCAGCTCCGCCCCTTCCCCAAATCCCCAGCCCTGACTCCTCCCCCCAGGCTCTCAAGCCTAGGAGGGAGGGGGAGAAATGGCGCGCGCGCCGCGGCCACTTGGAGTCTCCCCCTCCCTCCCAGGCTCTCAAACCTGGGAGGGAGGGTGAGCAGCGGAGCGCGAATCAGCTGTTTTGTGTGCCGCAGCCGCTCGGGATCTCCCCCTCCCTCCCAGGTTTGAGAGTGAATCAGTAGAGGTGAGCTAGGGCGGCCGGGGCACATTTTTAGGGGCGGCATTCTGGCGCCGGCCATACCACCCCTAAAAATGTGCCGCCCCAAGCACCAGCTTGTTTTGCTGGTGCCTAGAGCCGGCCCTGGTCTTGCGTACACCAAGTTTCACCTCACTTAAAAACTATTTACTTACAAAATCAGACAAAAATACAAAAGTGCCACAGCACACTAGTACTGAAAAATTGCTCACGTTCTCATTTTTACATATAATTATAAAATAAATTGACTGGAATATAAATATTGTATTTACATTTCAGTGTATAGTATAGACAGCAGTATAAAAAAAGTCATTGTCTAAATGAAATTTAGTTTGTGCTGACTTTGTTAGTGCTTTTTATGTAGCATGTTGTAAAACTAGGCAAATATCTAGAGGAGTTGATGTACCCCCTGGAAGACCTCTGCATACACATACCCCTGGTTGAGAACCACTGGCCTATGGGATAGGGGGTAGCAGTAGATGTGACGTATCTTGATTTTAATAGGGCTTTCAACACTGTCCCACATGACATTCTCATAAGCAAACTAGGAAGTGTGGTCTAGATGATACTACTATGCAGTGGGTGCATAACTGGTTGAAAGATCATACTCAAAGAGTAGTTTTCAGTGGTTTACTGTCAGACCTGGAAGATGTATCTAATTGTGTCCCACGGGGGTCTTTTCTGGGTCTGTACTAGTCAACATTTTCATTACTGACTTGGATAATGGATTGGAGAGTATGCTTATAAAATTTGTGGACCACTCAGCCTCATATTTCTATTAGTCTGTTTCCAAATATTTCAGTAATTTAATTTCATGTCAGCATGTTGATCAATGACAGACTGTCGCCAGTTTCTTAAGATTGAAGAATTTTGCAGTGAGCACATTGCCTGACTTGTTCGTTAATTATTATTTATGTTACAGATCAGGACCCCACTGCACTAAACACCGTACAGATGAGTAAAATGAAGCGCGTTCTCTCCCCACAGAACTCAGTCTAGTAAAGATTAGATGTGATGACAGTTGCTGTTTGTCCTGTGTGTATGCACACCGAAAATGATAAATCAACACCTGTCATATGGAATACACAATACAAAATATGAATATTTCTGTTCTGCTATCTTTGATGTAAGTATCAACAGGAGACAGCAGAAGAACTTAGTCCAAAATATTCAAATAGAGGGCATGTTCATTTTACTTGACTTCAGCTTTGAAAATGATTGTTTTTTTTTTTTTTTAAATCTAGAACAGACTACAGTCAAAACTGCGTTCCCTAACCAATTCCTAGTGCCCACATTGTGTAGAATATCTGACTGGGAGTGGGTGGCAGGTCTAGATGTTTCTCTCCTCCTTTATTTCTCATATCTTCAGTATTGTGCAAGGGATGGAGGGGATGGCAGTGGTTGCTGGCTGCAGGACTTAATCATCGTTGCAGGTTTTTTCTGTGAGTAATTCCTCTCCACATTCTGCGCTGAAATCCCACTGGGTGCCAGCTCAGCAGTGCTTTGACTCCTGAATATAGAAACCATCAGGTATGCTGGGAATTGAATATCTTAAACCAAGCCGGAAAGAAGCAGAAGAGAAGCTTGGTGCAGTTTATAATACCCAGTACTGTCTATGGTGCAATGGGAAAATTTTTTTCAGAAGGTCACTTACTATGATATCTTTATTTATGAAGAGGTAACTAGGACCCATAGGGCATACAATGTGTAGTGTACTGTATCTGACTGTGGTAGGTGTGAATGGTAACTTGCATAGTTCTGAAAAGGAGAGAAAAAAGGTTCTTTTCTGGACTGGTAGTTCAGCTGTTGAGACTGATAGGTCCAATCCTAAAAAAAAATATATTTTTTTTCGCACAGAAGTGAGATGAGTGATTTCTTTTTTTAGTTATGGACACTTATGAGGTGAGGAGATGCTGTACAAATGTGTAGATTACTATGAGAGGTGTTCATCCTTTATATTAATATGTTGGTTGCAGTGTGGTTAGATGGTACACTGTGTTCAAGGCTTTTTGGAACAAATTGTGAGTCAGATGAAGTTATGCAGTAGGAACTTTGTGGACAGCTACTGGATTTGGGTGGATGGGGGAGTGGGAAAGAAGAGGAAATGGACGCTGGGATACAGCTGCAGTAAGGATAGCTTTTTGCTGGGACTCCTTGTACTATTATTTTTCTGGGAAGTAGGTCTGCAGGCATGTCAGGATATGAAAGCAGAGAGAATACTGCTTCAGTATCCCATTTCTGGGTGCAAAGTGTTGCAAGTGCTGTAGTGCCAGTGTATTTAATGTTGAGAAAAGGGGCTGGAGGGAAGTGCCTCATATCACTGAACCCCGAGCTCCCTTCCTGCTGAATCGAAGAGCAGCATTGCCAAATTCTGTAGGTAGCCCTGTCCATTTCTCAGCCAAGAGGTGGCCCCTGTGACTTGAGGCCTCTGTAGCAAATGCATTAGGGCTGTCAAGAGATTAAAAACATTAATCGCGATTAATCGTGCTGTTAAACAATAATAGAATACCATGTATATAAATATTTTTGGATGTTTTCCATATTTTCAAATATATTGATTTCAATTCCAACACTTCATGCTTCAACCACCATTCCAGAGGACATGCGTCCATGCTGATGATGGGTTCTGCTCAATAATGATCCAAAGCAGTGAAGACCAATGCATGCTCATTTTCATCAGCTGAGCCAGATGTCACCAGCAGAAGGTTGATTTTCTTTTTTGGTGGTTCGGGTTCTTCGTTTCCGCATCGGAGTGTTGCTCTTTTAAGACTTCTGAAAGCATGCTCCACACCTCATCCGCCTGTAGCCCATAGGATTATTTTGCTAACTATTATATCCTACTAATCCAGCCAGCAGTATCAATTAATATGTTTCTTTTTCTGAAATTAATCCATTTTATTCTTATATTTTATCAGTATTAATTCCTTGGAATTTAGGATATGTTGAGGCATGTGTTTCCTAATAATAAGTTTTGCTGAAATGCAAGAAGCCTACCGGCCTGTAAGATCCGGTAAAATCTGCTATATAGCAAAAAGTATAATCTATTATGAATATGTCAGCATAAAAGCTGGCAACAGATAAGAATGGTGTCTGATCTTTGGGGAACCAATCGGAGGAACTATCCACATCACAGGTTTATCCGGCATCTACAACCGGTTGGTAACCGCAGGATACACCACAACATGAAGGTCATCAAGAGAGCCTAGATTGGCAGTTTTGGAGTGAGATAATCCTTATTAATATATTTAGAAAGTAAGTGTCATAATCTACTAACCTATAGGAGAAGGGTACCCATAAATTTCTTAGGATATGGAAATAAGATTTGGGCCTGAATTACATAGGTAAGGATCCTATAAAATACCTTATAAGAGAGAGCTCTTAAGGTCTGCTGTGTTCTATATTCTAAAGTTTTTAGGGTCTTAACTCTTCTAAATTCTTGCTCTTCTAACTCCTGAAGCTTCGGTTTCTTGGAGTGCTTTTTCCAGTTCTCCTATACTCTGTTCTATCTTCTATCACACTATCAGCTCAGTTTGTGCAGGTATAGTATAACTACTCAACATTCCTAACCATTGGGGAAGCCAGCACCATTGGGCATGCCAGGAGTGAGGCTGGTCCTTCACCTCCTATTACCAGATCCTCAAAGAAGGGTGTGAGTATGTTAGGTTAAGGTACTTATAATAGAAATGTTACCACCAGGAGTTTTGGAATTCTTTTACTGTTTTGCAGTTATAAGTTTCATTGCATTTCTTATTTTTATGTTAATATCAATAAAGATTTTATCAATTTGGTATTGTCCTCTGTGTACATGTTCTTGCCAAGCACCCCGAGAGTCCTCTCCCGATATAGAACTCTCTGAGTTCTTGAACTCTGTTGTCTGAATTGGATAAGTACCTATAAATCTTCTTGTCGGATGCGATCAGTGGCGAGCCATAACAACTAACCCATCAAATTCAGGTCAACATCTCTCAGACTTCGGAAGGCACTTCAGATTCTTAAACCTTGGGTCGAGTGCTATAGCTATCTTTAGAAATCTCACATTGGTACCTTCTTTGTGTTATGTCAAATCTGCAGTGAAAGTGTTCTTAAAATGAACAACATGTGCTGTGTCAAAATCCGAGACTGCCATAACATGAAATATATGGCAGAATGTGGGTAAAACACAGAGCAGGAGATGTACAATTCTCCCTCAAGGGGGTCAGTCGCAAATTTAATTAAGGCATTCTTTTTTTAATGAGCGTCATCAGCATGGAAGCATGTCCTCTGGAACAATGGCTGAAGCATGAAGAGGCATATGAATTTTTAGTGCATCTGGCACATAAATATCTTGCGATGCTAGCTACAACAGTGCCATGTGAACGTCTGTTCTCACTTTCAGGTGACATTGTAAATAAGAAGTGGGCAGCATTGTCACATGTAAATGTGAACAAACTTGTTTCTCTTAGCGATTGGCTGCACAAGAAGTAGGACTGAGTGGACTTGTAGGCTCTAAAGTTTTACATTGTTTTGTTTTTGAGTGCTGTTATGTAACAAAAAAATCTACATTTGTAACTTGCATTTTTAGAATAAAGAGATTGCACTATAGTACTTGTATGAGGTGAATTGAAAAATACTATTTCTTTTATCATTTTTACAGCGCAAATATTTGTAATAAAAATAATATAAAGTGAGCACAGTGGTCTTGCTTTTGTGGCCCAGTGGCAAGTATAACCTCCCTGCACAATTTTATATTGGGAATTCAAAACTAGTTACTAGTGGTATGTTTGCTACTCCAACACATTGTTCTCAGCTCTTCAGTGATCATTATGGAAATTACTAAGTTTTTGGTAATAAAAATTTCTACCTTCTTGTTACACTTCATTTCTTTGCATACTTCATTCACTCTTCACCTTAAAATATCCTTTCACTGCTTGTCTGGGTGGTTTCTTGTTGCTTTATTTGTGCTTGGATTGATTTTGCAGACTTCCTCTCTAAAGAGAGGTCTGTGGCTTTGTAATAAAGCCAGTTGTTCCATGCAAAGCTGAGCTCATCAGCAGGGTTTTAATACTCTAAATGGAGGAGACCTGCAATGAGAGTGGAGAAGCAATACTGTAATACAGTTGGCTTGTATGACTAATCAGTTAGATAAAGAATTCAGACTGCAGAATACCAGAGCCTTCATGCCTGATTGATGATAACAGCAGCCAAATGACTTATTGCCCTTACTGTTAGCATCCTCCACACTGTTAAAGAGGAGATTTCCTGCATTGTACAATAGATTTGTCCTATTGTGCACAATGCTGGCTCTTGTAGCACATTATATCGAAATCAAAAACAAAGGAGGTCAAACTGGATGGTTCCCTGAATTTATTCACAAATGCAGTGACCTAGGAATGTGAACTAATGCTTGTTATGTCCCCCTCCTCCCACACACATAAGAAGTGGGCCTATGTGTCAGAATTTATCAGAGTATGAAGAATTTAATGTCTTATCCCTAATGACCTGGATCATGGGGTTTGTTTTATTTTCTTTCGATAAATCTCTCAGAGCATAGGTGGGGCTAACTTCTGTGAATTGTGGCTGTTATTATAATGTTGGTGACATGCATAAGCATAGAATTGAATGAATGAGATTAAATCTCTTATAACGAGACAGTGGGAAAAATAAATAATTTGCTTTGTTTAAATTTAATTTAATTTGTTTTGCCTTATGGTTTAAGCTGTAAATGGTTCTTAGAGAATCATATTAATTTTTGTATCTAGTCATTTGAATCTACTGTAGTATGCAGAAAAATATGAAGCATATAGTTACGTTGAGGAGAGGGAAGGAGAAGGTTGGGAGGAGGAAGATTGTGACCTCAGGGCATTTTCTGCTGTGAATGAAAAGATGGAGATTCTTTCCTTGCAGAATCCGAGATCCAACTGTAAACTTCAGAGTGCCACTCCA
The DNA here is from genome assembly GCF_011386835.1 of Chrysemys picta bellii. Taxonomy (NCBI): domain Eukaryota; kingdom Metazoa; phylum Chordata; order Testudines; family Emydidae; genus Chrysemys; species Chrysemys picta. The sequence continues at coordinate 18,072,441 of NC_088805.1, read as the reverse complement.
CTCACTGTGCTGCAAAAAAGTAACCAGACAGAGGATATGCAGGAAATTTCTAACTCACAGGTGTGGTAATGTTTCATGTGAAATGTGAATTCATCATATGTCTAAGTCCTAGGGCTATTGTTTTGGTGTATGTGGCAGAATAATGTGACTTTCTCAACATTCTAGCACCAATGTGTATTTTCTCCAATTTTGAGATTCAGCCATTGTTACTAGTATACTCTCCAAAACAGAGGTGGAAGATGTCTTCTGCTGATTGGATGCTTTGTCTACTAAACATGAAGCATTCTTGGAACAGAATTCCATTGATTGCTTGGACTGTCACCCCAGTTATTCTCATAATTTACTAGAGTCACTGAGCTTCCTGAGTTCTACCACGTACGTTGACAGATTTCCTATAGAAGGAGCCCAAATTATAACTACCTAAGGTCATTACCAGCCAGAAATTGAACTTGGTACTTGGCAAAGATCCCTAGAACCTAATGGCCCAGGAGATAAGAACTAAGATAGGTTGCTGACTTTGAATCCCTCCAGCATGGATGGCCCATCTCACCACATTTTATCACTCTTAACTGAAGAGTGGCTCAAATCAGAACAGTGGGCCTGAAGCCCCTTTAACTTCGGAGAAGCTTGGATCTGGATTGAAATTTCTTAGCTCAGCCCTGACTCTTAAATGCACGCATTGCCTGAAAAGACTATCTAGGACTCTCTCCAGAACCTGTCAGGCAACAGGTGTGACTGTTATTGATGGGAAGCTGGCCTTCCTTGACTCTTCCCTTCAACTATTGGATGACAACATTGGGAAGTTATTGCAGTTACTCTGGGCATGCACTTATAACTCCGCGGGCACTATTGGTCCACAGTTTCTTTAACAATGCTGTTGCTAGTACAGACTAGCCCCGATTCTTTAATACAAACCCTGTTGAGTTGTTCATACTGGGAAGCGCTGTTCTTGCAAGAGGTATTAGTGCTAAGGAAGGATCTTCAGAATTGCCCAACACTAAGAGAGTACAGAGTCTCAAGCATGTGATTTAGTTTTTGAGCTATCACTTGTTTCTCAATCATTTTTCTTTACATCTGATTCTAAAAATTTTTGTGTAACAGAACTTTCCTCCTGCCCACTTCATTCAGTGATGAGACAGTCCAGGCTACTGAAATAACAGCAATATCGAGTAACTAGAATTTACTATCAGACGCTTTGGTTTTGGGAAGTGAATTTGGCACTCATGAAGGTGAGGAACTGTCAGCAGTGGTTGAAACCCAGGCACCTTTGGGAAAGGTTGCCTCACACCTACCCCCATCAGCTTTGTAATAGACAGACTGTCAGTTGTGCTGCATTTTACAGTGTCTGGTACAGATAAATGACCATCAAATTCAGTTTTTCTTCTGATCTAAATAGCACAGTGAATTTGGTCTCCATCTTTATGTAAGTGTAAGCCAGGCAGAGAAGTCCTATCTAATAACCACCATTTGGGTGGTGTCAGATACAACTCAAACTCGTCTGAGTAATTTAAAATACACCAGACTGCATCTTTTAGATTGTAATATAAATGTTCTGGAGTCATGTATCTGCATTACTTAAAGCTCCTGAGATCTCAGATAGCTTAGACTCTTTATTTGCTATATTGATATGAAATACTTCTACTGATTCGGTTAAAAAGCAAGACCTGAATTGGTGAACCTGCCTAATGCTCTACCTCCTGAACAGATGCCAGATAAATTTGTCATAAATCTGTCACAACTCAGGATGCTATAATGTTCCCTAGACTCCTCTGTGGAGACATCCCTGCTTGACACCTATGTGAAAGGATCCTAGATTCAAAGTCTGGATGGGCCAAGGGATACACTGAATACGTGATCATTATGAAGATGGAGTTTTGTGCCATTTTGCCCAATGGAAGCAAATATACAATCTGCTTCATACTTATTTCTTACATTTTTTGCAGGTTAGGCATGTCTTACAGACAGATCAGGATGGTAAATTAGTTTAACCTGAGGCCTCTGTGATTGAGTTGCCCCGTTGGGGATATGGATCAAAACAGTTGATATTTAGCCTGTTTAAAGTTCAGATGTGTCTGAACTGCTGGGCCTAGTGACAGTTTTGGCTGCAGAGCTCCTCATAAACTGCAAACAAATGAGAGAAGAAATGGGGATATATGCAAATGGCAAATCATGATAGTCTTGCCAGGATGTATGCCCCTTTCACCTCATAGCAACATGTTACACAGTCTGCACAGATGTACACATTAGTGCTGTTTGGTGGGTGGAATGAAGCGGCATGTATAATCCTATTTAGAGAAAACATACAAATATGTCCCTAGGGAACTCCTGAAATAATTTTGTAAAAATAGAGACAAAACCAGACTATATTGAAGTTGTGAGGAGAGAAAGCAAACTCTGGGGTGCTATAATAGGTAGAACTCATACAGATTTGCAGTTGCTACAACAGATGCACGATCATAACTTTCAAATGCTGGAGCGGTGTCCAACCAACAGAAAAAGAGTTGTGTTCCTATTATGCCTGAATAAGTGTTTGCTTGGCACTTTGTGTTTCTGTGATGCCTTTCACCTCTGGAAATCTTTAAAAAAATTCTTAGTTCCAGGGGAAAGAATCTTACATATCTCAAAGTCGGATCCCCCTGACCAATCCACACATTGCTTCCCGCTGCTGTGTCTAGAAGTCCCTCTCTGTAGCAGACCTGTTTATCAAGTCCAGGGGTTAGAGTTCACCTGGTGAAGCTTACATTAACATTTCCACAAAGGAGTGTTTGATCCAGGAATACCATCTGGAAGAAACAGTCCTTTCCCCTCCCTCATATGAGGACTATTGTGCCCTTTTTACCTTTAGGAGATTCCTCCACCTTCCTATCTCTAAGTTCACAGGCCATTTTGATCACCGCTCCTTTGATACTCCTCACCAGTCAAGGTGATTGACATTTTGATTTGTATATCAGTTTTTCTTGGCTATAGGTTTTGAATCATGTCCTCATGGTGGATGTGTCTTGGATGATCAGCGGTAGCATGGATTTGACTCTTTAAATTTGCTTCTACTATGAAATGTAAACTGACAGATTACAGACCCTCTGTCACAATGTGTTTGATATTCAAAATTCAACCATTAGTTTTGATTGGGCACATAGGTCACATAATTAAAAGTGTGCTTCTGTTGCAAATATGTTGACAAATTCAAAATTTGCTATCCATAAGTATCTGTAATATTTACTTAAAGTTAGCTGTTTACTGACAGGAATGTTCATAAAACTTGTTCGCGTAAATATTTGAGGAATATAGAAACAGGGTAGGTGAACACCATTCAGATACACTCAACTGTTTAAGTAAACATTCATAGAAAATATTTGGAGGTATTCACCCTTCTGTAACTGTAATGTTAAAAAGCAGAGTACAGGTTTTTCTTACCCTCTGTATTATTCTCATTGCATGTAAACTTGAAGCAGTTCCACTCAGGTTTATTGGGCTGCTCAGTAGAACTACGTCAAGGCACTAGTCAATAAATCTATAAAATGTTTTATATTACAGTGACTCTTCTGTCCTAACCTGCTTTTACTGTTCTGCCTGCTCCTACAGTAGTGTGAAAATTATAGAGCAAGCCAGCCCTTCAGATTGGCAGGAGTCCTGTGGCTGAGTACGGAATTAGATAATAGAAAAGATTGCTTGGCTTGTCTAGCAGGGTGAGATATATGAACCCTATGGAACAATTCCAGTGTTTAATTAAAAATATTAGAAACACAGACTGTCCTCTAGTTCCTACCTTCTCTTCCTCTTTCAGGCTCATCTAGTGACTATCTTGATAGTCCTGTAAGCTAGAAAAAAAAAAATCAATCAGTGGTGGCTCTTTCTGTTGTCATAGCTCTTGGTCTAGGGATACCTGTCCCCTGATACTTTCCTATGCTTTCACATGTTGCTTGGTAATTACTATTGCATATTCTCCTGTGAGAGATTAATATACCCTCCACCTTTCCCCAGTGTGCTCCTTAAGGTCACACCTTTGTGGGAGTTTCATTGAAATGCTAGAATACTTAGGATATTTCTATACAGTTGTGTTAGGACTTTAGCCTCCACTCACTTTCTGTTAATTCTCCAAAGAAAAGTGTTTAGTGATACACATTAGTGATTTTTTATTAATGTACAAGTTATTACTAGAAAAGGGGGCTGTCATTTTTCTCTCCCCTTTATCCAGACATCTATCCCCCATCCTCAAAGCTTCCATGGGTTGGTCCATCCTTCAGGGTGGCATCCTAAAATGTTGCAGGGATCTGTCAGCAGAGGGCACCTTCAATCCAGTGTGTGCGACACATCCCACACAGCCCTTCCCCATGTCATATATTAGTGTGGCTCTATAACTAATGAAACCTCAGTCATTAGCCCACAGCAAGGCCTGGAATTTCCCAGTAAGTTTCTGAGATCGGGGCTCCAGAACAGCTTAATGGGCTATTGCTAAGTGCTGATTTTCCCAAAGGCTTCCTGATCAGTCATCTTAAATGATTAGTGGTGACCACCACAAAATGAAATTTAAGATTAACTGAAAGAGCTTTTACTTGTCATATACCATGTTTCTGGGCTCTTTGCAGGTCTAGTTTTTGTGTTGTATCAGGTTAATAGCTTCACAGATACACTGATATTAATAAGTAATTCTTCATTCAAGGTTATATTGAACTGCTGAAGTTGGAGATAGCTCTCTGCTATGACAATATTGTGCATAAAACAGCTATCCTACCAAATTATAAGGGATAACATAATAATCTGCACAATCAGCTGTTTTGAAGCCACATAGGAAGGCAACAGGATTTGAATGTAGTCGATTTACCTAGAAGAGGAACCTGAATACAAGCAGCAAATTCAGGAAAACAACCAAGTTAATGTCAATTAAATCTTTCTAGTAAATGAATTGTACAAGTGAAATTTAGCTTTAGGCTTTTTATGCTGCTTCTATAGCAGTAGTTTATTCATCAATAGACAATTCTAATAATTAAATAATATTTGGTACTTTATCTTCAAAACACTGAAACATTAATGCAACAGCCCTTGCAAAATAAGTAAATACTCTAATTATCCCCGTTTTAGAGACAGAGGGAAAGAGACTGTCACCCAGCAAGCCTGTGTTAGAGCTAGAAGGACTGACTCCCAGCCCTGTGCACAGACCACTAGATAACACCGCCTCTCATGAACCTCTTTTAGAAAATGTGACTGTTTACCATAGGAAGTGGTGTTTTATTTTATTTTGGCCAATTTTATTTAAAGAAATGGATAGGGGGCTTGAAATTTTGATTGCATTCAGTAGGCAACACTGGTAAACATTTTATTTATTATTTGCACTGCAGTAGAGGCTTGGAATCCCAGTCATGGGTTAGACCACATTTATGTTCTTGGAGAGAGATACTGATAGCACCTCCCCAAAATGTAGCTTCAGATGATGTTACACTGTGAGGGACAGATTACAGGACATATAGTGAGGAATATTCCGTGCCTCAGCAGACATACCTTGCTTCTCTATTTTTATACTTGGGTTGGATTTTAAATGATTGAGAAGTTAATTGTTGACCATTTTTGCTGTCTATGGAAGACTTGTAAATCTTAATATAAAACTGGGTTTATTAATGGAGTTCACAACTCAAGTAAGGGTCACTTTATGGCTGGCCTTATGTGGGTTCATTCTGCCCTGTACTTATGAAAGAGGCAACCATAATCTGGCTGCAAAGTGTTGGTGAACACAGGGAGATTAGTCACCTAGTGTTACCCTATTGGTGGGAGGATTACAGGAGAGGAATGCAGTAGAGTGAAAACTTGCATGAGAACACTGACTACATAAGCAGTCTGCCATAGTCAGACCATCCCTGCAGGTCATCTGGGGGTGGGGGGGAGACGAGAGAAAGAGACAGTGCCACCTAATGGCCATCTTTCTATGTTCCATTGCCCTCTGAACTGTCACGTCCAACCTCCATAGTGAAATCAAAGAAGTGGGCTGAGAGGTAAATTATGCTTCAGACCCAGACTTCGTACTCCCAGGCCAGCTCCTCCAAGTCTAATTCTCCTATATTTATAGAAACAGAGAGGGGGAAATTGGGCTCTTCATGTGGCCTGATACTTTAACTCATCATAAAAATGATACCTCATAAGTAAGGCTACGTTTTAGTCATGGGTATTTTTAGTAAAAGTCATGGACAGGTCACAGGCAATAAAAAAAGATTCACGGGCAGGTGACCTGTCCATGACTTTTACTAAAAATACCCTTGACTAAAACTTGGGTGTTCTGGGGACTCTGGGGGTGCTGCTGGTGGGCTCTGGGATGCCCACTGGTGCTTGTGGGGGTTTTGGGGTGCCCGTTGGTGCTCTGGGGCACCCACTGGAGCTTGGGGCTGGGGGGAGCCATCAGGGACCACCGCTGCTGCCGGAGGGGGAGGAGGGGGGGTGCCGGGACCGCCGCTGCTGGTGGGAGGCATCCTGGGACCACCAGAGCTGGCAGGGAGCAGCCTGGGACTGCTGCCGCCACTGCTGGTGGGGGGCAGTCCAGGATTGCTGCTGCTGGCTGCCACCAGTCCCAGGACCACTGCTGCTGGCCGCCGCCAGCCCTGGGACTGCTGGTGCTGGCTGGGCCAGCCCAGGACTGCCGCTGTTGCTGGGGTGGCGGTGCAGCTGGCCCCAGGGCTGCCTGAGCTGCTCCAGCAGCCCTAGGGTCAGGCACACCCGCAGGCTGCACAAGTCATGGATGTCCCAGAAAAATCACAGAATCTGTGACTTCCGTGACCTCCATGACAGACTTGCAGCCTTACTCATGAGAGAGTTCTCTAGTTTATGTTAGTCCCCTTCAAGGTTTGTAGGAATTAAGATGTGTTCAGAACTCTGAACAAGTGTGCTTCCATTGCCTCATTATGCGCCGAGTATCCCAACTTGTTTCCTGTCTTAGAGAACTTCCTAAGCAAATTAATATAAGTTTGAATGCTAGACCCACTCATAGTTTCAAGTGACATCCACTTAAAATTACAAATGTATGGCCATATGCTCCTACATCTAGCTTGCTGAAAATGTAACTAGCTACTCAAAATTCTGCTTCAGAAGTTTCCTATTGGTGTGCCATCATAGGAACTTACAGCACAGTGCCACAAAGAAGGTCAAAACAAGATCCACAAACTCAGTTACTGTAGTGGGATGAAGACAGGGTAATGCCAAAAGATTACATATGTTCTCATGGGAAATCTGGTGTACATCACTACAGGAAATATACAGCAAAGTGATGCTGCATTCAGTAATCCTACAAACTTTACAAGGTGGTGCCACAAAAATGTCTAACATACAATGCACTGAGCAGCATTAATTTGCTGTTTACAGATTTCCTCATCTTAGAATGCAAAATATAACACCTGACTGAATGTCTAAGCATTAAAGGGTCAATCTGAAAAGAGTAAAGTCATCTCTCCATGCTGTGAGGTGTTCAGAAAATTTTCACTACACATTTCAGTATTCCTTGCCCCCCCCGGCTACAAATGGTGCCATGTACAGTGATAGCACATATGCTTCATATTCTGCACTTCAGTGGGCTAGATTGTCCTGGTGTAACATGAGTGCAAAGTACTACACTTAGGAAGGAAAAATCAAATGCACAACTACAAAATGGGGAATAACAGGCTAGGCAGCTGTACCGCTGAAAAGGATCTGGTTATAGTGGATCACAAATTGAATATGAGCTCACATTGTGATGCAGTTATGAAAAAGGCTAATATCATTCCGAGGTATAGTAACAGGATTGTCATGTGCAGGTAATTGTAGGAGGCAATTGTCTAGCTCTATTCAGCACTAGCAAGGCCTCAGCTGGAATACTGTGTCCAATTCTGGGTGCCACACTTTAGGAAAGTGTTAGACAAATTGGAGAGAGTCCAGAGGAGAGCAATAAAATTGATAAAAGGTTTAGAAAACCTAACCTATGAGGAAAGGTTAAAAAACCTGGACATGTTTAGCCTTGAGAAAAGAAGACTGAGGAGGAACCAATACAGTCTTCAAATATGTTTAGGGCTGATATAAAAAGGATGGTTATCAGCTGGTCTCCATATACACTGATGGTAGAACAAGAAGTAATGGGCTTAAGCTGCAGCAAGAGAGATTTAGGTTAAATATTAGGAAAACATTTCTAGCTTAAGGGTATTTAAGCTCTGGCACAGTCTTCCAAGGGAGGTTGTGGAATCCCCATCACTAGAGGTTTTTAAGAACAGATTGGATAAATGCATGTCAGGGATGGTCTAGGTTGACTTGGGCTTGCCTCAGTGCAGGAAGCTGGACTGGATGACTTACTGAGGTCCTTTCCAGCCCTACATTTATATGATTCTCTGATTCCATGATTCACTTCAGTGGAGTTACATCAGGATTGGATTTGTTCCAGGACATACCGTTTTAAAATATATTCAATGGGAATTTAGCCACATCCACAAACTTTGGTTTTAGTGTAGCAGCCCTTACTCACATGAACAGTTCTGCTGATTCTAATGGAACTAGCTGGATGAGTAAGGGTTGCAGGATTACATCCATCATTTTCTCATGATTTGATGACTATTTACTCATCAACAAAGAGTCCTGTGGCACCTTCTAGACTAACAGATGTATTGGAGCATAAGCTTTCGTGTGACGAAGTGGGTATTCACCCACGAAAGCTTATTCTCCAATACATCTGTTAGTCTAGAAGGTGCCACAGGACTCTTTGTTCCTGTGTTGCTCATTTTTGTAGTCAGTATTGACAGAATTTCTTTTTTTTGATCACCTTTCCATTATAAAGGGTGGTGCATCGGTCTAGAGAATAAGAATCTCAGCTAGAACCTATTGTCCTGGGCAACATATTCACCATTAAGTTTTTCTTGCAGGAGCTCATAGAAAGAAGAATGGAGGAATATAAAAGTTCAAGGGCCAAATATGATGCAAGAGATTGTATAAATTCATGTAATAAATAGAGGAAAATGATTAATATTAATATTGTTGTTCACATGGCTTTTGAACAAGAAGAAAAGTTTAACAGAATGACCTCTCTCTCCATCTGACTTTAAAGTGTGATTATGCTCAGAAGAAACTATAAAACTGGCACATTCTTAATCAGATGAGCCTTTATGCTTATTAACCCTGCAGAACCAACACAGCTATGGTGGGAGCTGGAGCTGGAATCTAAAGTTATGCCGGGTTAACTTTTATTACTGGTGGTGATTACAAACCAGAGACCACAGTTTAAAATCCCAGGATGAGTTTGTAGGACTGAAATTAGAACATCCTCTTATTTGTAAAATGAGCAAATTTCATCTGGAATCACTGTGGTCTTGTTTAGATAATTGGGGAAAAGCACCTATTTCATTAGCTTAGATCAATTGATCTATCTTCACGCTATTGAAAACTCTACTTAACATCTTTGTAGACACAGTTTAACATCTTTAGCTTGATTTTTGGCAGGTCAAGTTATATCCTAGACATTGATGTTAAGTGAGATTTCCATTGGGTTAAGTTAGTTGAGTTGAACTAACTGTACTTTAAATTAAAAAAAAAAAAAAAACCACACACCACATGCCATTTTTTCTTAATCTAGACAAAGCCTGACAGATGGAACCTCTTGATGCCATATCTAGAATCCCTTTTTCAAAACAGAACTGTATTCTAAGGTTCTATTTTGGAATGCAAATCAGAAAATCATTATGTGGACTAGAGCATGTTTCATGTGTGCACTCCACTGTTCCCCTTCTCCTTATGATGCTATAATTGAATGGGGGAAGTAGTGACTTTTTTTCTGCCGCCATTCACCTTTAGGTACACACAGTATATGAAACAAAAATACTGTGTTATTGTTTACTGCTACCATTGTGTCAATCAGATCTTTTACCTGTATGGTGGAAACCATTAAAAAACTCAGTTTTACACAGAAAAAACAAACAATGATGGGTACTTGTGGCACCTTAGAGCCTAACAAATTTATTTGGGCATAAGCTTTCGTGGGCTAAAACCCACTTCATCAGATGCATGGAGTGAAAAATACAGTAGGAAGATAGCTATAGATATAGCAGTACATGAAAAGATGGGAGTTGCCTTACCCAGTGGGGTGGGGTGGGGGGTGGGGGTCGAGACAAATCAATTAAAGTGGGCTATTATCAACAGGATGAGAAATCACTTTTGTAGTGATAATCAGGGTGGCTCAGTTCAAACAGTTAACAAGGAGGTGTGAGTAACAGTAGGGGCAAATTAGCAGGGAGAAAGTTTTTTTTGTTTGTTTGTTTTTTTAGTTGTTGTAGTGACTCATCCACTCCCAGTCTTTATTCTGGCCTAATGTGATGGTGTCCAGTTTGCAAATTAAATTCCAGTTCTGCAGTTTCTTGTTGGAGTCTGTTTTTGAAGTTTTTTTGTTGAAGGATTGCCACTTTTAAGTCTGTTATTGAGTGTCCAGGGAGGTTGAAGTGTTCTCCGACTGGTTTTTGAATGTTATAATTCTTGATGTCTGATTTGTGTCCATTTATTCTTTTGCGGAGGACTGTCTGGTTTGGCCAATGTACATGGCAGAGGGGCATTGCTGGCAGATGATGGCATATATCACATTGAAGGATGTGCAGGTGAACGAGCCCCTGATGGTGTTGCTGATGTGGTTAGGTCCTATGATGGTGTCCCTTGAATAGATTTGTGGACAGAGTTGGCAACGGGGTTTGTTGCAACGTTCCTGGGTTAGTGTTCTTGTTATGTGGTGTCTAGTTGCTGGTGAGTATTTGCTTCAGGTTGGGGGGCTGTCTGTAAGCGAGGACTGGCCTGTTTCCCAAGATCTGTGAGAGTGAGGGTTCGTTTTCCAGGATAGGTTGTAGATCCTTGATGATGCGCTGGATAGGTTTTAGTTGGAGGCTGAAGGTGACGGCTAGTGGCGTTCTGTTACTTTTTTTTGTTGGGCATGTCCTGTAGTAGGTGACTTCTGGGTACCCTTCTGTCTCTGTCGATCTGTTTCTTCACTTCAGCAGGTGGGTATTGTAGTTTTAAGAATGCTTGATAGAGATCCTGTAGGTGTTTGTCTCTGTCTGAGGGATTGGAGCAAATGTGGTTGAATCTTAGAGCTTGGCTGTAGACAATGGATCGTGTGATGTGGTCTGGATGAAAGCTGGCGGCATGTAGGTAAGAATAACGATCAGTAGGTTTCCGGTATAGGGTGGTGTTTGTGACCATCGCTTATTTGCACTGTAGTGTCCAGGAAGTGGATCTCTTGTGTGGACTGGTCCAGGCTGAGGTTGATGGTGGGGTGGAAATTGTTGAAATCCTGGTGGAATTCCTCAAGGGCTTTCTTTTACCCAGAGTTACCACATCAAATACCACAATTATTTCCTGTTCTAAGTAGGGAGAAATACTGTAATATTTGTATGACAACTATTGACTTCTTAATTGCAGCCACTATCCATGTTACATACAATATCTGACTTCCTTGTCTAATTCAAAATTGCATGCTATTTTTCACTAACCATGCATTCACTACATGGTAATTCCATGGTAACTTGCATTACTGATTCAGTGGTCTTTCCAGAGATCACTGAAATCATGTGGTCTCACTGTTACCCTTTTACATACAGTAGTCACATTTTAAAGCAAGAAACTATCTGGTACTGTACTGGATAGAGTGTTTTATTGAGTTACGCTGTTTGTGTTCTATTGTTCCAACAAACAAGATGTTCCTGGCATTCTTCCCCCAGCTCTCCAGATTTAGTATGTATGGTTTCTGCAGCCTGATTTGTTTATAGACAAGGAAAATAATCTAATTTCAGAACAGAATCAGATTATTATTTTATTCACTTCTATGGGATGAGAATTGTACAAGATAACATGTGAATTAGAGATTAAATAACTGAATTTCAAGATGTTCAGGATATGGGGCACCTTGATTCTTATCCAGTCCTAAAATTGCACATGATAGCAATATCACTATAAATTGAAATATACCAGTTAGTGTATATATGCATATATGTTTATCTGATATGGTTACTCCAAAATTATACTATTTATAACCATTTTATTCAGATTCACTTTCTGATTGTTCAGGAAATGCATACTGCAAAATTGGCTACCACTTAAATCTCTCTACATTCATGCACATAGTAAATTGTGTATGTAAGAAACCATAATTGCATGGGCCCATGTGTACCATTATTCAGGAGTTTGAATTTTAATGCAAATTTTGGAGGCATCTTTTTTCATCTGTTTGTAACGAGGTTGGGACTCACCACTGCGGCACCTCCTACTGGTTATTCCAGGAAATAGCTCAGTCCAGTGGAGTGTCCCCTCTCGGTAGTATCCCGCCTGTTGTCTTGCCCTCGGTTGGCTTCTGAGCCCACGTCGCTCACCAACTCTCAGCGTCCTCTTCAGGACCACTGCCCTCCGGCAGTGCCCTTTAGTCCTTCCACACCCCCTTCCGGGGGGGTCAGACGGGCGGTGTGTCAATCAGCAGTCTCTATGTTCCAGCCACCATGGTCAACCACACCCCTTAAAGTCTAATCCTTCCTGTCAGGGATCTGGTGTGGTCTGTAATGGCCGCTCCCTACGGCCAATGGCTGGGTGTACTGCAAGAGGGGCATGGGGGGGGGACCCAGGCCTGCCCTCTACTCTGGGTCCCGGCCTAGGGACCCTCTGGCGGCAGCCTCGCTGTCCTCCTTCTCTCCCCTCGTCTGTCCACTTCCCTGGGCCCCTTCCCCTACGGCCCCTTGTACCCGCTAGGCCCTTCTCTTCAGGGCCTGCAGCCTGGCATGCCTCAGGCTAGAGCTCCCTTTTGCTCCCCGAGCCTGGCCAGCACTGCGCTGTCCGCGGTGCTAGTCTCCTTGCTCTGGAGACAGACCTTCCCCTGTGGAAGGCCTGGGACAGACTGACTGCTCCTTTCCAGAGCAGCCTTCTTATAGGACTGAGCCTGGCCCTGATTGGCTCCCTCCAATCTGGGCCCTGATTGGCTCCCTATCTGCGCAGGCCCACTGGCCTGCTGCAGCCCAAATTCAGGGAGTGGGGCAGCTGCCCCACTACACTGTTCCTTTGACATTTCCCCCATGTTTAATAACACTTAGTGCTAAAATAGTGCTTTTTATCAATAGATCTCAAAGTGCCTAAAGGAAAGTAAATAACCCCCATTTTACAGGTGCAGTGATTTGCCCAACGTTACATAGCAGGTCAGAACCAGGAACAGAACCCAGATCCTTTGACCTACAGTCCAGCACTCAATCCACTACACGACCTTCCTTATGTTCATGGTCCCTGCCTTAGGAATCCTTTGCATATAAGTATGCTTTTTCATTACAAAAGTTAGGGATCATACTATTCATTGGGAGGCAGTGTGATGCAGGGTTGCAGCCTGGAAGTGAAGATCACAAAATTATTTTAGTTCCAGCTTTTCTATAGACGTGACTTTGAGGCGAGTCACTTAACCTTTCTGTGCATCCGTTTCCTGTCGTAAAATGGGGATGATAACTTTCTTACCTTTGTAAAGTGTGTTGAGATATTTGGATGGAAAAAGCTTTGAATGCAAAATGTTTTATTATATATATATTATTTATTTATATATTATATATAATTTATTATATATATATTATATATATATAATATTCACTTGTTAGGTTCTCCCTCATGGATGGAATCATAAATGTCCTTCCACTCTCCCAAGTGTGCAGTGTGCCTCATGTGCCATATCACATGATATTTTTGAGTTAAGTATTTTAAACTTGCCTTTTAGCACCTGCCTTTCTGATAGCAACCTGGGGCGGGAGGGAAGGAGGGCTTTGACAAAGAATTCAACAAGTTGCTTGTCCACTTGAGTTGTCAGTTTGGAATGCTAGCAAAATGCCAGTTGTCTTTACAAGCTATGTTTGCTTTTTGGCCCAGGTGTGAAATGATTGATGACAGACTTCAGAAGTGGTGAACTACATTATTTTTATCCTACTTCACACTTTTATCCTATTTCACACTTGCAGTTAAATAAAGGTAGAATTGTAGGTGCTATTTACCATTGTGCTACAATCTGCCCTACAAAATTCCTGATTGGTTTACCTAGCAAATGTTGAGGGATAATCCATTTCTTACTTTTTAAACAATCTCCATGCAGATGCGTAATTATGCAATGTGTGAAGTCTGAATCAGCTTTGTAAACTACATTTAAGCTACAGCACTATTTTTGTCTAAGGGAAGGCCTGGTACTTTGAACAGAAATTGACAAAAGCATGAGTTTATTATGGAATTGAAGCACAGCCTGGGACCTAAGAGGTTAAGAATATAAAAATAATGCTTATTCTCTTTAGAGACATTCATGTATTAAATCCTTTTAAAATCTTGGCAGAGCACTGCTTCAAGCAACAGGGCCATTACTGTGATTCCATTCAGCTTAATTTATGCAAACTTGACAGTTTCAATAAATTGCACCAATAAAACCTTTGTTCCCAGGAAGCCAAGTTGTAGTTTAATTCTTGACTCTTTGGAATGACTCTGGATTTCCATGACAGTTGGATGGGTTTCATTTGCTGAACATTGGATCCCCCATGATTGGCAGATGAACCAGTAAAAGCCTTCCTACTGAACCTTTTATCTCAAAGGCTCACTGTGAAATATTAATTCACATTTAAAAAAAATACCTGCATTAAAGGAATGTTAAGGTTCTGATCCCGACCAACAAAAGGATTGAAATTCACAGTTAAGGATCAAATCTCTAATACTTTAACACAGTAGAACACAGCAGAGTAGTATTAAGATAGGGCCCATTGTGGCCTTTGTATTAGAATTTTGATCCCTATCTGGGAATTTCCATCCTTTTATTGGTTTAAGTCATAATGCTTTGGGTGAATTTTCTTTGAATTCACATTCAGAGCCAAAGCATGCCATCCTTGGCCAGTCAAATTTCCCATTGGCTTCAGTGGGACTTCTGTCTAGGTAAGAATTGGAGGAAGACAACAGTGTTTGGTTCCAAATGTCAATGATATTGTAATAACTGTGGTTAAGATTTTGTCACATTTATTTTTATTGAAAGTCTCAGACAGGTTACGGGCAATAAACAAAAATTCACATGAGCCTGTGACCTGTCTGAGACTTTTACTAAAAATAACAGGGGTGGGGGAGGGGAGGAGGAATGACAGCTGGAGTCCCACGGCCACAGGCGGGGAGGAGCACACAGCCCCGTCCCTGTCTGAAGCCGTGGGGTGGAGATACACAGCCCTACCTCCAGCCCAGGCCGCAGCCACAGGTGGAAGGAAGGGGGGGGGGCACAGCCCCAGCCAAAACCACGGGGTGGAGGCACACAGCTCTGGCCCCAGCTGCAGCCACAGACACTGAAGCCTAAAAAGTCATAGAGGTCTGATAAAGTCACGGAATCCGTGACTTCTGTGACCTCCGTGATTAAATCGTATCCTTAAGTATGGTGCATGTACCAGCTATAAGGGAATTTGTGCCATACCTCTCAATTACAGAAAATAGATATTTAGAGTGGAAACCCTAATGCATGCTTAAAGGATACTGCCAAAATTTATACAGAATTATCAAAACTGTTGAATGGTCACATACTTTTACTTACAGAGCTAGCTGGTATAAACATGTTTTAAATAAATTAAATATAAATATAAATCATATAAATTCAGTGTTTTGTTTTCCTCATTTTTTCTAGGCACAGTGCAAAGCCCATCTATTTTTTTTCCACATTGGTCCTTTGGAGAAGGGAGAGAGTTGAGGATTAGAGATTATGGCAGCTTGCTTTATTCTTATGATGGGTAAATATTAGCACTGTGGCATTGTATGGGCAGTCCAATATACTGCAGCCTTGCAAAATTCTGTGTGCCCACTCGCTTAAGGTGATTTAAATTTTTTTTGACAGGCACGTAAAATATCATTAGTTTTTGCATTACCATCAGTCATCACGGTAAAGTGCAGGCGGGTAGATTTTGTGCCTCGGGTAGTAAAGTTTCATGTCAATTTTGCAGGACTGTTATGTTATCATTATATTATATATTGTACTCATAGTATCCATTTTATTTTCTATATTTAAAACTTTGTAAAGCACCTAGAGCCTGTGACATCATCTTGGCTGTAAATAAAAATTATTATTCATTATCTCCCTGACTTCCAAGCTATTTGCATGAAGATATTTTCCCCCTTTTAATCAGCATCTTCCTGTCAGGTTGAGGTTCCAGTCCAATGTCTCTGGACTCATAATTCCTTCACGCAGGTCACCTGTGATGACACAAAAAATGGACATAACAGGTAGGAAGAGTAAGAGAGAACTTGCATCTTCACATTAATAGCTCGATGGGGTCTTCTAATGATGAAGTTGCTAGAGATATTCTAAACCTGCTTGCAAAGTTCCACCACAGTCATGAAACTATACACTATTTCTTGAAGTTTATAATAATAGGTGTTCATTCAGATTAGAAGAACAGATGTGCAGCCACATTCTGTATCTTAAATTTGAAGGTTATAAATACTTAAGATGCAAATCAGATCTGTGCAGCAGAATTATTGTTTCCATACTTTTGACAGTTAGACCTATTCATCAGTTTTATCACACTTGATGCTTGAGAAAAGGACGGTGTCAGGGCTGGCAGAACTAAAATTAGATCTGCCACTTCTGTTTCTGGTTTGTGGGCACTCATGTCGCACTGGCTCTGTTCTACCTGCTGCATTCTTGTGAGCAAGGAGTGGGTTTGAAATGTAATGAGCAGTGTGCTTGGACAGCAAGGCTCTTGTAAATCTCAATATTCTGCTTGCCTCAGAGATCAGAGCAGACAGATCATCAGTGCAGCATGATATGCCCAGAGTTGCAAACAAATCCCATGTCTTTGTTTGTTGTTTCGACCCGTGTTTTAACTTTTTATTTTATTAGGGGAACAAAAGGAAAGAGCTAGCATGTATTCATGGTACTAAATACTAGGCCAGCAGGTAAGGTCAATGACCTCAAAACTGATGAACACATACAATCTTCAAGCTGTGCTAACGTGTATCTGTTCAGACCATCTTTAGCTCCATACATATTAATCCTGCCAGGATCACGACCAGTCTCAGGAACTATGGTGATGAATGTGGTGTAAATGCTTAGATGAAATAGTCTCGATAGACAGCTGGCAGGCGTCATTGCCAGCTCAGTGTGTGTGCATTAAAATGTGGACTATGCTTCCCCAGGTCCTACCCTAGAATGCCCTTCCATGGCTCTTGTCATGGGGGGAATGTGGACAGACCATGATTTTTGGCAGGAATCAGGGTTAGGTATGGAATCATCCTCCTCAAACTCACTCTGCTTTGCATTAATTCCATTGGAGTCTCACATTTACACCAATAGTGAATTTAACCCAATTAGTCTGTTTTGATATTTGATGCGTGTACTTTTGCAAATGTTGTAATATGGTTTTATCATTTAAAATTTAGTTTAAAAAAGTGTGCTCCAAAAAGGAAAATTAGACCTTGCTTACTTTCTGGGCCCAAACCATGGTATGTTAAATCTCAGAATGAAACTACTAGCACATACATAGGCAAGTTAGTGATATATGTTTACTGATCAGAAGCTTGTTTCCATATAGGTTCTGAATTTTGGTAGTGCTAAACTATTTGGCTCTTTTCCCCTTTCAGCATTCAATGTCTCTCTGCCATGAGATGTCTTTCCAGTTGCAAGAAACCCACATGTAATGTGCTGACACACGTTTTCAAAAGTGACCTCTGATTTTGAGTGTCCTGCTGGAGACACCCACGTGACCTGATTTTTCAGAAGTGCTGAGCATCCACAATGCTGACTGAAATCAGTGGCAACTGCAAGGGCTCAAATCCTCTGAAAATTGGGCCCAATTTTTATTTAAATTTGTGCACCCCAAATAAGAGGTTACTTTGAAAAAATGGTTCTAAATATCTAGCCATCCACATTAATATTTAAGTACCCATGGATATCACAGATTAGGGAAGACCGGAAATGACTAACCTATAGCCTTCCTAGACAATAGGCTGAATCCTGCTCACCCCACTTGAGCAAGTACTCCTTTTTCAGTCTCTGTTACTGCTTGTATAATTAAGACAAACAGGATTTTTGTCGTTACATGAGCACTTAACAGGAATCGTACAGAATTCTAGGTGATAATTATCATGTGGCTTAAAACCCATGCAGCTTCTTGAAAACAAACTTCTATGTCTATATGTTATTTTAAACTAGGAAGTTTAAAAAATATCAAGCATTGCAGAAACTGGCTCATCATTAGAAATATGGTCATTATACCATGGGAGCATGTGCAGTATTAACACTGTCTCTGTTTACTCCTCCTCCCCAAGTGCCAGACACTATTCTTCATCCACATGCCCAGCTCTCATTGGTATGAAGGAAGTGTTCCTAGTAATTGTAGGCTGAGATTTTTTAAAAACTGTGTGATTTGAACGCTTGGGTTGTATTGAAATTAATGGTTTTCTAGAACCCTAGGCATCTTTGAAGAACTCATCTGTTATTTTATAGCCACAAAGGGTGTGGATTTTTCTAAGGATTATTTTCCAATTGATCTTTCTCATGCAATCACCTCTTTTCTTTCCTATTAGAGTTGTGGAGTAGGATGGCATTAGCTGCATCTTGCCATAGCCGTCCACTTGGCTATTTTTCCTGCTTGTGTATTCTTTTCTAGCTGTAGTCTCCATAGTAGCTGAATCAGGTACCAAAGTGATATCCTCAGAAGATCTCTAGTTTCAATTACTTATTTCAAACCTTGTTATACTCTTTCTAGGCAAGTTCTTGTAACAGCCACATGACAGAAATGCACTCAAAGGGATAAATACAACGATTCAGGCTCTTACTGACACTATTTTTACCTTTAGTTCCAAATGCACATTGGCATAGGCATATATTGCCAATTCTCACTTGGCATTGCTGCTTCTGTTGACAGAATGAAAGCGTGGATCCCTTAGGCTCATTCCTTGCCAGATTTGTTGTGTTCTTCCCACGCAGAAGATGAATTTGTATCAGTAAGTTTCATATGCTAGGTTTTCTGGCATGTGCTGCACTTTTCAGTATTAGCATCTGGATATTTACTTGGATTTTAGGTTGGTCTCTCAAAGGTCTTTGATCTCTTGTTCATGCCTCCAGTGTTAATAAAATACAGTGTTAGGGACAGAGTGAGATCAGGCTGTCATTGAAGGTAGCTACAGTCAGTTTGCTATAATTGCTAATTTTCCTGTGATCTGTGATTTGATAGTTAAAAGAGAACTGGCAAGTATTCTAATAACTCTATTTTTTTAATCTTGTATCCTCCGAGAACCTGGAACACATTCTTTCCTTATCAGTTCTGTCAATTTAGCAGACAGATTTTCCTCCTATTTTTTTTTAAGAAATCAACAAACCCTTGACATTAACAAGGTTAATTATTGTTAGCACAGCTCTAAGAATATGTTAATTTATTCTCCTATAGCTGGCCCAGCAAATGAACACAAAACCTTGTAGATCCTATGAAAATAGTTTAAAAATATCTGCAACAAGAATGTAATAAATTTCCTACATCTGTAAAGGTAAACGAGATAATGAATATCAGATAACATCCACCATCAAGGGAAAGGAAGAAATATGGTCCAATAGATAGTACTGGGCATCAGGAGGAATGGGTTTTATTCCAGCTTTGCCATTGACTTACAATACTAACATAAGCCAAACTTCAGGCTGTGTCCCTTAAAAAAAAAAATCTTCAGCTTATACATTTGACAAGATTCTACAGGTAGGATAGGGATGACCTGTCTTTCACCCGTTGAATATAGTGTATGCCGATGTGTGCTTTGCTTATCTACTGGCACTGCCCAAGTGGAGTAGTGGTGTTTCTGTAATTTGATTTTAGTGTGAATTTCCTTTGAGTTTTATTACAGAATGAATAATACAATGCGTAGATGAGATAATTTAGCAAATGCCGCTGCTTACGTTTGTTTCAAGGTATTCAGATTCCTGCTTCCGTACACATATGGTACAGATAGTAATATTGCTTTGACCTTTTAAATGAATGGTTAGAACTCCTTTTGTTGTTTAATCCAACAGATGTGCATAATTCTATAGCTACTGAACTCCCTAACCCGAGAATCTGTTAGAACACTGGTTCTCAACCAGGGGTCTGGGGACCCCTGGGGGGACCACAAGCAGGTTTCAGGAGGTCCACCAAGCATGGCTGGTGTTAGACTCGCTAGGGCTCCGGCAAAAAGCCAAAGCCCTGCCATGTGGGACTGCAGCCCGGGGCCCAAAGCCCCACCACCTGGGTCTGAAACTGAAGCCTGAGCAACTTAGCTTTGTGTTGCCCCTTATGGTGTGAGGCCCCGGGCCATTGCCTTCCTTGCTACTCCCTAACACCAGCCCTGGCTTTTATATGCAGAAAAACAGTTGTTGTGGCACAGCTGGGCTGTGGAGTTTTTATAGCATGGAGTGGGGAAGCCTCAGAAAGAAAAAGGTTGAGAACCCCTGTGTTAGAAAACCAGAAATGTTTATGTATTTTTTCAGTAGATAATATATTTTAACAGTCCAATCAACATCATATTTTCAGTGATTCCGTATTTTATTTCTTTAAGATCTGGATATTTGCATGTCTGGGAATTAATATCTCCTGATCCATTTTAGTAACTCTTTCTTTTATAAAAAGTAGTTGAACAAAGCTATGCCAAATGTCTTAATGTGGTAGCTTCCCGTTAAGTAGCCTACAGTAACTGCCCAGCAGTTTGATCATATTAGAAATGAAACATATTGCTTACACACGTTCTGGACTTGGAACACAAATATGTTTCATGTATTCTCTTTTAGTAAGCTTTCTTTTGTTGTGTATGTGGTTTGGTTTGTCAGTAAGGGTTAGTAAACTTTGATATATAGCAACTATAAATGATTCATTTCTTCTTTCCTTATGTATCCATCTAGCCATTTCTTTTACATTCTTGGGGCTTAGTGGTTGGATGCTATTTATAACTCCTTTTTCTGGCAATTGTTTTTCAGCGTAGAGTGCTACAGCATTTCACCTTTAATTTTCACCTTTCTCCGTGGGACCGTTTATATTAGTGATCTTAATCTGTGCTAATGTAATGCTGCTCTGTGCGTATGACTGAAGAAGTCCAAAGTAGAATTTGCTTCTTTTGCCCTCCTTCATGTGAACGTCACATCACCTTTCTGGTCAGTGTCAATGAATATGTAGTGTTAAATAAATTAAACTAGTATAATCTCTCTTAGTTCCTTGGATGACAACATTCACATGCTTGTAACGTTTATTGGCCCAGAATTCAGTGGCAGAATATCCTCCCCTGATAGTAAGATGATAGATCAGGCAACACTTTATGGGGAGTTTGGAAAGGGCACGTGAAATGATCCAACTCACAGTTATCGATACTGTCTTTTGATTTTATAAGTGTTCGTTACTTCTGGCATGTTTGCAATTGGTCCAACCGGGACTCATTTCTATAAAGTTCCTTGTGACAAACACAGCACTCCTTGTTCTCCTCCGTGGAGATGCTCATGTTGATTTGACCATTCTCCCCCCACATACACACAGTCACTCTTTCTTGACACTAAACATAGGCCAGTTGGCCTTTGAAATAGTGAGGTGGATTCCACTGCCTTGATAACAGCTTTGTAACTGTTCTAAGCTAAGTTAATTGGGGCTGTTAGGTACTATTGTAACAGTAATTAATGCTATTGTAGACTATAATTATTAATAATATTACTTAGTCCTAATGTAACTTTGAAACAGAATACAGTTCTTAAGGTAAGGCAGACTTTTTTAATTTAACTCATAAAATGCTGTTAATTGTCAAATGTCCCCCTCCCCCCGAGATAATTTGGGGAGTCCTTTCTTCCTTTTGTCTATGGAAAAAAAGAACTTGATATTTTTAGTACATATTTTAAGCAAGAAGCAATCCAGCCAAATAAAATATCTGGTAGCTGCCTTTTGTTCAGACCTGAGACCTTGCCAGCTTAATTGCTAAGCTGGTAGATGTTAGCCACTGGCAGCCAGTACAGCATAATTAAAATTCTAGAAGGATATCAGATAAACACAGAAACATCTGACAATGTTGACTGTAGAGTGCTTCTGGTTATTGTAATTATAATGAAATTGTTACAGCATTGTATGGTTTTATAGCAGCTAATCTGGGTTGTAAGAATACAATAAGGAATGGATTGGAAATCACAGTTTTCTTTGTAAATTAAAATTGTTGCAAAGATTTCCTTTTTAGAGTTTACTACTGAAAAATCCAGATTGCTTTGAGAAATCTGTCTTCTGGAGGAGATATCTGAAGCCTCTTCCTACTTTTTGTCTTTACTTATACAGTAAATCTTTCAAAGCAATTATTTGAGTAGTTGGTGACACAAATATATTACATTTCCCTTTTTCTCTAGGAGAAATCTTACTATTCCTTATCAAAACCTTTTGAAATGGCCACCAGGATTCCATTTGGCTACCAATTTAATTAAATTACAGTGAATTGGCTTGTTAATTGCAAGAAACTCAAATACACTGGTGGGCAGAATTCACTGCTGGAATCAGTGGAGCTTTGCCTCCTGCAGTCAGTGGTGAACTTGGTCATCCACCCTAAAACTAAACAACTTGTTTCTTTCCTTTTCACTCCCTCCTATGTTCACTTCTGACATTTTTATTTGGTTCTTTCCGCTCTAGTTTTCTCTCCTTCTCATTCCCTATCTGTCCTGCACTTGGTACTGCCAGAGTGCATAGGCAGTAACCCTGATTTAGGGAGACAGGCTCTGAAGCCACTTCCCGCCCCTAAATATCAATTGTGCTTCTGGATTGGCTGAAGAGCTGAGTGGGTGGGGGGAGTTAAAAGCCCTTTGCTCACTAGGAAATCAACTGGCCATGCAAAAAAGCAGGATTTTCCTCCTGGGGGGATGAGTGGATACAACTGGGGTAATTTAGAAGCTGTGCAGTTTCCACAATGAATTTAAAACAATGTTTTTAAAGTGGTATTTGATCATCAGCAGAAACCTTTCAAATTGAGTTTGATCATGTAAAGCAACTCTGTTTCTCTCACTTATGAGACAGTGTTTTTGTGTATATATCTTGAAGATGAAAAGTTACTAGAATTATTATTCTTTTAGTAAATGATTGGCTTTATTGCAGAGTACCACGAATCATATATCTACTTCATGACTTGTTATTTCTATTATACAAAGTTACAATAATTCTTATATTGAAATTTAAATTTATGGCCCTAGTGTTATATTTGTGTTGAGATCTGAGCAAGCTGTTTTAAATTATGAAGTTTTGTTGAAAAGAGCAAAGAAATATGTAAGCTGTTAAAATAGGATAAAATTAAACATTTATACTCAGGTCTCTCACAAGTGGTAAATTCATCTTATTGATTGACTAACTATTCATTACAAAACCTTATTGAATGTGACATTCTGTGGTGAGCATATTCAAGAGAAATGATTTTCAGTGCTGTATGTTCTTGGCAAGTATATTTTTTAATTTGTTTGGAAGTTGTTACTTATTAAAATTTCCACATGGTGGTGTTTCTATAATAACATTTTGGCATATGAGTAGTTCATTTCAGATAAAAAACACTGTGATTAGGAATGGGTGTGCTTACACAAGCACAGACTTAATAGTTCCCTGAGTGAACCTACACTGTTTCCCCATTACAACCTCTCAAGAATGCCTTGATGCCTTCATATCTGTCCATTACACATTGGTTCTGCTTCACGGCTCATGGCCTAGCAGAAAATCAGCTAGAACTACTAAGTTCTGCAGTGGGATCTTCAAAGGTATGAAGGGTTGGGGTAGGTGCATCAGCATTTGGAGGGGAGGCCTGTGGTTACTGGAGTATAATAGCTGTGTAAAGAGGGGATTTTGGCTTGCTGGAGGAAGGGGAAGCTCGGGGCAGGGGTTCACTGGAGTACAGAGAGGGAGTGGGAGTCTGATAGATCTTAATGTTCTTCCAAACCAAGATACAAATTTTTGAAGTTAGCTCAGGGTACTACAGTGCATGCCCTGCTTGCCTTGGAGCAGTCTCCATGGGAATTTCTGTGCTGTGGTGGGAGCTGGGTTTGGGATGGAACAGAGGCAGAAGCCCACATGAGACAAGAGGGAGACGTATGGGGGGTTGAGGGTAAAGAGCCATTTGCCACTTTCCTTTTTAAATGGGGACA
Organism: Chrysemys picta bellii; assembly: GCF_011386835.1. Classification (NCBI taxonomy): domain Eukaryota; kingdom Metazoa; phylum Chordata; order Testudines; family Emydidae; genus Chrysemys; species Chrysemys picta. The sequence goes on along the minus strand of NC_088805.1, from coordinate 18,048,347 downwards.
TTCCCATAACACTTTTGATAACATAAACCCATAATGGGCACAATGAGATGGGGTGGGAGAGGGGAGCCTGGGCTCCCCTCTGGGCACCTGAATAAAACTGGGTGGCATAACAATGGAATCCCTTACCTGCTGGCATGAGGGAGGGGCGAGTGGGCCAAATTTGAGCAGTGCTATCACCCAAAGGCACCAGGTTGCAATGCCACTCACTCAAATTTGGCTTGGCCACACCTTTGTTACAATAGAGGGGTGGCTGTCATGATGGAAGGGTGGCCAGTCCAGATGTGCGTGAATCATGTTGCCTCCTGGTAAACAGGGTTGCAGTGCCACTCAGATGTGGCTCATTTTGGTTGCTTGGGCCCATGACTTTTGAAGTCCCTCCGGTACCTTTGGGTCCTTAACTACTCAGTTCCAGTAGCCAAAATCCCCTCAAGGATTGTATGTTCCCTTTATGGGCTACACACTCCAGGCTGACATCCATGCTGTGCAAGGCTGGCCTACTTGTGAGTTGGGCAGGAATTCAGAATGTCGCTCATACAGACTGAGAAACTCCTATTTACACGTCTTTTGGTAAAAAAAATTCCATATATGAAAGCTGCTGATGTTCAGTGTTGTTGGCCTGAACTTGCTAAGTAGTCATTAGAGGCCTGATCCTGCAATTCTTACTTAGGCAAAACTCCCACTGAAATAATAACAGGTCTTTGGTTATAATTTGATTGTAATTTAAATGGGAGTGAAAAGTGATCCTTCCAGAAAAAGTAATACATTTCTGGTGCTTCTCTATAGAAGGATCTGGTTTATACCATGAAGAATTATATTTCTGGATTGGAGTATATTTACTGTGCATCAAAATTGGGTAATTCATCAACTAAATTAAATGAAACTTAATATTAACATATAGTATAATCAAACTTCTTTTAAAATTTGCATAAAAGGTGATCAGATGTTACATTTTAATTTAATTGGCCTGATGAACACTTGTGCATATTAGGTTGTAAAATTTAGATTACATTTTCTTAGAAAAGATATTAAAGTATAGTTTAATTGCCTGCCTCAAGGTTTATTTAGAAATCTTGTTTACACAGTTTTGTTTTTATATATAATTATTTGAACTTGGTTATTAAAACATTACTATGTCCCATGTACATTATGCATGAAACATCTATTTTCTTTTCAATTTCTAGATGTCTTCTGTTTGTAATCAGAACCTTACAAAGATGATAATCTCAGCTTTCAGCAGTTTCTTCACAGAAAGATTATTGTATATTAGCATTAAATAGTTTGAAATTTATAAATTATGGCTACTCAGTGGATTTTGCAAATCTCCAAGTTATGTACAGTTGCTAATCTATGTGGCATGTTGGAAAACAAAACTTGGAAATGTTGCCTTTTAGATATGAAAATATCCAGAAATTGTCAGTTGTAGAATAGCTTTCCATTCCATGTTGGGAAGAAGTTGTCCTGATCTAGTATTAAAAAGCACAAAAATGTTTTGGCTTCTTAATTAACAAATGCACACATTTTTTTTGGCAATTTCTTTAGTGCCTAGGATTAGTTTAAATTTACTTTCTGGTGTCATATTAAGTTAAAGTGAAACATTGCTTTGTGTTGGCTTTTGTAGTTATAGATGGTTTTTTAATTTCCCTTGAAGGTAGACATATGCTAAACTAAAAAATACTGTTTCAGCAAATTACTGTATGAATCCACAACAGAAAATAGGTGCATTTAGTTTTCCAACCTTAATTTAGATGGCATTTCCTTAATACATGATTTACATCACTGCCATCTTGTAACGACTTGGGTGACATTTTATAGGCCGCTGTACATTTTAAGTCCTGACATTTTAAAAAGCCATGGTTCTTGTTTATGGCATATATGCGCGCTGATGTGCTTTTGTTCCCTTCTTATTTAATATTTATATACAATTTACGGGTAATAACAGCTCTCACCCTTAACATCTATTTTGGAAGGTGTGGATATCTATCCAGCAGGCACTTTTAACGGGTGAATGAAGCATTATTAAGGTTTCCTATAATTTTCTAGGTGTGTTGCCACTACTTTCTTTCTATTCTTTGCCCAGGTTTATATCAGTTGATTTAATTTATGATGACCTTCTCTATGTTAATTCACCAATTTACATTATAATTAACAGTGAGTAGGATTTTGCAAGGGAGTTCAAAATCATGAGTTGCACAAAATACATGGTTTTTTAAATTCTTGACAGTAATTAAACAAGTATTAGCAAATCAGGCAGCTTGGAGTCTGCCTCTTCTGGATGAAAGGTATTATATAAATGTGTGAGGTATTACAATTTATAATCTGTATGGTGTAGTATACATAGTTTGTGTCTGTTTTGATCTATTTTCGGTATATTGTACCTTTAAATAGGGAGATCTAGCTCCATGCTACTATTTTGTATGTTCTTCAGCTGTAGCCTGCATCCGAGCCATGCACCCACACGTTTGGCTGTATTATGGGCCTTATGGTTGTTCTTCCTTGTTTTGTTGATATTTTAATATACAATCAACCATGTACTGGAGATAGGGAACAAGCATGGACAGAGTAAGGAATTGTAGGAGGAGATGAAGGCAGAGGTCTAGGCAGGGCCGGCGCAACCCATTAGGCGACCTAGGCGGTCACCTAGGGCGCTACAATTTGGGGGGTGGCGACCGCGGCGGTATTTCGGCAGCGGGACCTTCCGCCACCTCCGTGGGGGGTGACATTTCGGGCCGGGACCTTCCGCCGCCTAGGGCAGCAGAAAAGCTGATGGCGCTCCTGGGTGTAGGCTGGGACAGAGCATTGAAGGTGACAACAAGTTCTTAATGCATACATGTTTATTTGCCCATCCTTTTTGCAATTCGAGGCATTTTGATGTTCTGGTAGTTTCTTCTGTCTGAAAATATTTATTTGCATTAGTTGTAACAAGGATGGTTTAATTGTCTCTAATTTCTTTCTTTCTTTTTTTTTTTAATACTGTAGATGTTTGTGGTTGAGAGAATGTAAAAAGCCTAAGAATCTTTTAACAGTGTGACTGCGGTAATTAGTTACGAGTGAGAGAGAACAAGCGATTAGAAAAGCCATTACAGGTTTTTCTCCACCTTTCTCATCTGAGTGCTGTAAGATATTTGATGTTATCGCAGATTTTAAGTATAGCATTTTAATAATGAAGTACAGATTCTGTTTTATTAAGTGTCATATGCTCCGAGCTGGGGTGTGTGTGTCTCTCTCTCTCTTGTGTGTGTGTGTGTGTGTGTGTGTGTGTGTGAAGGCACGCATTAAAATGGACAGCAGCCAAGAATTGAAAAAGGACTCCAAGCTATAATGAGCATCAACAAGCTCCAGGCTGGCAGTGACTCTGGGCTTGATTTCTCCCCTCACATTACAGCAGTGTAAATGACAAGGAACTCCTCTGAAGTCACTGGTGTTACAGGTGTTCTGTAGACACAACTAGCTACATTTTCAGGCTAGTGGATGGCAAGTGAGGAAATGCCTTTCCCCAAAGAAGCCATGGCTGTTGCAGCCAGCATAAAAGAATGTGAGGGATCCCACAATAGGCCTGAGAATGGTTTGATTTTTAAACTGCCAGACTGGGAGTCCTGGCGACTGATGTCCTCTGTTTATCCACAGGATGGGTGCAGCACATGCAATGGCAATTTGGCCTTCCCTACACTTGATCTGTCCACATGTCTAATTCTGACCCATGATAGAGTATACTCCCTATATTAATGTTATTCTGGGAGATAGATGGGGCCCAAACAAAAATCCTTCAACTCTTCGGGGGTTATGCAGGGCACCCGTGTCTCTTCTCATCTTGAATCCATGCTTTTCTCTTACTTTAGACATTTCTTGCTTTTTCCACTTCCTCCTTAAGGGCTGGATCAAGTTCCCACTAAAGTGAATGCTATGTTAGGTTGGAGTGAATATTTTATCAGCTAAATTGTTATTCAGCAGAGGCTATGGACTGTAGAGTAAGGGGAGGAGAAGTAACTAAATGATGGAGAACAGAACAGAAAGTAGTGTAAGTGAGATTGAAAGCCAATCAGACTTCTCTCAAAACTTCCAGGATCAGAGAGCTCAATCTTTCTGGAAGTGGAAATAACACAGAGACTTTTGAAAGAGAATTCTCGCAAAGGAGACAATTGGATTGCTGGACATCTTACACAGCCAGGGAACTGAGATAATTTATTTCTTTAGTTGCCAATATATGTCATTAGATTTTACCTTTCAGTTATGAGAAACCTCCTCTTTTCTGCTTATGTCTGGTAAATCTCCCAAAGATGGGATGGGAAGCAGGGAGCCAGCCAATAGCACAGCAATATCTACTTTGGATATCATTACTATTGCTCTACTGGTACCACATTAGTTATTACTACACTAAAAATATAATTATTGTCACTCTGGATCTAACACTATTAGGAGATGTAGTGTGTAAGTATTTCAGCAGTAACGGACATTTGGATACTTGCTTTCCCTGTAAAACCTGTCTTTACCATACCTAATGATCAGATTCATAGGCCTACATTTATGCTTAAAGAAACCTTAACAATTAACTAGACTTGTATTTAAAACAACATAAATTGTCTTCTTTTAAAAAAATGCAAAACATTGCAGACTGTGTAAATTTGATGATCACTAGAAGTTTTTCTTTCTTAGATACTGATATGCTCCCCCCCTTGCCATAGTATCTGAATGCCTCACAATCTTTAATGTATGTACCGATGAAATAGGGAAGTGCTATTATCGCTAGGTGTGTCTACGCCATAATAAAACACCAATGGCTGGCCTGTGTCAGCTGACTCAGGCTCACGGGGCTATAAAATTGCAGTGTAGACAGTTGGGCTCAGACTCTTGAGCCCAAGTCAGCTGACATAAGCCAATTCTGTCTTATTGCAGTGTAGACATAGCCTCTCTGTGCCTCAATTCCTTAAGTGACCCAAGGCTGCACAGGAAGTCTGTGGTGGAGTAAGGATGGGAACCCTGTTCTCTCAAGGCCTAGCCTTATGCCCTAACCACTGTACCTTCCTTCCTGTTGACCCATCTAGCAACTAAGAAAAAGGTGAGGGAAGGGAAATAACCAATCTGTTAACTCAGTTATTTACGCTGAAGACAAACCATGACTTGGCTTCTTGTTTAAAAAATTAACAGTAGACTGTAATAAACCAGCTAATTCAATGGAAGGCATCATTTTATAGGATTCAAGATTTTTCAGATGAAGATAATTTAGGCCATGTCTACACTACAAAGTTATGTCGACCTAAGTTACTTTAGCATACAACCGCCACAGTTAGTACATCGTTGTGCATGCACATACTTGGCTCCTTGTGTTGGCGGTGTATGTAGTCACCAGGAGCACTTGTATCGATGCAGAGTGCAGTGCACCATGGGTAGGTATTCACTGTGCAACTGGCCACCGTCCAGCACAGGGTCTTTTGGGAAGTTTTTGCAATGCCTGATGGGACCGAAACAAGTCATGCAGGGGTGACTGGGAGCATGGGGCCAACTTCCCATAATGCAGTGTTCTCCATCCCATAATTTCATCTGCATCCCATAATTTTTACACCTTCTTTTCAAAATCCCAGAAACCCGCGTGTCCTCCTTAGTGTCCACCATCTCTGACAGAAGCATAGAGCTGTACAACTCTGCACGATTGTCATGAGCATTGCTAGCACAGGGCACATGGTCCTGCAGGATTTGCAGAGCTGCAAGAAGAGCCCCAGGAGCATGACAATACCTTGGAGGCTAGATTGCTGTGGGCAACAATTCAAGGTTGTTGGTGAGATTCACGGAGCAACTGGAGGTGGTGGAGTGCCGGTTCTGGACCCAAGAAAACACTGACTGGTGGGATCGCATCGTAATGCAGGTTTGGGATGATGAGCAGGAGTTACAGAACTTTCGGATGCACAAGGCCACATTCCTGAATGCGTGTGCTGAACTTGCCCCAGCCCTCCAGCGCAAGGCCACCAAAATGAGAGCTTCACTGACAGTTGAGAGAGAGTGACAATTGCACTGTGGAAACTTGCGACACCAGATTGCTGCCGGTTAGCCAGGAATCAATTTGAAGTCAGAAAATCCACCACAGGATCCGTTACCATTTAAGTGTGCAAAGCCATTAGTCACCTCCTGCTATGCAGGACTGTGACTCTCAGTTGTGTGCAGGACATACTGGATGATTTTGCAGCAATGAGGTTCCCAAACTGCAGTTGGGTGATAGATGTCACACATATCCCTATTTTGGCACCAGATCACCTTGCCACAAGTACGTCAACAGAAAGGGTTACTTGTCTGTGGTAATGCAAGTGCTGGTGGAACACCAGAGATGCTTTACTGACATCACTGTGACTGGTCAGAGAAGTGCATGACGCATGCATCTTTAAGAACTCAGACTTGTTCAGAAAGCTGCAAGTAAGGATTTTCTTTTCCGACCAGTGGATTACCACTGGGAATGTTGAACTGCCAATAGTGATCCTGGGCAACCCAGCCTACTTCCTTGCTCCCATGGCTCAGGAAGCCATACACCAGCCACCCTTGACAGCACTGAGGAGCACTTCAACTACAGGCTCAGCAGGTGCAGAATGACAGTTGAATGTGCCTTGAGTTGTTTGAAGAGTCACTGGCATTGTTTACTTATAAGGTTGGATGTCAGTGAGAAAAATATCCCAATGGTTATAGCTGTGTGCTGTATCCTGCATAATATCTGTGAAGCAAAGGGGGAAAAGTTTCTACAGAGGTGGAGTAGCAGTCTGCTGAATTTGAACAGCAAGATACAAGGGCTATTAGAAGAGCTCAGTGAGGAGCTATGCAGTTCAGGGAGACTTTGAAAGACCACTGACCATAGTGAGCCAGAGTTGTGTGTGTTGCAGTAGTGTGCTGTACCTGGCCTTGCTCTTTTGTGACCCGGTATGAATCTTCTTCGGCTTGCTGTGTATGTAGGAATATAACGTTGTCAATGCACCTATAAATATTGTTTGTGAAGGATATGTGTTGTGTGACACAGTGCAGTAACAGTTATCAGGTGCTGTCAGACTTGCTCAGCACCAGCCAGCATATGCTGTGAACTAATAAACATGAATTTTGTTTTTAAAAAAATAAAAGAATTTTATTCTGTGACATAAACCAGGCAATTAAAAATAATTTTAAATGTAATAAAATGTATAAATGTATAAATTAAGGGAACAGAACTTAAACACTGGAACAAATTGCCTAGGGAGGTTGTGGAATCTCCGTCTCTGGAGATATTTAAGAGTAGGTTAGATAAATGTCTATCAGGGATGGTCTAGACAGTATTTGGTCCTGCCATGCGGGCAGGGGACTGGACTCGATGACCTCTCGAGGTCCCTTCCAGTCCTATAATCTATGAAAAAACTTATGAAGGGGAAAGAACATAGATTTCAGGTACACCCACACCAACCGTGGCTTTCACAGGTCAGTGTATGTGAAGCTGTAATTGTCTTTAATGTCCCCCCAGATGCAGTGGTAGGGGTAGTGCACTGACCCCTGATGTCACGTGGAATGTTGGGGGGGGGGTATAGGGAGGTCCCGATATTGAGTCCTCTGTGGGCTGCAGATGGAGGTGAGCATGGGATTGTTTAACCACCAGAGTCTGCAGCATCTCTGCTCTCTGTTCTGCTGCATGTCCCTCTTCTTTTCCTGCTTCTTTCTCCTCTCCACCCTATCCTTCTCCAGGCTGTCTACAAGGGTGATCCTCCAGGCCCTGTGCTCGTTCTCTGATGCAGCACTGGCTTGCAGGATCTCCTGAAACATGCCACCCGGAGCCCTCTTTTTTTCTTCTCATCTGGCTCAGGTGTTGCGGGTGTGTGTGGAGGGAACCGTGAAAGCTGTAATGGCTGCAGCTGCAGATACAACACACAGAGGTACCATTGTCAGTGTATTGACAACAGAAATAAAAACTTAAGATGCTGAACTCATTCCCCTGGCTCCCCAAAAGTTGTAACACTATGTGCTCACTTCTTGGGATTGATTGAGCTCGGCACCAGTCACAGCACCAGCCATGGTGAGTGTGGCCCTCCGGGGGTTGGGAAAATGAGGAGGGAATAGTTCAGTTGCATGATTCTAGTTGTATAGGGCAATGGAACTGAATACTGGCACTGTTCTCCACAGATGGTGGTGATTTTAGCAGATACCCTCAGGATTGAGGTAAGAGGCAGAGCATAGCTGCTGCTGGCATCCCAACGCCGCCCGGCCTGTATGCTGCTAGCCTGTGTACTGCAGTGGTGCCTGCTGACATAATCGCTGAGTGGCTTGGAAAAGCGTCCTACTGCGGCAGAAGGAAAAAGGCAGCCCTCCTCGGAAACCTTTGGCAGAGTACCTCCATGAATGTTTCATTGAGATCTCTACGGAGGATTCTTGGGACCTCCTGGTGCCCATAAAAAAACTGCTCTGTATGGCCCCCACTGCCTAACTGTAGAGGGGAATGAAAAGCAGATAGCAACTCTACCTCTCTTGGTTGTTCCACTACCTCTTCTATCACAAGTAAAAATTAGTACATCAAAAGACTTGTCCTGCTGCTTTGTAGGTGCCATCCCTGTAATTTCAAAATAAACTGCATACTTACCGGAGGTTCCTTCCTCTGCAGCTGTCTCATCTGGGCTAGACTGGTGGGGCTGGCTGGACTGTGGGGGAGTCAAAAACAGGTCCTGGCTTGCTGCACAGCTGGATTTCATGGTCGCCTGTTCCCCATACTCCTCTTCTTTGTCCACCTCCTCCTCCTTGCTGTTCACAGTAGGGGACAGTGACTCGGGCTCCTTGAAAGTATCCGTGGTGCTGTTGGAGGTGGTACTGTAGTTTCCGCTGAGGATGGTATGCAGCTATTTGTAAAAGCAGCAGGTCTGTGGCTTGGCACCAGATCAGTTGTTGGCTTTCCTGGCCTTCTAGTATATCTGCTGCAGCTCCTTTGCTTTCATGCAACTCTGCTGCTGGTTCCTGTCATAGCTCTTCTCCTTCAACCCCCCAAGCAATCTGCTCTTAAATGTCCACCTTTCTACAGCTGGTTCAGAGCTGTACCTACACAGCCTCTTCTCTCCACAGGCCCAGGAGATCCAGTATCTGGCAGGAGCACATCTGGAGCATGTAACCAGCCTGGTCAGCTGGGTGGCTATAAACAACAATGGAGAGCTGCTAGGTGTGCTCGCCAAGCTGGGCAATCAGGAAAAGGATTTTCAAAAGTTCATGGGACCTTAAGTAGGGTCTATCTGATCCCTGGGCAGCAGAGTTCACAACGGTGACCAGAGCAGTTGGTGTGTGGCATTGTGGGACAGCTGCTGGAGGCCAATAATGGTCGACATAAGTAACCAGTGTCAACACTTGCACCGTCGACCAAACTACATTCACTCTGACTCTACGCTGCTGGAGAAGATGGTTTTATTAAATCGGCATAGCTGCTTTGCATCGACCTAACTGTGTAGTGTAGACCAGGCCTTAATCTACTTACCTACCTTCCCTCCCTGCAGATTGCAGCCAGGGTGTAAAGCTAAGAAGGTGGCTATAGAGTGGAACTGTAAGGAGCATATGTGTGTATCTGGTATTGAGGCTAGGTTGTAGAATGTGAGAAATCAAGGAAGGGTGGTCTGGGGAGTTGTCTGGACTGAGTGCACTTGGCTGAAGAAGCAGGAAAGGAGAATGGAGATGTAGTTCTCAAGGAGGCTTGGTGTGAGTTCCTTGTTTACGTCTGAAATTCCTGGGCATTGTCTAGTTGTAAAATAAATACTACTTAACGTCAAACAAAAGGAGAGAGGTTAAAACTTGTCTAAAATCAACATTCAAAGCCCACCCCTTTCCCCATTGAGGAGAATGAGTTTCTGTTGGGGGCCACATGGTGTTACTGCCCTACAAATGAATAATTACTGTACAAGGTTTAATCGGAAAGCACTGACTCCCCTCTCTCCCCGTTTGGGGGTTCTTTCTTCTACCTGTGTGTAAATTGAGTAACTGAAGAACTGATGCACTATTGGAGTAGCTGCTTGCCTCCATATTGGTCCTAGATTAGCTTTCTCAGAATTGGATACTGAACCAAGGTAACTGTTTTCCTGAAATTAAAATGATATATGGCCCTTTTGATCTGTGGAAGATGTCTGAGTTTTGCACAAACTAGAATTTCCAAACAATGTAGCCAGATATTAATATTTTCAGTTCAGGTAGGAAGAAAAGAACCTTTCATTACAGTGCAGTGGAGTTATAGTCACATCCTTTACAGGACAGCAGGAATGTTTAACCACAACCATGAAAAACACTGTTAGGCTTGTACTGTCTATAAAAGATATTTTCAAAGCTGCTGATATTGATACATGGTTTTTAAGTGGGCTGTTTTCTCCTAGGTGGGAACAACTCATCTAATGGAGTAAAAAAACCAAGTTAGAACTCTCACATTTTGGGGAGGTTGGTGTTTGTTTCCCACCATTGTGGATGAAACCCACATTTTCACATTCCCAAGAAAATGGATCTCAGGGATCCTCCAGAAGAAAGGGATATCTATCTTCATGGAGGCTCCTAGCCAATATCCTGCCACCTGGCTTCGTTAGGCCCTTGACAGTATGGTTCCTGCAGGAATCATCGTGCCAGGTGCTCCTGAAATCTTCAAATGTTTCCACCCCAGGGTAGGGGACAACAGCCTATGTCACAACAGACTTAATCTGCAGCAATTTATCGTGTGTTGTAAGAGAATTGAAGAGAGCTTGACTACCTACTTACCCAAGTATATCCCTTCTACAGAGGGATTCTACAGAGCTTAGACTCCATGGAGTCCAGGGTTGGGGGAAATAGACTTTTTTGAGACAGCATTCCCTCCTGTGCCTCCCCTGTGCTTCCTGCCCTCCCCCATAATTCAGAAGCATGGATTCAAATCTGTGCACAAAAGCAAGGGGGAATCAAGGAGGCTGAAAATTGAAAGGTTTTTACTACATAAATTTCATTCATTATGTAAACATAGTTGTTCCCTCTCCTGGCATAGAATAATAAATCTTTCTTTTTCTGACAGATACAGTTATCATCAGATATTCTGTGGGCTTAATACTAAGGGAGAACTTTTCTTTTAAAGCAACTACAAGAAGGGGACAACACAAAAGGTACTGTATTTCTGCACTTGATTACAGTCTGTTCCTCTTGTATAATTTTCTGCTTGTATACCATTTAAGGGTTTTAATTCATTAAGACCTTTTTTAGTTTTAAGTTTAATTCTCTTTTTGTTCCTTTTTAAAATTCATTAGTTCTTACACTGTTAAAGACCCTAAATCTGTTACTAGGGCAGCCGTGTAAAAGTGGATGAGAGGAGGAAGGGGAGAATCCAAGGTGAGAATCCAAGATCTGTGAGACAAACAAAATAGACTATAATTTCAATTTTTGGTTTAGAAGCTCTGTAGTAACTGAGCCGGAGTGATGATGAAATTCAAGCCCTAGGCAAGAACATTCCTTACCAGCTTGTTCTTCCTTGATTCCACCCTGGCTGGTTTCCTGAAGTGTCCATCTTTTCTCATTCCCAGTTTCCTACCTCTCTCCTTTGAAACTCTCCATTTATCTTCCATTCACCCTTGCTAGGGTGGTAATATGTCCTCTGCCTGTGTGACCTCCTCCTGCAGCCATGCTTCCAGGGGGTGAAGTACAGCATCTTTTAGGCAAGATGGTCTTTTCTTGTGCCCTTCACAGAGATGTCTACCCTGTGCCTAAACGTGGCCCTGGTGAAGTCACCTAAAACTGGGGTAACAGAGCTCCAAACTGTTGCTGAGTCAATCCCAAAATGATAGTTTTGAAATCAGGATCCTACTCTGATTAGTGCAAGAGTTGAAACAAGTAGAAATGAAACCAAAAGCCACACCCTTTGTCCAGCAGACTAATTAGAGTAATAGCACTAACATTCTTAGCTACTGTGATTTCAGCTTCCTGTATCTTTTTAATCTCGGTGCTTGTGCTTCAAAAATTCCATTTTTCAGCAACAACAGTGCATCAAATATTAAAGTAGTTTCTGTTTGTTTTTCTGAAATATTATTCCATTCTATGCACTGTTTTCCTTGTCTCTGACTAGGTGAATTAAAGCCTTAGCCAAGCATTCTTCTAAAAATAACTTGACTCTGAAATAGCTCTCCCAGTTCTCTAAATTACCGAGTTTCATATCACATTTCTGATTTTACTTCTTCCCCCTCGCATTTGATTATTATTTTTGTTAAACATTGTCTCTGGTTTATGTGTCAAAGCTGGAGGTGTATGTAATTCATATTAAAGTTCTCAAATTCTTTGTAGAAAGGATTCTGAGGAGTTTATTTTGCACTTAGTGCTTGGATTTTCTTTGCCACTTATCTCTATTACTTATGTAAACTTAATAAAAATAAGTTAAAAGATATGTTTATTATAGCTAAAAACCTGTTTAAACAGCCCAGGTTTTTGGTGTAATAGTGGAGAGAATTTATTATTAAACATTTGAAGTGGCTAGACAGTAAAAGCAAAATGTAAAACTTTCCCCACTCCTCAGCATAAGCATCAACAGAGTAGTTATTAAAAAGGGATGGTTAAATCCAAAGCTAGTTTCTTCAAGCAGATCTTAGGTAGTCACCCAGAAGCTAAATATCTCTACTTCTAAACAGCTGCAGTTAGGCATTAGTGAAATATTCAGCTGGAAGGAAGACAACCCGCTGATGGGGAGCTTCAGCTGTGAAAAGCATTGGGCGATCAAAGGACCCCGAGATTAAGATACACAAATAACGTAGCTATGGAAGGAAAGAGGGCACTGTATGGCTACATTAGCCTAGAAGGAAATAATTGGGCTTTCCAAAAGGTTAAGTGGAGCTGGGCTCTAATCCAACCCGCCTCTGAAAATTTGGGGTGGTTTGGACTGGGATCTGAACTCTGTGGCTCAAGCCAATGTTTAATGATAATTGATCCCCACTTTGGTCCATGCTCCCAATGTATTAGTGACAGGAACTTCTATAAACATAGCACTTACAACCATTAAACTAAGGCCTGGCCTACACTGGGGGGTGGGGGGGGCGGGGGTCGATCTAAGTTACACAACTTCAGCTATGCGAATAATGTGGCTGAAGTCGGCGTACTTAGATCTTCTCACCGCAGTCTCTTCACTGTGGTGAGTCGACTACTGACGCTCTCCTGTCGACTCCGCCTGCACCTCTCACTCTGGTGGAGTACTGGAGTCGACAGGAGAGCACTCAGTAGACGCGATAAATCGACCCCACTGGCTCAATCGTTGCCCGCCAATCCAGCAGGTAGTATCGACAAGCCCTAACTGAGGTGAGTATTGAAACCCCTACTGCTATCAGTTCTTTTTTCACCAGAGATTGTAGTGGAGCTTCCGGACACAGCTACTGGATTCCTTGGCTTTCAGTTGAAGCTTTGATGAAAGAGGAATCTTCTCTATGCTCAGTCTCTCTTCTGCTTGCTCCTACTAGGGAAACCAGGCAGCCCCTAGATCACGTCTCTCTCGCTTTTGCAGGGCTGTTGGTGATTGCTCCTTTGCAATAGAAGCAAAGAATCCATGAAGGATAGCACTTTGTACTCCGTGAGAGAGGGGAAGCTCTTGTAACTGAAACATGATGGTAGCCAATCCATAAATCAAAGGTATAAATAGTTGGGGTCCAATATGTGTATGAACATTGCACTTGCAAGGAGTCAGCAGTCTTCTAGACTGGCCAAATGGCAAAGCTTCCAGCCCCAACCTTAACCTTCTGCTGCCAGGGATCGCAGTCCCAGAAAAAGTACATGTCTTCAAGACAGCTGGCTAAAGTGAACCTTAAGCACACGCTCCTGCAGCCTGTGGTCCCCTGAAATGCCAGATTCCCTGTCCAGTCAGATACGTTGCACAGGACTAGGACTAGCCTTATTTTTGGCTACTTTGTAACTTGCATGTTGCTGTTTACCTTTGTAACAATTTACTATTTGGTTTGTAGAGGGATGTTTACTATTTGGTTTGTAGAGAGACATCCCTGAAGCATTTTAAAACTGGGGCTTTATTATTCTGATTGGGTGGAGGAAAGAAAACATCTCACCCATAATTCTTGTTAACTGAAGTTTCATTATAGTATTTATACCCCTGCCATCTTTCTCATACAGTTGGGGACACATTTTGCATTCTGCATGCTTTTCCAAATTCGGTATGAAAATGGATTTGATTGTTACTGGCTGCTGGTTTTGCTGTGTCACATCAGAGCCTGGCCTGTATGCTCAACTGATAAGGCAGAGCCATGATTTCACAACACCCACATTTTGAGAGGGCTCTCTAATTTTGAACACCACCGATGCTGAATGTTGCACTTGAAATGCCTATGGCCTGGTTGTCAGAGATGCTGATCACACACTGCTCCATTGGAAGTTGTCACAGAGTCACAGGCCCCGTGCTCTGGAACTGCTCTGTATGAAACCAGATAGCTGTCGCCAGGGCAAGAAGCTTTTTCCACTATGGCCTTCCTGGGTCTGACCTCAGAGCATTCAGCACCCATGTTCTCACTGTGCACTTCCCGCAGTGAGTCCACCTGGATGGGACCCCTAGGGAAGCCAGAGGGGCCATGCACCCCAACTTCACAGTCTGCAGTGACTCTCAGCCAGTGTTTTAAAACAGAAGGGTTTATTAGTCGACAGGAACATAGTGTAGAACAGAGCTTGTTAGAACATAAAGCAGGACCATTCAGTAAAGTCCATCTTGGGGGGATCCAGAGGCTGATGCCCTGGACTCCCCCATCCAAGTCCCAAACAGGAGACCAGATTCAGCTGCCTGGCCTCAGACCCCCTATAGCCCCTCCTTGTTTCTTTGTCTCTTTCCCGGGCCAGCAGGTCACCTGGTCTGCATCAACACCTCCAGCTAATTCTTGCAGAGAAGGGGGCCCTGCCATCAGATGCCAGGCCACAGAGTGTTGGCCATTCTCTGTCCCAGGCAGCCAGTCAGCAGTCACACCTGTCCTCTAGGGGTCACTGCTGTGATCACATACTCTATCCCACCACCTAAATACTTGAGTAATTTAGGGGAATAGGGGAAAAATAGGGGAAACTGAGGCGCACACACAGTATTCAAAGAAAACATAAGAACATTGCCACTTCATCACAGAAGTGAATTGTAACTGTTGTGTGCTCAGCACCACAGGAAAGAGAACCTACATATTTCAACTTGAAAATATTGAGCCATCCAAAGCTAAAAGAAAATGTAGGTCTAAGACTATGGGAGTTCTCCAGGAACACTTTCCCCACATTGCATGTATTGCACATCCCAAACAGGAATGTGGCAAACACATCCACCATGATCACACCACTGTGCACAGGGCTGGCCTGTGGTTTTAGGGAAGGTTGTTGTGGCGATTCTTTAAAATATATCCCAATTTTAACTGACTAATTGTATGTAAGTATGGGAGGGATTAGGATTGTATGCTTGGAGTACAAACATGTAGCCAGAAATAAACCTGGCAAATTTGGGTATGTATTTACACACGGATGTTTATACACATTTATATCTATATTATATACAAAAAATGAAGTTAAAAGAACAATTAGGTTGCAAAGTCATGGATCCAAACATTACAAAATGCCAGAGTTCAGGCATACATACAACCTTGTGGATATGAGACTGTGAAAGTCTTTAGTTACCTACCCTCCCTTCCCCTTCTTGACTTTGCTGCCTGGGTGCCAGCAGCAGGAGCACTGAGAATGCAGGAGATACAATCTTCTGTCTCTCACTTTCTGTTTAGCACCACAATGATGCCTGATAGCCAGGAGGAGCAATTGCAGGGAAAGGTCCTACTCAGCCCCTGCTGCCCTGGCATGGGAGCATGCCCAGTGAAAGTGAAATACTGGAAGAATGTAGCTTCAACTAGTCTCTACTGAGCATGTGTGAACTGAGATTTTCAGAGGCTCATAATTTGGCCAAATTTGAGCAGATGTTCACAGACAGAAAAAAAGATACATCCTTGACACCAGGGCAACCTCCTCCAAATTTGAAGTCCCTGTTCCAAAGTGTGGAGGCACCAGAGCTTCTCAACAAATGGCTGTAGGGGTTTTAGCATGGGCAAAACAACTTATTTCCCTCTAATCTCTATCTGAGAAATTCCTGGACTATGGTAGCTGAAATTATTCAAACAAATAAATTCAGCCTGAGGTGAGGGTTGCCAGCTTTCTAACTGAAAACGAGACGCCCCTGCCCCACCTCCGTATTCACCTGGCATAACAGGAGTACCAAAATGCATGGAGTTTGTTCAACACAGTAAATCATCACCTGAAGGAGCATATTCTTCATGGCAGCATGACCAGCAATTACATTATTATGTACTATACAACGGCAAGTGGGGCTTAAGACATTTATAAAACATTATTTATAAAAAGAGTGAGGCTATTTCCCACAGTACTACAAATTCAATTCTACATATTACTAGTAATGTTCTCTATGAGGATAGCTGTTTTTAAATTGAGTTAAAAATCAGATGGATTAATAAAATGCAGTTGGGCATTGTCTGAAAAGTCAAACTTGCGTTAAATATTCCTGATCCAATTAGTGAGAGAAATGGATTGTGGGTTTTTTTTTATTTTTTACATCCTTAATTGCATCTTCAAAGCATGTTCCACTCTCCTGCATCATGTGGGGATCTAGCCACGTTGGAGATAAGTGACAATTTTACCCTGTTCATTCTGGTGGAGTGGCAAGAATCTGTACATCTCTGAGGGCCCAGTGGAGGGGATATCTAAAGGCTATGAACCTTCATGGTTTGGGGCATGAGCAAACCTCTAACTGTCGACCCCACTTGGGAACCCCATAAGTGCACTGGGATTTTTTTATTTTGCACCTTCTTCTAATTAGGGCACAGCAGGATGGAGGGGGGGGGTGTCAGTCCTCAGAGTGAGGGCAGGGCTGGGAAATCAGGGCACAGCGTGGGGGTGGGCAGGGTGGACAGGATCTCTCCACCCCTGATGGTGGTGGCAGCCCAGTTCCTACCTCTCCACCAGAGAGCCTGGACCGGGTCCGGGAGCCAGTCAGTTCTCTCCGTCAGTGGCTGAGCAGCTCCTCCAGAGCTGCTGCTCTTCCCACCATCTTTGTGGAGAGACTGATTGCAGTAACTCTGGTAACCAGACACTGCCAGGTCCCCTTTTTGACTAGATTTTGTGGTTGAAAACTGGACACCTGGCAACCCTACCTGAGGCAGACACTTGGCATGGAAAACTTCAGTCCAAATGCATAAAGCATGGCAAAGCTAGAAGCTCTTGAAAAAGGGGTCTTAAAATGAAAGTGTCAGGCAGTTTTAACTACTGGAATCATTACCTGCACTGCCTATAATAAAAATTGTTTTTGGCTAAGTGTCTGAGTGTAATATTTTGCAGCCTAAGCATTGGAGCATACCTATGTTTCACTCAAGTACCAGACACATCCTGCATTAGTGAAGGATGTGTGGAAGTTCAGGGCATTTTTTCAGGGCATTTATTTGAGCCTACGCTGATCTGTGGGATCACTATGGCTCTTTGCCTTGCCGAATTGTACGAACAAGGCATAACGTTATTCTCTGAAGGCTAAATTCTGCTGTTGCTGCAACACTCATGTCAGTGCATCCGTATGTAGAGCAGACCGTGGCCCTGTGCTTGGAAGATCAAGTGCTAAGTCTCTGCTTCCAGGAGCCACCAATGTCTTGTTCCCCAGAGCAGAGAAGTTAATTGGCAGGGTTCATGACACTGTTTCTGCTCCTCAGACCGGCAGCTAGACTCTGGACCAGGATGTTGTCATTGTCTGTAACAAAGACTACTCTGTTGGCAGTGTTAACAAGACATCTATATGCCAGAATCCATCATATGAAATGATGGGTCTCAGAGACCGTGATTAAAATGTATCTATTTTTCCTGCTTTTGAATGCTTGTGCATGAACAGGCTGATTATTTGAGTTGTCCAGTGAGCTGAGTACATTTGCTTCTTGCACATATTATTCATTAGTTCTCAAATATACATTTGCCTTGTGAAACAAAAAAGCTGCAGTGTTGTGCAGGGAGAACTGGATTGTATTTTACATTTACATGGCTAAACTGAGACGTGTGGTAAACAGATGCCTCTGTATTGACTGAAGGGGAGCTGCCCCCTGCTTTCCCTAACTCTGAATTTGGCCCATAAAATTATGGAAGACAAGTAAAGCACTGGTCTGTATGTGTCTACCCAAGCTGGAAATTACACCTCCAGCTCCAGTGTAGATGAGTCCTTAGAATGGGACAGACAGTTCCCGGAGAGAATAAGAGCTATTGGGTCTCATTCTGTTTTCACCCTAACTTTATGCTGGTGTAACTGACTTCAGTGGCATTTGCCTGGTTTAAAATAACATGAGGTCTCAATTTGTTCCTATTTCTCAATGAGAGAGAAGCTGCCGTAAGGGAGAGTACCGCTGCAGGAGTGGTTGGTAAGCAGTTAAAGTCAGCTTGATTTTGTAGCTTCAGGAATTCTAAGCATGAATATTGACTTTTGTTCTGTCAGAGGTATTATTTGTACCTGTTTTTTCAGACCCCCTGAAGAGGCGGTGAAGAAGCCACACATTCCATAGGAAGGTGGGGGAGAGATTTAAAAAACAAGATACACGTTCAGAGAAACAGAAAAAGGGATATATTTTTTCCTCTGTGCAAAAAGAGCCATTAGAAAAACATGTTCTGGACTCTGCAGGACAACAGTTTTTCTGGCAATACAAATTGGTTCATGGGGGAGAAACACCGTGGCAGATATTTATTTGATTCAGACTTGTAAAAAAAAAACAACTTTTCCGCTTTGATACATTTATTTGCACTACTCTCATAAGCATTAGTGGGAGTCGCCCTTATAAATCCACTGAGAACTGAGCACTAGAACTACAAAACATTTGTTGTTAGTCAAGAATGTATGTACACAGTTTTATTGGAACTAGCTTTTCTTCCACTGTAATCTACAGATCTCAAAGAGCCCTGCACTTCTACAACATAAAAAGAAGCAAATATCTCAATAGCCTCAAATCAAATTAGGTCTGTGTTTATCTACATGTAAAACACCTGACCACTCTGCCTCCCTTGAATGCAAATAATTTTACTGATAAACAAAGCTAGACTGTGTGCTTTGGATCTGAGATTAAGTAGCTTTGTGTTTCTATCTACATGATACTATTTATAGAATCAATTAACTCCTCATCGTTGGGATAAGTCGTTTGACACATCTGTTGCTGAGCTCAGACACACACTCCTCTGTAGGGTCACAGTTTGATTTCTTCCTCTCCCCTCAAAATAACCACTTTTTAACTAGTATCTATTAGCTTAAACACCTGCCTATTGACATTATTATTGCTCTATTTGTATTCTGTGAAGCTGGCCTAGGTAACTGAATGGCTTCCCTTATCCCTTCCACTTGACATATTTTTTTTCTTTGTCATTACAATCACATTTTCTATGAAAGGATAAGGCTGCAGGCTTTCCATAGCCTGCTGCAATGTTTTCGTTGCTGTACTTTGCTGCAGAAAGTGTCTCCTTTGCCTGTGACTGTTGAGATCACTCCCTACATGCCTACTCTCTGGATCTTGAATTTTTCAAAATGGTGATTAACTATAGATGTTTGGAGTCTAGCAATTCACTGCTTATAGTCAACCGGCCGTGATGACAGAAATGTTAGTATAGCATTTCTCCTTGGAATTGTGGTTCCTCTAATGCAACCAAGTCTTGAAGCCAAGACAAATGGGCGACACTAGTTTAAGTTTTTAATTGTTTATACAGTCTTATGATTTTTATCAGAATATTTATCTCTAAATATAACCACACCTTACTCAAGTTATAAAGAGCAGTTTGACCACAAGCACACAATATTAATGACTCCATGGTATCAATAGTCCTTAAAGTGCATGAGTCTTGACGGATACAAGTGAAAGAAATGCAATGTGAACTAAAGGCTGTCTTACTTAAGAGTCTGATCCTGTTATCTGTTCTCATGTGAGTAGCACTTGCTCCAGGAGTAATTTTGATTTTGATAGGACATAGGACTTGATTTTGATAGGACATAGGACTGTTTGCATGAGTAAAGGTTTCAGAACCAGGCCCCATTCTATCAGAGAGGACCATCTGTGCAGATGGCATATTTTAATTTAATATAACATTTTCCAGAATTAATATTCCCTGCATTGTTTTTGTTTTATATAGTTATTTTAAGGAGAATGTTCTGGTGAAACAGTAGAACGGTAGTTTGTTCAATTTGTCTCTGTTTGGTGCATATACCGTTTTGAGGCATGACAGAAGGTAACATATGTGGAGCCTTGCACTTCCACGCAAAAGACCAAAGTGCCATCTTCTGGCCCATCATTGGACCACAGAAGACTACAGGTACTGCTGACTCCCTTGACACTGATGGGCCCCTCTAGACCGACTCTGTCGGTACGGATTGCCACTACGGTACCACAGGAATTCCATTTCTCTTAGAAACAATGGAATCCCCACTACTCGATACCAGCATCGTGGTACTGACCACATCTTGGTCTCCTGAATTCCCCGTGGTACCGAGACACTCACCATTGGCCCCCTTATTTGCTCCACCTCTATCAAACGAAGAAGAGGGCAATGATGATAACATATCTTCTCTCCGTGCAAAGCTCCCCAGGGGAATGTCAAGGGACCAATCACCTAGAAACATTTGCAGAGCCACAATATTGACATGACAGGCAAGACCCACCCACTTTTATGGACACCCTTGAGTACCATCCCAGTGATCCTGTATTGCGACCCTGGGTAGCCTATAGATACTAGTTTCCACTGTAAGCGTGCCTCAGTGGGTCACAACTGAGGATGCCAAATTCAGGATGAACTGCTGAGAAATAGGGCAGATACACCCCAAGACTGGTAGCTAATCCCCCATAGGATATACCCCCACTCCCTATCAACTACGGTAGTAATGAGGAAAGCTTCGTGGCTTCACCTTTCAGGCCTCCCAAAAGAAGTCCAAATAACTGGGGAGGACCTTCTATTTCAAGGGTCCAAACTCTGTGCAGAGAAAACAGATGGTTCACTTCACACACTAAAAGACTCCAGTCACGTTGCATTTCTTGAGGGTCTACATGTCTGCTCAGAAAAGAAAATACAGCAAATCTCAGGCATCACAAAGATCCCAACCTGCCCAGTTCCCGCCACCCCAGAGACACTACGAACCCCAGCAGAAAAGACAACGGGTGCAAAAACGAAGGCCGACAGTACCCCAAACTTCAACTGCAGAGCCCTCAAAGTTAGAACATCAATTCTGATACATTGGTCGAGGTCCTGAGCTACAACTGTCACAATCAGTTGCTGCAAAACTCAAATTATCTACATCCTTTTAGACACCGCCTTGTTCTTTTTCGACAAAAGGGGAATGCGATAACATCAGACAAGTAGGTACTGGAAATCATCTCCAATGGTTATTCAATCCACTTTACCTCCCTCCATCCTCCCTGTCCCTCTTCAGGGACCCTTCTCACGAGTGCCTGTTACGTCAGGAAATAAATCCTCTTCTAAATCATGGTGCAATAGAACCAGTTCCAACTCAGCACAGAGGGAAGGGTTTCTACTCCAAATACTTCCTGATACCAAAAAAACAAGACAAAACAAAAAAACAGAAGATGGAGACCCATTTTGGATTTGAGATCACTAAACAAATATGTAAAGGCACAAAGATTCAAGAGGTTTACATTAGCAGCAATAATTCCATTGCTGGACCAGGGAGACTGGTTCTCGGCCCTCAACCTACAAGATGCCTATTTTCATATCGCAATTCAACCATCCCACAGGAGGTTCCTGAGGTCCACCCTGGGTCAAGACCATTTTCAGTACAGAGTGCTTCCATTTGGCCTATCAAGAGCACCCAGTGTGTTCTCAAAGGTCCTATCTATGGTAAATTAGGTCCCATCTTTGCAAATTAGGAATCATGATATATTCATTTCTAGATGATTGCCTACTCAAGACATGATCCTTTGATGACACCCTATCAGCCTCGCAAAAGACTACAACTGAACACTCAAAAATCGACTCTGACTCCAGTGCAACATGTGGAATTCATAGGAGCCTATCTAGATGCAGCGAAGGCCAAAGCCTTTTTCCCACTACGCAGGTTCAGTACTCTAACCAAGTGGAGACATGTCCCTGCTGCTCCTAGGTGGAGGAATGGCCATGGGGGCTCCGTGTGCTGCCCCTACCCTGCCCCGAGTGCTGGCTCCGCAGCTCCTATTGGCTGGGGACTGCGGCCAATGGGAGCTGCAGGGGCAGTGCCTGCAGGCAGAGGCAGTGCACAGAGCCACCTGGCCGCGCACAGAACCATTTGTCCGCACCTCTGCCTAGGAGCAGCAGCCCTGCAGGGACATGTCACTGCTTGTGGGGAGCCACCTGAGGTGAGCGCCGCCTGGATCCGGCACACCGAAACCCCTCCCGCGCCCCAACCCCCTAGCCCAAGCCCTCTGCCATACCCAAACTCCCTCCCAGAGCCTGTGCCCCGCACCCTCTCCCGCGCCCCAACACCCAGCCCTGAGCCCCCTTCCGCGCCCAAATTCCCTCCCTCTTAGTTAACTGGAATTTTTGACTTAGCGGCACCCCGCATTCCCTCAACATGCCGGATAACAAAGCTTTTACTTTATGTTGTTTTTGTATGTTTTCATGAAAGTTGAGATTTTGGAGAACAAGATCTCAACTTCAGAGAAGTGCTGATATGATATACCAGCTGAGTCAGAGTCCTGCATAAAGCGTGTAAATATTAAGAAAAGATATAAATTGTTATGGTATTCCCAAGAGTATAAATAAGACATAGTCTACACTTTAAAATGGTATCAATCCCACTGTTTTGGTTAGGGCTGTATTTTTTATTTTATTTATTTACTGAAATAGTTATGCTGGTACGGTTCTTAGTATGGATGTAGTTATAATGGTAGAATGGTGCCTTATGTTAGTATAGTTTAGTTAGTATATTCCTGTACAGGGGCGCCGGAGATTGGGGCTTGTTGAGTCCCACGCCTCTCGGCTTCAGCCCCGTGGGGGGCGCCGGAAATCAGGGCTTCAGACTCGCGCCTCCCAGCTTCAGCCCTGCGGGGGGCTCCAGGGATCAGGGCTTCAGCCCCACGCCTCTCAGCTTCAGCCCCACGGGGTCGCCACGAATCGGGGCTTCAACCTCAGCTCCTGACTTCAGCCCTGCGGGGGAGCTGCAGCTTGGGCTCTGGATTTCAGCCGCGGGAACCTGGGGCCCTCTTGAAAGGGTTTGTGGACCCCCAGTTGAGAACCACTGCTGTATATAATATATTATCCAGTGCAGTTTTAAAAGTTGCTAGCCACAGACATTCTACTACTTTCCTTGGGAAATTATTCCACAATCCAATGGCGCTCATTGTTAGGATTTCACACACACCTCCCCCCCCGCTGTTTTTCAGACTAAATTTTCTTTCATGCAATTTAATTCCAATGCATTTTAAGGCTTGTCTACACCTATATATATACACCTCTACCCCCAATATAATGCGACTTGATATAACATGAATTCGGGTATAACACGGTAAAGCAGTGCTCCGGGGGGGTGGGGCTGCACGCTCCGGCTGATCAAACCACGTTCAATGTAACGCGGTTTTATCTATAACGCGCTAAGATTTTTTGGCTCCCGAGGACAGCGTTATATCGGGATAGAGCTATATGTTTAATCATACTGGTATAGTTAAAGCAGTGGATCTCAAACTTTTGTACTGGTGACCCCTTTCACATAGCAAGCCTCTGAATGTGACCCCCCTTATAAATTAAAAATACTTTTTTGTATATTTGTATATTTAATACCATTATAAATGCTGGAGGCAAAGTGGGGTTTAGGGTGGAGGCTGACAGCTCGCAACCCCCCATATAATAACCTCATGACCCCCTGAGGGGTCCCGACCCCCAGTTTGAGAACCCCTGAGTTAAAGCAATACAACCTCCCTAGTTCTACCAGTACAGAAGTGCTTATGCTGGTATAGCTTATTCTGGGGGCTGGAACTGGGAGGAGTGGAGCTTAATCCCAGAGCCCCGAGCCCTGGTGCTCCCTATGGAGCAGAAGCCCTGAGCCCATGGGCAGAGTTGTGGACATGGAGGGCATTGTCACCCCCTCCCGCAAACTGCAGCACAAGATCACAGCAGTCCCGGGGTCAGCGCCACACCCCCCGCATCTCCTTCTCTCCCCGCCCCCTGGCCAGGTTGGAGGCGGGAAGCTGGAGCCGGGCAGTGAGTAGGGGGCAGCTACTGCTCTGGCTGGTGCCTTGAAGCAGGCAGCCGCAGCATTCCCTCGTCTCCTGCTGGTGCCCCGGGTTGAAGCTGCTCCTCAGCTCCCACCCCGCTTTGCTTACACAGCTGGTAAGAGCCGCCTGGGCGGGGGACCTGGCTTCATGGCTGGCAGAGCCCTTGGGGAACAGGGACCACAGGGAAGCCCTCTCAGCACACAGCCCCTGCACCCTGAGCTATGCTCTCCCTGCACCCTGAGCTACCTCCATGCCCGCACACAGCCTCTAGCTACATAGGCGCTGGAAGAAGAGGTGCGGGGGGCCGCTACTGGCCCTGCGCCTGCCCCTGCCTCAGCCCCCTTATCCCTGTCTGTCCCCCCCCTCCTGGAGACACGGCCCTGTGCCTAGCTTCAGCTGGGGTGGGGGCATGAGGTAAAAAGTTTGGGGATAGTTTTGCTGGCTTTCAGCACCCCCACTATAAAATGCATTCCAGTGCCACTGCTTAGCTACCCCCTTCCCTGCACCCTGAGCTACCCCCCTGTCTGCACACAACCCTTAGCTACCCCCCTGCCTGCACCCTAAGCTGTTTTCAAACTTTTTGAGCTAAGCCCCCCACCATTGAGTTATAATTTTTGGTTGCTCCCCCCTCAACCCAGACAGGCGGGTGGCCTGCTGAGGTGAGCCATGGGGTGGAGGTGGTGCTCCCTTCCTGGACCCCACCATGCAGAGCTGGCTCGAGCCCCACTGGCCCCTCCCCCCCAAAAAATAGACGTCACACTATGCCTAAGCTCAAGGCCCCTGCCCCGAGGGCGCCCCCCCAACCCTCTTGAGCCCTGGAATTTTTAATAGAATATTGGGGAGGGCCTCAGAAAGAAAAAGGTTGAGAACTGCTGATATACAGGACAATCCTGTATTGGCAGGGGATGGACTAAGTGACGTACAGTAATTGTTCTTAATTTCTTTATTACAATTCATGAAAAAGCTAAGATTACACAGTGCCTTTTTCATCCAGCGACCTCAAAGTGCTTTTGTCAATGTGAATTCCTGTCTTCTGAAGAAGGTGTTGGTAAGTGTTACTATTGTACTCAGACAAACTGGTGCACCGATAAGTAGGTTGAGTAATTTACCCAAGATTTCACAGCCTATATGTAGGTGAAGTAGGAATAAAACCCAAGAATCCTGGTTCCCAGTCCCCTGTTTTATCCACTAGGCAGGCCACCTCTGTGTAAGAATGTGAGTCCAAGCATGTTTATGTGTTACACTAATTATGTTTATCTAGGCATTGCAGCTTTTCATGAGTTAGTATGTGATTTCTCTGCCTTTAATTTGAGAGGTTTATTAGGGAAAAATTAATTTTAAAACTCACTGGGAAACCAGTGATGTCTCACACGTGACTATTAAATTGCCGCTGACTGAATTAATGAACCTTTGAACCTTCTGATTGTAGAAATCTTGAATGTCTTGTATTGAAACTTTATTTTTCCTGCTGGCAATAATGAAACTGGTGAGCTGCAAGCTTTGTTGACTTATCCATGCAATACAAACTGTAAAAAAAATCCTAAATTCCTTCCCAAGGAAGTGTCTGCTTAGTCTTCCTGTTAGCACTTCCACTGCCCTTGTTCCTTCCCCGGTTGAAGCCTTGTTTCACAGACTGCTTCTATCCTCAGTAACAAAAAAACCCTAACCCGCCTTTTTGTTTCTTTTGACACCAACACAGTATGTCAGCCTGTGCCTAAGAGAGAGCTATATTGAAATAGCTTTCTTTGTGAATTTCTCATTGCTATTCATGGGTGGGGATTGTCGCTTAAGGGTCAAATTAGAACTCAGTCAACCAGAGCGACGACAGTGAGTGGAGCCAGCCTCCAGCTAGATTCCCCCTCTAAGTTCTGAAAAGCTGTTTACTTGGAGTTCATCACATACATTATATATTGGTTTTGCAAAATGCTCTTTTCATATGCACAGGCTGAATTCTGCTTAGTTTGTTACTCATGGTCATTAACGTTGAGGGCTCACCTTTTGCCCCATCTCCTTACATTCATCTTTGTCTGCATCTTAGGACATTTGTGCCCTTTCTGATGAGCTGTTGATCATTAGTGTTGAACTCCCATCATTTTAAGGAAAACTACTTATCTGAGTGTGATGGATTTTCTGTTATCTTCACTGGGATTATACTGTAGTAAACTTGTAACCCTTGACCCAAAGGAGTTTCAGCCCTGAGTCTTCCTACAGGCAGAATTTTATAAAGGGCAGATTAGAGATTCTTTGAGCTACATGTAGGTCATTAGCTCCAAAGATCTGCCTTCATTCAGGTTCCCTGTAGGACTGGACTTCAGGTGGTTACTTTTAACAGATTAAGGTAGTTTGTGATTGTAGGCTGTAGTACAGTGTGTATCATAAAACTTGACCAACATCAATGGATGTTATGTTGGGTTTAAATTTCCAACATGGGTGCCTAAAGGGAAGCACCTAAATAAGTGGCCTGGTGTTTTTTGTTTTCCATTGTTGCTGAGCATCCCCATCCTCCTGGAACTCAATTTGGAGGCGGGATATTCACACCTCTGAAAATGGTGTAACTCAAGTGCCTAAATATGACTCTGAGCGCCTGACATTAGACCCCCATGTTTTGAACACTTTGGACATAATGCCAACTGGTACAAGTTTCTGAATTCTGAGATCCAGAACTTTCAGCCCATGTAAGACACTAGCAATAAATTTCTCCAGTAACAAGTAAGTATTTCCATTGACAACATGTTGGCCAATCTGGCTCTCAGGATTGACTTCTATAAATGTGGTTTCTCTTTTTCTTCTGAGTTATGCAGAAAATGCTATCTATATATATTTAAACGGTGACATGCATACCACGTGGAAAGGAGGACATATGGAATGACCATGTTTAAAAAGAGGCTCTTGGAGTACTAACACCTCAATAACTAACTTTTCTTCCTCTTCCTTCTATTGTAGCTGATTCTGCTTGAGGCTGCTGTCCTGCTTTCTCTGCACTTTTCTAGTCTTAGTGGGTGATGTTACAGCATCTTTAACATTCAGACCCTAATACTCTACTAGGTGTGTATTGCTCGGTTTTCATTGCATGATTTATAATGTTGCATGGGAGATAGCATTCACTCTAAGGCTGCTTGTATACTCTGGCAACTTTTAGCGAATAGGCTGTGGATCAATAGACGTTTTCAATCCCAGTTTTCTGTTATGTTATTCTTTCTTCCCTTCAGACGCACATAGCTACTATGCCCATACATACACATACATCTCACGTTCTGTTTTGCTTTCTCTTGTTTGCCCATATTCAGGATGCTTCTTATTACTTCCCACAGCAGTATTCCCTGTTAGTAGGGCTCGTTCCTGCTTGGAGGCAAACTGGGTTGTGAGAGCAGCAGCAAACCATTAGAGTAGGGTGACCAGACAGCAAGTGTGAAAAATCGGGATGGGGGTGGGGAGTAATAGCAGCCTATATAAGAAAAAGACCCAAAAATCAGGACTGTTCCTATAAAATCAGGACATCTGGTCACCCTACATCAGAGGGGCTGCGGTGCTAGGGTTACCATACGTCCCGATTTTCCCGGACATGTCCGGCTTTTTGGGCTCCAAATCCCCGTCCTGGGGGAAATCCCAAAAAGCCGGACATGTCCGGGAAAATCGGGACATGCGGGGCCGGCGGTGCTGGGCCAGGGGCCAGGCCGGCGGTCGGCAGTGCCAAGCCGGGGGCCGGGGGCTGGCGGTGCCGAGCCGGGGGCTCAGGGGCCAGGCCAGCGGTGCGGTGCCGGGGGCCGGGGACCGGCAGTGCTGGGCGGGCCGGGGGTGCTCGGCCGGGAGTCCGGGGGCCGGGCCAGGGACCGGCAGTGCTGGGCGAGCCGGGGGTGCTCGGCCGGGGGCCGGGCCGGCACCCCAGGGCCCGAGCCGACCCAGGCTGGAGACGCCGGGGGGGCCAGACTGGGCCGCGCCTCCTCCCCCCACACCCCCCTTACCTGCTTCAGACTTCCCGCGAATCAAATGTTCGCGGGAAGCAGGGGAGGGGGCGGAGTTAGGGCGGGGACTTTGGGGAAGGGGCGGAGTTGGGGCAGGGGGCGTGGGCGGGGCTGGGGGCGTGGGCGGGGCCCCGTGGAGTGTCCTCCTTTTGGAGGCTCAAAATATGGTAACCCTATGCGGTGCATAGTATGTTGTTACTCATAAGGTGAACAGGCTATGTGGGCACACAAGAAAATGGTCACATGCCATGGGATACTGAGGAGCTCTCTGAGAAGCACCTTTTCCTGAGAAGATTCTGGCACATCTCTGCCACCAACTGACAGACCCTGCTCTGTTTCTAACTGCAGCTCGCTCAAGTACCCGCTGTTCTTCATTTGTAGGAGGAATAACTGCGAATCCTATACCTGCATCAACTGGAGTGTTTAGGCTAGGATTTTCAAAGCAGTGTAAGGGAGTTAGGTGTCCTACTGAATTTCAATTAGAGTATGTCTCCATTGTAGCTGGAAGTAAGTCTTTTATGTGGGTAGACTGACTCATGCTGGCAGGGCTCAAGCTAGTGTGCTAAAACCAGTAGTGTGGACATGGCAATTTGGACAGCAGCTCAGGCTACCACACCCGTCTGACCCCCTGGGTCTCAGTTTGGATACTTAGCCCAAGTCTCTGCTGGAGTTGAAATGTCCACACTGCTATTTTTTAGCATGCTAGCTCGTCATCTGCTAGCACAAGTCAACCTAGGGCTGGGAGGCTGGCTTCCAGCTGCAGTGTAGACATACTCCTAGAGATCAGTGCCTCGCTCCCTCAGGCTCTTTTGAAAACCCCAGACAATACCCTTCCTCCACCCCCACCAAACCCACTCTCCCATTAGTCCAGAGTGCACAGTTCAGTGAACAATTAGGGCTTTACTCACATTGCTGAGCACAGTGCAGAGATAAGTACACAAAAGAGAGACAATCTGGAAGTCTCTCTGCACAAATCCTGAACAAACATAGATTCACCAGCACTTTGACTCTTCGTAGGACCGAATTCTTAGGGAAAAATCTCCCCTTTGCAGAAGACTAGCAAAAGGCCTGTGCATTCCATAAATCTCCAAAGATACATACCTTAAAACAGGGCATGAGTTGGATATAAGTAGTGCATAGCTGGTCCTTTGTGTTGGGGGAATTTCACCCTTAGTGATCACTTAAACCAGGGGTTCTCAACCTTTTTCTTTCTGAGGCCCCCCACAACATGCTACAAAAACTCCAGGGCCCAGCAGGGGAGTGTTGGAGCTCAGGGCTCTGGGCTGCGGGCGAGAGAGGACCTCGGGCATAGGTGTACTTTAACGTCTATTTTTTGGGGGGGGCAGGGGCCAGCAGGGGTCGAGCCAGCTCCGCACGGCAGGGTCCAGGGAGGGAGCATCACCTCCACCCCCTGACTCACCTCAGCAGGCCATCCAGCCTGTCTGGGTTGGGCGGGCGCGGGGGGCAACCAAAAATTATAACTCAAAGGTGGGTGGGCTCAGCTCACAAAGTTTGAGAACGGCTCAGGGTGCAGGGAGAGGGGTAGCTAGGGGTTGAGTGAGGGAAGGGGGGTAGCTCAGGGTGCAGGGAGAAGGATAGCTAGGGGCTGTTTGTGGCATGGGGGTACCTCAGAGTGCAGGCAGGGGGTAGCTCAGAGTGCAGGCAGGAGGTAGCTAGGGGGTGTGTGGAGACGGGGGTAGCTCAGGGTGCAGGGAGGGGGGTAGGGGGGTGTGCCAGGAGGGCTCCCCTTGTGGTAAATGTTCCCCGAGGGCTTTGCCAGCCACAGAGCCGGGTCCCCCAGCCCAGACGGCTCTTACCGGCTGTGTGAGCAAAGGAGGATGGGAGCTGGGGAGCAGCTTCAACCCCCTGCAGCAGCGGAAGATGAGGGAACACCGTGGCTGCCTGCTCCATGTCAGCTGTCCCGCACTACTCGGCTCTGGGTTCTGGCCTCCGACCTGGCCACGGGATGGGGAGAGAAGGAGGTAGAGAGTGAGGGTGGAGTGCCCCGGGACTGCCCTGCTCTTGCACTGTAGTTTGGGGCAGGGCAACACCTCCATGTCCCCCATCTCTGCCTATTGGTTCAGGGCTTCTGCCCTGTGGTGAGCACCGGGGCTCAGGGCTCCGGAATTCAGCCCTGCTGCTCCCAGCTTCAACCCCATGGGGGGCGCCGAGCATCAGGGCTTTAACCCTACGGTTCCTGGCTTCATCCCTGAGAGGTGCTGGGGCTCTGGCCGCGGACCCCCTGAAATGGTTCATGGACCCCCTGAAATGGTTCGCAGACCCCCTGGGGGCCAGGGACCCCCTGTTGAGAACTGCTGACTTAAACAACTAGTTTTGCTTATGTTGACCCATATGAGGCAGCTTGGTGCATTGATTCTAAATATGAGCAATCAGAAAAGACAGATCAATATACTGCTGGTCTGTATTCTAGCTATAATACAACATAATAGTACATTTAGAATCACTTAGGTAGGACAAAATAGATTTGCTTTTGTCAGCGTAGCCTTTGACACTCTTTATGCAGTTGTTTGCTGCGTGTAGAGTAAGTCTCTAGAATTGCAGCACAAGGAATAATCTTTACCTGGCTGCTATAGTTTAAATATTTTTCATTTATTTATAGGGTTTTCCAGCACACTTTGATTTATTTACAAATGGTAGCAAATTGCAAGTGGCAGGCTGCGTAACTAACTTCATGAGTCAGAACTTTTTTTTTCTAGTCTAGACTGCTGATAGTGTAAATTGTTCAAACACTAGGTAAATAATTGGAAATGCAATCAACAGCAAGCAAGTATTTATCTACTAATAAATCATTTGAAATGCGTAAGTCTGTCTTTGTCCAACCGTTCTTAAAAGGCATTTAGTGGTTCTGCTGCTGTTTCTGCGTAGCAATCAGGATTTTTATGGTCACTAATTGTGCATTTATTTTCTGACTGTGTTTCTCTTTGCACAAAGAAAAGAAACACAATATTTATGCTTGCAAAGAGGCTCATGTGTTATTTCCCTCATGGAGAGCTATAGGATTCTCTAGAGATTGATATTATTTATATCATCTCATTTTTGTAGATAGGAAGAGGTTCTCGGTTGCGTGGCATTAGCAGCCATCTACATTTTTTCAAGGGTTTTCTAAAGGGGAATCTTTGTCACGTTCTCAGAGCATGGCTTGAAAAGTATACAGCAGCTCAGTGATCAGCCATGTCTTTTTCCTTTGTATTAATGACACCGCTGCTTTAAGTCATCAGTTGGAGAGAAGGGGGAGGGGTGGGGACGACTCTTCACCTTTCAAACTTTAGTTGTTAGATGTTCCTTATGAGAAAGACAATGTGAATTCTCTAGCATTTTATTTTTATACTGTTAGGGGAAAGTAGATTTGTAATTTGTTTAAAGTAGTTTATTTTGGTGTCCTCTCCATCTCACTCCCAACTAATTACCTTTTTGTAGTTAGACTATGGAAGATTCTTATAGGAATATTTCCAGAGTACCACAGAGATAATAGAAACAGGACATAAGTGATGCCTTCTGTGTGTTGGAAAAAGCTTTGTTAGCTCACACCAAGAGAGATGCTTGTTGATCACTCAAAGCCATTACTTTTCCGAATCCCTAACTTTTGAATGATCTTTAATTCATGGTAGTGTCAACTCCTAGAGGCTCTGCTTCAGAAAGATCTTGAGTTTACTGTGCTTCCTCTTGGAGGCTATTAGAGGAAGCTTTGTAGTATTGAGTTTTCCACAGGAACTCAGCTTCAACCTGCTCTTGAGTTGAGGAATGTAGGGGAACATTTGGAGAGGTGACACCAGGACTGCAACTCATCACATCTATTTTCCTCCTGTTAAAATCACATATGGCAGTAGATCTCTATTTATAGTCTGTGGACCACTGTACAGTCCATGAATCACTCCCAGGTGCTCTGGAGAGCTGCTTACAGTGGGGGAGGTATCTGCCAGTTTTCAAACAGTGATTTTTTTCTCCACAGGGATGTTTTAACCAAGTTCAGAACTCTTTAAGATTTCCAGAGGATTTTTTGGATCAATAAATTAATAAGAAGCTTGTCTGCACCCTGGTTTGTCTCTGCCAGGTGTTCCTTTGATATAAATTCAGCCATGATCAAACTTGTGGATGACACCAAAATTAGAGGGCTACCAAATAAAGGATAGAACCAAACTGCACTGCAACAATGGGAGATTAGAAAAGTGAGGGCTGCAGACAACAACCAGGGGAAGTTCAATCCTAACAGATGAGAAATCCTACAAGTAGGAAGAGGAAATAAACAGCACAGCTACAGAATAGAGTTACAGAAACTTTGTTCTCCATGCAGCAAGTGCACTGCATATCAACCTAACCTCTGCTACTGTATCGCAATTTGACAGCATTTAATAGAGCTAGGAGAAAGGACTGATTTGCTGCTTTCTGCATATGATGTTCCTCAGTGTTCTTCAGTTCATACACTGCAGTATTAATGCAGACTTTGAACGTTTACATACCCCTTGGTTCTGCATGGGTGCAGAAGGGATGTGGGAGAGGGAACAAAGAACTTTCTCTTCCCACGGCACCCTTGCACAGCAGCTCGTTACAGACTAGCTGAGGAGCACAATCAATCCATAAGACTAGCATGGCTGGTGGTGGCAGTCTTCCATCGGCCCGTGAAGAAGGCTTGTTGCAGGGGAGAGTGCATGTCTGCAACCTGCTAAAGGTTGGTGGATCTGAGCTAGCCAGAATTCCTTCCATGGTTCCAGCTGCAACTTGAGCCCCTTCATACCTCACTACTGCAGGGTTATGCCTTGAAAGCACAATCCAGCCCAAAGTCTACAAAATACCATGAAAATTCTATTGTGAAATGCCGAAAAAGAAGAAACAAGCCACTGACGGAAATTAGACTTGTTATGGTGACAGTAGAGGTCTTCTGCTTTTCAGGCAAGACTGAAGAAGAGCACCTAATTCCTTCGCTTTTCCATACAGAAAAGCATCTTGGGCTACTCCTTAGGAGTTAACAATAAGTTGCAGGTCTGCAAGAGTACATGGTGGGTTTTTTGTAGATAGACAACAAAAGGAACTACTGGCTTATAGGTTGAGCAGGTAACTATACCCTCTGAATCACATAGAAATGGAATAAAGCCCTTTGAAAGGACACATTAAGAATTTTTTTAAGTATTGTAGCTTCTGACAAGACAGGAAACTTGCTTGAATTGTGGGGAAAGCAGAGAATATTGCCTTGGGAGCACTTGAGTTCCCGATATTGTAAATTGTTTACTCATTATAGTTTAGTTTCAGTAAAGAGATTGAATTGAAACCACCATGCATCTTTACATAATATTCATAGTTCTTATATCAAAATATTTTGACTCCCCATTAACTTTATACATTTGCAAGGTCAGTGGGAAGTTGAGCTTCATGCATCACACACATGCTGAGAGGGCTTAATATGGAGAACATCTTAAAAATGACATAGTCAGTGCAGAGACATCTCAAAAGAAACTTGATTGATTTGCTGTGTTTTTCCAACATGTGGAGACAAGCAAACCTGTACAGTTTCTATGGAAAGTGTCCTTTTGTTTTACCTCATTTACATTAGTAGCAAGTAGCTGCATGACTGACTGCTGTGTGTGAAAATTCTCATTGGTTATCATGCATGCAAATACCCTGGTAATACAATCTAAGAGAAGGTGCTGAAATCATGGCTTAAAGAAGCTTCATCTGTAATTGTGCAGTCTGCATTTAAAAAGCATGTTCTGTATTATAATTTGCCACCCCTTTCTCTCATTATAGCATGAACATATTTTCGTCCAACTTGCTAAATTTACAAGGATCCTTCAAAATGTGTACCCAATTAGTGACATTGCTAGGACAAATGAAGTATAAAACCAATAAGGGTGTAGCATTTGTTGTCCAGAAGCATGAAGCTTCACTCTGAAAGCCTTAACTATTATCATCCTTGCTGTGAAAGACAAAGATGCCAGATGAATAGTTATAAAGAATAAGTTCTTCGAGCAAAAAAGAGGAAAGTAATATTATCTTTATATCCTTTTAAAAGTACATCATTATTTGCACAGTGAAATTAGTTTTGCAAGAGGCATGAAAATCTCTTGAGACATAAGTTTTAAAAGAAAGATCAAAGGAATTAAATAACGGTTGTATCTAAGGTGAGCATTTTTTTTTTAAACCGGGAAGCTTTGGGGTAATTACTTTTAATTTAAAATCAAATCAATGGATGGAAATGAAGTCTTTTCAAAGAGCAATTGGAGTTTGCGTCTTAGAGTGAATGCTATTTAATAGAATAATTAACATGTGCTTTTTATTCTTAACCTCTGACCTGTGCCCTCCCGCCCCTTTACCTAACCCTTTCCATTTGCCCTGGTCAGTTAACAGGCAGGAACATTTGAGAACAATCATGGATGATTATGATATCAGGTCTGCTGCTAGCATTTTGGCATCTGTTAAAGAGCAAGAGGCTCGTTTCGAGCGGCTCACCCGTGCACTTGAAGAAGAGCGACGCAATGTCTCCTTGCAGCTTGAACGTGCTAATCAACCCTCAGAACGAATGAGCATGTGCAACATTGGCAATGGTCAGCCCCTGGCAACCGCGTGGCAGCAACTTGTCCTGCAGGTAACAGCCTGCTTATCTTACCTGTCACTAGAATTCACACATCCCAGAATATCCCATTCCAGAAAGTAAAGAGCCTCTCCCAACTTATTTGTCATCAGCATTTCATTCCATAGTGTGTATTACAGAACAGAAAAACACTGAACTCAGCATATTTGTTTGATTGATTGAGGTAGCATGGATTATAGCACCTAGGATAAAATGTTATCTCATCTCTTTTTACCCCTAAGGATGCTTCCTAAAAATGATAGCTCCCTGATAATTAAATCCCAATAAAGACCTTCACGCCAGCTCTTATAGCTATGTGCTTGCTACATGTGTGGAACTATCACTATACCTTTAAAAGTATGGGGCCAAACCATGATTTCCCTTATCAGGTAAAATTTTCTTTTGAAGTCAACTGGAGTTTGATAGAACAGGAACTGGGTGAAGATGGTGGATTTCCTCTGTTAAGGACTGCAAGCATGCTCCTTGAGTAAGGACTTCAGGATTTGGCACACAGTGTTTATTCAAATGAAGGACTTTGGTCAGCCCCTGGCAACCGCGTGGCAGCAGCTTGTCCTGTATGTGTGTCTGTTTATAAATCCGAGCCATAGTTTTGCCTCCTACTTGCTCCTTAATGTGAAATGACAAACTGGTTGTATTTCTAACTGATTCTTTAAACTAGCAAATTATTTGGAAGCCTGTGGCAAATAATGCAGCAGCAACAGTAGTCCTGGGAAGGTTCTGATCCATAATGAAACCCTGATCTGCTAGGGACTTTAGAACTTGCCTCCATCATCCCATACGCTTGCATTGATTGGTACATGAGTAGGGTTCATGTGATGTCAAAACAGCTTTATGCTAATACATTTTTGGTGGGCAGTATTTCATGGAAGCTGTCCAAATCAGAGAGTTCTAGCTGGGTGTTCGGTAGCTTACAAATTCAGTGGGTAGACGTAGAGGAATTTATTTTGTGAAAGGCAGCTGTAAAAAAATGGCTGCCATGTTACTCCCTCTAGTCACTGTTTAATTATCCTTGCCATCTGTTTTCAGTTAGGACATTCAGCAGCAAAGAACTGACCTTTACTGCTTGGGCTAAAGGAGTAACTCCATTAGCTGTTAGCAGTTGTAAGTTGTTATCCTGATGATTAGCCACTAGAGGGGGATGCTGCATACATTTTAGAAGAATGGTACATCTGCACCTCCGCTTTTCTGAGTGTCTTTGTGAAAGGTGCTAGATCAGGTACAGTATGACTTTCCTGCACTGCCATGTTTTAAACCCCAATCAACTCCTATTAAAACCAATAGAAGGATTGATGTAACCAAGCCCTAAATTATCCTTCTTTTGGAAGGGACCGCCTGTATAAGTGAAACCAGTGTTCAGTCTACATGTGTGTTCAATCCTTGGCCTCTCTGGGGGTTAGACATGAAATGCTTCACTTGTAAATCATTAGTGTTCAGCTTTTTGAGGTAGTTTATATAGAAAAAATGCTACTGTCTTTGAAATAATTTTTTTAATTAGCTAAAGGTGCACAATTAGGACTTCATAATAATGCGTGGTTAATGTTTATGTAAAATACATGAAAACAGTGAAGGCCAAATTAATCCCTGGTGCAACAGCACTGACCTTAATAGAGTTTAAACCAGGGGTGAAATTTGCCCCTTCAGCCTCATACAGAATATTTAAAGATTGCAAATGCAGTAGCTTTACTTTCACTGTGCCTTTCATCATGAAGGGTACATCCAGCACTTTACAGGCTATGTGCTACAGTAAATAGGGATCTGTCACTCATCACTGAAAGGCAACCATTTCTGAATGGCTGTAGTTCATTGGTGGGTGGCAGATCTCTGTACTGAACAATCTCAAAAAAGATATATTAGAACTGGAAAAGGTACAGAGAAGGGCAACAAAAATGATTAAGGGTATGAAACAGCTTCCATATGAGGAGAGATTAAAAAGACTGGGATTATTCATCTTGAAAAAGAGACAACTGAGGGCGGATGTGATAGTCTATAAAATCATGAATGGTGTGGAGAAAGTGAATAAGGAAGTATTATTTATTCCTTCTCATAACATAAGAACCTGA
The DNA here is from genome assembly GCF_011386835.1 of Chrysemys picta bellii. Classification (NCBI taxonomy): domain Eukaryota; kingdom Metazoa; phylum Chordata; order Testudines; family Emydidae; genus Chrysemys; species Chrysemys picta. The sequence goes on along the minus strand of NC_088805.1, from coordinate 18,011,548 downwards.
GGTCACCCAAAGAAACTAATAGGCAGCAGGTTTAAAATAATCATAAGGAAGTACTACTTCTCACAACGCAGAATCAACGTGTGGAACTCAATGCCAGTGGACGTAGTGAAAACCAAAAGTATAACTGGGTTCAAAACAGAATTAGATAAATTAATGGAGAATAGGTCCATCAATGACTATTAGCCAAAATGATCCAGGACACCACCACATGCTTTGGATGTCCTTAAACCTCTGCCAGAAACTGGGACTGCACGACAGAGGATTGATCACTTGATAAATTACTTTGTTCAGTTCATTCCCTCTGAAGCATCTGGCACTGGCTGCTGTTGGAAGGCAGGATACTGGGCTGGATGGACCATTGGACTGACCCAATATGGCCGTTCTTATGTTCATATAATATAATTTAACGTTGTAGCTAATATTAGAGTTTTTCCATTTGAAACTACAAAGGGAATTATATACAGAATCTAAGTATCCCATCTGGAATTTGGGCAAGAAATGAGGATTAGCAACCCTGTTCTTTTGGAAAGTGGCATATAATCTGTAATGACCCTTGTGACCAGGGCTTCTGTCTTGTCTGACAGTTGGGGCGGACACTGGCCAAGAGACTTGCTCAGTGAAGTATTAGTAGGTAAAGATTTGCTGTATGCCTGCAGCAACATCACTCTGTGCTTTTCCTTAACACACTCCCAAGCTTCTCCCAGATGTCATTCTTAGCTTAATTTTCTTTCTTTTTTTAAAAAAAAAAAACAAATTTTTTTTTAGTAAAAGGAAGAGGACAGAGGCAATGTGCCAGAATTGTAACAGTTTCCTGAAGTCCTTTAAAAACAAAATCAAGGACTTATGCAAATGTTGTTTCTAATTCATTCTAGATACCTTGTCAGCTGCACTCCTTTTTTTAAATTTTTACACCAACCTTAAGCTCCTTCGTTATCTCAACAGTGTCTTCTTATTTTAGGCTGCAAGCAGCTCAGCTAGCCATTTCACTAAATGGGAAGAAGAATAATCTTATGTCATTCTGTCTGTTCAGCGTGAGCTTGGAGCGCACAAACAGCACAAGCAAATTGTACTCCATTTGTCTACGTTTGCTGCATATGCTTCAGGCATTATTTAGCTGTGTACATCATCTCTTAACCGCCACCAGGAAATGTCAAATGGGCAAATGATGTCAGAGATGCACTCTAATTGCAAAAAGATTTTTACTTAAGTGTAGCTATTTAAATGGGGGGAAACATGGGGAGGGGAGTTTGCTGAAAGCTTTTAAAAATATTTGTTTTGCTGTCCAGGGAAATCATTTCACCACCTCTTCCACTGTAAATGCTGCAGAAAAGGTTTGTTCACATGTTAATTGGAAAGGTCTGGAATGATGCTTGAAGTCTTTTTGTCCACAGAACCGAATCCTATGATATACCATGAAGGGGAAGATCTGCTTAAATATTGTTACCATGCTATGACCCCCCTGAGATCTGATAAACAGTTGTAACTCCCATTGACTTCAGTGAGTTTTGCCTGAGGAAAAACTGAGGGGACTCAGTTGTGCTTGGCTTGCACAGTCCTTTGTTGGAGGCAGCACGCCTGCCAAAGTTCCTGGGTGTGCAGAGGCTGTGTGCTACTATCCTTGGTTGGGGGATGATTAACTAACTCCATGTGGGCAGCTAGCTCTGCTGGCAAGTGTGATTCCTGGAGAGAGGAGTAACAAGTTCCATGTAGTTAATGCTGCTAAACAAACCTGGGTAAATGCATTTTATACCATGTGTCTCTTCCAAGTTGTCTCCAAAGGAAGCTTCGTGTAGAGGGCATTGCAGTAATCCATTCTAGAAATCCAGAAAGCCATGATCACAGTGGCAGGGGCAACAGTCATAAGAGGAAGCTGTAATCGCCTCCCTAGATGCTGTTGGAAAAAGGGCCCTGTAGACCACGTCGACCACTTTAGATGCCAAGAGCTGTCAAAACAAGAGCACACTGGCAGATCGTGAGCACTCTGGTCTGTCTTGCCACCCAGGCAAGCTTGCCCCTGTGATAGATGGTCCCTTACACCAAAAAACACAACAATGTTCAGGTTGCTCCCATTCCCAAAGGACCGGTCACTTACCCAGGTCAGTTGCAACTCAGATCTCAAGACAAAAACAAGACCTGTAGCCAATCCTATAATAAACTAACGAAAGGTTTATTAACTATGGAAAAGAAATAAGAGAGTTATTTACATGGTTAAAGCAGGTTAACATACTCACACAAATGAGTTGCAGTGTTAGGTTTCAAAAGATGAGAGAAGCTGCTGTAATATGCAAGCTCTATATGTTCTTTAGGGCTAACCCAAGCTAAACAGTCAGGGATCCCTTGCTTTTACTTATAAATCTTTGCCCCTCAGAGTTCAAGCATCATAGAGATAACAGTTTCTTAGGGACTTTTATTCCATTCCCCTAGAGCTCAAGATGATGGGACAATGGTTTGTGCACACACAGTCTTTTGTCCACTGATGTTATACATGGCTTGTCTGGTGTCTATGGGCCTTCTTTTGTGGTAAACTAGAATCATAGGACTGGAAAGGACCTCGAGAGGTCATCTAGTCCAGTCCCCTGCACTTATGGCAGGACTAAGTATTATCTAGACCAAAGGTGAGCAAACTATGCCCCGTGGGCCGCATCCGGCCCGTCAGGACTTTTAATACAGCCCTCGAGCTCCCACCGGGGAGCGGTATCAGGGGCTTGCCCCGTTCCAGCACTCCAGCCGGGGATCAGGGTCAGGGGCTTGTCGTGCGGCTCCCGGAAGCAGCGGCATGTCCCCTCTCCAGCTTCTATGCATAGGGGCAGCCAGAGGGCTCTCTGCCCGCTGCCCCAGCCCCAAGCGCCACCCCCCACAGCTCCCATTGTCCAGGAACCTCAGCCAAAGGGAGCTGCAGGTGAGACACCTGCAGACAGGGCAGCGCGCAGAGCCACCTGGTCACGCCTCCGCATAGGAGCCAGAGGAGGGATATGCTGCTGCTTCCGGGAACTGCTTGAGGTAAGCGCAACCCAGAGCCTGCACCCCTGAGGCCCCTCCCTGTGCTCCAACCCCCTGCCCCAGCCCTGATACCCCTCCTGTCCTCCGAACCCCTCAGTCCTTGCCCAGAGCACCCTCCTGCACCCCAAACCTCTCATCCCCAGCCCTACCCCAGAGCCCACACCCCCAACCAGAGCCCTCATATACCCCCTGCACCCCAGCCCCCTGCCCCAGCCTGGAGCCCCCTCCCACACTATGAACTCCTCATTTCTGGCCCCTCCCCAGAGCCCACACCCCCAGCCAGAGCCTTCACCCCCTCCAACACCCCAACCCTCAATTTTGTGAGCATTCATGGCCTGCCATACAATTTTTATACCCAGATGTGGCCCTTGGGCCAAAAAGTTTGCCCACCCCTATCTAGACCATCTCTATAATATTTCACACTTGTTAATGCTTCCCCCCGACTGGGGGGTTTATAGTATCCGAGCAAAACTTTCACAGTCACAGAGCAACCACTTAAATATTACCTCTTAATCTGGGATACCGATTTTGTAAGTGAAATTAATGCATGCAGCAATTTACAAGCATTTCATAGAGTCTAAACACTAAACCCATTTTTATAAACCGAATACCTGTTTTAACAATACTAACACACAGGTAACCCAGACTGGTTTCCAGCTATGCATTTGTCTGTGTTCAGTCTTTAGGGGCTTTGGCATGAGCTGTCACCTGGTCTGCCAGCATCATTCCTTAAAAATGGCATAGGAAACCTTTCCTGCCCTATAACACGCAAATAATGTACAGTTTAAGTGCATATTAAGCTTACAGTGTTCATTCTGTTAATAGAAATTCTTGCTAAAACCCATACCACCTCTAGCTCCATTCAGGTCAGTGTATTCTTCTGTAGCTTTGGGGACTAGAAGCTATATGGCTGGCCCTGGCTATATGTTACTGACACTGAAATCCAGTTGCCCTCAAATGAGGAGAGCCAGCTGTCCATGCATCCATGTTTGCTTCCCTACATGTTGCTGTAGAAGACAAGAATATAAAAAGGTGACTCCGGCGTTTGATGTCCAAAGCTGTCAGAGTACTGGCAGCACAGATGGATTTGGCCATTTTATACTTTTACCAATGCAGACATAGCACAATAACCTTTTAAGTATGGCATTTTTGAATAGAGTGTATCTTGTTTCTTTCACAAATGTTAAAGACTCCAATGATGATGTGATTTTTTTATAAACTCGATAAACCTTAAAACCCTTCATGTGTGAGGGATTTTATTTAATCTGCCTGCTTTTATTTCACTTTGTTTCAAATCAAACTTCAACTTAGTTCCTCCTGTGAGGAGTGGTATGATAGAGAAAAGATAGGAAAGTGCACATGTGTTAGGGTCTTTACTATAGCACCCTGAACTGCAAAGAGCAGCAATATTGTCATTGGAACATGGCTAACCATTCAGAGCACATTATATTTTAATATTAAAGAACATTCTTTTTAATAAAAACAGCTCACACACGTGAAACTTATTACAATAAAAGGCCAGATCCTTAGCTGGTGTAAATTAGCATTAACTTCAATGAAGCTATGGCAATTCACATCAACTGGAGATCTGACCAAAAATGTTCACATTCAAAGGCTCCTGCCCCTATCAATACACTGACAATTTCCATTTGTGTTAATGCTTCATAACAAAAATACAGCACCATTTTCTCAGTTAGGCTAGTTTATCCCAATGAATACAACACAACAATACTTTGATTTCTCCAGTCTTCTTTCCAGTGATCTTGTAGTGCTATACGAGGATTTGAAAGTGTTTTCCTGCTCATGCAAGGTAAGCAAGTATCCCTGTTTTACAGATTGGAAAAATGACACACGAAAACTAAGTGACTTGCCCAAGGTTTTACAGAGAGTCTGTGGCATAATGTGCAGTAGATCACAGATCTTTTTAACTCTGTGTCCTGTGCCTTACCCACAGGACTGTCCCTCCTGCACTTCGGATTGAGACCATTAAAATGGAGTCTGAAAAGATTTAAAATTGACAAAATAATCTACTGAATTAAACTATTCACTGCATTTCATGGCTTTGACCTTGATTTCCCATTCTTTAAATCTTTATTTCATGAATTCTCTACAAACAGAGCTTAGAATTTTCTTTAACAGTTGGCTAGGGCACTGGCAGGTAGCTTATACCCAACATGGAATGTGCATATATAATATATAGAATTACAAACCCTGGTATTAAAGAAATGCGGACATGAATTTACTGTGAGGCGCATTGTGTCTTAGAATGTTAATGCTCTGTCACCCATTTGCATTCTTGCTGTTTAAACTGATGGTGTTATTACTGTGAGTTCTGTAGATCTCTGCTGTGCTTTATGGAATACTCTTTCATGGGAAATAATAGCTCCCTTGGGGAAGGAAAACTGGTTTTAGTGTTGGCATACATTGGCAAGGAGTGAATATTGACTGAACAGTGGGTGTAGAGGAGCTTGTGCTCCTAGATTCTATACCTATTCCTCCCAGTATGTGTTTTGTTCATGATGAGCTGTCTTAGGAGACCTAGGATTGGAAACTATAAATACAATTAGTACATTGATTTTGTTTTCAATGGCTGTTTTTCCCCTGAGTGGAGTGGCAGAGTAACACAAAATACAAACACTGGGTTTTTCACATTTTGATCAAATAACCTTAAACTCTTGTCTGGCTCGGTGTTAGTCCAGCAGCTCCACAGCTTCAAAGATTTATTTCATCTTGTAAACTTTTGGGGTTGTGATCACACCATGTAAAAACCCAACACCCAGGGAAGAGGTGCAAAGATGGGCAATGAGTTACATCTTCAAAGAAGTGCTCTAGGATTTGCTGTGTGGCTCTTGCTATTGATGGGAGTTAGGAAACTAATCCTTGTGCACCATTTTGAAAGCATCCCTCCAATTTAATTAGTGTATCAGAGCAAATTGCATCCAATCACATTGCACTTAAGTTACTACTTAACTCTCACATCTGATTTTATTCTTGCTTTTGTTCATCTAAGTGCCCGATCCTGCACTTAGGCCAATGATGAGCATCTGCATGCCTGTCTTGTAAAATCAGCACCACTGAGCAGTTTGCAAATGCATTAGTACCCATACATTTGAGGGTAGGACTGAGCCTCTTGTTTGTAACTTTTGTTGTACAGCACAGAGTAATTTGCTCTTTTAGACATCACTAACTGAATGAAGCATTTCTCTGCAGCAGAGTTTGTGATTATCCTGTTTGTGAAGGATTATTAGAGAGTCACTAAGGCCAGGTCTGTACAGTTTCCATACAGATTTAACTATTTCACGTAGGGCTCTATGAATGGGTTGACTCATTGCCAGTCATAACAGAGCAGCTTTGTCTCTGCTGAGGATCTCCAACCCGTGGCTGCTCCACCTGTGCAGTGGCCTGCAGAGGCACTGACTTTCTAAGTTTCCGGGGGATGCTCGACCTCTGCTGTGCCCCATGCCCCGCCTACATTCCACCTCTTCCCTCAAGCCACCACCCCACCTCTTCCCACCCCTGCTCCACCTCTTCCCACCCCATTCTGCCCCCTCCCTCACCTCTTCTTGCCCCCACTCCTCCCACATTGCCTCCTGCTCTCCTGAACAGCCGATCACCAGCGGGCAGGAGGTGCTAGGGGTGGGGTGGGTGGAGGAGGGGAAGGAGCTGATCCATGGGGCCCACTGGTGGGTGGGAGCCATAGGCGGTGGGAGAACCCCCACTTTGGGGAGGCTAGCCAACCAGCCCCGCCCCTTCTGCCTGAGGTCCTGCCTCCCCGCACGCCGAACCCTGGAACCCACCCCCCCATTACAGGAGAAGCTTGAGAGATCCCAAACTGGCTGTCTTTATCAGGACAACTTGAAAACCCAGCTCAAAATGCCATTAATCAACCAAGTTAAGAGTAACCCCACTTCAACCTTTTTCCACTGTGCAAACGTGCATCTGGCTGTTCAAGAAAAACCAACCTGTGAAAACAAAGCTACGGAATGTTTCATGTTTAAAATTCTGATCACTTATTTTTCTGGAACCAGCTGAAACAGAGAAATTAAAAATAAGCAAGTGTGGATTTTTTAAATTATTTTTTGATAAGGAAGTTTGCTGTCTGCTGTATTTTGTGTTGGTAAGCGAGTGTCAGCATTTTTCTGTTCCATATTAATACTGCGGTGCCTTTGTGGTGGAGAGGTGGAACACAAGCTCTTGCCAAAAGTGACATTCCTTTTGAGGAAGTGCGGCTGGGGTTCAAGCAAATGATAAGCTGAAAAGTACAGCAGAGCACACAGCAGGAATGCAAAGCTACAAGAAGAAATTAGTGCAGATGTTTTCTGAGAAAAAAGCCACTGGTTAAATCAGTAGTGTTACGCCTGTGTAACATCGAGCCCATTGATTTTGCTGATCCAAATAGCATGTAGGATTCTTGATAGATTCAGTAAGCTATTGGATCACTTTTTTGCTTTTTGTTTCCCAATTGCAGAGATTAATCAATTCCTCTGATAAAGGCAATGAAGCATATCTCCTAAGATTCTCTGCCCTAAACTAGAGTAGGATAGGTTTGACAGTTGAAATTTAGGGCCCAGCTTTGTCGTCTTGATATAATAGGTGATAGATGTATTAGAAATGCACATATAATTACAGGTAGTACAGCAGTGGGAAAAAAATGTAGCCTGATCTAAACTGAGACTTTGCTTGAGTACCCGAGGAGTCTTCTGCGCCTTCCACCCTCCCCTCCCAATGCAGAGGGCAAGCAGTCCCCTTTTTGCCTGGTGTGTCAAGTTTCATTCTATTTAGCTACTGTCCACAGGGCCCCTTAGCTGTAGGGAAGTTTATGCTTTTCTTTCCCTGGGACTAAAATATTTGTGCTCATATTAAGGGATTGACAGTAGTGGAAAGTGACATGCATTCTTTCCTCACAGGTAAGATGAGGTGCAAACAAGATCACTGTTGGTTTCCAACTGCTCTACAGAGTGCTGCTATTTCCCTCTTTCAGTGCCATAACTCCCACTTTAGGAGGAGCCCAGGGATATTTATTTCATGCTGACAGCATTATCGCTGGTATTGAGCAGACTGTCAAATGTGATAGAATTTTCCAGTGTGGGTTTAGTCCTAGTCTAAACTCAGCTGACACCCTAAAAATGTAGGGGCTGATCCTTCAGATGTTACTCGTGAGAGGCATCTCATTGACTTTCCAGGAAATTATCTGGATCAGATTTTGATCACCTCTTGCATGGATGCACAGGAAAGTCGCACTCTCTGCCCCTCTACTGGGACTAGCCAGAATCCCAACAGGGTTTATAATGCCTGCTTCCTCCTAGGGCACCACTGCTGGTAGTGTCTGAAATGGGATGAGGTCATCACAAGGCCAAAGGTGGTGCGACAGGTGTGCTGGTATGTACTCCCTGGGGCCCTCTAAGTCTGTTAGAATTCCTCCTGGGGTCCCCAAAGATTGCATGGCTCTTTTATAATCCTTTTTGCAGTCCTGACAGTGCACAGGGCAGAATCTAGCCCCACAGGAGTGGGCTCTAAATTAATGCAAGAAGTCAGATGGTGAAAATGCATGTCCAAAAAATCAATGGGAGTGTTATCATTGATTTCAGAGGGACCCTGACCTATTGGACAGAGCGCATGACATATAAAAAGCCTTCTGCACGGAGGATACCAGTATGAAAACTTTAAGTTCTACTGAAGTCAGCTGGAGTTGAGAGCACTCAGCACCTTGCAGGAGCAACTCATTAGGATCAAGTTCATTATCTACTGAGAATTATGGGCATCAGAGTTTGAGCATGGCCTGTATTGAGTCAAGTCACTGTATGAATTTTTAATAGTAGGTTGCTTCTGGAGAAAGTATTTTAAACTAAAAAAGTTAGTAACTAAATTGCTGAGAGCTTGGTCCTTGTCTTTTTGGGGAAGGGGAATGATGATTTTCATTTTCCTATGACAATTTGAGTTTGCAAGGATAGCTCCTATGTGGTTAGTATTTCAAGGACATAGTCTCATCACAGTTGCCAACTTTCATGCGGTTAATAAGCACCCCGACTTTCACAATAAGCCAAAAATCAAGCTAATCCCATTTCAAAACAAGGTCAAAACAAGCCAGCCCCTAAGAACTCCAACACTCTATGTGACTAGATCCCTCTGGTGTGCAGTCTGGGACTGTGGTGGGCCCGCTGCACACCCCTGACTCTCTTCCCCCCTTGCTTGCCAGGAGTCGATCAAAAATAAAAAAAGGAGGCAACAAGCTGCAAACCAAAAACTAGCCAACAAGCAACTCACAAGCCAATTAAGCCAAAAACAAGCCCAATTTCTGCATTTTTTAAAGCAGGTTTGGCATGTCTGATTCTCATCTTGATTCATCACATTTTAATCATACAGGTTCTATTAATGGTTGAAAATAGGCACCTTTTGTCGGACTCCCTTGCTATTATGAAATACCTTGCTGTTCTCCATAGTCACCAGGACCTATCTCACTTTCACATTTGTGTGGCTTCATCTCACTCTTCATCTCTTAAGTATGTATCCTGCAACTTTATATGGTAACTGTTAAATTCCAAAGTGCTGTCCAGTGTTTGTCAGAAGGACGGCAGCTGTCCTTATGATAACAGTTATAGCTGTTCAAAACTATGGCCATATTCTCCCTACACTTTTTGAAAATATTTTTGCAGTTTCATTTGGTAGGACTTCACAGTTGGAAAATTTTGATATTTGTGTTTGTAAATCTTTGTGGTTTGGGATTTTGGAATCAAGGGGGAGAGTGAGGATTTTGTTGTTGTTGCAAAGACCTTTAAAAATGAGCCTAATTTTGCTAAAAAATTTAACTTTTTTGGCTTAGAAAGAGGACCATTTTAGCTGCAAATGCTTAATTAGAAGTTTCACAGAACTAGGAGAACACTTTAAATTTTGCAAAAAAAATATCTAAACACTCAAATTTCCAGTGTTTCCATTTCTAGTGCCAAAATTTCACATAGCTCTGCTAAAAATACAATGTTTCCTGTTAGGGCGTCTATGGTGAGACCCTTCCAAACATAATTTTACACACAATACCAACCTTATGAAACCAAGAAACCTGATTGTCTTCCTTTGCAAGATGCCAGATGCCATTTCATATCTCTGATTGTTGCAGGATCTTTTGATAAAACTACAAGTAATTATTAAATATGTCTCAAACTGACAAAAGCAGGAACAATCAGAGTTAAGGACTAAATACTTAAATACTACTATTGTGTTAAACAGGATCTATTTTTGAAAAAAGCATGCTACTGACATTTACCTCAGATAATTAAAACAGAAAGCATCTTGCATTTTAAAAGTGTGATTTATTTTTCACTATTTGTGCTGCTTGTTTAGTTTTTGCATTTCTTTCAGTGTAGACCATGAAAATAACTAGCCAATTTGCATGGGGATGTTTGTGTTTTTTGGGGTTTTTTTGTCATTTCCACTTTCTGGTTCTCAAGCACAATTCTACAAAGTTCAGGCTGGGATGCTGAGGGGGAAGGTTTAAATCCTGACAATAACTTGTTTGCATTGGATCTCTCTTAATTTCATGAAAACATGTTATTAATTTGCGCCCTGATCATGCAGGCAGAGGTGCCCACAGAATGTCTCACTGAAGCCAGTGGGGCTCTGTACGGATCTGCCCTTGCAGATCCACCTGCAGGATCAAGACCATGTTTTGTAGAGACTTCAAACAAACAAACAAACAAACCCTTGAATTTAGAATCCAAACTATCAGTCTTTCTTTTAAAACAGCAAGAAACGCGCCCTCCCTCCCCAAAACCAAACCCTCCTGTCCAGTTGAGCACATACTCTTAACCACTTACTAGATTGCTGGATCCCCAGGTGTGTTAAGCCCTCAGAATCTGAAGGAAATCCAGGCACTGCTGCTATCTTAGGGCCTCTCCTTGGCTGCAGATTTTCTCTATGGCATCTCCTCCAGAGAGTTGCAACCATACAGCCCCCTGCCAGGCCCTTAAACCCAGGGTTGACCCTCAGACTTTCCTTGTAGCTTAAACACTTCCTCTCCTCGAACTCCAGCAGTGTGGTGTTCTGGGTTCACAGGTTAACTCCTCAGGCTCGCAGGGATAAAACACATGGACACTTTGCACAGGAGTCTAACAGCATTACTCTTTACTTAGTCACACATGAAATACACAGATCTGTACAAAAATAATAAACTCTGCGTGCATTTTCCCTGCTGTACTCACCACTCCACAGCATTCTTTGTCTTGGGATTAGAGTTGTCTGGGCCATCCAGAGTCCTTCTGCTGCAGTGCATGGCTTGTTTTGTGAAACATGGAACCTTCAGACCCCGTCCCCCGTTTGTCTTCTCGGACCTTGACTGGTCTTTTCCCTTCCTCTCTCCTGCCCCAAAATTTCCTTTATGGCTCTGAATCTTCCCCCCTGAGTCCTTTTTAAAGACTAAAATCACCCCATTGATGTCTTTGTTCTGCTGCTAGTGACTTTCCACTCCCACCAACATATCTGCTGGAAGGAGAGAAGTGGAGAAAGTATCTTCTGGCTTCAGCTAATCCATTGTCATTCAATTGTTTCCATCTAGATAGGCAGCCATTAAATTCTAGCAACTCACTGTTGTTCCACGTTTGGCAGAGACACAATACAGCCCTGTTAACCAATGGTGGATTCCACATTTATAAAGAGGCATTCAGTGATACAACAATTTTTATAGTAACAACTTCATATTATCAGCCAGAATAAATAATTTGTATAGCCAGTTTTCTCAAATCTTCACATCTCTGATTTGGTTAGTTCTGCTGTCTTGAAAGCTCAAAAAGTACCTATATTCTGAAAGGAGTTTGTAAATGAAATTGAGGGTTACAACTAACATAGTTGAATTATTGAATCTGTTGCTAGCCTGGGTCATCTTACTAAAAGTGATGTCATGCTTATGGGTTAGATTCTGCTCTTAGGCCAGGTCTACACTACAGGCCTATATCAGTATAACTACGTCACTCGGGATGTGAAAAATCGACACCCCTGAGCGACATCGTTATACTGACCTAACTCCACCCTGGGAAGGCCGAGTTACGTCGACAGGAGAGCTACCGCGTCTCAGAGAGGTGGATTAACTATGCCAATGGGAGAAGCTCTCCCGTCAGTGTAATAGCGTCTTTGTGAAGACAAGCCCTTAGTTTCACTGTTGCAAGTCTGGAATAATTCACTGAAGTCAGTGGATTTACACTGGTGTAACTCAGAACAGAATGGCCAAAGATGGCCAGGCCCAGGGACAGCAATTCCGGCCCCCAGGGCAGAACCCTAGAAAGGTCCACTTGACATTTGGGCAGTGCTGTGCCTGCACTGGCTGGTGACCAGCGAGCTGCTGCCGGCTGCACCGCTGGTGCCCAGTGAGCTGCCAGCTGTTCTGCTGGGTGCGCTCTTCCGGCACGGCCAGGGCTTCCACGTTCCCACCTGGCTGACTTCGCCACCGCCGGCACCCCCCCCACCCCCCGCGCGCCTAGGAGCCCTGAGGCCCACCCGGGCGATTTAAAAGGGTCCGGGGCTCCCGGTCCCTTTTAAATCACCTGGGCCCTGGGGAAATTTCCCTCTTTGCCCTCCCCCCATCAGCAGACCTGAAGATGGCCATCCACAGCCTGAGGCTGAGTACCAAGTGTAATTACAGCCTTTATTTTAAAATAAATAGCACAGTTTATTCAGGTAAAAAGCTTCTGTCCTTTTTAAACTGCCAAATTGCTGGGCTGAACAAAATATTCTTTTAACTATAGCTGTGGTGATGGAAAGTGCTACATAATGCTGCCTAAGTGCTTTTTAGGAACAGAACTTAAAATGAAGATGTATCTTTCGCCAAAGACATAGTGGTGTTTTTAGGCCATTACAGTTAAAGGTGGCTTTTGAATTTCCATTAATTGTTCTCCTCCTTTGCCAGTCTATTTTCATGTGTGAATATCTGAAGTGCTTGCAATTTGCCCAGGACTAAAACTTAGCACACAAGGAAACCTTAACCCTCCTTTCAAAAGATTCTTTTAAAAAGAAAACGTAGAATTGTTTCAAATAGCTCTTTTTTTCTTTGCCTTTATGATTCAAAAACAGGTTTTGTTTTTTAATAAAAAGAAATTTAGACTAGATCAGGAGCGAGTAACATGCCTAATTGCTTTTAGCATTTTGAAAATGAATAAACCAAACCAACCACCTTCTCCCAATGAAACTTTGAATTTTGACAAATTAAAGATATCCCACAAAAACCCATCACCTGAGCAATGTCCCACACAAATATACCCCAATACTTAGTATTCTGACTCTCTTTGCTGCTTTTTTATATATATTAAATGGAACAAAGGAAAGCAGTTTATCCATGACATTATAGTAATGAAAAAAGGCTGACTGGTATTCAGGGCTATGAAGCAACCCTGATGTTTCTGTCTGTATGGGAAACAGGGTTCTTGCTTTGGGAGCTCCTGCTTTGCTGGCTTTATGGAATCTACATGTCACTGAAGTCATATGCTGTGACTCGAGCAGAGCCGGCCCACAACATTTTAGCACCTGAGGCGGGGAGCTCAAATGATGCCCCCCATACCCCCTCGTTTGGGCCAAAAATTTGAAAGGTCTCAATTCTGCCTTCTTCCTGTTCTACTCCTCTCATGGTACTGCTCTGCTATCTACCCCAATAAAGGAGAACTAACAACTTAAAATGCCTTGTTCAAAAATTTTAAGTGGCACTTAACTTTCAAACGCCTGAACAGCAAATGTAACTTTTCTTGTCTGCATAGTAAACACTGGCATTTTTATCTGTTTGAATAATCAAAGTGGTGCTTTCCGTGCCTTCTTGATTGCAAAGATTTGAACTGCTTCCTGAAGGTCCACAGTCTGGGCCAGCTCATGCTCTATTGAGATGGTTGCAAGGCCGACCAGCCTCTCCTGTGTCATTGTGGAGCGTAGATGTGTTTTTATTAACTTCAGCTTGGAGAAGCTGTGTTCTCCACTCTCAGCTGTTACAGGAAGTGTTAGAAGTATGCACAGAGTAACAAAAGCATTTGGAAAGAGGGTGGTCATCTTATTTGTGCACATATATTCCAGAACAGCCTTTGGAGTTGATCCTGCTGAAATGTATCTTGAAAGGGCTTTCAGTTAATCACCTAAATCACTCGCATCAATATTGTGCGGGTCATCATGTGTCAACACTGTCTCTAGTGCCCTGCATTGCTGGTGTAGGTCTTCTTCAGGTATAGCGAGGAGTTTTGGACTATCCTACAACATCCCAAATTTACTGCTGTGTTCCTTGAGCTGCATGAAATGTTCTTCAACTGACTGTATTGTACAATCTAGCACCTGATTAAAGAATTCAACTTCGAATCGTTGTTTGGGGTCTTTTATGGGATTATCCTGTGCCTCGTAGTTAAAATGTCTTCTTCGTTGGTGACTCTTGTATTCTTGAAAATAGCTTCAGTGTGAAGTTCCTCTGCCAACTTCTGTGCACTCTTCAGAACGTTTTGAAATCCCTCATCTGATCAATAAGACTGTAGGTATGACTTTGCTTTGTCCAGTTGTTCCATTGCTCCAGATATATCAAGGTCAACACCTTAGAGTCTCTTGCTTACAACATTTATTTCAAATTGTATGTCATGCCACAACACTAAGCCACACAGAAATTTTAAGTTATGTATGTTTCTGGTGATTCGATTTCCCTCTGCCACTGTTCTCCCATGAACAGTTCCTGTCATAGCATTATCCTCCATAATGGCAAATCTGGCATCATCTATCTCTTCCCAATTTGGTGTTTGATAGGCCAAGAAAAACATTATGGTGAGATCTTATTGCTATATAGTCTCTGATCAAGTGATTGAAACCTCTTTCTCTGTGACATTTAAGACAAGCCTGGGAAAAAACTTAGGCAGACTTTAAAGTACTAAAGAAAATCCTGCACTGGGATAGAGCTTAAATCTCCTATTTTTTCCTCTAATTTCTAAAAGAGAAAAAAAGGTTGCAGATGGAAGAAAGGTGGTACCTAAAAAAGAAAATAAATGAAGTGCCGAGAAATGTAGAAAGAAAGAATAGGGGCAAAAAGCAACCCTTAGAATGAGAGAGGTGAGCTATCAACACTGAGATGGCAAAGGACAGGCAGCCTATTGCCAAAAATGTAAAGTTCACAATGAGTCCGTTAAGGGCCCAATTCTGCAAGCATTTCTTCAAGTGAGTAGTTCTACTGTTCTCAGGATCAGACTCAGTATTGGCCAACCCTAGGTGTTCAAAAAATCATGACCTGAGCCTTCAAAACATCATGAGATTGGCTTAGAAATCATGAGACCTGAAATACATTTTGGGTTTTTGATTTGCCTTCTGGTTTTTGAGCCGTTAGGATTCATATTTTCAAACTTTTCTCCAGAACTGTAAAGGAGGCAAACTTTTTTTTTTTTAATAAACACTGAGATTCTTGCATACTAGCATGACTCCAGGAGCTGGGGCTTTAAGAAAAACACCAAGTATCACAAGGCCTGCAAAAATATCTCAGTTCTGACAACATGGGAGACGGCTTACTGAGTCAGAGCTGCCAGGGTCATGCCTGAAATTTTCAGTTGTGTTGGCTTTTGTGCAAGAGTACCTGTTTCAATGCTCTATGAATATAGACTTTACACTCAATAAAAGAAAACATTATAAAGGCCCAGGCCCTGGCACATATCCCTGCATGTGTCTGACATGAATGGCACTTTTCTACACCAGGGTGGCCTCAGCAGAAGTTGAACTCTTTTATTTAGTTAACTAAAGAAAGAGTCTCTTCCTGTCCCTCCTGTGCTAGTAAGATGCATTCCTTCTTTTGCCTTGCCATGACCTTTAAGAATGTTTTCAAAGCCCATCGCCAACCTGCCTCTAATCTAAACTGCTCCATGTTAGATGAACTCTGAACATTTCTCACCTGTTGGAGCAAACTGGGGTGACGCAGATAACAAGAGTTTTAGATTGGGATGAAATTTTGTGCAGCATCTATCATTGCTGTCAAACAGAGGAGCCTATGTGATGTTTATTTTAAAATTACTAATATCAGAATTAAGCTACATAGTTCTGCTCAGTTCTCTGGCCCCTAAAATGCAAAGCCAAAGGCAGTTGTCCCATAGCTCTAGTGTCCAGCTCAAACTGACATTTCTTGATAGTAAGAGAAAAGCTGAAGTTACAACATCACTATGGGAGACACCTCTTTCTGATTTTTAGATTACAATTGATGTTAGTTAACAGGTTGGTAACAAGGGTTACCACTTGGCCAATATTTGACCAGCTTGGCCAGTTTTTTTATGGATGTACCAGTTGCCAGAAAAACAATTTAACCTGCCAGTTTTTTTTTTAATGTGGGTCTAAAGATTTGCATTATTATCACAATGCACTGGGATATCTAATGTTAGAAGTTTCTGTGTCAGTTAAAGATGCTGCAGTGTTCCCACTTCCTCAGTTTAAGCAATAACAGATCAAAACTATCGAAAATACCATCAGTATGTGTATGAGAAAGGGTTTGAGTCACAGGAGAGTGAAGAGATGTGCAATGTTATCAATCTTACCTATATATGTTATCTCTCTAGGTAATCTAAGTGGCTGTTGAAGGGGGGTAGTTGCAGCGTTGACTTGTGGTTGGGGGTTAGGGTTGCAGGGGATAGGTTGCTTGTGTGTGTGGGGGGGTTGCATTTCAAAGGTGGTAATCCTATTGGTAACACTGGAACATTTTCTAGAATTGAGGCTGAGATGTGTGAGGAACTGTGAGGGTAAGCAAGCTTGTTGTGTGAAAATGCATGCTCTGAAAATGCAAAATATTTAAGTGTGACCCTAATTTCTCATTCTCTGGTAGCTGGCTCCAGAGGCTGTCGGTGGCTGTCCCTGTTTTCCATGATCACTCCCTAATTTGGGGCCTGGTGCCCTGCAGTGCAGTTAGCAGTTCATCCCTAATTACCATTGTTCAGGCCACTGGCTGTTAGAATGGTGGATTTATTTCTTGCACGGGTTTGCTGCAGGAAGCTGGTAGAGGGAAAATATCCTCAACCCATTGGCTAGTCACTGAGAGCAATGCCGGTTATTTAGCACTGGAGGCAGGGCTTAACTGGCCGACTCAAACCCCATTGATTGCTAACATCTGAAGGGCAGGGTTTCAGGGTCAGAATGCCAGTTAAGTGTCGTCCCTTTCCCCTGTTGTGGGTCAGCAGGTGATAAAGTGGTTACACTAGCTAAGGTAGGTTTCCAAGGAAAGAGCCTTAATGTGCTTTTGAGGTGTATTAATGTATATTTGCCTCGCTGTTCCTTGCAAGGTGTAGGAAGAGGGACCAGAGCCTAGTCCTGAGAGGTATGGGAGGATACTTTTCCTTTTCAGTTAACTGCTTTCACCAAAGCAGCTGAGATGTTTTGTTTAAACAGCAGGTTGTATACGTTAGGATAGTTTCTTTACATTAAGAATATCAAAATCATGCAATATCTGGATGGAAAGTCCTTTTTTTTTTTCTGCTGAGCAAGAAAAATATCAACTATAGCACAGCTAATGCTCTTTGCTGAAATAATGTACCACAAAAAGTGCAACATTATGTTTTACATGCATACGGGTGTATTATGGGAGTGCCTCGTAGCAACTCCCATGTTTGCGAAAAATGGTAAAAAATAATTCGAGGACTTTAGTTAATTGCAAATCCCAGTTTTCCTGTGCTGGGAATCTAAGAGGGGAGGAGACTGTGATTAAAAATGGATGAATTTCCTTTTGTGCTACTGCGTGGGTGCTGGCTAGTCTATTTATTTTCCCGGTCCAAAGTGAGCGAACTGCAAACAAGCAGGAGGATTTTTCTACTCAGGTTTATCAGATGTTGAGACCCCTCCTAGTTCATAAAGAAACCCGCTTAGCTGCTCTTCAGGTTCAGGGGTGTTTTTTGGAGAAGTTACTTTGAGGCGGAGACCCCGTTAACTTTAACAATCTCCCTTCTGTCTGGAAACAACATGTATTTATTCTTCTTGCAAGTAACCTCTTAAAATAACTGAGAAAAAATAGAAGGAAAAATACGCTGTGGGTGGATTTTTGAATGGGTAACTTCGTGCTGTTGACTCCAGTTAGTGTCTAACCATTTCACAGTTTCCCGGGTTTGTGTGGGTCCTTCGCACAGCAGCAAAAGCAAAGGGGGGTGGTGGGGGGAGACATTTTAAATTGGGAAAATGTGACTGTTAAATAAAAACATTGGCGGGGGCCGCTTGGAGGCAGGCGCAGCACCTGAAACTATTTATAACTGTTTTATAAAAAACTGATTAGATTAAAGATTTCAAACTGCCACGATCCCTTGATAGTAAGAGAGGGAAGCCTGCTTTTTCTGTAAGGTTCTGGCGCTTGGAAGAACAGCATGCAGGATCCCAGCAGTACAAACGCAAGCTCCCCCCCCCATGGTGTTTTACGCTGGCTCCAGTCTGTAGCTCCCTCTCTCAGGCTGCTGCTTGCTGGGTGTGGCTAGTGCTGCTCTATTGGAGATTCCAGCTGTGACTGTCTGTCAGTTTCCGCCCCCAAAGAGGACTGAGTTTTCAGAGACTGGGAGCTGCGGTAGGAAGTGTAGGAGCAGCAGGACGCGGAGATCAGGTTTGCTTTCTCCAGGGGATTGGGAGAGAAATCAACCATCTGAAGAAGCCCGTTCTCTCCTACTATCACCAGTTTTTCTTCAGAGCAACTTTGATTGTGGGTTCTCTTCTCTGGATCGGCTCTGTGTGTAGATAGGCTACCGAGAAGCTCTCAAAGTGCAATCGATCAGATTACAAAGGGTGTGTGGGGGTGTGGGTCATTCAGCAAAGAGGCTCGGAAGGCAAGCGAACCGGGTTGTCAAACCAAAGATCTGGAGCCACAAAGAGCCTGCCATAATCCGGATCTTTGCCTAGTAGGGACTGTAAAACTGCCACCTTTCATGAATGCCGGCAGAACTCAAACAGGTTAGTGCAAAACTTGCATTGCTTCCCTCCTCCTCCCACAGGTCCTTTATACATCTTCTGTATTTATTTATGTATGCATGTTTGTTTGATGTCTGGTTGAGAGGGGAGGCGGTTTGGGGTTTGTTTTTTAAATCAGAGGGTTAGAGGAGAAATCCAAGCTGCTTTTCTAATGGACTATTGGAGAGAGATTTTGCTTTTGTCTCTTGTGTTAACTGTTGAACCTCCCCCAAAAGCAAGCCTTTGTTTACTTTGACCTTCAGCAAGGTTCAATAAATCCAGGGCACTCTTTATTTCTAGCTATTCAGTGACAGTGTTCTTTATTTACCAAAAAAACAACAAAAAAACAAAAACCCATTGTTAAAGGTTTGTTCTCCACTCAGCATTCCTTTGCTTTCTCTTTTTTGTTTTACACAACCTTCTGGTACATTCAGTATCAAAAATAAAGAGTGAAGTTGGTTTAAACAAACCCCCCTGGCCCATAATGTTAGAAAATGTTGTGGAACTATTGTGGAAAAACTCAAACATTCTACCTTACCTTGGGGTGTCATTGGGCATTGCAGGGCAAAGCATTTGCAAGTTAAATATAAATATCATGTAGACTTCTGCTTTCCTGGAATAAGGGGAGCAAAACCTGCAGATGACACTCATGTGCATTAATATGGGCTAACATGTCCAAAGTGGTGGTGATTCAGCTTGCTTTGATTATCTCAGCTGGAAGTTGTCCATGCGCATCTTAGTAACACAGTTGAATTCGATTTCTCAAAGCAACCAGGGTATGAAAAAGTCACTCTCTCTTTCCTGGGCTTTGTGGGAATCCTTGAGTGATTAGTGATATACAGATGGTTCTTGCAGCCATTGACCTTTCTGCTAGAGATGGTAGGATTCCTATCATGTTTAGGTACTTGCTTGTCTGTATTTCTTGTGTTGTACACCACCTGTGGACTTTTCAGAGAGGAAAGCATGATGGTTTACCTTTTTATACTGCTTGACCTGAAACTATTGTGGCTGTCGAATTACATGCGATTGGTTGTTGATGTACACAAAGTTAGCAACAGAAACCTGTCTCCTTGGATATTTTTCCACTGGGAGGAAAAAGCTGGAGGTTAGCTGAATGCTAACTACCAAAAAGATACATCTGAGATTAACAAACTTGTGTGTTTCTGGATGGGTAGGGAGGGAGACAGAACATAGAAGGGAATGGAATATTACTCTTAAGTGAATCGGCAGTACATTTCAGTTAATTTCTCCATGTAAATCTGTTTTCAGTATCAGAATAAGATAGTATTATGGCCTCAATTTTAGGCGAATCTGTGCATGTTTAGGATAGATACGTTTTATTTCCTCTGCCCTTCTTTTTGGACAGAACATGGATGCTGGGTTGGTTGAGGTCACTTTGCAATGTAACTTGCAGGTGGTACTGTAGTTGGGTTTTAGAGGGCTCTTTATTTTAAGAATGGTGGTGGTTCCTGAACTGCTTGTTGTCAAAGTAACTTATTGTGCAATTGCAGAGAATATAGAAATTGAGATTCTTAAAGGAAAACAAATCTTAAATTAAAACTAGGTTCAGAGATAAAAGTCCAATCTACAAAACAAATACAGGCAAAAAATTGAGATGGACCAGAGAATAATCTAAAATAATTGGAATGGGGGGGGGAGGGGAGTCAAAATAGGCATATGCCAAGTGGCAAGAATAGACAGTACAGGCCTTCCTAGTAATATGGCATGATTGCCAGCATTGGTTTTCAGCTCTTAGCTGTCCATGGGCTCGCCCACCCCTCACTGTTTCCTGTTGAGTTGGCCGGGGTCCCCCGTTTAAGTCCTCATCAAAGTTTGTGTCTTGGAATTAACTCTGTAAAGTGCTTAAAGTAATATGGAGTCTGAAATTGATCAAGTTTAGGTCTAGTTTTCAAAGCCCCAAGGTTTTGTGAGTGTTTAAATGAAGACTGTTGCTTTGGCCATTACAGTGATATGTTATTCAGGCTCAGATTTGAAATCTAGGTATGGGATGTTGCTTCAGGCCTATCACTGGCTCCAAACACTGGATCAAGCCTTAACTTCAGGCCAAATATCAAAATCCACAATTCCCTGTGGCTGCAATTGCTCTATTGTCTGCTGTATTCATCCTCAGTAGAGGAGGAGGTGGCAGCAGAGGGAGAGAGAATAATAGGGTAAGATTACATTACTGCACTACATTGGCACAGCTGCACCATTGTAGCGCGTCTGGTGAAGATGCGCTATGATGTAACTTTCTTCATTCAGGGGTATGTTTTTTTTTTTTTTCCCACACCCCTGAGCTCTGTAAGTTATATCGACTCTAAGTGGTAGTGTAGACCAGCCCATAGCTGCTTCTGCCACAATTTCATTCAGGCCTGTACCTTGCCTCTTCTTTCTGCCTCAGCAAACAGACATTCTGCTGATGCTCTTATCACAGGCATCAATCACATCAAACTGTCCAATTTCAGAAGCCAATGACGCTCATGAATTCTATCAGAGGGCAGAGTGTTATTTTCTTCTGATGAGTAAACCTAACGCCCCCTTGTTGGGTAATGACCTGAAGTAAATTGAGTCCCTTTAGACCTTGCTTTCACTAGCCTTTTTCCTTCAGACTTACCAGCGCTGCTCTTACACTGATGGAGCTCCACAGTTGGTGGTATTGGTGTGTGAGCTACTGTAGCTAGGCCATTGACATTCACCAGCACTTCAATCACCATGTAACCTGGGGCTATGGCTACACTGGCGCTTTACAGCACTGCAACTTTCTCGCTCGGGGTGTGAAAAAACACCCCCCTGAGCACAGCAAGGTACAGCGCTGTAAAGCGCCAGTGTAAGCAGTGCCCCAGCGCTGGGAGCCCGGCCCCAGCACTGTAAGCTAATCCCCTCGTGGAGGTAGAGTACCTGCAGCACTGGGAGAGAGCTCTCCCGCAGCAGTGCTTTGAAGTTTTGAGTGTAGCCACGGCCTTAGACTTGCTCTGAGCAGGGTCGGATGATGCAGTGGTTACAATGCTGGTGGCCTGTTGGCATAACGCTGTTGGCTGTGGATCTGGGCAAGTAGTGGGAAGTTTGAAAGAAAATGTTACCGGAAACACAGCCTGAGTTAGGTGCTTTTTGTTTTTAAACTCATTGTAAACATCTTTCTGACTAAATTGTTTTCCCACATGATTTGGCCAGTATGGACAAAGCTAGAAAGGGGGTTGAATTTCTAGCGTAGATCCTTATCTAGGCTAGCATGCACATTGAAACATGGTTTGCTCTTTCTACATTGAACACTCCCACTTAAATGGGTTTAACATCCCAGAGTAGGTGGTGCCTAAAAAAACAATTTCAGTATCTATTAAAGCCAAAACCTGAGATCCTTAATTACACAAGACTCACTGAGGTTAGTTTTTATTCAGGTAAAACCTTAGGATTTGGACCATAGTGAATGCTGGATCTGCTGTTAGCAATGATTGTTGCATTAAATAGTGTTAACATAGCTGGAGAAAGGGATAGGAATATGCCAACAAGGTCCTGTAAAAAGCTCCTAGGCACTATGGTAATACAAATAAATGTGCATGGGTTCTGAAGAAGAGGTGCTTTATAATTTTTTTTTTTTTTTTTTTTTTTTAATTTTCTATGAACTATTCTATCCTGGATAGTTGATAACTTTTGGTATAGCAAAGTCCATAATGCCTAACACATACGAAGTGGGATTCACACAGACACACAGCCAGCCAGCAATAAGTTGGCGAGGAAAAAGCTTGCTCCAGGTCCTCCGTGAGGTCGATCCGGGATAGCGGAAGAAGGCACTCTGGGCATCGCAAGTTGGTCTGGGCCTCGTGATCGAACACATCCTTGAAGTAGGAGTAGAGTCTCTTGGGCTGGATGGCACAGTAGGAGGAGGTCCTGCAATAAGTTGATGGTAGCAACTTTGCAGTAAAGATAGAAGGTAACTTCCAATTATAGCCTTACTTTTTAATACCCCCATCTCTTCTTTTTTTCCCCTAAAAGAAACCATCCTGAAACTTGGCAGAGACCACTTATTTCATAGTAAAGTTTTTCTCAGAATTTTGATGATAAATAAGAAAATAAGTTTCACAAATTGCTATTTTTAAAATTTCCCCCTCCTTGTCTTTCTCTGGAGTGTTCCTAAGTCTTTCTGGTGCATCAGATCTTCAAAAGGGTGTGGCCTAGAAACTGTGTATTTTGGTTTGGTTAGGTTAGCTCTTCCAAAGAACAGTGCACTGAAGGAGTTAAAAAAAGATAGTTTAAACATTGCTCTTTATAGGAAAGAATAGCCATTCTCAAGCCTATCTCCCACCTGACTTATTCAGTCCAAGAAATCTTAACTTTGCCCCATAATAACTTGTTTTGACCTTTGCATTTTTTTGCAAGTATTATGGGGCAAAGTTAAAGTTGCACAAGTGGGATGACGGTGATTGAAATACATAGCTGTGGGAACTGGTTGTGTCCTTTAACTGTTCATGCCCAGACTTTTCAACTTGTAAATTTTTGGAAAACTTTCTGAGGGGACAAGAAGAGTTCATTGAAAAACACTTTCAACCTTAATTCCTTAACAAAGATTTTTGTGTGTGTAGGAAAGCTGTATACAGGAATCCCTTTACCCACCAATGAAATGCTGCTACCTCTGATATGGAATGTGGTAGCTATTTAACTGAGTACAGGGCCTTGAGAATGTTTGATGGGACTAGCAGCAATGAAGCCAAATTCCTAATAAGGCTGGGGGAAAGGGAGAGCTCATGAGCCCAGAAATGCTGGGTGCCTTCTGGTTACCTCTGAAACAGGTAAAAGGGGGGTTTTCTTCACCTTCCACTGGCTGCCTGGCAGGGAATAGTGGTGCTCATTGGCCCTTATGCTTCCTCCTTCCCAATTTAAAGTTTTCCCGGAGGTCCTTTCGACTTGCCCCACAGCTGTCCCTCCCCCTCCTCCCACACTGGTAGTATCTTGAGCTGTGGGTTTGACTGATCACCTCTTTTGGGATCAGGAAGGAATTTTTTTTTCATTGTGCCAAACTGGCAGAGGTCTGGTGGGTTGTGGGGGAACATTTAGACAAAGGACTGGAATAGGAAGTCTAACATCAGGAGATCATATTGGAATATTTAGTTGTAACTTTAGGCGGGTGTCAGGCACAGATAAATGCTAACAGGGCTAGGTCCCAAGGGTAAAGAAGACCTGGGGTTTCACTGTAATGACAAGGGGAGTCTTGAAGCTTATGCAGACATAGATCCTCCTTGGTATCCACTTCTCCCCTGGTGGGAGGGAAGGCGAGGGGGTTCAGAAGTAAGCTGATCTTAGTCCCAGGGGTAGACTGAAGGGGATCTATCCTGAGGTATTGGTTATGTGGTGGGAGTTCTGTCATTTCATCCTGGGCCCAGTTAAATGCCTGATTGGGAAGGGACACACATGCTCACCCCTTCCCACTTGTTAATAAAGTTGTGACCTGCCACTCAGATCCATCCCTGTGTCAATCTGTCATTTGTCTGTGTCCTGACCAGTGCCACCAATGGCACTTGAAATGGTTATCACAATGTAATTGGTCAGCACTTGAAGGCAACCCTCTACTCTTAAGAATCCCTGGGAATCTTTCATGTCTACAAGTGGTCAAGACATGACCATTGTAATCCTTGGTGGAACTCAACTGCAGTTAGTGGAATTACACCTCTACCTCGATATAACGCTGTCCTCTGGAGCCAAAAATTCTTACCGCGTTATAGGTAAAACTGCGTTATATTGAACTTGCTTTGATCCACCGGAGTGCGCAGCCCTGCCTCCCCCCTCCCGCTCCCCGGAGCACTGCTTTACCATATTATATCCAAATTCATGTTATATCGGGTCGCATTATATCGATGTAGCGGTGTATATGACAGTCCACATTTTCACTACCATCACATAGAATACGAGAGAGCCTGCTTCATTATATTCCATAACTTTAAAAACAAAACAAACAAAAAAACCCCACAAAACCACCCACCAACTTAATTCCCAAAACTTTACTGCTGTTTACGATGCACAGCATGAATCAGAAAACAACCTGATTTTGGTTACCAGAGCATGAAGTACAAAGTTACAAGGAGGGGAAAAAATATCATGTTTCTATTTGGTATTCTAAGAAAACAAGCTTGGGAAGCCATTGAGGAACCAGAAACATTGCGTGTTTTTTAATGTCACTTTTATGTCCCTAACCCTACTTGAAAATTTAAAACTTCTGAGATTCTTACTGTTATGTATAGCTTATGCCCATAAGAAACCCAGTTCGAGTCGATTTTCTTTAAAATAAATAAATAACCCTTAGATTTCAAATATCTCAGGGAGGAATAAAATTCCCTCAAACATTCTATTTTAAAAACAGGAAGGGGTGGGAAAGGAGGTGGAAGAACCCGAGTCTTTTGTAAACAATTTTGTGGTTCCAGCTGCCAAAACAGTATCCACAAAATGCTCTTAAGCCAAGTGTCTTTGGACACAAGAAAGCGTAAAGAGCAGTAATTTTAGAAACACACCCACACATTTAAGTATATAATTTTTATTATATACACATTCGAGCCACTGTGGACACAAGTCTTTCTGTAGCTATCTTTGTTGTACATGGCAGATGATGATTTTATCAATGTTTCTTTTTCTGGAAAGTCTTTGGACTGGAGCCAGACTCTGGGAGTTTTATACAATATTTGTTATGCCTCTGGTATGGACAGTAAAGCAGAAAGATTATATTTTATGTGGGTCTTAAATTTTGTGTTGGCATTATTTAGCTAGAGTTTTAAAAAAAGTCACATTTGCTACTGGAAAAAAATTAAAATAATCTCATCTCATGCAATATCATTCCCATCCACCCCCAAGAAGAAAAATTGGCTGCTGAGCCTCAGTTTAAAAAAAAAAAAAAAAAAAAAAAAAGTGTGTTGGGTGGCGAGGGGAGGGGGGGGGAAGAAAACCATACTAGAGATCAAAAGCAAGTTTTATGCCAGATTTAAAGCGACTTGGACCCAGATTTTTCAGAAGAGCTCACTTCCTATTTTGGCACCAAAATAAGTAGCAGGATTTCCAAAAGTGCTCAGCACTCTTTTGAAAAATCTGATTAAGTATCACATTGGGAGCATATAGACCTCTTCTGAAAATCTGGCCTTTATTTAGTTGCATATGTGTCAGAAGAGCTCTTCTTTTAAAACAAAAACAAACAAACAAAAAAAGCCCCTTCAGTTCCTGCAGATTAAAACCTTCATAATGTCTTCAGGCAGGAACTTGTGTAAATATAGAATTCCCTCTACCACGCTAATGTTTTTACCAAGCTGATGAAAAAACATTAAGTGTGTTTAAAAAAAACATGAAAATAAAGGCACTAAACCATGGATGCTGTACAATATGAAGGTCGTTCCTGATACCTAATAAACAGAATTAGAATTCTCTTGCTCCTTTTACTCTTTCTGTAAAACAAGAGGTCATCTCTTTTCTTCACATTTCCTATCTGTCATTCAAGGAAGGCCTTTTTGCTATTTCCTGTTGCAAAAAGTGATCGATGGCTGGTGTTTCTGATGTAATTACAAATGTTTCTCCCCTCCAGAAATAACCTGCTAAAAAGCATATTGTACCTCAGAAGCAGGGTACCACCCTTAAAAGCTGGCAGCTTTTTGCAGTAATACACAGCGCTGGTATTGCTATGCCACTAGCTGATGTCAGGACTGTCACTGACTGATGAAAAGTTGAACAGCAAAGAGCAGAGAAATGGGATGCGATACGATCACATAATAAAATACAAGATAAATGTGTAGCCTTGACCAAGATGCAGTTTAGCCCCTGGAAATACAACAGAATTTGGGGTGGAGAAGGGAACAAACAACCCAGATAAGATGAAGCTGCTAAGGACAAATATAAAATGCAGTTGTGTTTCTCTTAATGCATACATTTACCAATATTAATTTGAACTTTTATTATTTACAATAATCTTGTAACGTCTTCTCAGTCCATTGTTCACAGAAAATATTTGATTGTACTTTTGTGGATATTTGAATAGCCATCATCAAGTAGTAATTCTATTCTGGTTCTTACATGGTTGCATCATCATGATCCCCAAATGTCTTCAGAAGTGCCTTAAATAACAAGATTGGCAGCTGTAAGAAAGACCCAATCTACTTTATTAAATATACACTAAGTTACCTAGTCAGTGCTAGACAGCAGGGAAAGGCTTCTAACATAAGACCGCTTTATATGTGTGATCTCTTCTGAAATGCATCCCAGAAGCTCTTAATGTGCTTAGCTTCATAGTCAATATGCTGTTATTAATAGATGACAACAGCACATAAACCAGTTTAATTAAAAATAAGTGCCAACTTGCTCTCACAATTTGGGGGGTCCAAGGGAAGAGATGATCTTTCTCCTTCCCCATCTCCAAACTTTCACTAGAATTTCTGATCATTGGCTCCACTTCAAACTCCTCCTGCAAAGAGCTATACAGCACGTGAAGCTATCATGGAGGGAATTTAGGCTTAAGAGAACAGTGTCTTGACTTACAGTCATATTGACTGCATTTACAAGTTTTGGAAGGAACATTTTAAATACTGCCATTATGCCACTTATTAATGTAGGGAAGATACATTTTTCTGCTGATTAGGTAGAGTATATTGTCTAATAACTATAATTTCTGGAGGTGCTTACATCTACAGTTCATATTCTTTTCCCAAATACAAAAATATGAAGAGCAGTGAATGAGAAAACTGAAGCACCCAATAGAGCAGAATATCTCACCCCATGAAGTCCAATCATCTCTCTTTCAGGAGTGTTCAGGGCTCATGAGATATGAAGCCCCTTTCTTCTCAAATACTGATTTATGACTGCATTTTATAAGAACTGGCAGCAATAAAAGAAAAAGGTGATAAGGAAGTACTGGGTAAAGAATTTCTTTGGCTGTATTCCAGCAATTTCAAATATTATCTACTCAACAGAAACAGCTACGCTATGATAACACACAAACCAATCAACACTAAAGTGAACTGATAA
Source organism: Chrysemys picta bellii (assembly GCF_011386835.1). NCBI lineage: Eukaryota > Metazoa > Chordata > Testudines > Emydidae > Chrysemys > Chrysemys picta. Next base: position 17,983,681 of record NC_088805.1, on the reverse strand, counting down.
AGCTGAAATGTTTTTGAAATTATAATGTACAAAATACAATTCTATTTTATTACAGAGAAGCAGTGAAATACAATGCACTAATGTTGTTAGTTAACAAACATCAACTGTAAAATACTGGGGTTAGTGGGGAAGTTTTAGGTGCCGACTGACACCAGCTGAAGATCTGAATTAATTTATGGACATCAGAATAAAATTCTATAATTAGTAGCAATATTGCCATATGTTATTTACAAACAAACCCCCCAGAAATACTACTTACAGCCGCTTATACAGCATTTAGTACTGTGCTGCAATATTTAAAGTCCTAGAAAAGGAGGAAGAAATAGTATGTATTACTCTTGCCCTTATTAAAAATATCATTTACATAAGCTGCATATTAATATATAATCCATAAAAGAAGCTGTGCTTGGAAGACAGGCTGATGAAAACCACATCAGTGGTTCATAAGAGATTTAGAAATGGGGGAAAGATCACCAAAATGGGCATCACTGATGTCCCAAAGAATAGGGCAAGTTTTTCACAGGTACTGAACACATCTTGAATTCAGGTCAACAATAGAGCATATTCTAAACCAAGTTATAAAGATAGTGTTCTTCCCCTAATTTAAAGTTTATAGAGCAATGGGAGAATGGCTCTGTTAGCGAGAAGGATTAAGACCGCACACTTATGACAAGTAGTAAAATACTTTAAACACACAGTTAACTCTGAGTTTGTAAGTAGCTCCATTGACTTCAATGGGACTATTCACGAGCCCTAACTAAGCATGCCGTTGAGTAACTTGTTGAATCCGGGCCTAAGGTAGGCCCTAACAGAAGTCTATGCTGACATCCGTGTTAGTAATATTCATTTTTTTAAAATGTGATGATAGGAGCATTTTCATGTGGGCAAGAAAGTAATGTACAGGTAGAAGTGGAACTACATTCCTTGGGGACCCTAAACTCCCAGTTTAATTAAGGAAAACAGAACTGAGTATAATGGTGGTTATGGAGGCAACTTCCCAAGAGGATTTTGCAAAATCCTAATAATTTTTCCCTACCCCAGGATGGGGTGTGTGTGTGTGGTGGTGGTGGAGAGGACTATACAGAACTAAATTTACACGGATGAAGTTCTAACACCCTAAAAAATAAAAGGCCACCATTTCAATTTGTGGAATTAGAACGTGCTCTGCTAATGGGGAATAAAGGATCATAAAGGGGATAATAAAAAAAATGCAGCCACCTGTATAACCAATTTATAAACAAGTTTGTGTTTCCTTCTGTCTAGATCAAAGATAGAATGTGTTTCACCCTCAACCATCTATTGTTTAATACATAGAGTAGATGTAACTCAATACAGTGGGAACTATAGCTTTATACCAACTTCCTTTCAAATTCTCCTCCACAGCTACTTAAAGAGCTTAGTAAAGGCTATGTTAAATGTTTTTAACTGCATAACTCCATTTCATTCAAGTCTGTAAAGCTCTAATCTTTGTCTGTACTTACGGTTTACTTCTTTAAGTGCATCAGAAAACAAGCCAGCTAAGGCCCCCATATTGATGTGCCTGAAAATGACAACTGTAAATTCCCTTGGCAATCACATCATCAAGAAAAAATTTAAATGGCTAAAGATGCAAAATTTAATTTCTTTAAAGGTTTACATTTTGAATACCAGAATAATCCTGAGCATGCATGGGAACTTCATTTGCATCTCCGGGTTCTGCCATACATAAACAAACTGAGCTGTCCTGTCTCCCACCAGACTCCTAATGAATTACAAACTTGTTTCCCATTTGGAGGGTCATTTATATGATAGGCCCGATTCTGATCCCTGTTGTTATATTACTATGTATCCGGAATAACCCCACGCAGTGATCTTGATTCTGGGTTTTCACGTAAGTATGTCTGATTCCTCAAATATATGCATACAGCATGCTCTTTGCCATTTAAAAAAAAAAAAAAAGGCTCTGACATTCCTGTTTAACTTCAGGCTTTTGGGTGATTTCTGAGGTCTTCTGGAATGCCTCCAACATCTCAGGGCTGTCAGAAGCCACAGCTGCAAGAACCATGAAAGTTATACTGAATAAAATTAGAGGGGAAAATGGAGTGATTTGGAAGCAGGCTGCAAAGAGGACAGTTCTGGAGCCCAAATATTCTCCAGGTTCCAGGTTGATTCTATTATTTTCCCACTGCCCAAGAGAAGGAAGGGAAGGATTAATGTGTAGGGTTTAGCAAAAGGAAAATCTCAGACTTTTCAATTTCCCATTGTAGGCAAGTGTGGAGTAGTCATTATCAAATGGGCAGAAAAGTATCAGTGAAAGTAATGAACAATTGCCGTAGGCTGGTGTTAGGAGAGCATTGTGCTGCTGGAGATACCTGTTTTGAATGAGGTCTTGACCATTGCACTAAGCTGATATGGCGCACGTGCACACACACACACACACACCTATACATTGTGTGCAGTACAGTGCAAGCTGGTGAAGGCTGACTGATGCTGGGCAAAGTATGTAAAACATTGACATTTTCTAGTCCCAATCAAACCAACTCTCTCTGTATGGTTTAAATTCTAGCAGCAACCATACAAAATGTTGGGTTAGTGTGAGAAATTCACTTTTAAGTTGTTTGAGGCTTGGTCTACACTAAACCCCCAAATCGAACTAAGGTACGCAACTTCAGCTACGTGAATAACGTAGCTGAAGTTCGAAGTACCTTAGTTCGAACTTACCTCGGTCCACACGCGGCAGGCAGGCTCCCCCGTCGACTCCGCGGTACTCCTCTCGTCTAGCTGGAGTACCGCAGTCGACGGCGAGCACTTCCTGGTTCGACTTATCGCGTCCAGACAAGACGCGATAAGTCGAACCCAGAACTTCGATTGCCAGCTGCCTAATTAGCGGCTGGGTGTAGACATACCCTAAGAGGAGCCTCCTACAAGGCTCCTTTCTTTATTCTGACCATATCAATGCGTCTATCTTTTAAGAGCATTTGTTCTCAGGTTTATTTATATTGGCAGCTACTGATGTTTCAATGAGTTAACCTAAAGATATTGTGTACTGTTCCAGGCCACAATTAGCTGTCAGAGAGACATGTGCAACTCCTATTGAAATAAAAAAGCTTCAGACCAAGCACATGCTGTTGATGATAACAATTGTTCCATTTGGTCAGTACAGTTCTCTAAGTTTTTCTTAATGGGTAAATAACTCTTCTAAAATGTTCCATACTGTGTATTTCTGGGACGCAGGAGTCCATAATGGGCAATTTTCATCTACAGAGGAAGGATGATCTTGTGGTTTACAGATTCTTAGATTAGATGATCAAAATATCCTTTCTGGTCTTAATGTGAAATCCTGAATAACACAGGCCATAGGATTTCATCAGTTGGTTCCTGCATCAAGCTCAGAATGTCTGGTTGAGCTAGAATATATCTTTTAGAAAGACGTGCAGCAGTGGCGTAGCCAGGTTCTAACATCAGGGGGAAGCGAACACATTTTAAAAAAAGGCACCACCCGACGTATCAAATTACTAATTACATACTTTTAAATTTGTTATACATATTTATTTTGTACTTTAAAATAGAAACACAAGAATTAGATTATTTTACAAGTACGTGAGCCCACTTGACAAGTTTTATTGTCCTTGGGTCTGGCTTCCATCCTCTTTCCAACTGTTGTAGCTGTCTGGAGGTGCTTGCCTTTCACGCCTTCCTCATTAATTCAACAGGGCAATTGATTAAGGGGTGGGGGGAAATCTTAGTCTATTCTTAGCAAAGAGACATTTTTCTTCTATCTTATTCTATCCTTAGGGGCTATAACATTATACCAAGGGCAATGCAAAGTTTCTACATGAGGCTTTGATACAAAGTTTTCATATACCAAAGTTCATCAGTACAAGGTTTCTATATGAGGCTTTGATACAAAGTTTCATGAAAACAGAGGTCACACGTGGGCAGACCCACTACAAGGTTATAGGAAGAGGCACAATGTAAAGTCATATGAAAATTATCAGAGATTTATCTTGGGGAATCATGGGGGGGGGGGGGGGGGGGGGGCTGGCTGGCCCTGCTGCTCTCCTGCTCTACAGAGCCATCAATCCATCACCTCTCTCCAGTGCACCATTTAGTCCAAAAAACAAAACAAAAAACTTTTTAAATATCCAAAAGCTTGTGTTAGTTCATATTCCTGTGGTTGCCTGGTGGTGTTGTGTATAAACTTCCCCCATAAACACTCTGTTCACAGTTCCCCAAAACTTAAGTGTGGCGGATGCAGTTCATAGGCCTCAAGCCTCATCCTAACTGCTTAAGCTAATGTCTTACAGGATACAGTCCTGTAGGTTACTTGCATTATCCCTAAATAAAATAAATGGTAAAGCTAGCTCTGTGGGCTACAATGGTTTGAACCATCTACAAAAAACATTCTAGTTTTTTATTCTTAGCTATAAGTTTTTATAGCAATTTCTATAGAAACCTATTTAATGTCTTCCCTGTATTGGTTTAATCCGTATTAAATTGTGAGACCTTTCCATAAGGAAGGAAGCAAATATGTCCTTTCAGCAACCACCCACATGCCTAGTTTTTTCACAAGCTAAGGAGATTTTTTGGGGGAACCCCTGTTTTGAAGTATTGGTAGCAAGTCATTGCCTTGTAGCTTGCCCTGACGTTATCTAAATTGTGATAGAGGGAACTCTGACCCAGTTTCTGCAAATACACACATACATAACTTTGAACTCAATGGGACTCCTCACCTGTGTAAAATTAAGCTTGTGTGCAAGTGTTTGCAGGTTCAGATCCTCTGGTAGCAGGGGCAGACTTTATTACTATGGAATACGTGCCAGCTTCTGAAAGCTATGACACACAACAAAGGTTGTTTGTGGGAGAGAACAGTGATCCACCACACAACTCAAATTTTGACCCAAGATTAGATTTGTAAAAACAAGGCCAGAAGAGATTTGGGATGCATTTTTCTGAGGATTCTAAGTAGAACAGTTTGGGTTTTCAAACAAATAAAGGGTTCCCTGCAGTGTTTGCAACCCAAACTTCACAGCCCTGCGAACCTAACTGTAAACAAAGGTGGAACTGACTTTATTTATTTCCCTTGGCAGCATTGAGAGAAATGCAAAAAGCAAACAACAAAAATAGTGACAGGTGAAATGGATTTTTAAAAGGCTTTGTTTCTAATATTCAATGTTCTTTCCTACCGGATTGCTGTTTTGTTTCAACCGGCCCTGCCCCGACTCCGTCCCTCCCTGCCCCTATTGAACCCCTCCCCAAATCCCCACCCTTGCCCCGCCTCTTCCCCAGCACGCTGCGTTCCCCCTCCTCGCCCCTCCTTCCCAGGCTTGCTGCGAATCAGCTGTTTTGCGGCGCAAGAGCTGGGAGCCAGGGGGAGAAGCAGGAGGCGGAGGTGAGCTGGGCAGGGGGGTGGGGACTGAGGAGCTGGGCTGCTGGTGGGTGCCCAGCACCCACCATTTTTCCCCCATGGGTGCTCCAGGCCCGGAGCACCCAGAGAGTCGGCGCCTAAGGCACCACTTTTGAAGAATGTGGTCAGTGCGGGAGCGGCTGCTCCCCCCCCCCCCCAGCTATGCTCCTGACGTGCAGTCAAACTGGTGAAGGTACTAGCCTAGGACTTGGGTAATGTAGATTCAATTCCTGGCTCAGCCACAGACTTTTAAAAACTTTTGGACATCACTTAACCTACCCTGGGCCTAATTTCCCATATGTAAAATAGAGATGATAGTTTTGTGCCCAACATGCTTGTGGTGACAATAAAAATTCATTAACGACAATGTATTCATGTTTCTGTTTAAGTATTCAAATTGTTAACCAGGGGGATTTCAATCCTGGCACTTGAGATTGCAGTTTCTCATGCACAGGAATGCAGTTGCAATATATTTACCCTGGCACTTCTGTTTCTTGTACCAAGCTACTGTTCGTAAATGTCATCAGAACATGTTCTCTATTCACGTGGTGTTTATACTTAGGAAGAAAGACCACATCTTCATGTTGCTGTGCTCTTTTCCCCCCTTTCCCTCCTACAACTCTCCTCTTTCTCACATCACAGACAAAGACATTTCTCATCTGCTCCCCTTCTCTTAACACCTTTGCTTACCCCGGTGACCCGATCCCATCCCATCTCTTGATTTCCCCCCCCCATGCCCATAGGGGGGAGGGATAACTCAGTGGTTTGAGCATTGGCCTGCTAAACCCAGGGTTGTGAGTTCAATCCTTGAGGGGGCCACTTGGGGATCTGGGGCAAAATCAGTACTTGGTCCTGCTAGTGAGGGCAGGGGGCTGGACTCGATGACCTTTCAAGGTCCCTTCCAGTTCTAGGAGATGGGATATCTCCATTAATTTCTTTTCTTATTTCTTTCACTGTCATCCCCTCCCTTACTCTTCTCCTTAACCTCTCACTCTCCTCTAGCTCTTCCTCTCAAATACATACATGCTCTAGTCTCTCCCATCTTAAAACAAACACCTTCCAAAAAAACCCCATCCTTGATCCCAGTTGCCTCTCCACCTACTGCTTCATCTTCCTTTTCCTTTCCATCTCTAAGCTCATTGAACACAGTGTCAACAATCACCGTATAGAGTTGAGTTCCTAGATGCTTTCCAGTTTGGCTTCTGCCCCTTGCACTCCATTGAAACTGCTCTCACCAAAGTCTCTAGTGATCTCTTTCAAGCTAAAGCTCAGAACCAGTACTCCATCCTCGTCCTCCTTGACCTGTCAGCCGCCTGTGACATAGCTGACCATGTGCTCTTTCTTAAAATCTTGTCCTCCCTTGGCTTCAATCACTCTGTCCTCCCCTGGGTCTCCTCCTACCTCTCTAATTGCTCCTTCAGTGTGTTCTTTGGGATCCTCTTCATTCTCCTTGCCCACCAACTTTCTGTGTGGGTTTCACAGGGCTGTGTCCTTGGGACCCCTTCTTTTTTCTCTCTACACCTTATCTCTGGGCAATCTCAACTGCAAACACAAAACAACTACCATGTTATGTTGATGACCTACAGATTTACCTCTCTACTTCAGAACTGTCTCCCGTCCAAGCTAAAATTTCAGTCTCTCTCTCTCACATCTCCTTGTGGATTTCTAGCTGCCAGCTCAAGCTCAACAGAGCTCCTAATCTTCCCACAACTTCCTTTCTTGATTCACTGTGGACAAAACCATTATCCTGGTTGTCACTCAGGCCTGTAACCTTTGACTCGGACCTCTCCTTAGGTCCTACCATCTAGGCTATGTTCAAATCTTCTTTCTGCATAAGGTCTCTAAGGGAATGTCTACACAGCATCTGGGAGGTGTGATTCTGATCTTGGGTAGACATAAACACTCTAGCTCTGCTTGAACTAGCATGTAAAAATAGCATCATAGCCCAAGCTGCTATCCATGCCACCTTGGCCATCTGGCTGAGTACAATACCACTTGACACCACCACCCTGGGTATGTAATCTGGCAGCTAGTCTGAGCCACCTTCCATGCTGCCTTGGATGCATTGCTATTTTTTGTTGCTAGGTTAAGCAGAACTAGCACATGTATGTCTACCCAGGCTCATAATCACACCTCCCAGCTACCCTAAGATATGGCCTTATCCAGCCACACAGCTAAAGATCTTATGATCTCGTGTCTCAGTTACTGTAACATGCCTCTCTCTAAAAAAAGAACAGGAGTACTTGTGGCACCTTAGAGACTAACAAATTTATTAGAGCAGGTGCCACAAGTACTCCTGTTCTTTTTGCGGATACAGACTAACACGGCTGCTACTCTGAAACATGCCTCTCTCTGGCCTTGACAAATGCAATCTTGCTTGTCAATACCACTTGTATGCATTCTGAATGCTACTGCAAAGATCATTTTCCTAGCTCATCACTTTGACAGTCACCGTTCTCTCTGAATCCCTCCACCGGCTCCCTCCTCTTCATAGCATCAAACATAAGCTGCTTGTTTTCACTTTTAAAGCTCTTCATTCAATCCCCACTCTACCTATCATCTTTGTTGATGCTCACCTCCAATTGGTTCATGCTACCAGCCTCCACTACCCACCTGTTCAGTATTCAAACAGGCACCTTCGTATTTTCTCCCATGCTGTCCCATGTGTTTAGGAGGTTTGCTCCCCATAAACATTCACATAACTAACTCATTATCCTCCTTAAAACTCTCCTTTGCTGTGATGCTTGCAAAAAACTCGACAATGGTCAGGTTGTTGATGTGCAGAGACCACTACCTGTCATACTGACCAATACTGTCTCACTGTTCTCTTGTTCTCTCACATCTGTCTGTATCCATCTTTTTGACTCTTGTTTTATACTTAGTCCCTGCCCCCAAGAGTTTCCATTCTATCTTTTTATTCTGTGTCTGTACATACCTAGCAAAATGGGGTTTTGGTCTCCTAATAATAATAACAAATATTCCTAGAGTATTAGTTCAAAAACCTATCTGCACACTCCTCTTATTTATGTAACTTTAGTTATCCAGTGCTTTGGAGTGGAGCCCGGAGCTGGAGCGCGGAGCAGCTCCGGAGCAGTGGAGCTGCAGGTTTTTGCCTGGAGCTGCAGCGGAGCCGGAGCACAGCTCCAAAGCCCTGAACTGAACTATTGTGAATTGCAAAATGTATTTAGTTTTTAGACGGAAAGATTTTGGGTCCAATTCTGATGTCATTTGCAGTGATTTTTATACCTAGTGTACCTTTCAACCTTTTGTGCTAGTGTACTCCTGATGTATGCTTGTGGAAGTGAAATTAGAATCTAGCCCTTCCGGCTGGCAGATGTGATTATCATTATAACCTGTTTTGGAATGTAGTGGAGAGATTGAAGTGGCAGAGGGAATTATGACTTGTGCTGATAAATCAATTTGTTGGAAAACGAAGAGTTAAGAATATAAACGTAAGATTACAGATCTGAAATCTCAGTTTTGGGTTTGTGGTCTCTTGAGAGAGAGAGCCATTCAGCACCATTGCACAGAGTTATTTCATTCTTAATTTTAATTGACATATCCCAGAATGCAACCTTCCTTTATGAAACCTCAGCGGTCCCTTGTACTTACAGTACAAGTTGACAAGTGGGTTTTTTGTTTAGTTTTGAAGTTTTGGAACTCCTGCTCTGAAACGTGGGTGCTTGTGTGATTCAGGAATATATATTTACCTGCCAATTTTAACTGCGATTCCATTTTTTACTTCAAAGTCCTTTCTAACAACCTTACAAGTGTGTGGACTTATTTAAGGAAAGATTCATTTGAATTTCATTGTAAGCTGGTTATCTCTTGGGATTTCAGCTTGCTTCAACTCTAAAGTAAATGAAAGCTTTTTTTCTGCTGCGGCTGGTGGCAGGGACTCATGGAATTGTTAGCCATGAGTTCTAATGACAAGTGTATCATATGGGAGGTTTAAACAATAGAATATTTTTTTTGGCTGTAAAAGTGACATCAGGGTTGCACCTTTTCAACAGCTTGTTCTGGCAATAACACACCTGTTTCATTCCTTTTCTGCACTTGATTCAAGTTTATAAACTATAACTAAACCAGAATAGTAGCAGCTCCTTCTCATGAAATTTGGGGTGATGCAGGCACTTGCAGTTCCATGTAGAGTTTTACAAAGTGTTTATTACCCCAGTCCAAAGAAACTAAGTTTTATTGCTGTTCTTTAACAGAATTATCCCAGTCACTTTCCTTAAGCCTTGTCATAAAGTCTTTTGCCCACACTATGTCCTGTGAGTGATAAATTCTGATACAGTATTCTTTGTAGTTGCTGTGGGGAGACACACACACAATGGGAGCTTTTTGCTTCAACAACAACTTTGTATTTATTGGCTCATTTTTTTTAAACTGTTTAAAGATGGATGAACACACACACATTCGGAATACTTCTGAATATTAAAATTTGATCTACATCTGAACTCTAAAAAAGAAGAACAGGAGTACTTGTGGCACCTTAGAGACTAACAAATTTATTAGAGCATAAGCTTTCGTGGACTACAGCCCACTTCTTCGGATGCATATAGCATCTGAAGAAGTGGGCTGTAGTCCACAAAAGCTTATGCTCTAATAAATTTGTTAGTCTCTAAGGTGCCACAAGTACTCCTGTTCTTCTTTTTGCGGATACAGACTAACACGGCTGCTACTCTGAAATCTGAACTCTAGTTGTCCACCTTGGGGTTAAACCAAAATTTCAGATCTGAACACCCTGGAAATTTGAGAAAGTCCAGAACTGAATTTTATTGACTCAGGCCAGTCTCCAGTCCTATAGTGATAAAGTTTAAAATTATTCCCCAAATTGCTCGAACTAGCAGTCCCATATTACAATATTTTACTAATATCAAAGTGGTAGAATGCAGAGCTTTGGAGAATAGATTCTTAAAGGGCTCTCAAAGCTTTGCACAACATAACACAAATCCATTATACAAAGTGTAATAACATCTTTAGTGTTTTTGTTTTGACAATTACACTGCTGTGCAAGTGGTTTGCTAAGGGAGACACGTAGCATTAGGGACAGTAATTGGAGTCTTCCCAAGGTTGCAACTTCTTCAGTTAAGTTCCCTGCCACCCACTGCTTCCGGAAAGATGGCTCAATGGTGACATGGGTAGACTAAATAGGAAATGACAGCTAGAGGTCATGACATAGTGAACTCCAGTTAGAATTAAGTGATTTTTTTTTTCCCCCTCCCAGGCATAAATAGGATTTGTATCTGTGTGTTTTTAAAACTGGAAAATGTGATATATATATTTTAAATGGCTCATCTTGATATGGTAGAGGAAGATGGATCAAGAAAACAGAACCCAAGGTAGCATGCTTCTCTGCTGGCTACCCATCTCATAGAGCATGTGCCCCTGAAGTCTTAATGTAGATTCCCTCATAAAGAATTCTCATGACAGAAATTGAAGCTGTTTTTCAGACAGGTAGCACAGCGTGAAGTAGTAGCCCCACTGTTAAGAGTTTAAGGGGAGCAAAAAGAGGAAAGGAAACTTGGAGGTATGGGGGAGTTTCTGTATCAGATTAAAGGATGTATGAGTAAGAGAGGCATAAGACAAAACTCTGCCTTCTATTATCTTGGCTGATGGAGCAGCCATAACATAAAGAACCAATGCCATTAACTGCAGTATTCCAAGTGATTGATTGGCAGTGCCATGGTGAGCGTGGCTATTCTTTCTAATGGCTGCCTATTAAATGGTTGGCTGTCCCATAAGCGGGCAGTCCTTGTTTTAAATCCTAGCCAGAGCCTAGGACCTCCTTGAGTCTCATCTTGTCAGGTACCTTCACTCAGAATACTACCCACTATATCCGGCTCCATGAAGGAGGCAAGTGACTCATGCCTTTGTGGTGGATACTGTGTAACTCCCTGTTCCCTGAATTCAGTCTGTAATAATGAAGCACCTGAACACTCTTTTCCCCTTCTGGGGGGTGGATTAAAAACCATGATCAGTGTTGGTCCCATATCTAATAGTTGCTGTTTTGGGTTTTGGAAGATGAAGGAAGTCACACTGCCGGTCTAAAGCTTTGTCCTTGGCTGTGATTCTCTATAGGTTATATAATGTGCCTACAGTTTATGATAGCCACAAGGGTTAAATCTAAATAAGTCTATTACCTTGCTCTCCGTTTCCAGTTTTCAACCTGCTTTTGTATCAGATAATTGGCTTAATCTTTTTGAGTTTTAAGGTGGTGTGTTTAAAAACAGTTTTTGTTGTAGTTTAATGTTTATCATTGCACAGAATGTCTAGGGAGCACAGTGCTTTATAACCAATTAAAGTTCAGGCATGCTTGTTTTGCCCAGCTTCAAAGTAGGACCCCTGCTGCTTAGGTTCTAGATTGAGGCAGGTGTCACAAGTTCTGTTTTAAATTTCTATTCTTCATGTGCTCCATCTTCCTGGTATAGTTCTTCCAGAAGCCTTATGGCTTCAGAACCTGCATATATTTTCTAAATAGTAACACATTTCAAGTTGGTCTGTTTTTTAAATTAAATACAGTAAATATTATAGAGGGTGTGTGTGTGTGTGTGACACACACACACACACCCCCCTTAGGCATGTACAGTAAAGTCAGGGGCTGTATCCCTATGTATGTTTTTTGAGGGGAAAGGTGGTCATTCCCGCTCCCAGGGTTCTTATAAGCGAATAACCTGGAAGAACATTGTTATTACATGCAGCTTGTTGTACAGTCAAACAGTATCTATTGTTCACGGTCAACATGGTTTTAGATCTGTGGTGGCTTGCAAGCTAACTGTGCTGTATTCTTTGTTTTGTGTGATTCTGCGTTGCCACATGCTCCGATTAATTTAAATAGGCTCACCATTTATTTTTAGTACAGTTTTTAGAGGATTTTAGGTTTCGGACATGTTCTGTTGGGACAGCTACTTTTTGTGCTGCTCAAATGACAAAAACCTGGAATGACTAGAGACTGTTCAGGCTCCTATGCTGCACGATGCAGATATAACACTTCATCTGTAAAGGGATGTCCTGCTGTACGAACTTGCGAATCTAGGAGGAAACCAATATGAAGTGTGTTATGTCCTTAAGGTGAAATTCACCACTTCAACTTCAACTCCAGTTGGGGCATAAAGATAGTGGATTTAAACCCAGCGCCCTCTGAGGTGAAATTCCCCCTCAGAGCAATGTTCAGTGTACAGGTAAGAATGTATAATTCTGTAACCACATGCCCAAAAGCCTCTGGGGCCCTTACAAAGATCTGAAACAATAGCTAGAAATCAGACCTAGGTATTAAGTTGTAATCACACCAGCACTCCCCTCCTACACTTCATTCTCATGTGACAACAGCCTAGGGTGACCAGATGTCCTGATTTTATAGGGACAGTCACCATTTTTTGGGTCTTTTTCTTATATAGGCTCCTATTACCCCCCCCCCCCCCCCCCCCCCCAATCCCCTGTCCCGATTTTTTTCACACTTGCTGTCTGGTCACCCTACAACAGCCTAGTGTCTGAGCTGTCTCTGTCCCCTATACAGATTGGGAAGATAGCTAGAAGGCAGTGTAGGACTCCTCCTCCTCTAAACTACTATGCATGAAAAGAGAAGGAATTGCATTGGGATCCGCCTACATCTGCTTTTCAGAGAGAGAGAGTGTCTTTCAATTGCACACATTTTGATGATGCTTCTGCTACTTCAGTCTAGAGATTGATTCTGAGAGGTGTGGAGTACCTGGCAGCTACAGGAAGTTTTGAGTGCAGCACTTCCTGGGATCAGGCCCCTAAACAAGGTCTTTTTTTAGGGAAGGACAAAGTAGTTCCAAGAAAAATAAGGACCCACTTGAAGCAGCCCTCTCCTGAGGCTGGGTGGGGAAAGGTTAGTTCACTTCCTGTCTCCCACCGAGTAACCTTTTTGTGGTGGGTTGTTTGTTTTTGTTTTTGAATGAGTCTGCACTTCCTGCTTCTGGGAGGAACCCCTGAAGTGAGGTACAGGAGACACTGCTCTTTTGGTATTCTGATCTGACTTGAAGCAGGAAGTACCAGGCATCTCAGCAGAGAGCCTACTCTCAGGGCTTTCCTGCCGAAGGGCCCAATCCTGTACCCCTGGCGTGGATGGGAGTTTTATCATTGAATGCGGTTGGAGTAGGATGAGGCCTTTGTTTTGAAGATTCATGAAATCTGCATGAGTAAACAAACTTTTGGGTGTTGGCCTGTGGCGACTGAAGTTTGCCATCACTGAACAGGATTTATTTGCAGTGCTGAGTTTTTCACTTTTGTTTGGACTGATTAAAGAAATATTGGTCATAATGATCTTAGAGCCACTACACTGGTACTGCTCTCTCCCCCCCCCCTTTCCTCCCCCCCCCCCGGGTTAAATGCCAGATGTTAAGATGCAAATTGTTGCTTTCACAACACTGTTTCTTTTTTTCCCCTCACCCCTCCCCTTCAGGCATGCGCAATCAAATCAATCTCCGTGCTTTGCTGAGCAAAAGCATCTCTAAAAAGGCAGTTAAATTTACAGCAAATGTAGACAGTTTCTTGTACAATATACATGAGGAAGATCTGAACAAGTAATTTAACCTAAAGAAAAGAGAATCAATTGGGGATGGGGAAGGGAGAGGAATTATTGCTTAAAAGATGTGATAAATGATCACCGGTGACATTTTATTGTATTCCTCTATTGAAATCATTCAGGTACTACATAGAGGGCAAATTCACGCAGGCTGGTTGTCCATATGCTGGATAATACTGTTTTCTTCTAAAATACGTATAATTAGCACTTTTCTGCTCTATCTCAGTAAAACTCTTCCAGTCCACTGCATTTCCACGAGTGGGTGGGATTTTCAGAAGTGCTTAAAGGGACTGAAAATTAATGGGTGCCTAACCCCTTTAGGTACTCCTGAAAATGTCAACTTGTCTTTATGTATAACTTTCAAATAGTGGCAAGCATCCTCTCCAGCACTTGAGACAGAAGAATGCAGCCCCCTCCTTCCTTGGAGGCTCATCCTCTCTTGAACTCTGTGCTGCTGCAGCAGGCAGAGATGCTATATGAACGGCAAGCATGGGTTGCTGCAGAAGCCTGCAAAGGGAAGGTGACCAGGGCGTGCAAGGCAGAGAGTGCTGAAGCCTTTGGAGAGCTGCTCCCTTGTTTATGTTTTGGCCATTGATGCAGAGAGCCATCTGGTACCAATAGCTAGAATTCCGCACGTTTTGAACTATCACTGCCACTCTGTGGAGAACCTTGGAAACAAGTATGGAAATTGGGTATTACTGGACAGTACAGGTGTGGTAAACCACCTCTGTACTTCGGTGTTTCATCTCCCTGTAGGTACTTTAAGATGTACTGTGTACCCCATAGACTGCTGCTGCTTAAATAGCTGGCCTAGGGATAATGTCCTGCACTGACATGGTAGATTGAGATTCTATATTTTCTTTTGGCTTCCTTGCTTTTGCAGCTGGCAGACAGCGCACAGCTGACTGTCTCCAACCAGAAGAGACTGGAATAGCAGGGCGGTGGCAGGTCAGGATTAAGGTCCTTGGAAGAGCTATATTGAAAACCTTCTACAGTACATACATGTGCTATGCTGTATCTGCCTCTAGCTAGTGAGATTAGGCTCCCTCTTTCATGAGGTCTTAAAATCAGTCCATTTAAAAAAAATATATCCAACAACCTACAATAGTTGTAATGTGTAGAACAGTGGTACCCAAACTTTTGAGGGTTGTGCCCCCCCCGCCCCTGGCTGTGCCCTCCTGGAGTGAGGGCCAGGAGTGGGGTCATGGCTCCAGGGAGGGGGGATGTGGACAGGGGTAAGGGAGCACAGGCTAGGGCTGCAGCTGGGCGTAGGTCTGGGGCCGGGGACAGAGCCGCGGCCTGGGGGCAGGAGCAAAGCCGCAGCCTGGCCTGTGGCGGAGGCTGACAGCTGGGCCCGCAGCCGGGAATGGCGCTGCTCTCACCCCTAGTCTGGGCCGGGAACAGGGCTGCAGTCAGTGGCCAAGGTGGGGGTGGGATCAGGAGCAAAGCCACAGCCAGGCCAAGGTGGGGGCCAGCAGCCAGGCCCATGGCGAGGTGCGGGGCCACACTGTAGCTGGGGATGGGGTCAGATGTGGGCCGGGAGACAGGGCTGTGGCTTGGGGTGGTGCTGGAGCAGAGCTGGGGCCCGGGCGAGTCTGGCTGGCGCTCCCTCCCCACCACCCATGGGGATTGGCCCACCCCGATGCATCTCCCCCCAGAACGTTCTTCTGCACCCCTTCCCCCCAGGGGGACGCACTCCACAGTTTGGGGCCCTCTGATGTAGTATGAAGATTGCAGCTAGGGCCAGATTAAGGTTATGAGGGGCCTAAGGCTAATGAGAGGGAAGGGCCCAAGTATGAATTACGTATTGCAAAAAAATCATGTCATCAAATATTTATCTACATACATATTTACATATTTATTTATGTAAAATTAACAAATTTATTCTACTCTCACTACACTCAATTCTTCAAACAATTTTCCCCCACTAGCTTTAGCTGTGGCAAAGTCATGAATGATATCATCGTAATTGAGACACTTGATGATTTCATTCTCGATGCTCAAGAGGGACAAAGCACTGAGATGCTCTTGAGTTATGCTGGATTGGAGGACATTTTCGACCCGTGTTAGAAGAGAGAAGGAACATTCTCCCCTACAGTTCGTGATCATTAGTGATAAATACAGCAGTAAGGCAGTTTCAGCATTTGGGAAATGTTCTATCACATTGGATTTAATGATAACTCAGTACATCCCAATAGATTTGCTTTCATCGTCATTTCTCTCGATATCAGAGTGATGTGAATTCAACAAATTGAAGAAATTCTTTAGTAAAATCTATTGGGAGATCATCTGGGTACTTTTGACACAGACATTTGATACCTTCACTGACTTTGGAACTTGAAATGTTAGGTGAAAAATTTGTCAGTACACTAAAGGTTTTGTCAATATTTCATCCAATGTTCTAATGAACTCTTCAGTTTGTCAATGAGTGTGATGAAGGTATTAACTCTGAAGACCGCCTTGTCACTGAATGAGTGGGCAGTTGCATCACTCAGGATCTTCACATCTTTTCTTCTTGCTGATTCTTGAGATTCATCATCCTTGATGTTCTCTAGTGCTTCAAGGTTGTTGGGGTATACCAATACAGCTATATTCACAGCTTCAGCATTGGCACACCACCGTGTTCCTGAGAGTGATTTGGGCACTGGGCATCCCTTTGGTAGTGAATCTCTAAGAATCATCCAACGACTGGTTGAGATAGAGGAAAAAATTGTACAGTTCTTGGACAAATCCAAAAACAAACTGCTTCAACGCAACAATCCACGGTAGACTGGCCAACAAAGTTGAGTGAGTGTGCAGCACATGGGATGTAATCAATCAAAGCATTGCGCTCTTTTATCTTTGCCTGCATCCCTGAATATTTGCCACTCATATTACTTGCATTGTTATAGCTCTAGCCATGACAAAAGCTGCTGTCAATCCCATTTTTGGTGAGGAAATCAAGTTAGGTACAAGGCAAGTTTCTACCCTGTGTGGCTGGTGATGTTTATGCAGGTCATGAAATGCTCAACTGGTTCGCTGGCTACCACATAATGCAAGATGACAGTCAGCTGAGCTACATGTTACACATCTGGTATTGAGTTGACGGACACTGAAAAATATCCCACATCTTTGATCTCATCTACAATGGCTGGTAGCATTGTCTTTGCCAGCAGTGCAATAAATTCATCACATCATATTTATGAAAGACTATTTTGTATGGCCTTTTTTCATGTTTTGCATGTTCATGGATGTGCTGAGCTAAGAAAGGTTTGAACTTAGCAATTAGCTCTAGAATGCCAAGGTTATTGGCATTGTGTTTCGATACAACATTCTCATCTGAGCCATGGAATGGCAGCCCAAGCTCAGCAAGAAAAACTATGGTTTGAACTACACATCTGAGAACGTTCTTCCAATCAGCACAAGCTTCCAAAAACTAGTTTTCCATTTGAGTATCAATTCTGCCACTAACCTTCTTTCAGGCATGGTAGTTGCTAACTGGCAATGTATGCCGCTCACTTATTGCATGATTGGTAATGTATACAGTATTCTTCCAATCACTGAAGCCTTTACAGAACATTCCCCACCTTTTGGTGTCAGAAAACAGGCAGTAATAAAAACAGTACACTTTCTTCTGAGAGGCCGAATAGATGAGCCATTCTCGCTTGTCAATCTGTTTTGTTAGGCTTCACATATTCAAACATTGATTTTGTCAGATAATGATTCTGATTGGTGTACTCTTGCTTTGTCAATGAAAAATCAGCATCTAGATTCTGGCATTTCTGTGGGACCTTCTCAGTCCAATATGCAATGAGATCTTGAGAAGTCATGTCCCACATACCTGGATCATTGGAGAAGGATATCAGTAGTAAAGTCTTCAGAGGAGTGGAGTGAGACTGCAGCTAGAAGAGTTATAGGAGGCTGCTCCTCTTCATCAGGCTCAGCAGGTTCACTTGGGCTGGTATTCGCCTGAACTTCCTCATCACCAGACTTAGTAGGAGGAGAAAACTTTAGAGAAGGACTACCTTTCAGCATTACCTTTTGTCTTTGCTGTCTGTCTTTGGCCTTCTTCAATTTCTGCCATCCTCCTTTCTTCGACATGGCTTCTATTGTCCAGAGTAGATCTACTGTGTATAAAGTTCAATATTGCTTGGGCCTACAGACACTTAGCCCACAAAGACAGAATCACAACCACCATAAATTGAATTTACAATCTTGATGGATTAATTTGTACAAAACAATGTCTAATGAGACAAAATTTCCGATGGCCCCGCTACCATTGCTCAGCTGTTACTTCAATATAGAATGGAGGGGCTAAGGCTATAGCCTTATTAGCTTATGGGTTAATCCGGTCCTTATTGAAGCATGCAACGTATTGGATAAATTTCCATAGTTGATGATGATGATGACAAGGCCAGGGGGTGGATTAGTGTGAGGCATATTAGAACATAATGTAACTCTAAAACTTCAATCTAAATGAGGAAACAAACAACTCATGAGAAACTGGACGTCAACCTGTTGTAATCTGAGAAGTCATTTCTACATGGTAGGGTAATGTGTTAGAAATGAGGTGGCATTAATTGTAGAAATACAGTGTGGACAAAGTTAGCAACACACAGAGATTTGACATAGCTGCCATCATTCTGGCATAGAAATATTTTGCATGTTATACAATATTTCTTTAGTGCCATAAGTTTACACAGCATTTTACAAAGAGAGGTCCTGATCAGAGGTAGTGCTAGCCCATTGTGGGCCCTAAACAGCAATATTTGCCCCCGCCCAACACTTAATAAAAAGTGAATAGGGGGCCTTCTTGAGCAGCTTGGGGCCCTAAGCAATTGCTTAGTCTACTTATGCCTAGCGCCAGCTCTGTTCCTGATCCTACAATTGGAACGACCTGTGCACCAAGGTCTTCCTGCGTGGAGCTGATTTTACAGGACTAGGGCCATCAATGATGCATATTTCCTGCCCTCAGGAGCATATAATCTTAATTAGACAAGTTGCACATTTGCAAAGAGAGGGGAGGTATGTAATGATTATTGATGGAGAGAAGAAGGGCCTGTGTGAATAGTTAAATTTTTTTTTTTTAGAGGATATTTGAAAGAGATGATGTAGTTTATATGTACCGCGGATCACACATGTACTTATACTAGCTTTTAAAATACATTGTTAAAAGATATTTTTGTTTACTTAATAGACAGTGAAAATGCACTTTAGAGCTGTGATCTATTGGCAACTCTGACAAATTTATTGTGCTCAAGATAAGTAGCAGAATGCTAGATATAATAGATGCTGTGCTGTGCAAAAAGGAATGAGGTGAATATGACCTTGAGATTATATAGGGGACAACCTCTGTATTTAACGGGCATTAGAAGAATCTAACTGTAGGACAACAGTTTTAATTCTGGGGGCTTTTTTTTATTCTTGCCAAAAAGCAGATAGAGAGAATTTGTTGGAAGGAGGGGAGACCTATTTTAACCATCAAACCTCACATCTTTAAACTCTGAGCAATCAGGTGTTCTTGGACCAGGCGAATATCAAGTTTATTAATCATTGGATAATGTTATTGTTTTCTGTGTTTTGAGTGATGCTAAGAATCTCCTAGTTCACAAAGTCTGCTTCTAAGCACTGATCTATTTATCTGAAATGTATTTTGTGTGGGTGTAAAATCTTTTCAAGTCTTTCCTTCTTGCCTTAAATCATGCTTTCTTGTGATATTTTTTTGTTTTTGTTTTTTTGGACAGCTGTATTGTGAAATCAGTAGGCGTCCAGTAGACGGACTGTACTGAAATGTTACTTTTATCTGCATTTGCTGGCATCTTGAAGGCAAACAGAAAACTCCCGTCTTTGTTTTTGCTGATTGTCTTGTGTCACAATGAGACAGTCATACTGGGTGAAGTCCCTTTATTTAGTCCTGAGTAAAGATCACTAGTATTACCCTTCCATTTATAGTCACTGCAGGTCTGAATGCAGTTGGAGGCTATTCTAAGAGTCCTTGCTTGTGTTTTCTTTCTTGGTGTCTGTCAAGTGGGAAGACTCTAGAGAGGAAGGGGAATTCAGATCTATACTTCTAAAAAACAAAGCTTGTGCTTAATAATTTCAGTGGCTAAAACAGCTTTCAGCATATTTTTGATGCTATTTTTAGGTGATGGCCCAGGCCTGCTTTGAACACGCCAACAAAAATCAGCAAGTCTTATGGGTAGCCTAGAAAATCCTATGTTACTTCCTAAAAGTTAGATGGTTATGAAAAACTGCCGAGGTTACGTTACAGTTTAGGAGCTGCTATGGAATGACACTTGTTTATTTGACATGATTTGGAGCAAAAAAATGATAGTTATGTTTGAGGTATTTTTGTCTTCCAAAACCTCTCTTCTCCTCCACACGAGATGAAAGCTTACCCCTGGTTCAGTTCTGTGTCACAGACCTAACCTGGAGCTGACATCACCACATCTTGCTCCATCACTGGCTCTGCTTATCCCCTACTATACATTGGTCATTTTTACATTTAGGTAACATGTGGCTTTATCTGAAGACTGACTCAAGAACATCAAAAGAGGTTACAAAAGAGATCCATTGAGATCCCCGGTCAGTAAAGCACTTAAGCCTCACTGATTGATTGGGGCCTGAATTAATTTTCAGTACACTCAAGGGACTTCTTCTAGGGGATGATGATACATTCATTATTTACATTACATAACAATGAAGTTAGATTCAATAAGCTGCCTTATTAGTGTGGCAGAAAAAATATGCCAAAAAATATGGAAAAATATGCCGAAAAATTGTCCAAGGCAATCTTACTTTCCTTATGGCACTGTGCTTCACATGCTTACAGCCCAGCGTCTACCAGATTTACAGGCTTAAACCTAATTGTCTTATTTGACATCTTTCTTTGAGCCCTCTTCATAACTGACTTAATTTATTATTATTAATTCAATATTTATTTCTATTACTATAGTGCCCATGAGCTGTCTTGGACCAGGACACTATTGTGCTAGGCACTGTAGAGACAGCATCATGGCAGACATCCCATTTTATCCATCAATATTTTGAAACAATTGAACTGACTTTCCCTTCCTAGATGCGCACATTTTAACTTTTGAAAGCCGACAGCCAGCAATTTTAAATTACAGGCCAAAATGTTCAAACTTAAGTCAAGCAGCTAAATCCATCTTCAGTGTCCTGAATAAAAGGCCTTATCTTTCAGAGAAGCTGCGCATCCTACAGTGACTGTCTCTGTTTTTGTTTTACAGTAGATTTATAAAGGCAAACCTTTTTATATACCCTTACTGGGTATATTCTACCAAACATGGCTGGGGCATTATAAAATCTCTTGGAATACTGAACCACAGATAACTTTGAAATGGTAAACTTGCCTTACCCTTGTGGTTATGGGAGGAGAAAGCTCAGTTGAGCAGCCTGGAGGAAAAACATTATAAGACATGTCCACTTTCAGGTATTGGTAGCTGTCATCATTCACTGTTTGTGGTCTTTTCAACTATTTACAATTTCCACTTGAATGTTTTTTTGTTTTTTTGCTCAGGGAAATCTAATTTGACTTAATTGATTGTGAAATGGTGGTGGTTAGGTCATTGTTCTATGGCTCTCTTGATCCACTTATAAATTAACTTCACAGTTTCTCTAGCAGAGATACAATATTTTGCTTCAGCTCATCTCCCTCAAGAATCCTAAAAAGGGTTCCACTTTGTGTTTAATTTCTTACACCATTAGAGACCAGGGTCAAATCTACAAACAAAACAAAAATCTACCTGGATTATGTAAAAGGAAAGTAAGTAAGTGTGTGTGTGTGTGTGTGTCTGTCTCTCTCTCTCTCTAAAGTGTGGGGGGGAGAGGAGGGATGGGGAAATCCATTGCTGAATTGGGAAAATGCAGGTAGTGTGTTATCCGGTTATGATTTTATGGGCATGTAAAATTACCTTCTAGTGACGTCTCACAGAGGGAAGAAAGAGACACTCTGAAAAACAGCATTTTGGACTTCCTGGAAACAGGTGCAAAAGTGCAAATGAAATATGTGGATATTTTCCCCATACCCTACCACTTTTATCGAAATTGGCAAATAAAATAAGACCACGTGCTTGATAAGGTTTCTGCTTTGTTCCTTATCAGCTAGTTTAATCATTGAGAGTGACTTTTTCTTCCTTTCGTGAATGTGGAAAACTCGGGTGCCATCAGTGCCTCACAGGCTTATGGGTAATAGTTTTAGTTGTTGTTGTTGACTTAGAAGAGAACATGCTTTTCCCACAATGGAGGTAACGTGTTTATTTCAGAGTTTAAGGTTTTAAAATCGAATATTTTACCCATACCTATGGGGAGATTTTTACCACTGTTAAAGAAAACTTGGGTACATCACAGCAGAAATATGTTCAGAGCTAAGGCAGAAGATTCAGACTAAGAAGTCATAATTTTATTTTTAGTGACAGTGAAATAAGGAGAGATTAATCCTTTGGGTTTTTTTTAACCTGAAAGTAGAATTTTTGGCATTAGGAGTCTGGTTTAAACCTTCAAAAATGATGGCAGCACAGGGGTATGTTTTTGGGGGGGCTGAATTCCATTTTGTGTTCTTACAACTATCGGTTTCAAAACCAGCCCCACACAATGAAAATGTGCTTCTTCTGTCCTACTGTCAGACATTTCAGATCCACCAGATAGCAGAAGGTGCCACAATTTTTTGAAGGGGATAATAATGGTGGATCTCTTCAGCACAAAGTAGTTTAAATGCAGATATTTTACTTAAGTCCTTAATGGCTCTAGGCATCTGTCATGCTGAGCCCATTTTGCCCCTTAAGAGACTCTATTTCATGGACCATCAACCCAATAGACATTAATGAGCCCCCTTTGAGCTATTCGGTTCTGTCAGGTCAGCGGGGGTGCATTTGATATGGGGGTCAATAGGAGTTCAGGTTAAACACCTTTACAGACCCTTAATTTGCGTGAAATGATATGGCTCAATTTTCATTCAATTTGAAAATGTCTGAATTATATTCTCCAAGCCTGAAATTGGGTCAGAATTATCATGGGCTCACAGAACCAAGATTTTGGTTGGTTTGTTATGCTTCTAATATTCATATTTTTATTTATGCAAGTGTTCCTGTTTTAGGCTAGTGCAGGGGTTGGGAACATGTCTGTACATGGACACAAGTGTCCGTGGTAAAAATGTTGAGGTCAGTTGGGGTTCTTAACTCAGGCAGCTCCCTGCAAGTGGCTTCCTGTCCCTGCTGTTGCTGGCATAGGCGTGGCCAGGCAGCTCTGCAGGCATGCTGCCTCCGTCCCCACTCTCTGAGCGATGACTCCACGGTTCCCCAGTTCATTGGCCAGGAACCACGGCCAATGGGAGCTGCGGGGGTGGCGCCTGGAGCTGGAGCAGCGCACAGAGCCGCCTAGCTGCACTTCCACGTAAGAGCCGGTGGGGGGACATGCCGCTGCTTCTGGGAGCTGCCTCAGGTAAGCGTCGCCCGGAGCATGCACGTCTGACCCCCTCCTGCACCCCTGCCCCAGCCCTGATTCCCCTCCGAACCCCTCGATCCCAGCCCAAAGCACCCTCCTGCATCCCAAGCCCCTCATCCCCAGCCCCACCCCAGAGCCTGCACCCCCAGCTGGAGCCCTCACGCTCCCCCAAACCCTCTGCTCCAACCTGGACATAGCTACCGCAATTCTTTGAACTGGTTTTATTATGTCGACGGGAGAGCTCTCTCCCGTCGGCAAAACACGGCTACATGAGTGATCTTACAGCGGCATATCTGTACCGATACAGCTTTCTAGTGTAGACATGGTCTTAGATATATTTTCTAAGTCAAACGCATTCTCATTCATCCTTCTTTGAGTGTTAGAGTTGGGGACACAGCAACATATGGTGCCTTTGTGGTTTGAGCAGGGAGGAAGGGGGCTTGGAGATCCAAAATGGTCTAAGGAAGGCCCTCACTCTCTCCATGAACAGGAGAGCTAAATAGATTTACAGTGCGCAGAAGCAACTTTTATAGGCTTTCTGCAACGAAATTACACTGTGAATGTATGACAGTGCAACTGTCCCAAAGTTCTAGCTTTTTCAATTGGTGAATGGAGTGCTGGAGGGGCATTTTTGGAGACGGAGCAGTTGTTGTATGGTAATTGCAGAACAAACAGTGTTTAGTAGTTGAGCAGCGGGGTTGAGCACTCGCCAGCTTTTAATTGTGGTATGTGGATCCTGCTGATGTTTCCAGAGGCATTTGGAATGGCAACAAATTATTTAGCCAAGTGTAGGAGAATCATTGTTGGGAAATGCTCCCGGGAAATAACTAGCATTTAAAGGGACAGAAAGAACTGTGTGTGTTCTTATGTGACCGATACTGTTCAAGTGCAGAAATGTTCTCGCTTGTTCCTGGAACTGATATGAGCTTTCTATTCATGCGGGTTTGAGTACTTCCAACTTCACTTTTCTTATTTGACACGTAGACACAGGTTGTGCGCCAGCTGATATAATAACAAGGTACCTTACCTGCATTGAGCAAAAAGCAACAGAGGGTCCTGTGGCACCTTTAAGACTAACAGAAGTATTGGGAGCATAAGCTTTCGTGGGTGTGCAACCCACTTGCATCTGAAGAAGTGAGGTTCTTACCCACGAAAGCTTATGCTCCCAATACTTCTGTTAGTCTTAAAGGTGCCACAGGACCCTCTGTTGCTTTTTACAGATTCAGACTAGCACGCTACCCCTCTGATACTTGATACCTGCACTGAAGTTCTTGGAACGTGGTTACTGGCATCATTGCCACCCATATTAATGTCTTCATTTTTCTTTTTTCTCCTATACTTGGAATAGCTACAAAGTGCACTGAGATCCTTCTGAAACATGGAGCTTTTATTTATTTATTTATTTTTTAAAGGAGGAATCTGACAGGATCTTGGATCATGGATTTGTTTCTTTCTCTGTTAAGCTGCCTCCCCGTGTGTGTGGTGTTTTTTTTTTTTTTTTTTTTTTTTTTTTTTCAATTTAAAACACTTAAAAAAAATCCTCTGTGTATAAAGGATCAGCACAAGTTCTGTGCACCACTTAAGGAAGGGGCGGGCAAAATTTTTGGCCCGAGGGCCACATCGGGTTTCTGAAATTGTATGGCGGGCTAGTTAGGGGAGGGGGTCGTGGCCCGGCCCCCACCTACTATCTGCTCCCCCTCCCCCTGGGGACCCCCGCCCCATCCACACTCCCCCGCTCCCTGTCCCCTGATCACCCCCGGACTCCTGCCGTCCCATCCAACACCTCTCATTTCTGATGGCCCCCCCGGGACCCCTGTCCCATCCAACCACCCCTTCTCCCCTGTCCCCCTGACTGCCCCCGGAACTCCTGCCCTGACTGACCCCTGCTGCCCCATCCAACCCCCCCTCCTTCCGGATTTCCCCCCTGGGATTCCTGCCCCCATTCAACCCCCTATTCCCGCCCTGACCCCTATCTACACACCTGCCCCCTGACCATCACCCTGAACTCCCCTGCCCTCTATTCAACTGCCCCGCTCCGTGCCCCCTTACCGCACTGTCTGGAGCACTGGTGGCTGGCGGTGCTGGAGCCGGGCCACGCCACCATCACCACACAGCTCAGAGCACCGGGTCAGGCTGGGCTCTGCAGCTGCGCTGCCCCAGGAGCTTACAGCCCCACCGCCCAGAGCATTGTGCTGGCTGCGGGGGAGAGGGGACAGCAGGGGAGGGGCCGCGGGTGAGCCTCCCAGGCCAGGAGCTCGGGGGCTGGGCAGGATGGTCCCACAGGCTGGATGTGGCCAGTGGGCTGTACTTTGCCCACCCCTTACTTAAGGGTTGAAGTGGGACTTAGCCAGCACCAGATTTATGTGCTCCTTATCAGCACAGGGGGGAATTTGACTCCAGTTGATATCTGTTGCAGTTATTTATTGATCTGCCCATCAGTTTTGTTCTCAATGCCAACTCTGCATGATGCATATCTGCTGGCCAATTTTATGAGAAATAAAAATGAGGCATCGTAGTGTAGCAGAAATTGGTGTCACCCCAAAGTCTGGAAAACAGTCCCAGCTTTTATCCTCTCTGTTCAGAGCTTTATGTGCAAAATCTCCGCATCCATAAGTACAAAATCTGTAGGTTTGTTTTTTTTCTATTGAGCCAAATGGCAAGAGCGTAGAAATATAAAACTGAAATCTATACCCCAACACTTGACTTTGTAAACACTCGTCTATCAACCCAGTTCACTGAGTGGTGAGGGATTGTTCTCTCCTTTGTTCCCTCCAAGGCATCTGGGAGTTGTGCACTGTCTCTTCAGAAGACCAGCCATCACCAGCAGACTCTGCTCCCTGGTCCTGAGAAGGGGCTGCATGGGTTCTTCCTTCCCTCCCTATTTAACACAACGAAAGCTAAGGGGCAGCAGAACCAGGGCTATTTCTCTCCTCCCTGTGGAGGGAAGCAAGTGAATGAGGTTTCAGCCTCAGGGGCAGATCAAATGCCCAGGGATGTTTGGAAAGCAATCTTAGATTAGAGCAGGCAGAGTGCCAGGTAGATTGTCTGTGGCAGTGGTGTTCAACCTTTTGTCATATGTGGACCCTAAAGAATTTCAAATGGAGGTGCAGACCCCTTTGGCAATATTAGACATCGTCTGCGGACCCTCAGGGGTCTGCTGACTGCAGGTTGAAAACCACTGGTCTGTGGGCCTGAAGGCTGGCCCTTCAGCTGTTTCCATGTCACCAGCAATGCTAACAATGCTTCACCAAGTGGACACATGAGCGAGATGTGTCAGATGAAATGCTGCTTGTGAGCATCATCCACAGAAGGCAGAAGTTGAAGATTTTTTGGAAGTATCCGATGTATTAAAGTCAGACCTGCCTACGTTGGTAAGTCTGTCTGCAGTTTTTCCCCAGGCATTCTATCTACATTAAATGTGCATGCAGTAGGCACAAAATATGCATAAAACTTGCAGAGTGGGTGCCCCAATTCCATAAAAAGTTAAAGCTTTCCAACGGTTAAAACACAAATTGTCAGTGTCACATGTCAAAGTACGCAAAGTAAGTATCTGTTAAATCAAACTTGTTCTCAAGCAGCATTTTTCTTTCTTTGCCTATCTGTAAATTTCTGTTATTATCAATGGAAATATTTTTGGCCTGTTTGTGCATGGTGAAATCCCCATTTACTGTTTAAAAATCTGATTCTTCCAAACTTGTTTATTGGGTAAAGGAAGGAGAATATATCTTGGTCACTGACCCCACTATGGCAACCATCCAAAAGCTAGGGGTCTCTGTAGGGAGTTTGGGAGACAGGGACCAGACTTGAAAGCTGAAGGTTAGGCAGGTCTGAAAACAAGGTTGTTCAGACACTGCGGAGGGTGTGCTCTGAGATGATATATAAAACCTGTGTGGGAGCCTCTTGGTTCAAGCAGTATGCCTCATGTATGCTGCTATTTTGTTGTTTTTCTAATACAAATATAATTTTAGATTACAATTACTTGTTGTTTGCAACATTATTGTAAAATAGCATTTTGATGACATCTTCAATAAGCTGATGCTGATAAGGTTTTGGTTTGAAATCTCGCATCTGCATTAGAATAGGATATTATAGAGCTTTTTATGCATTTCTTTTGGGTTGTTGACTTTAGCAACAAGATCAGAATCACAGATATCTATTTCTCTCTCACACTCACACCTACCTTAAGAACACAAATCAGGATTTCAATATATCATGGTAGATAGGAATCTTTTTCTTCAAAGCACAAATGGTATTGTAGTTGTTACAACATCTCTGTGCTTTGGTACACCAAACCTCTAAGTTACTGGTAATGTACCAGGTGTACCACAACTCACAGGCAGACCCTGAAGGCGCTCGAAATGCTAGGTCCTATAGGCACCAGCCAGCTATGGTGGATCCTAAAAAGAACTCGGGCATGAAGATAAATGAAAGGGTATTTTACTAGGACTGGAAGAAAGGGGAAGGTTACAAATAATCTTGGTGTAGAGGTTTAAATGTTGCAAATTAAGGTAAAACAAGAGTGGTTCCTATTTGCTCACCTAGGGGGAGACTGCCTGCAGTTCCCCAGCAGTTTTCACTGCGTTCAGATTCCCTGCTGCTCCAAACTTTTCATGAGGCTGCCACTTCCCCCTGAGCAAGGTTACTTTCATAGTGATTCTATCTCCTGCCCTTACAGGCCAGGGAAAAGAGATGTGCTTTTGTGTCCATCCTGCAGGGTAATGGGTCAGTGTGGAGGGAATTAAATGTTAGTTTCCTGCTTAGCCAATTAATCATAGTAGCATTGAGCTCAGACCTCTGCTCATGCAGTCTTCATTAAAATGAACAGATGCTAAATATCTGAAGATCTCCTGTTATACAGTAATATCAATAATTAGTTGCTTGTACATTGTGAGACTGTTTAATGTGATTCAACTTCTTTTTGGGGCTGCCTCAAGGGCACGTGAATGAGTTATGTCTCTCAAATAATTCTATGCATCTAAAGTCTGTTTTAATGAAAACATCTTTAACCTGTAAATCTGCTAACTCTGTAGTAAATTTACTAAATATATTTCAAACTCACTGCCTCTCTCCTACATAGACTGTAAAAAAAAAAGGTGCATACAAGTTTAGGCAATCTTCAATGTCTGTGCCTCTCCTTGTCCAATTTGTACTACTTCCTGTCAATTTCATGCCCAGCTCTGGCATGAAACATACCCGACTGAGAAGGAGATTGATTACCTGCCTGAAAAATTCTGGTAAAAATTAATTTATCCAATAAAGATACTGAAAAATGTCTGTCAAATGTGCTCTGCTTGTTGCAAACGGAGAGCCTTATTTACATTATATGAACTACTTTTACTGTCCATAGAACCATCTCTAATATCTTACAAATGAATGGCAGATTTTTTTAAACTTCTAATATGGAAGGAAGCTACATTTTTTTTTTCCCATGTAGTTTCCATGAATACTTTTATACCAGTGATGTTTGTCTTGATTTGTTTCAAGATCTGGTCTCAATATGGGGTTTTTTTTGAACCCACATAATAAACTTCATTGATTGTTAGTTTGTTTTAAATTGATTAGCTAGGGTGCTGCTCATGGATAATGGAATGTCGGCTTAATACATATTCTAATGCTCTTGGCTAGGGTTGAATGGAAGTTACTCAACTGAGAATTTCCCAATGACACAAGAGCCTGAAAGTTGGCATTATGAAGTGTGTGGATTAGAGTGAAGAGGCTTTACCAGAATACAACAAAAAAGACAAAATTCTAGACTCAAAAATAAAAAAAGCTTTGATTGTTTGTTTTACACATATGTGATTCAGAGGTTTGGAGTACTTGTCACCTAATAGCTATTAGGGCATACTTTTGGGATCACTATAGTGGATAATTTTATTCTTACCCTGTACACTTATTCAGCATGCACAAACCAAAATGCATTTGTATGCTTGCAGAGAGATTCCACAACCAGCACTGAAGCAATAGATTTGCTGGAATGGACAAGCCGCATCCATGCAGAAGTTTCATTGCCGCTCTGGCAAATCACCACCCTCCCTTACCTAATTTTTTTTTTACATGGTAAACTTTTAATGGGCAAAAGATCAAGAGGCAGGCAGTGTTAGAAATAAAAATATGCCTGGAAAAGAATGTTATCTGTTGTGCCATTGCTAGTAACGTATGGGAAACAATCAGCAAACAAATCAATTTAGGAAGCCAAAATAATAGCTGTTGTGGAATGTTTCTGTTGCAGGATGTAACTCAACAGCCAGAGAATGGGACTCTTCATAAGGAGAGGGAATGGGAGTTAAACAGTGAGCAAGCATTAGTATTTCCCTTTCTGACCTGAGGGGGAGGGTTGTAAATCAAGACTCGAACTTTTCAGCCATCTGAGTCCACAAAATCTCTTGCTAAGTCAGTCATCTTCAGCACGGACAACTGATGACTACTTGAATAAATACTGATGTAATCATCTTGGTGGAAGGTCATTTTAGTCTCATGTAGTGAATTATTGATTTTTGAAGAGGCTTTCTATTATGTGCCACAGAACCTCTATTTCAGTACATAGCTATTGATGTTCAGACTATTTCTCCTTATTAACAGCTTCTATTTAAAGGCAGTCGTAGTTGTATCCCTTGAGATATCCACAGAGGAAAGTACAGTTAAAGCCTAGTAGACCACTGGATTGCTGTGCTCCACAATAATACAGCTACCAGTACATCTGTTAGGCTGTAAATAAGGTAGTTTGGAAACATCAGTCTTGTGTAAATTAAGCCAATGCATGTTCAAGCACTGGACAAATGCATGATGATCTGACCATAGCTCTAATGTGTCTGACATGTCTTCCTAAGGTACCAGTGAAATGATTTTAGTAGGTAGGGCTATCACTTTCAACCGGAAGCAAGAGGATCTGTTAATTGTCTCTTGCTTTGTTTATAATTTTGCCACATCACTTAAAATTTCGTTTTTCTTCTGTAGCCAGAATGTTAGCTCCCTTCATTAGGCCCTTTCCCATTCCATTCTTTTTGCTATGGATTATAGATATTTGTAGGACTTGGCTTCTGGCTCAAGCTAAATACCCTGAGTAAATGAAGTTCTAGGATCATGATTCCCAGAAAGATTGAAGGGCTTTTAAAGGGAAATTGAAAGAATGACGAAAGACTTCAGGTTTTAGCAGGATGATCAGCTGTACCAAAAATGCTCTATTTTCTGTCTTGTACATTTCCACATGCTTTCATGTGGCTATAAAGAACTCTCTTTCCATCAAATACTCTATACATTTTTCAGTCTCCAGTTGGTTGGTTTCTCGCTTGCTGTGAGCTAACCTGAAAATGCTTTTTCTGGTGTGGACATTCCTTCTTTGCTAGGCCAGTGGGAGCTTTTATGGACCTGTTTGTTTACTTTTTCACGACCAAGTACCTCCACAGCTGAAGTCTGGAAACTAGCTACCAATTACAGCAGCATCATGCAGGTTTTATTATGAATTTAAATGCCACACTGAACTTGCTGTAAAGCTAAAATGCAGCTGAATGCAGGAACCAGTAGTAGTGCTGGGATGGTACCTCCTGAGTCTTCTAAGGGAGCATTGTTTTCACTAGCCTGATTTATTTATGTCAACTCTGCACACAAGGGTACCAAAAACTCGGGTTCAAAACCTGACATCAGTCTCTCTGCCAATAGATTAAGGTCACTGTGGAGGAGGAACAGTTAAACTCTGAAGGTTTAGGTTGGCAAAGGAGGATGGTGACCTCTAAATTAAATACCTATTGCCTGGTGGTCTTGTGCAATAATGATGAATTGTTGAAAGGAGCAGTCTGAATGGCTGGGGTTGGAACTTAAGGAGGGAGAAACTGTGCACGTATCCCCAAGGGTGAAACCATGCAAGACCAAGTTCAACCTCATTCTTAGGGAAAGAGGCGGGATTGCTACTATTGTAATGATGTATAAAAGAACCGGTTAGTTTGCATTTGAACTTAGAAAATTGGTAAAATGCATGGGTTTTTTTGCTTGTGGCCTTGCCTATGTCCTGATTTCACACAGCTGCATCTGTCAAAGGTTTATGAAAAAGGGAAATTTGAATTGGTGCTTGTGCTTTTGAAACTTAAATGAACAGGTCCCAGTCCTGTTAGTTTTGTTAACTTAAACAGATTTTTGCTCCTTTTTGTTCGTTCCCCCTGAGGTGGTCCAAGTGTGTTAGAAACAACAGAGCCAACTAAAACTCAGTGAATAATTCAACCGTTGCCTGAAGTAATAACAGAAAGAGGAAAACCCATTTAATAAATCAACGAGCGCAAAAAGCTCTTTGGTTTGTGAAAAATATTCTTCTGCCCTCTCTATGAACCAGCTGAATTTCATTTTTGCAATTTATTGTTCCTTCTTTAATTTGGGTTTGACTTATTCTCCTGGCATCTTCACAGAACCACCTGCTGGCTTCCTATCCTCTGTCTTCTAGACAGAAGGTTCTTTGTCCACAAACCAAGCAGTTCATTTAGGGGAATAACAGGCTATTTGGCCAAAGCAGGGTGGGAAGAGGGGCCCATGCTTCCTTCATTCCATGCAGTGGTTCTTGCTTAGCAGTGCTTTAGTCGTTATTTCCAGGATGAATTTCCTCCGGGCCCACTTTACAGTGTTCATGCTGTATGCCAAAGGTGTAGACAGAGTCCTAATTTCTGAACACCCTGTAAAGGACATGGGTGCAGTAAGAGATGTCCTCTCTTCTCCAGGAGCTGCCATTGTCACTTCCTTAACTTCTCCATTCCTTCCCAACTTGAGAAACGAACAAATTAAATCCCCTGAAGTATTAACGGCGCCTCCTACTGCTGCTGGAAGCAGACCTGGCTTGTTCTCCACACCTTTCTCCTTCCTGATTTGTCAGAAATAATGCAGCCAAAGCTCCTGCTTCATCTTGAGAAGGAACAGTGATTTGTGAATTTGGTTGGTTCAGTTTTTGGCTGCCCAACTTATGACATGTTGAGGCCTGATTTTTTGAGGAAGTGCTGAGCATTTGCCCTCTAAAAATCTGACACCTCGATGGTATTGCAAGGTGGGCACCAAAAATCATTAGTCACTTTTGAAATGTTTAGGACTTTGCCTTTTAGTCGGCGTGTGTGGGTAAGAACCTGTGGGATTAGAACGTGGAATCATGGGGGTTCTGAGCTGTTGACACTGCATTGTAAGCTTAGGCTGGGTTTCACCTGGAGGACCCTGTGAAGCTAAACTCTGCAGGAAGTACCACTCAGCAGGCCCTGAGTGGTGACCCCTCAGAGCTGACTGACTGGTTGTCTCATGTCGGTATATAAACCAGGAAGCCCACATGGGGAGTTATCTGAGCAATGACGTAAACTGTGCTTGCCTCTGCTCCAGACCTGGCTTTGCTGTGGACCCTAGACTCCGATTTCTGACCCTGATTTGTCTCTGACTTTTTGCTATTTGCCTGCTGTCTGTGACCTAGTGCCTGACCCTGACCCCCTGATATCCTGACTTTGCTACCGGTCTCCTGACTGCAACTTGGCAATTGACCATTGCACACAGGCTGCCAATCGTCTGATCCTGGCAGTGTGACGTGGTGCTGAGATTAGGATTGCCAGTTTTTGTTGGACACATTCCTGGAGGTTTCACTACATGACATAATCTTTAATTTAGGATTAATCTTTAATTCCTAGAGACTCCAGGATAATCCTGGAGAATTGGCAACCCTAACTGAGGTGCTGTCTTGTTACTGGTAGATCGGGGGACCTAACTCCAGCTCTGCTTCCTCCTTCCCTCAAATGCTTGGGGAGGATAATGAAGCAAGATTTTGAGACTGATGGCCAGTTGTGTTCTTGGGATACAGGGCAATGTTAGAGCAAGGAGGACTCCACACTCTGTTACTATGGGGCTGAAGAATTAACCCAGACTGGGATTTGTCGTTTTTTTGTTTGAACAGTATAGTAGTATTTATTGTTGCATTCTGAGACTCTTGGGAAATAACCTTGAGGAGTCTGTTCTATTTTTGACCATCTCAATTGCTGAAACATCCCACCCGCTTAGAGTGCTGCAGTCCTCAAACTTCCTTTGTTGGTCAAGCAGTTACGGGCCAGTCCTGGAACTTTTAGGGCATGATTCTTAGTCAGAGATTCATAACACCATAAAGTGGAATAACCAGAGTGTGAAGGGCTCATAACAACTTCAGCACAAAACTTCTCTTCCCCGGAGATGCTGCAGTCTTCCAAAAATGTACATTGGGTCCGTGTGTGTCTAATGCACCCATGCTCAGAGATAAGGAAAACACAGTGAGGTTTAACCACAAATGTGAGGCTTTAGGCAACATGCAAAGTATTTGCATACTAGGTCTGAATTTAGAGTATTGGAAGCATGCTTCAGACTCATAATATATGTAATATGCTTGCTGGAATACAAGCCACTTCAGATACATAGCCAAGAGGAAGATGCCTGTCTGCATGGAATTTCACACATCTCTCAGCTCAAAGATCTGAATGCAAAATATTGTACTTCAGGACATCGTACAGATATGTGACTCTTGGGGGAGGGGGAGCGGGGCTTTAAGTCCATAAAGTCTTGACGAGATTGTACTCATCCATATGTAGTGTTTTCATCTGTAACCATAATAGTCTTTCTTTAATTTGTAACAATGGGACAGGGATCTTCTAGCATGTCGGTAAATTGCCACGCACTGTGATAAAGCTGTATAAACAGCTTTTTTTCCCCCCAATATCTTATGAGTGTTGCAATCCATAAAATAGTCCTGCTACTACCATAGATTTGCTCAGTGATCTCTGCATCATTTTGCAGCCGAGATGCAACATTTCATGGCTTGTGACGTCCTGCCCACTGACATGAGGCATATAATAAACTGGCATCTTGGCCATGCATGGCTCAGTCGAAAAACCAGTGTGATGTTCAGTTTGAGAGTAATGCTACGTGCCTCAAAATGTTGCAGTCCCTTCTCATGTGTCATATGCGGTTCTCCTTTTATTACCTGAATTTCAGAAAAAAACCCAGAATATATGTTGGGCATAGTGCTGAAACTGAAGAAAGAATAAATTGTATCTGTAACTAGTACTAAATTTTATTTGGTTTTCTTATACAGGGCCTCATGCTTCAGTGGGACTATAATTTGATCCTAAATAGAGTATTATCCATATAATCAGTTATAAATGAAACTACTGCATATGGATAAGCGTTTTTCAGACACAAAGTCCCTAGCCTGGCTATAATATTAATTGCTCCTGCCTATGATTGCTAAGAAATTTGAAACCAAAACAGCATTTTTTGTTTTGTTTTGTTTTTCTCACACAATGCTAATCTGTTACTCTGGTAATCTGTTTTTAACCTGCAAAATTATAGTTAGGTATTTTGTATCAGATTATGCATTCTTCTGTTTTTATCTTGCTGTCTAGACATGCCTTTGTGGCCATATGTGTGAGTTAAACAATGACCATGATATGGAATTCCCTGCCACGTCCTTCTGCAAAAGCGCAGAAGAAATATCTTCTCTCTTATGAGGTGCTGAGCACTCGCCACGTCCATTGACAGTGAGTAGTTGGCACCTTTTCAGGGTGAAGCATAGAACATGCATAGTGTATGTTGTTGTGCTGTTCTTGCAATGCACAGTGAGGCTTCTTTTTTCAGTGTTTGCATTTTTAAATAGAGTCCTGACTCAGTCGAACCCTTAGTCAGGGGTTAGAGTGCAATAAAACTTTTGCATTTCATACTTTTAGGGGCTTTCAGTAATTCTTGTAATCTATCTTGTTTATTTCTTGTAAATGACTTGATTGCTTTCTCCAGTATGAATACACTTCCCTGAACATAAACTCTAGCAGAAACTTACATGCTATAAAAATTTGATTTAAAAATCATGAGCATTTAAACATTTGGAATCTTCTGATTTGCCTTCGGGTTGTTGAGCCTTTAGAGTTTGTGTTCAAACTTCTTTTCCCTCATCACAAGGACTACAAACAATTTTTTTTAAATGAAAGTTGAGTTTCATGTAACACTGGTCTACAATATTTGAGAAGTCGTCTGCTTCAGAGATAAAATGTGCTATTTATTATGTATTTTGATGTGCTGAATTCAAATATGACAATTAAAACAACTGATTGGCTACTGTTTCTAAGATATTTAAGTTTTTACATTTTATGTCTATGTATATTGTGTAGATAGTAGAGTTTTAATCATAAATTGTAAACCTAGGTCTTTTCATGTGTTTATGGTTGCTTTACATTATAATATTTCACCTGTCCTGTTTATGTAACACTTTAAAAATCAGCAAAAGGGTTATATAAATAAAACTTATTATGAAACACAAGGCAAAAAACTATTATGTACATAGTTTAGTCCTATTCAGTGTCTACTCGGTGCTTCTTGGCTTGTCTCTTGTATTTATTAAATGGAGCATCTCTTGTCACTGTCCAGCAATAGTCTGCAAGCATTGATGGGCTCCATTTGCCCTGATAGCGTTTCTCCATTGTTGCAATGTCCTTGTGAAATCGCTCGCCGTGCTTGTCGCTCACTGCTCCGCAGTTCGGTGGAAAAAAATCTAGATGAGAGTGCAAAAAATGTATCTTCAGTGACATGTTGCAACCAAGGCTTTTGTATGCCTTGAGGAGGTTTTCCACCAACAACCTGTAGTTGTCTGCCTTGTTGTTTCCGAGAATTTATTGCCACTAACTGGAAGGCTTTCCATGACGTCTTTTCCTTACCACGCAATGCATGGTCAAATGCATCCTCTCGAAGAAGTTTACAAATCTGAGGACCAACAGACACCTTCCTTTATCTTAGCTTCACTTAACCTTGGAAATTTTCCACGGAGGTACTTGAAAGC
Organism: Chrysemys picta bellii; assembly: GCF_011386835.1. NCBI lineage: Eukaryota > Metazoa > Chordata > Testudines > Emydidae > Chrysemys > Chrysemys picta. The sequence continues at coordinate 17,947,504 of NC_088805.1, read as the reverse complement.
TGCTTGTGTTTTGTCAATGGCCTTGACAAAGTTCTTCATCAGACCCAGCTTGATGTGTAAGGGTGGCAACAAAATCTTCCTTGATTCAACAAGCGGTGCATGCTGAACACTTTTCCTCCCAGGCTCCAATGACTGTCGGAGTAGCCAATCTTCCTTGATGTAGTGGGAAGCTCTTGCACGACTATCCCATTCGCAGAGAAAACAGCAGTACTTTGTGAATCCAGTGTGCAGACCAAGCAAGAGAGCAACAACCTTCAAATCGCCACAAAGCTGCTACTGATGTTGGTCATAGTTTATGCACCTCAAAAGTTGTTTCATGTTGACATAAGTTTCCTTCATATGGACTGCATGACCAACTGGAATTGATGGCAAAACATTGCCATTATGCAGTAAAACAGCTTTAAGACTCGTCTTCCATGAATCAATGAACAGTCTCCACTCATCTGGATCGTGAATGATGTTGAGGGCTGCCATCACACCATCGATGTTGTTGCAGGCTACAAGATCACCTTCCATGAAGAAGAATGGGACAAGATCCTTTTGACGGTCACGGAACATGGAAACCCTAACATCACCTGCCAGGAGATTCCACTGCTGTAGTCTGGAGCCCAACAGCTCTGCCTTACTCCTGGGTAGTTCCAAATCCCTGACAAGGTCATTCAGTTCACCTTGTGTTATGAGGTGTGGTTCAGAGGAGGAGGATGGGAGAAAATGTGGGTCCTGTGACATTGATGGTTCAGGACCAGAAGTTTCATCCTCTTCCTCGTCTGACTCAAGTGAGAATGATTCTGGTGCATCATGAACCGGCAGTCCTTCTCCGTGGGGTACTGGGCGTATAGCTGATGGAATGTTTGGATAATGCACAGTCCACTTTTTCTTCTTTGACACACCTTTCCCAACTGGAGGCACCATGCAGAAGTAACAATTGCTGGTATGATCTGTTGGCTCTCTCCAAATCATTGGCACTGCAAAAGGCATAGATTTCCTTTTCCTGTTCAACCACTGGCGAAGATTTGTTGCACAAGTGTCGCAGCATATGTGTGGGGCCCACCTCTTGTCCTGATCTCCAATTTTGCAGCCAAAATAAAGATGATAGGCTTTCTTAACCATAGTGGTTATACTGCGCTTTTGTGATGCAAAAGTCACTTCACCACAAACATAGCAGAAGTTATCTGCACTGTTCACACAAGTACGAGGCATCTCTGCTCACTTTGGCTAAACAGAAATGTGTCCCTTTGCAAAATCAAACACTGACAAATAAGAGAGCATGACACTGTATGATTTCTAGAGCTGAAAGAGGGCAATTTGTTCAGCAGAGTGATGTAAGCTTCGTTATGATTGCATCATCCATGACTTCTAGGAATAACATGATGCAATTCATATCATGTATGACGCAATACCAGCTTCAGATGGCATCATTCATTGTTTTGCCTAAAAAGCAAGTACTGTCCAAACCCAGTCATAGATTTATTCATAGATCCAGTCAAAGATGTATTTTAGTCATTTCTGGTTTAAATTGAGATCCCTTCCCTTTATAACTCACTTATCCTCCGCCATTCCCAAGTCAAGGGTCGTATATACTGACCCAATAGCATATCTTGAAAACTAGAGCCAATCAACAATTTTAAGCATCATTTTCGTTCTCAGTGACCCAGAATTAGTAAAGTTTGACTCCATTTATTTCAGAAGCATTTTGGCTGTAGAGCAGTGTAATCCCTTCTCTTCAGAGGCTGGCGCTTTAAGAAAAACACCAAATATTGCATGACGTGATACAGTTGCAAGCAGTGGTAATGCTAAATGGGACTTACCTGTCAGACTGCCTAGGCTGGAAGGACGATGAGATCTTCTTTGCCTAGTCATACGGGGAAATTTTGCTTATGAGTTCCCGTTTTCTCCGGCACTGCATCAGTTGATGATAGAAATGCAGATTCTGTGAAGTGATACTTTCAAGCTGTTGCACATCATAATTACCTAGCATGGAGTGCAGTGCAGTTACAAGGTCTACACCACTACTCATGGAGACAAGGCCAGGTCTGTACATCTGCCTAAGCTTTGAGACTGTTTCTTGTCTTAGGAGGCACTCGTGAAAATGTAGTTAATGGGAAGATGCTTTAAAGTGCATTTCCCTAAGAGAAGTTGGAGTTTTTAAAAGATCCATTAGAAATTAGTGTACCTTTTTTTGCTGAGCAGCTTAATCTTATTTTCCCACTTACCATACCACTAGCAAATGTCTTCTCAAATCTATGACCAGGCCACGTGAGTTAAATAAGTTTTGGGTTTTTTTTTGTCTGCCTTACACATTTTCTGAGGTTATGGAGGGCTCACTTAACACAAGCTTGGATGAGCTGGTGAAATGAAATTGTTTGGTTTTCCCACAATACCAGTATGCTTTGGTCTGAATTTACAGAATATTTTAAAAAAAGATCTCTCCAAAATATCCAACCAGGTAAGCCTGCCCTAAATCCTATCCCCTTCTGTAAGGAAAAACTCTCCAGATGGGGGAAAAACTGTTCTGAGAAACTCCAATAAATCTCATAGAAATCCTGAAATGTCATCTCCATCAGGAAGTAGTTTGTGTTACACCAAGGGGAATGTGGCATGGGGACATGGACCCCCTACCAGAATAGATGGGCCCCAAATCCATTAGACAACCTCCTAGAACTCAGGACATCCCTATCCAGGCCCATGCCGTCCATGTGTTATCATTTGCTGCCATAGGGAGGGAACCTGATTTATACCTGTTTACACCATCACCTGAGGAAGGGAGGAGGACATTCATCTTTATCTCAGGGATAGTCCAACTGAATGTGGGAGGCTAGTTTTCTGTGGGATGATGTGATGTAGAGTAACCGCTCCATGACTCTGTTTCCACCTCATCCGTCCTTGCTCCTAGGACTCTTAAAGTTCCAGCTATTCACTGATCATGCAGATGGGCTTCTATGGCAAGAGGGGAGAGGAAAATGCTTCCCAAGTGGCTCTCTTTTCCCATTATTGGCCAGTTCCTGTTCCTTGCTTTTACTTCTGCACCACCCAGCATACGTGATGAAATATCCCATTGTCATAAGTGATTGTCTGTCAGTAAATGAACCTGACCAAAAATATCCCATTTGCACTGGAAAGAATGACGTTCTTTCTGGATGTACCTGGCTAGATAAACAAGTTATTTTAATTGGTAAAGACAACGGGTAAACTTTTCCAAAGCACCTGATTGACTTGAGACAATGGACGTCAATGTGTCTCAAGCTTCTAAGCATTTTAGGCACTTTTTTGAGTATTTTTATCCAATAAAGCTCTGGATGAAATTTTAAACTAAAAAATGAAGTCAGTCAAACATGTAGTCCAAAGAACCGCTTGTATGTACCCAATTACTACATAAATTAGCGTCATTTATTAATACCTTAAATATTTGTAATGCTTCCCTTACTGAGCAGCCAAATGGCTCTTTACTGTAAACAACTGGTACTAGGGAATTAAACTGCCATAGTGACTGGTGTTAGGCTATTTTGTGTCTGACATTGACACAGCATCATCAGTTAGAGCCGAGCACCATACCATAGGATTATCTTCAGGTAGCTGGGTGTCTCGTTTCCCCTCCAAAGTCATTCCAGTTTCTACACTTCTGAAAATGTGTTCGTGCTAATGTAGCTGAGAGAGTGGTTTGAATGCCTTAATTAAAGAGAACTTGCTGCATGATGGGGGAAAAATACTCCAACAGCCCATGGTGCTTGTGATGGAGAATAGTAACAAAATTAGACAGTCAAAACCCATTTGGCTGTGTGCCTCAAGGACTGCCAGCAGATCCTGTTACACAAGCTTGCCTTCACTAGTGTGCCAGATGGCAAGACCACTGCTCTGGTGGCTGTATAGCAGCAAAGAATGAATACTTGAAGTGAACCAAATCAGAGTCCACTGATTTCAAATTAAAGATTTCAGCAGCTAGGATTCAAAAAGTAGTATTTTGACCAAAAAGGCTAGCTAGCTGTAGGTTTGTCAAGTAGACCAATGGTGGGCTACAGATGCTAAAAAGGGTGGTAGATACTTAGTCGTAGATGTGCATGTAAGTAGATGATCAGAACTTGCAATGAGGCAGAAGTGGAAGTGTGCTGTATTTTGCAACTGGACTTCTAAGCAGGATGTATGTTCACTTGACTTAGAGCATTCTTTAATGTGCTGTACTTGTTATGCCAGCCACATTTCTCTTTCATTCCAGTAACAAGACATAGTCAGGAGTTGAGGTTTGACCTGGAGGAGTGGATATACAGCTGGTTTCAATTTGGAGACCTGAAGAGGGATTTTTGTTTCTGTGAGGGGAAAAAAAGGATTTTCAAAACATATATGAATGTACTATTAGAAAAATATTTGTAAAAACACACTTTAATTCATAGTGTGGTGATTATATGAACTGCAGGTTTTTAATCTCATGGAACTGAGTCTTCTCACTACATAGAAATAAGAAATTTTGGGGATGGAAATGTTTCTTCATTATTTAAGATCTATCCTTGTGAATAACTAATGGTGCTTTAGTTGATCATCAGAAACATTGCTCTTCCCCAATCAAGCAGATGAGCAGAACTTTGCTAAATTGGATTAAACTAGCCTTCATGCTCTAGTCTCCCGTTATTGTGATGTAACAAAATAAACCAAGTATTAGATAATTGGGAAGAGATTTGGCTCTAGTGAATTTCAGTACACAGATGATATCTTCCTAGCAGGAGTTAAACTATATGCCGTATGTGATGTAGCTTTTGCAGAAACTGGGGGGAAAACTGGTGTTATTTATGTAGGAGAGTAAGAGTCTAACATGATGATTTTTTGTTCATAGAGCTCAAAACACTTTACGAAGGGTATAGGTATCATTAGTCCCATTTTACAGATGGCGAGATGGAAAAACAGGGAGGTTTAAATGGTTTATCCCCAGTCATCCAGCAAAATAGTGGGTGAGCTAGGAATAAACCCTCTGTCTTCTGAGTCCCTATCTAGTACTCTATCCAGTATGCAGAATGAGTGACAAGTTTGGTATGGTGAAAAGAAGGCAGATACAGCAATACCAGCTGTGATGGATCGTTTCTACTCCCTCCAGCCTACTGAGTGAGTATGTATCTTGGTCCTGCATTTAGATTGAAAGGGGATGGCAATAAAAACTTCAGCAGAACTCCTATGAATTGTATTTGATGGTTCTAAAAGATTGCTGTGAAAGGGGAAGAAGGAACCGCTCATGATGTCCTACTGGTCAAAGAACTGGCTTTTCAGAGTTGCTAAATAGGAGGTTGAACTCTTCAGACATGCACTGAAGAGATGAATGTTGCGCATCAAATGCCAAGGTAGGATGGGCAATAAAGAAATAGAGAATGCTTTGAAAATGTCTAAAGAGATAAGCTCCCATTTCAGCAGCACAATGGTTATTATGTGTTCAGAATTTAAGAAAATAAACAGACTATCAAGGACAGTGGATGCCTGCATGGAAAAGAATGCTTATGAAAACTACAAATGGCAAAAGCCTGGGCTGTAGAAAAGCAATAGAAGGAGTACGAAGAGAAAAAGACCAGATAGTACAGGGCTTAGTGACCCCACCCTGACTGGCCATGTTGAATCAACTTGTGGCCATTAAGGACCATGGGATTTCATATTCTCATCAGTGTGCAGAGAGAATTATGATCAGCATTAATGGGAGTTTTGCATTTAACTCCCCACAAATCTAATCTCTCAGATGTGCGACAGTCCAACAAAATGTTAACAAGCGCATAAACTGATGTGCAACATCTGTGTAGAGCATTTCTGAAATTCCTAACAAATGAGTTTCAGAGGTGACTAGTTCTACATTTTAACCTCCCTTTTCTGGGTCACTTTACAATACTTTTTCCCCGAAAAGAATAATTAATTTTGCAAAAAGCCTGAAAGATGTGTGTGTGATTAAGGTGCAGGATTGTGAGTCAGGAGAAAACCTAGGTTCTATTCCTGGCGCTGACAGAGGCTGACTTTTGGTGTTTCTGTGTAAGTAGTAAGAGACTGTGATTAGTTAACATTTTAGCTACACCCAGCCTAAACTTGACCTCTCTCTTAATCTAGATAAGTTTTGTGAGATCTTGGGTAGGTCACTTACCAACCTGTGCCTCAGTTTACTTATCTGTGAAATGGAGATAATACTACTTAGCAGGAGTGTTGAGGCTATACTTGTCAATGTTTTATGAGACCTGAGGTCCTAGGAAGGCAGTTTCTCTAGAACTGTAAAATATTATTATTGAAAGGGACTGAGAAATATTGTCAGTTGCACAGTATGAATGAAAACAGGGCCCTTGTTTGGTCTGGGACATCTCCTGCAGTGTATCAGAGCTGTTCTTCTCCCTGCTTCTCCACACAGGGTCATTCTGTCAATATCCTCCAGATGTGAATCCTGAGGGGCTGTCTAAATGTGGTTTTCCCTTTGTGGTGTTAATAGCTTTTGCGCTGGCTTCCAGCAAGGTCCCACCCTACTGTTTTCTCCTCCTTGTTTCACGTTTCCTATCTTCCTGCTGCTTTTTAAATTATTTGTTCCCCAGCTCTCCTGTAACATGACAGTTAATTGGGGAAGAGTATCAGAGGGGTAGCCGTGTTAGTCTGAATCTGTAAAAAGCAACAGAGGGTCCTGTGGCACCTTTGAGACTAACAGAAGTACTGGGAGCATAAGCTTTCGTGGGTAAGAACCTCACTTCTTCAGATGCATCTGAAGAAGTGAGGTTCTTACCCACGAAAGCTTATGCTCCCAGTACTTCTGTTAGTCTCAAAGGTGCCACAGGACCCTCTGTTGCTTAATTGGGGAAGAAATTGCACCCATGTTCCATTTCCAGGAGAGAAGAATTAAGGGAAAGGGACCACAAAGCAAATTATAGTAGGTGGAGGTTAAGAGATACTCAGAAGGTTTACAGCAGTAGCAGTACTTGAGAAATGTGAATCCTCTAGCACAGTGTTTCCCAAACTTGGGGTGCCGCTTGTGTAGGGAAAGCCCCTGGTGGGCCGGGCTGGTTTGTTTACCTGCTGCGTTCGCAGGTCCGGCCGCGGTTCGCCGCTCCAGGCCAATGGGAGCTGCTGGAAGCGGCGCGGGCTGAGGGACGTACTGGCTGCCGCTTCCAGCAGCTCCCATTGACCTGGAGCAGTGAACCGCGGCCAGTGGGAGCCGCAATCGGCTGGACTTGCGGACGCGGCAAGTAAACAAACCGGCCTGGCCCACCAGGGGCTTTCCCTACACAAGCGGTGTCCCACTGCTGTAGCACATAGACTACTTGGTTAATGTCAATGCCTTGGTTAAGTAAGGAGGAAAAAAATGAAAACAATCCCAAATCTACCACCTGATTTGGCAGAGCAGGGAGTTAGTCAGTGTGGCTCTGGGAGCATGGAGTGGACACCATATCTGCCCATACTTAGACTGGCATTAATCACCATTGCTGTTTCCTCACATTGATGAGCATCAAATGATGCTATGTAAGTTCACAGCATCTTTTTTTTTTCTTTTTTCCCCCCCTCTCTCTCTCCTAAAATGTGTGTGCACTTAGGGGTGAAACCAAGCACTTCTCTGAAATGTGCAGTATGACAGTGGTGTTGCTCAGGGCATTTTAGTGCTACAGTCCATGTATAGTAGATAGCAGCATGGAGCCAGCACGGGTGTCATCCAATCAAAACTTCATTTTTCCCCTGATTGTGTTGGCCCAAGCAAGTAGAATGTTCCCAATTTTGTTTTATGCCTCCAGGATAAACTGTGTTATATGCTTAGGTCTTTTCAAATATTTGGATTTGAATGTGTTTGAGAGTTCATACACCATGTGTCTTGTGGACATCCTGAAATTATTAATTTTTTTTTTTTTTTGAGAGAGAGATTTAAAAGTTCAGGAAAGATCTCTAAAAGCTTCCACTTAGATTTGTTAATGTTTTTAAGATGCCTTTGTTTTTCCATTTTTCCTGGCAGGCACAAGAGGTTGGGTCTTCTTTCACTTGCACTGGTATAATGTCACTGCTTTCAGTGGAGTTAATGATCCATATAGCGATCCAATGTCCCGGATTTACACCAGCATAAGGCAAAGCCAAGCAAGGCCTCATCCTGAAACTTATTCTACATTACTGTACATGCTGCTTAGACTGTTAAAATGTTCAGCTTTTTTCGTTTTGCGTAACTGATGTAAAGATGGGCCTGACTCGGGTAATTCGGAACTAGATCAGAATTTCTCATAGTTGAGAGATCTTTAAAACAAGAATGTAGTAACATATGTCATAGTTGAACATAGATCAGTTCAGGTTCCACATATGAATTTTTTTGGGGGGATGGAAGCATGGTCCAGTATCTGGAACACAGGACTGAGGACTCGGGACCTGGGATCTGTTCCATCTCTGCCACTGGCTCTGCAAGACTCTGGACAAGCTGTTTTTACCTTGCTCTTTCTGTATATCCCCACTATAAAATGGGAGACAATATTTACCCACACTTGTGAAATACTTTTAAGATATATAGCTGTAAAGCTCTATATAGAAGATGATCTTGTCAGCTTGGGTTGTCATCCAAGATTTAATATTACAATCTAGGGTCTTCTGCCCCCCTTCCACATCCCCCATTCTTTTGCCACTTAATCTTGCAATAAACACTTGAAGACAAATTCAGCCCTTAAGTGAATGCAACTTCATTGAAATCAATCCAGATGTGCTAGAGATGAATTTTGCCCCCCAGTGCTAAATCTGGGCTATTTGATCAAATAAGTGTAGTGTCCTAAAATCAAGATAATTCCTTCACTGAAACTTCAATCAGACTGTGGGATTTTGATTTAAAATACTGGACCAATATAAAATTAACACTGCACACATTAAATGGATTAAAAACTGGCTGATAGACCTCAACCATTCTCCGTTTACAATTACATTTTATCAAGTGAGTGTGTTTCCAGTGGGGTCCCACAGGGATTGGTTCTTGGCCTGATGGTATTTAACACTTTTTTTATGAATGACCTGGGAGAAAACATAAACCAATCACTGGTAAGTTTGCAGATGACACAAAAATTGGGGGAGTTGTAAATAATGAAGAGGACAGGTCACTGTTACAGAGTGATCTGGATTGTTTAGTAAACTGCGCGCAAGCAAACGCTATGCATTTTAATACGGATACATATCAATGTATACATCTTGGAACAAAGAGTGCAGGCCATACTTGCAGGATGGACTCTCCTGGGAAGCAGTCTCTCTCAAAAAGATTCAAGGGTCATGGTGGATAATCAGCTGAACATGAACTCCCAGTGTGATTATATGGCCAAAAGAGCGAACGTGCTCCTGGAATGCATAAACAGGGGAATCTCAAGTAGGAGTAGAGGTTGTTTTACCTCTGTATTTGACACTGGTGTGACTGCTGCTGGAATATTGTGTCCAGTTCTGGTGCCCACAATTCAGTAAGGATGTTGGTAAATTGGAGAGGGTTCAGAGAAGAGCCACAAGAATGATTAAAGGATGAGAAGAAAAGACTTGTGGTGTTAGACTCAAAGAGCTCAATCTATGTAGTTTAACAAAGAGAAGGTTAAGGGGTGATTTGATTCCAATGTATAAACATCTACATAGGGAACAAATGTTTAATAATGGGCTCTTCAGTCTAACCGAGAGAGGTATAATATGATCCAAGGCTGGAAATAAGGTGTAGATTTGTAAAGTGAAAGTAATTAACCACTGGAACAATTTACCAAGGGTCGTGGTGGATTTTCTATCAGACAATTTTTAAATCAAGCTTGGATGTTTTTCTAAAGGGTTATGCTCTGCAAATTATCTGGGGGAGAGGGGAGTTCTCTGGCTTGTGCTATACAGGAGGTCAGACTAGATTATCACAATGGCCCCTTCTGGCCTTGGAATCATCTATGGATTCTGTGTGAGGTCTTTTTATAACACAGCTGCCTGAAACTGTGTGTCAAAACAGCAATTGGAATACAAAATTTACAGGCCAAGAGGATTGGCAGTATTTTTTCATTGACATGTGCTGCATTGTGTAAATTCTCCTTAGAGTCCTAACAATATTTTGCTGTGTTTTATCTTCTCTCTCCTTCCTGCTGTCCCACTCCTGTCATGTCTTCCCAAAAATGTATTGCTGTGTATAAAATCCAGGGACACTGCTCAGCTGTGCTTCTGCAGCTCCTGTATCGTAACTTTTTTCCACCTTGTCCATAAATCCTACTGCTAATGTCCCTGGTGCTCTTTGGAGGTAACGATCCGCATCATCTCAGGTGTTCGATAAAGTGTTGAGTAAATTGTTTGGCAGTTCCATGTAGTAAACATGGAGGATTAAATGAACTTCATTGCTTTTTAATGTTTTTGTTCATTAATAGCTTAGGAAACATTTATTTCTTAAGTATAAAGAAGAGAACGCTAAACAGCTTTCAGTGGAGTTATTGGTGGTAATCTCTGTGTGTGTTAATTGAGTATTGTACGGGTAGATGGTTATTCTGTTTTTCAGGGCGCTCATCAGATTTTGGATGATCCCATGCCTAAGAAGTGTTGAGCAGGGAAGGATGATATACAGCTGCTTTACAAACAGCTTGTACTGAAGGTGTTGACTTTTTTCCTTGAAAATACAGACCAGATTTGAAGTGAGCCAGGCTCGCTTAATGGGAACTTGCATGTCAATTGTTTTTTGTTTAGATTTTTTAAAAATTTGTTTTACCAGCTCAAAATCAGTTTGCACCGTCACCAGAGTTGCCACTGGGATTGTCCACCCGGTAGCAGTAGTCTGTTAGAGTGCTCTGTTTTTATTCTAATCCAGGGCTCTGGCTGGTGTACTGTGACTGGAGATTAGGTTGCTGTGCAATAGTTGAAGGCAGCAACCGTTCTTGAGCTGCCAGTACAGTCCAATACATGTGCTAACTCCAGTTACCATCTAGAAGAAAGGTGAAGTGCACAGTTCAGTGAGCATTAAATAATATGTTAAAGTTGCCAGCAAATCTGCAGCCATCTTCCCAGTTTATATAAATGCAAAACGGAAATGAAGCATAGACAGGTGAAATGAGCTTCATCTTTGTGCTAAGAAATCAGGAGTGCTGTAGTCTTTGTGGAGGAGGGGAAGCCTAAGTGCCGTTCCCAGGGCTCTCTTAGTAGTTATTTTGTGCTCATTCTCCAGTGGAGCTCCTTCAATATTTCGTAGTTACCATAGGAGCCCTAATTCTCAGGGCAGCAGCTGTCGGTGAAACTGTTTTCTTTGGATCTAGAGCAGTCAGAGGTCAAAATGGAATCAAAAAGTGGTGGAACTCTTCTCATGTGCACTTGGTTGGTCACTGTTGCTCGCTTTCCTCCTGGTGTAGCCCTGGGATATAAACTGGATACCACAGTGAGGGCTGCAGTATAAGCACCTACACAGAAAACTAGGATTAATGGGCCAAAATCAAAAAGGAGAAATGAGATGGAAAAGAGAATGAGGAAATCCTTTCTAATGGAGAGCTCTGTTAGACACTGGAATGGTTGCTTGAAGGAGGTGGTGGAAACCCAATTGCTTGGGACATTTGTAGACCGAATAAATCACTGAACAACCCTGCTGTGGCAGGACGATACATTAGGTAACCTAAGCGGGTCTCTTCAGTCTGTAACTTCTCTCATCTAAACCGATAATGGATGTGCTTATTAGCTGGTTGTTTCTGCTTGTCCCAGGGTACTCGGCTCACTGCTGGAGCACTTCCTCCTGGCCACATCTGGGGATTAGCTCTGCCAATCTGACTCCTCCCCCCCCCCTTCCTGCGGTTTCTCTCTCCCTCTCTCAGGACTCAACTGCTGCTGCTTCGTGGCATGGTCCTCCAGCCAAGTCACTGTAGTTCTCCCCTTCCAGAAGGTTTGTGTGCATTGAGCTCTCTCGGGACCCAGTATCCCAGGCAGTCTTCCCTTTCACTGTCCCTTAACGGTGCCACTTCCCCAGTGGCAGGTAGTGGGAACCCAGACCCATCCTCTACATTTGGTTCAGCCCAGGGACCTTACAACAAACAGCATTGGTCTGCACAGTCCTAAACCTTACTGATTATGTTCCTGGGCTACTTCCTGCCTGGCCTCTCTCACCCAGAGAGGGACTGTAGCCTCTCTCTCTCTCTCTCTCTCTCTCTCTGCAGCTCCCTTCTACTCTCAGCTACTGGGCTTTATACAGGCCCCTCCTGTTCCTATCCAGCTGAGCTTCATCTCTGATGAGTCTTCCTTGCTCCCTGGCTCTCCTAGGCTGCATCTGAAGGTATTTAACTAGCCCACCTAACCACCTTAGCCCCTTCAGGTGTGGGATGGGCACCTCTTCACACTACTGAATTTGATAAGCAGGAAAATAATTAACCAAGTTGGCACTTAAAATTGTGGTCACTAGGCTTTAAAGTTAACAGACATTGAGATGAAGGGGGCAGCTCACTCCTCCTTTAGTTAATGATGCATCACACTATTTTTTTAAAAAAAGAGACCACTATAGGGCAAATACAGAAAATGCACCATGGTCACCATTAAAAAGCTGCCTCCTTATTTTGGAGGAAGATTTTCAAAGACTTAGGTGCCCAACTCCTGGGTGCACTTTTGAAAATATTCTTCCTTTGTGTACTTCAAGTGTTGGAAATCTTGCAGCATCTTTGATACCACAATGCGGTAAATAGTAAAATGTGGATGTTTCACTGAAAGTTTTCAGCAGTTATCAGTGCCATAAAATGATTAGGCAAATAGTGTTAGGAGCATCTGTGCAGCTTAGATCTGTGTTCTGCCACCCTCTGACCTGCTGTTAATGGTGCAGCTGATTAGTCCTGTATGGTCCTGTATAGTGTCTAGAGTCGTAAATTGGTGTCTGTGTTTAAGTCAGAGGGAAAGAAAGTTGCCTTGATAAAGCTGTGTATTGTATGCTATGTGTACTCTGTCACCTGGCTTTCAAAATTAAAAGAATCATCTGTGCTCCAGCCATTTGGTATCCTGGATTCCCCAGTCTTCTGATTATTTTTGCTAAGATTGTTATGTCTTGCTGCTCCCAGAACATGTAGGAAATCCAGAATGCTAATCGGATGATGAGGAATAGTTGTTACTTGTCTTTACCGAACATTCCACCAGGAGGCAAATCTCAAACAGGAGAGAGAACCTTTTGCTCACACTCGAGATGCAGCTATTTAATCCTCATACCATCCCTCTTCCCTTAATTCTTGTGTTTGGAAATACTTTAAAAATACAAATCAAACCCTGGTTTACAGAGGATGAAACACACTCCTTTGCATCACTCAGCTCCCACTTACACCCTCAAAACTTAGTTACATTTCATTGGTGCATAAGCTTTATACTGGTACTCTGCTCAGGGGTGCTTGTCTGCATAGGGGAAATGGACTGCCATAGATATTCCAGAATACACTGAAGGGTAAGCAAACTAGTTAATCTGAATTAAAGTTGCTCTTATTCAGAATAGTATGTCCGTGTATGCGGGGAAGGCCGGGGAGAAAGTTATTGTGGCATAGCTATTCTTATGTAATTTAGCTATAGCTATTTTCCCATGTAGGCAACTGGAAATGAGGGGCCTGTAAAGAAAAAAAAAGGGGTGCATCTGACAATTCCATACTATAAAAGCAAAAGATCAATTGAGGAGATTTCCTGAGGGATTCTTTTGGTGTGTTTTGTATACCGCAGGAAGCAGCTGCGGTAATGCAGTGACTGTTTAGTTTTAGGTCTAGGGAGACTTTTTATTTCTATATACTTTTATAAGCGCCTAGAAATTGGTAGGTGCAGTAAATCTAAATCAAGCAGCTTGGTTCTGCTGGCTACACAATTTGTGGATATATAGATGATTGTAAATGTAATTGTCATTTCCCCTTGTTTCCCAGTTCCTAATTCCTTTTTCCCTCCTCTCTCCTTCATATACTCTAATTCTGCTTTGGATTCTGGTGGACCACTTGAGTCACTCCATCTGAAATAGCTTTAGAGTGAGAGATGCTGAATTGACTTTCATTGAAGTAAGCGTGCAGTGGATTCTGTCATTAAAGTTGGCTTTGATGGGGTGATTTTTAGTAGCTCACCAGGGTTGCATCCATGAAAATAACTCGTGGGTTCTGATCATTCAAAGTGTGACATCCCTCCAGGGCTGTTTTCTTTTGAACGTGGATTGCAGTACATGTAAAATGGATTATACTATAGTACGTGGAAGCTCTGTCAGATGAATCACTTGTGTATATGGGGTGTCGTCTCCTTCTGTGTGTAGACTTCAGAACTGCTCACAGGATGGTTATACTCTAGTGGTAAATTGATGGTGCAAGGGATTATTTAACACTTGCTCTTGTTTAACAAGTTGCTCTTGCTGCATAATGTTTGTGCTGTGTGGCACACATGCCAAGAAAGAATCTTGCATTTGTGATCTGTTGTGTCCACGTAAAAATACTCCTCAGAAACAATATTTTTTCATTATAACCTTTGCGTTCCCAGATGTGCTGAAAATGAAAAATACCACAAGGCTTGTCCCTGTCACTCATAGTGTCTCCAGCTGGATTTTACACTGTTCTTTTTATTTTATTAAAAAGGGGGAGGGGGGAGAGAGAGAAGACCTAACAGCTGTTTATATTTGATTTTCTTGGAGATTAACCATTCATGACTTCTGGATTGACACCAAATATATACCCAAACATGCCTCTGTCAACATATAGGGTAATCCAGAGCCTACTGAAGTCAGAAGAAAGATATCCGTTGACTACAGGTCCCTATGCAGAAAATAGCAGGTACCTTTATGAATGGCTGACCCTTAGGTACACAAGTGGCTACTAAGCCATATATTGATGTGGCATTGTGGGCACCATGGTTACTGCACAGCACTTCATCAAACACTTTGCAGAGTCTATGTCTATGATCAACAGACCAAAAAAACAGACGTTCAGCAGTCTGTTCCTGAATCTCGCTTTTTAGCTAGTGTCTGAAAGAAGTATTCCCTCCTAAATGGTATGTCAGAGGATTTAATCATTGGAAGGGGCAGAAAGTCTGATTTGAAGAGCAGCAGTTCACAGATTTGGAAGAGATTTGCCGGCTCTCAGAAAGATAAAGTGCCATAACCAGTTCCATGTGGCATGCTGCAAACCTTTCAAAAACGTTCATCCCAGTGAAGAGAAATCTTGTCACCTTGTTATTGGCTGTGTTACTAGCCACTGCATTGTACACTAATGCTTCATATTGATTAATTCAAAAGTTGCCTTTTGCATGTGCCCAGCATAAAAAAATACATGTTTGCCAGCCAGGTCACACCAAGCCTACTCTGTCTCCAGTTTGCAGCCCACATGAGGAGCAAATACTACTTTTGCCACAACTAGCTTGAATATTTTACTTAAATTAATGCTGTGCGAGAGGGAACAGCGCAATGATTAACAAAGAACTTTGATTAAAAATGTGAAATAAGTGTCTCCCCTCCCCCTTCATTTCTTGTGAGCACGACCTACTGCAGTTTCCTCAGCAGGAGGGCTATTTTCGGGCACATTACATAGCTTCCCAGATTAATAAATAGATTTATTTTTGGAGCACTTTCACCTCGTTGGCTACAGCAAAAAGTCTTGATGGAAGATCACAGATCTGCTGTGCTATCCCTATGATCCTTATGTTTACATTTCTTTCTGTCCAGGTCTTAAATGAGGATGTTCTCAGAACTACTTCCTTGGTGGTGTGTGGTTCTGGGTTGTTCCCCCCTCGCCCCCCATCCCCTTCTTCTTCTTCCCCTGGAATCATATGTGGATGTTGTTAAGCAGATAGTCACCATTTTAACTTGCATGATATACTGTAGCTTGGTGAGAGCTCAGAGCAGAGGGGAGTGATTTGCAGTGTAAAGACTTTGAACCTATGTGCAGTGGTTTCAGTCAGGACTAGTCCTAGATTTTTGCAAGGGCCATATACAGGAGCTCTATCCAGCTTCCCCGTAGACATCTGTAATCAGCAGGTGGCTTGAGTGAGCCCATACGGGACTCTTAGATGACCAAGGGCTCATGAGGTTCCGTAAGCACCTCAGTGTGCAAGCTCTAGAACAAATGAGGTCTTAGCCATGCGTAATTTTATGTAGTTGCAAATGGGGAGTGTGTGTGTGTGCGCGCGCGGGGTGTGTGTGTGTGTGTATTGGTGGACACCCAGACTAGGTACACCACTCAGAACATGGAATGCCTCATTTTATCACAACTTCCCGAGTTTGGTTTGCAATCCGTGTGTGAGACCGCTCAACTTGTTTCATGTGATATCTGCCTTCATCAGTGTGTCCATGTTCTTGCTCTTTGTTACCAAGCAGTGAGCAGAGGCCAATACTTAGTGAACCCGTGCTGTTAAGTTATATAGGTTTTTTTTTTTTAAATAAGATCTGTGTCATTCTGACCTAGGCCAATCCACCTGATTAAAGGAATATCTCTAACCATTACCTACAATATGTGTCTTGAGATTAACTGGCTATACCGGGGTTCTTAAACTGGGGGTCGGGACCCCTCAGCGGGTCACGAGGTTATTACATGGGGGTGGTCACGAGCTGTCAACCTCCATCCCAAACCCCGCTTTGCCTCCAGCATTTATAATGGTATTAAATTAAAAAGTCGCACTCAGAGGCTTGCTTTGTGAAAGGGGTCACCAGTAAAAAAGTTGGAGAACCACTGGGCTATACGGTGTTGTATAGCTACACTTATGAGATTCCTGGACACGTCGATACAATTATCTGTCTAAGCAGTGGTCGAACATCTGGTCTCGGCCTGGACAGTTTGCTTTCAACAGTGTATTATTATAGTGACAATGTGGTAGTCAAATCTTGAAATATGATATGCTTATTTAGCGAAGATGTAATTTTCTATCCCAGAAATATTGACTTTAAAAATACATCTGAAAAGAAGAGAGGGAGGCCAGCTTTGTCTGGTGTGTGGCTACTACTGAGCTCTAGACGCTGCAACTTGAGTCCACCACTGGGTGTGGTAATTATAGTTGTTGTTTGTCCGGTTTCTGAAGTGAGCTAAATGGATGCTGCCCAGGTGAGGGAAAGCTGAAATTAGAGAGTTAGACTAAATTAACATCTAGTCTTGCACTAGAGATCTTGTGACAGTATGGTGTTCACTATCAAAGTGTCATTAGCTGCTCTAATACATAGTCACATACAGGAGGCTGAGAGATGGTTTAAGACAGAAGCCTCTGAGCTGAACTTCATTCTAGAGAAGAACTTGTGCATATGGGTGAGAATATCCACTTCCTGAGCTAGTGCAGTGTTTACACAAGGGCAGTTCTAAGACAGATTTCTGTGCCCTGTGCTCCCACAGTCTGGGCTGATATAGACAGATCGATGAAGGAAAACTCCTACATCAGTAAATGAAAAGTCACGGAACCTGCCAGCTGACATTATTTATATATGTGATTGGAAAAAAGTCTCTCTGAATGAAACCAATAACATTGGAAAATGATGTCACCATATATGCTAGTGCCAGGTGCACTGTAAGAATCCAAAAATATTCCTCCTACACTGCATGCTGATGAAAGGGAGTGGGAGTGAAAGGATACATTGGATTTAAAGCTTAATTGGATAGTGGTAGGAATAGCTGCTATATATATATATATATATATATATATATATATATATATATATATATATATATTAATAAGGAGTGTAAAGGAGTGTAAGTATTTGGAAAGAAGCTCTCTATCGTGATAGATGCTTAACTCCTAGAAGGGGATGGATCCAGATCAGTCTCTTCTGTCTTACATCCTAAAAATGCCTTCCCTTCCTAACAGAGGCTGTACTTGTATCTGAAGGAAGAGCATAGGTCATTTTTATGTAGTTTGTCTCGATTTCTTTTAAGAATTTTTAATTTTCTCTTAAATATAGAAGGAATGCTTTGTACTTAGCAAAAACGGTAAACGGAGTTGATAGGTTTTGGGATTGAATTTAGTGCCTTCGTGAGCCTCTTAAATAGGGGCCAGATCCTGACACATTTCAGTACTCTCTGTATATCCACAGCCTCTGGCAGCATGGCAATTCATGCAGTAGATCAATTAACAAATACATTTGCTCTGAGGGAAAACCTTTTAGGCCCACCTCATGCGTGGCTCCCAGGTAGTGTATGTTTCTCTGTATACTAAATACAACATTTTGTTAACTTTGCTACCTGTTTTCTTCTTGCTAGTTTTAGGAGCTTCTCTAGGACTCAGATTTTTATTTACTGTATAAAGTAAATTGCGATTGTCAAGTTTTGAATATGTGTTTTGTGTACTTAAAGAAAAGGAAGCCATGTTTCAGGATAAGATAGCAAGGTCAGCCTCCTTATGAGTATCAAGCATCTGTGCTTGCAATATATTTGATAGTGCATTGATGATGTAAGTGTTTCAGGCTGGATAAAAAGTAGACCCCACGGAGTTATAAGGATGGATTAAAAAATGTAATTTAATTTCTATCATCTCACAGTATGGAAACAATGATGGCAAATCAATGTATATGCCGCTGATGAAGAGAGAATATTAAAGTAACAGTTGAGATCTAGTTCGATGGTTGACGGTAAAGATCTTAAAATCTGCTCCACCTGTTTCTGACAGCTAATTGGCTCTTTTGCAGATCTTCTCGGTAATAACCAGATGCAAATGGCTACAAAAGCTATTTTGTGCCTGACCATATTAATTTGCTGAATATCCGAAACTACAGGTTAATGCTTTAAGAAAGGAAAGAAATAATCACAAAGTTTGTTACAGTTTGGCTGTTGAGATACAGCAAATGTTCTCAGAGTAATTCTTTCAGCGCTTTGTTCTGGATATTTAACTGTAAAATCCAACTAAACTAAAGTATATGAACTTGTACTGATGTTTGATTATATTTCTTGATTAGTTTAAAGATATGAACCAAATATTATAATGCAGATAGCCTGTGTTACAGGATCACCTGTAATAATAATTAATAAAAAAAATATTCCTGCTTATGTCCGAAAGGGACACTTCCGTATATTACTTATTCTGAAGACCTGACTCTGCAATCCTAATGTGAGCAAAGCTCCCAATGAATTAAATAAAACCAGGGAACTTCCAAAATCAGCAAAAGACAGCTAGTGACTTTTGGTTGTCTTTAATAATTCAAGATGGATTCTGTCCTTGCCTCACCTAAAGAACATTGGAAGTTTCCCTGACTTACAGGGTCTGGTCAGGAATGTTTAGTTTATCCCTCCATGGCTACTTAAATTCTGCTTGTGATTTAAAATATTCTTTAGATATGTGTCAGTTTTTAGTGGTTAGAGCTTGGTTGTGTGCATGGAGAACAAGAGAGAGGTGTTCGTGAACTTAGGTATATGTCCCCTGCAATACCCATCAGGAAGTACATCTGGTGTGCAGGTCCATCTTTTTTTTATTTTTTATTTTTTTTTAAAACAAACCAACTTGTTTTGCTATGGGAAGAACGTGCAGCTTTGTATTTGAGACTAAACCTATTTTTCTTCAATTACGTGCTTAGAATGGAATCTTGAAATTTAAGAAATGAAAACAAGGCAAATCTTCCAAAAGATGAAAGTTGAAATGTATATAATTGGACTTCATTATATGTATGTTGGAAATAATGAAATGCGTCTTCAGTGTAGGTCCATTACATATGCTCATATGGTTTCTGAAAATTCCTGGAGAGAAGCTGACAGCATAAAGATCCATTATTAATGCAAATGTGCTAATTGACTTCTTCCTTAAAAAACAATCTTATTGTGAACGCAGCCCTTTTTCTGTTTGCGAATAGCTTGCAAACTGAAATGGATTTCTGCAAATATTGTTAGTACTAACTATTTGTGTAATAGTTTGGACAAACAATTTTGAGCTTATTGGATATTAACCAACTGTTCATTTAGATTATTCATTTTCTAAAGTGTGATTGGTCATCTGGGTGACAAGGTATTGTTTCTGCTCCTTGATTGTTTGACTGAGACTTTTCAAACTAGAATAGTGAGTAATGAATATTTTTATTCATGCACAAATATACACGTTTATGTGTGAATGAATATTTGTATGAGAGAACAGCTCTTCCAAATAGTTGTGCAAACAAAAACCTATGCCCATAGATGTTTGTGAATAGTAAATAATGAGGTGGCATGAACATGGCTGAATCAGTGATTTCAGAACCTGAATGAATGTTCACAAACTGTCATGCAGTATTCTATCACTTTTTTTAGTGCTGTAGATGTATATACTCTATTTCTGTTCTTTAAAGTTCCCCAGTTTTCATTAGTAGAATATATACCTTTACAAGTATCTTCAATAGTCAATGTAATATATTCATGGTATCAAAATGTCTCCTATCTCTTTCAGGCGCGTGCATATTTTTTTCTACTTTGTATTTTCAGCCTAACTCTTTAGCAGTGAAAATTATTAGTCCCTGATGTTTGCAACTGATGATACATGAAGTCAGCAAAAATCTTTTCACCCAGTGAATAGGCAGGGCAGGCTTATAAACCAGGAAACTGCAGAGCTTTGCAAGATATTATGGATCCAAAAGCACAATGAATTATGTCAACAAGATTTAAAAAGCCAGGATTAAGAACAGCTGTAACATCTTCTTCTACCACCAGGGTCATAGAACGGGTTATCTGATATTCTTCCGTTCCAAAACACTGCTATAAGAGTATACCGAGCATCTGTTACAATATTGTGGTTTACAATCAGAATTGAATGATCTGATTACCCAGAGGATTTCCTTTAATTTACCAAATGGAGCTCTATGCTTTGTAATGCTCCTTGCTCTTGGCAAATAAATACCAGTTTTCTACAAACTAATTTATTGATGGGTAACTTTAACTAGACTTTTTCTGAATAAAGTAATTTGATTTACGCTTGTGAGCAATTGATAAACACTAGTACGCTGTAAATACTGAAGGATGTGAATCATTGTTCACAGAGAACATTGAATTAAATGAGAGGCTGGGTTTTCCGTGTGTGTGGAAGCAAACTCCAGATATTTTGCATAAAATGGCATTAGCTGGAGTGACTTGTTAGTCACTTGGTCAGATAGGTGGAGTTATACACGATACCGATTGTTGCTGTAACTTCTTTGTGCAAATCAATCTTTTTAACAGGCTTTTATGTTTGAAATGAAGAAGGCTCCATTATTTGTCTCAGCTTAATACAAAAATGTATTAATAGATGTTTTCCTTCAGCATGTTGACTTTTGATGATATCTTGACTTTGGAAATTGATTCTTCACTAGTTGATCTCTCTCATCCAAGCTGACTGAGCGGTCTCTGAAATTCTGTTTCTTGTTTAGATCAAGAGACTCTCAAATCTGGTGAAATTGCTGTAGCTTTCCAAAGTATAGGATGTGACTGAATGCCTTGTATTTGCATTGGCAATTCCTTCTATGAGCTGCTTATAGAAGCAGCTCTGCAATGAGAGAGAACATTTTTATTGCATGTGTTCCCACTCTGTGGATCATCTGGTGATTTTTATTTATTTTATTTATTTTAAATAAAAACATACTTTTTTTTTTTAAAGTACAGTATTTTGAAGGGAGGTTTTTTGGCTGGGGATAGTGAGGTCTAACTTGCAACTTGATGGCAGAACACTGCATCGTATCAACTCCAAAATTTCCAGGGATGTTCTAGGCATCGATGGGCATAAGCCTATTGATTTTTTTATATATCTATATCTATATATAGATATATATGTGTGTGTATGTGTGTGTGTGTGTATATATATATATATATATATATATATATATAATCATAGAACTGGAAGGGACCCCGAAAGTCATCGAGTCCAGCCCCCTGCCTTCACTAGCAGGACCAACTATTGATTTTGCCCCAGATCCCTAAGTGGCCCCCTCAAGGATTGAACTCACAACCCTGGGTTTAGCAGGCCAATGCTCAAGCCACTGAGCTATCCCTCCCCCCTGATTTTTGGTGTAAATTGGAATAATAGAAAAGTCTGACTCACCCCGGGGAAAAAAAAAATCAGTGCTCCCAGAATTCCTGGTGCATCAGGCAGAGGAATCTTTTTGCTTCTCCTGCCTAGACATTAGAGGCAGGCGCTCAACTTTCTTTGTAGGGATATTGTCTGTAAGAGAAATAAGACCCTTACAGGGAGGGCTTGTGGGGAGCGGGAGCAACAGAGTGGTGGAAGAAATGGAGACCCAGAAATGGAGTGAGGGGGGAGCTGCACGGGCCAGAGGGATAGAGGAAGAAGAGACCTGGAAGGGGCAGGGAGAGTGGGTGGTTGGGAGTGGAGGAGTGTCAAGGCTGCTTCCCCACTCTGAACTTTAGGGTACAAATTTGGGGGCCTGCATGAAAACTTCTAAGCTTAACTACCAGCTTAGATCTGGTCCGCTGCCACCATTCCCAAGTGGATTCCCTTCCCTGGGAAGCCTTGAGAAACTCTTCACCAATTCCCTGGTGAATACAGATCCAAACCCCTTGGATATTAAAGCAGGGAGAAATGAACCATCCCCCCTCCTTCCTTCCACCAACTCCTGGAGAATACAGTTCCAACCCCCTTTGATTTTTTTCCTTGTTTTTAGATCCATCAGGTTCTTAAAAAGACTTTTAATTAAAGAAAAAAGGTAAAAATCATCTCTGTAAAATCAGTATGGAAAATAACTTTACAGGGTAATCAAACTTAAAGAGCTCAGAGGACCCCCCTCTAGCCTCAGGTTCAAAGTACAGCAAACAGAGAGAAACACTCTAGTAAAAGGTACATTTACAAGTTGAGAAAACAAAGGAAAACTAATACGCCTTGCCTGGCTGTTTACTTACAAGTTTGAAATATGAGAGACTTGTTTAGAAAGATGTGGAGAACCTGGATTGATGTCTGGTCCCTCTCAGTCCCAAGAGCGAACGAACTCCCAAACAAAGAGCACAAACAAACCCACCCCCCCCAAGATTTGAAAGCATCTTGTCCCCTTATTGGTCCTTTGGGTCAGATGCCAGCCAGGTTACCTGAGCTGCTTAACCCTTTACAGGGAAAAGGATTTTGGAGTCTCTGGCCAGGAGGGATTTTATAGTACTGTACACAGGACAGCTGTTACCCTTCCCTTTATAGTTATGACAGGGGAGTGGGTGGTTGGGAGTGGAGGAGCAAACCTGGTACCCTCAAAGGGGGGGAGTGGTGGTGGTGGTGGTGGTGAGGGAAACAGGAACCCAGAATGTGGGCTATTGAGTAGGTGAATGTACAAGCAGAGATACAGAATGGGGGAAGCGATGGTATGGAGGAAACACAGAGGACCCTGGCATGAGGTGGGGGAGAAGAATGGGGCGCATACAGAGACCCAATTCTGCTGGGAGACAGTGTGGGACCCTGATATGGTAGGCCAGCCTCTCCCTCCATTGATGATGATGATGATCCCATGTGCTGAGCTGAGGGTCATTGCTGTCTCTTTTCCCAGTTAAGATTTGTGTGCTTGTGCTGTACGCTACTATGGAGCTTGAGGTGCTGCAAGCCTAGTGGGGTGGTACAGCAGAGGTCTTACTCTGAAAAAGGTTGAAAATCACTGGATTAAAGGGTAGTTTCCTTCCTTTCCTTAGAGAGTTACTTGCACAGTTGTATGGGGCATTACAGCTGCATTCAGTCACCTCCCACTCTAGAAGAATCCTGTTAATTGTTTTTATGAATCTAGATCAAGAGAACAGAGTGGATTTTGAGAGGGGAAAACCAGCAGTCATGAAAAGATGTGATGTGGTTTGGAGAGATCGTGGTAGCACGAGGCTAGGTACTGACTTCCTGAGCCTAGTGGGAAGATGCCCACGACCCCTTCTGAGACATCCTTGGCTACCAATGCAGGCGCAGAATGGTTTTCCTTGTTTCTATTTTCATATCTGCGCATGCACACACTCTTCAGTGCAATTCAGTAATACTTCTTTGACATGCCAAGATAGACAAGTTTCACAGTTCATGTATACATGCTTCGTTCCTGTACACAAACTTAAAATAAAAGTATAAACAGGGCGTTGTGCCATTTTAATGCATTTTCAAACAAAGGCTGGAAATCATACAAACCTCAGTCTCTCTTAAAAAAAAAAAAAGAAAAAGAAAAAGAAAAAAACCTCTTACAATGAGTAAGACGATTTTGTTTTACATTACCTTTTAATTTCCTAGCTTGCCACTCTACTTAGCTACTTGAAATCTTGAATTCAGCATTTACATATCAGTGGTTACTTCTTACTGAAATGGCTGTTTGCCTTTTCTTGGGTGCTAACTGACAAAAAGGCAGATGTTGATTTGTGGATAGATGCCTATTTATTCTTATTTATTTTCCTGTTTGTTCAAGCAGGGCTTGTGTTCAAGGTTCTTGTGATTTAATTTCTTCCTTCTCTGGGAACACCAGTACATGATACACTCCTACTGAATGATTGGAAACACAAAAATAACATAGGCAAAGAATAACACCTGAATTGTCTGAAGACCTTGGGGAAAAAAGCTATTGATCGTGCAGTTTGGCCAATGTTGCATACATTAAAATAACAAAAGGAACATTAGCAAATAAGGAAAAAATTGAAGTTTTAAGGATGTATTAGTTTTTCCCCTTTTTATCTCCCTCTTTTTCCACCACTTTCTTCTTGCATTCGATCTCCACATCTTCATTCTCTCATGCGCTGCCTCCACCCCACCCCCATGTTGACTCCTCACATTCTTTCATGCTTCTCATCTGACCCCTGTTCTCTTCTGGCCTCTCCCTCGTACTCCCATAATTGCTTTTTTTTTTCTTCTTCTTCTTCTTCTTCTTCCCTGCTCTATTCCAATCTGTTGATGATTATCCCACTGCCTGATTTAACAAGCTGGACTGCAGAACTGTATTGCTGTTCTGCTTTGATTACTTGTCCCATATTAAAAAACAAATAAAAAGCAGTGGCTTTAGTAGATGGTATAAATCAGTACTGTTATTACGGATGTCAGCCATGGGCTCAGTGTAAGAAGGTTAGTGAATTAGTGAAAACAAAAACGCATGGCAGACACTCAAGCTTGTTTTGTTTTCTTCTGTTCTGGCAAACCTAAGGCCAGCCGCCTTATTTAACAGGACTAGAGTGTGAGGTTTTGTTGGGAGCATTGATCTGCCAGTTCTTTCCAATGACTCCATGGCCACTTGGCCTTGTTTCATTGAATGCCATTGATGTGTGGGTCAAACAGAACGTGTCTAGATCCCTTCTGTGAATAAGAACTGGGAAGCCTTTTGTAGCTGCTGCCAAAAAATAACAAGGAACTGACAGAAGATAATAGCATGATTGCTATATTTGTGCAACTCCTGTTGTTGTTTAGGTTCCTGATCAGCATGATGGATGGAATGACTCCCGTTTTTATAAAGGAAAGGAACTTCATAAAAAAATAAACATAAGAGAAAAATATTTTGTTCTCATGCCTTGTTAGCAAAGTCTGTAATCTCTTGTTGCATTTGCTTGTCTTCCACTATAGCAAGGAAATAGTAATTTAGATTTGAATTTCTCTCCTCATTTCACCCCACTGGTGTTCCGCCATTCAATTTTTAAAGATGTCTCCAGTTGTTAGGAATCTCATTGAGAATGAAAGCTTGGCTTGAGATCAATGGAGTTGAATCATAGTTCAGCAACATTTTAGCAGAAGTTATGTGCTAGATATGTCAATTTCTTACAGTATGTTTGGGAGATGTTCCTATATTAAGTTTATGTATCATTGTGGGCAAGAGACTGTATGTAATTGCATGGGGCAGGGTAACCGTAGCTTCTCCAGGAACTAAAACATATACGTGTGTGGGGGGGCGAGATTAGTCAAATTATTTAAGGTTGTAACACCTCCAGAGAAGAACCACCACCTGGAGAGGCTTGCGTGTATGCTTCAGACTCGATTCTCTAGAGGTCAGCTGACAAAGAAAGGATAAATAGCCTGAGTTTAAAATGACTCATGGCCTCCTTTTTAATCCAGTAAGTGGACAGGCCCTCCAGTGCAAGGGAGGCCCCAAGCCTGGCAGAAGGATTGGAAAGACTTTGACCTATGGGGCCACATAGGACTGATGGGTGACCTCTGGTTAGCTGTTAGCTTGGGTATAGGAATGTTGGTTGCTCTCAGTGTTTTTATCCGAGGAATAAATGTACTTGCTTAGAAAGAGCTGTGTGGTAACTTCTAAGTGCTGGCAATATGCTGTCCATAGCACTTGGGGAGAAAGCAAAGCACAGGTGCTGACCTTTTTAGGCTGTCTTGCTAGAGATACCGCAGTGTAATCTAGGGAACTGTGCAGCCTTAAAATCTCTCATCAAGAGGGAGTGAGAGGCAAGTCTCTGGCCAAGAGATTAGTGGCTGTAAACTGGAAACCTTTGAGTGCCCTTGGTGGACCACGGAGGGGGAAAATGGGTGCCGTTGCCCTGAACTGTGATGATTTATATATACTCTGTAGAGACTCCAGAAATGGATCAAAAAGTGCCATTCTATTTTAAGAATAGAGCAGCAGTCTGACAGCTCAAAACTGAATAAAGTGAACTCTGCTTGATGTATAGTCTTGGGTAAATTATCTGTGCCGTACCCATGGAATTACCCATGGATTAATGGTAATGGCAGCCAAGCAGTTTACTCCATAACTTACTCTGGGGGGGATTCTGTGCTACTGCGTGCATGCAGAATTCATGTCAGCTGCAGATTTCTTTGCTTCCCCGCAGAAAAATGACTTTCTGACGGTGAAGCAAAGGGAAGCTGCAAGAGTGGTCATGTGCTCTTCCCCAGCAGCACATGGGCACGTTGTTTTGGGCTCCCAGAGCAGCCAGAGGAGAGGTAAATCACTGGGGGAGGGCGGGACTGGGGATGCCCTGGCTGGTGCTGGGTCAAACCCGTCTAGGGCTGGGTCAGACTCCTCCCCCATCTATCCAATCACCATGCATCTAGACCCCCCCCCCATGCCTCACGCCTCCACAGCCAGAAGCTGCCACCGAGCCCTCTGCACCTGCACCCCCACCCCACTGAGCCTCACCCCCTTCATCTAGAACTCCCCTGCACCCAGACACCGCCGCCATGCCTCACCCCTTGCACCTGGCCCTCCCCAGCTCCACCCATGGCTGGACACGCCCTGACTGGTGGCTCCTACCCGGTGCTGGGCTCAGCTGTTAGTCCTGGCTAGGCTGGGGGATGGAGGAGGAGTGTGCTTCCCCAGGCTTCAGTAGTATGTCGAATTTATGTTCATAAATGGGCAGTTATAATTCCTCTTGTTTGTTACCCAGGCTCTTAGAATAGGTATATACGTAATTAAATAATTTATTCTCTTTGCATCCGTTGGTGCCTCAGTTACCATTTTTTCCCCCTCCACATTGTCATTTGGCTCTAAATGAGTGTTCATTTGTTCCCCCATTTCAGCCTCCTCTTTGTTGTCAGTCCATGTTACTAGTTTGGGGTCCAGTGTTGCAACCCTCCCCTTATATGAACCATCTTTATTTTCTTAAGCAGTCTCTCCTATGTGTCTAAAGACTGTCTGCTGGCATAAGTAAGGGTTGAAAGATCAGCCCTTTACTATATATTTCAAGGTGGATGAAAGTAAGCAGGATAAACTGGCTTCAAAGGAAGAAAATGAACAATTGTCAGTGAAGTCTGTTGGGTTGTTTCAATAATGCAGTAACTCCCATTTCACTTGGTAAAATGGACTTTCTGCTGGAATCTTTTTTTCTTTTTTTTTCTTTTAGAAGGTTTACAGTAAAAGAAGCAGCCCCTGGCTTTGCTGGCTTGCTTGTGTCTCTTGGCTTTCAGCTGGACTGGTAGTCATCCAAAGATCTCCCATGAAGTTACTTTCCTGCTGTCACATTTTTACTCCCTGGGGATACAGAATATTGTGTTAAGAAGCTGATCACACATTCCCTGCTATGTTCAGTTCAGAAAATAGATTTTTTTTTTAAAGAACCATAACATGATTTAATATGCATCATCTTCTGGGGAGTTATTTGGACTGATGCTGACGTGGCTTCTTAATTCCAAGCAAACCTGCTTTGGTGCTTAATAGTGGGAAATGTTGGCCAGTTCCTTCCTTATGGGATGGGTGATGATGAGATTTATCACCAATCACTTTGTACTCCCCAGAATAAGAAATGATTTATTTAAGAAATGCCACTCTTCGAATTTAGGCTGTAGAACAGCCTTTCATCAGTGATCCACTTATTTTTACTGTTCCGTTTGGAAGGGTTTGGGGTTTTTGCTTGATCTAGTTAATTATGTAGTTCAAACATCATCCATGGGCAGGAGTGCGGGTGGGGGGAAATTGCGTTGAATTTAATTCCGATTTTGATATAGCCACCGGGACATGTAGAGAGACTGTGGTCAAGTCTTCGTAAATAACCCACTTCTACATCCTCGAAATTAACTCTGCCTTGAAATAAATTAAGCATTTTGCTCAGGTCCTTTATACCAGTGCAGTTGGCATAGTTACTTCACCATACAAGCTATCTGGTGTGCTCTAGGTGTGGATATAAAACCCTGAAACTGAAGTACATCCAAATGTAACTGTTTGGCTCTGTATGACTCAATGTGCTGGTGTTTTGTGTGTGTGCACGTGTGTTAGTGATTGTACCCTCTGAGTGGCTACTTTATAAAGAGGAAAATCTGTCAAGCTGAGTAATAGACCTCAGATACTCCCCTGTGTATGTAAGTTTGTGGACTTGTTTTATATACTAATGTGTGTGTGTCATCTTAATTCCTGATCAAAACCTGGGGAGGGAATGGGGGGAGAAGGAGAAATGTTTCTTAAATGTCTGACAAGAAAAGGAATGTGCAAAGGACTCATCCTTCCCACAAGCCTGTATGCCAACATCAAATAAGCAGCAGGTAGAGAAGAAGAAAATTCTGATGGAAGATTATAATCTGTGATATAACCTTATCCCAGGAAAACTCTCCCTCAGTTTAGCTTCTGCTAGTTCATCTGAAGACCCCAGGAAGAGAGCAAGTACGAATCTGTGTCGTGTTGAGCTCAGTACACAGCTGCTGTTTGTTTAGTCAAATATTAGATATGCTAGCATGTATTGTGTTTAGCTACTGATTTTTTAGTAAATCTCTGTGTAGTATTCATTTAGCATGTGGCTTGCTCATAGCACTTGGCTAGCAAATTACAGGTCTACAGTAGTGCAAAGGAAAAAGAGAGCATTATCTATGGCTATGCAATCACAGTAAGACAGTGTTTTCCCATTCATTTAATATGATCTCATAGTGGACAGATTTTCCTGATTAAATACTAAGCTATAGCAATATAAGCGGCATTTCAAGAGAAGTAGGATTTACCCAGAGTGCAATCTGCCTTATGTCCTCTTTTTTTTTTTTTTTTTTTTTTTTTTTTTAAGAAATCGTGTTTGGAAAAAACGCTTTATTGAGTTTAGTTCCTGAAGCTGAGCTGATGGACCATTAAGGAGAAAGGATGGTCTTGTGACTAAGGCACTGGAGTGTGAGTCAGGACACCTAGGTTCAATTCTGGGCTCTGTCACAGACTTCTGACCTTGGGCAAGTTACTAAAGCGTGATGTGCCTTTGTTTCCCCATCAGTACAGTAAGGATAACGTCTGCCTCATTTCTTTCCTTTCAGGAACGTTGAACTAAATTCATTGTCTGAAAATCCCTTTGAGCTCCATGGGTGGAAGGCGCTATGGAGTGCCAAGTTTTGTTTTGAACAGTAATTACTTATTCTTGTAAAGGTTTTGTCTATGGGTATGCCTACACAGCAAAAAAATAAACCCAGCCCTTGCTGCAGCAAGTCTCACAGCCTGAGTCAACTGACTTGGAGCTAAAAATAGAAGTGTTGTCTTGGTCTGGAGCCCAGGCTTGAAAACCTGGTGAGCGGGGAGAGTCTGAGCTTGGGCTCCAGCCCAACCCTGAATGAGTCTACACTGCTATTTTGAGCCCCCCAACATGAGCCCAAGTCAGTTGACCCAGGCTCTGAAACTTGCTGCTGCAGGTTGATTTGTGTGTTGTGTAGACGTACAGAAATAAACACCTTTTTCTTTGCACTACTCAGAACGTGTTTAGTGCCTTTCCCAATACTACTACCTGTAGAGGTCAGAAGATTCATGTTCTTTTGGCAGAGTAAGTTGACTCTGCATCAGAGTCGCAAAGGGAAAGGCTCCTCTGTTAGTTTCTTTTCTTTCGATTCAGTGTCTGATCTTCCTATGTAAATACACCAGCTTCAGTTTCTCTTTGAGCCTTAGTGGGATTTGAACCACAATCATACCTACTTTATAGATGTTTCATTTTGTTCCCAATGCAACATTCAAAGTCTAAACTGAATGCTCATCAAAACAGATTTGGGATGGTTTAGGTCATTTGCTCCAGTAAATGCTCAATGCGGCTCTTTCCCTATTTAAAGGCTATCGGTAATTACAGTGTTCTGAAGGTCACCGGGCAGGCACCCATCATTCATCATAGTTATTGAGCATTACTTGTAATGCAGTGGGGTGATTAACATTACCTGCTTTGAAGATGGCTGGGATTTAAAGCCTCAGCATATTCAGTTAGCACCAAAATGATCTGAAAAAATCCTTGCTGTGGCAAGACAAGACGATAAAGAACCGAGACATCTTTCTTGTGAAAGTGACAAATTACCCTTTCTGATCCAGAGGGCCAACTTGTGTGGTAGAGCTGTGCAGTACATTAGCCTTCAGCTAATGGAAAAATGGGGGGAGAACGGGAGAGGAAAATACTGAGGTGGAGCGCAATGAATAGAGCATTTTTGTTACTGCCTTGGGTTCAGGTTTTTTGTTTTCTCTCCTCCAGAAACAACTTCGCAGCAGGCCTATAATTTACCTGGGTCATCCAGCAGATTAAGAAGGAGGCAGTGCCTCTGGAATCCCTCTTTTTTCCCCCCTTCCATTCTTAAAACACTGTTTACAATCTCCTGCGGTTTTCTAGCTTTGTGGAGAAGTTCAGTGGGTCAGCTTCCCCTTTAGCTTCATCCATCATTCCAGTCAATTAGAAATAGTTGAGGGCCAATTGACCAGTCTTCCATTAACTGAGACACTTCAGATTGTTAAAATAGCATAAAAGCCCTCTTTGTAGACTGCTGGGCAGAGATTGTAGATTTCCCTGTTGATGGGCAGTTACCCGTGGCTGAACAGAGCCCTAGTGTACTTTGCTGCACTTCAGGGATGAATATTACTACTTCTTTTCTTGTTCTGTTTGATTTTTTTTTTCTTTCCCTGAAAGGTGTGGTGTCTTGTGGAGAGCTCAGATCATGAATTGCACTGGTCCATTACAAAATTCTTCTTTGTTTGTGGCTGAAAATGCTTTCCAAAATGACTTTCCAGTGGTTGAAAAGTCCAGTTTTTTAACACTAGCTTTTAAAGGCCTTTGGCATCATTCTTTATTCGTCTGTTTATCATGTTTGTATCTGAAGGGCAAGGAGAGTGTGAAACTGCTCCGAGAACAGCTAGTGCATTGTGGTGTACAGCTTGGCTCATTATGGTATCATGTGCTAAGTGCGCTTGTTTTTTGATTAGGGGAAACATTTTTCTTTTTTGAAGACTTGACTGACTTGAGGATGTGGCTTTTGTGAGTGCCCATGTCATAGAGTTGAAGGGCAGAAGTGACCACTAGATCATCGCCTGACCTCCTGTAATACACAATAGAGAAGTGCCTTAACTAAGACCCAACTGGGATTGGGCTCCACATCAAGTGACAGTAGCATTAACTGCAGAACGCACTGAACATGAGCACTTAAAAGATAAAGTTTCCGTTTATTATTAGCAGTAATTCAGTATGACCTGCAGGCCCCAACCAAGTGTAGATTCCTATTGTGCTAGAAACTATACAGATACACTGTAAGCTCTTTGGAGCAGGGACTGTTATAAGGGCTTGTCTACATATGGAGTTATTCTTTAAATTCACTCCCTACCTTAATCTGAAGTATCTGTTCAAGAGTAGCCTGATCCTGAACGTCTGATCCTGCAAAGACTGACTTGTGCGCTTAACTTTACACATGTAAGTAGTCATATTCTATAAAGCCATTGCAAAGATTAGGGTTTCATTAGAAAAGTCAGACAAAGGGTAGGAGACAGGAATTATTCTCATTTTTATTCAATTAGAAATATCATCTGATTTAAGTATGCCCAGATTTCTAGTATATTTCTAGTAATCAACACATTTTGGCTTTCTCTGCACTAGGCTTTTTTTGGACAAATGTCCCACTGGTATAAACAACCTTAGGGTTACCATATTTCAGCAAGCAAAAAAGAGGACGGGAGGAGCCCCGCCCTAGCCCCTCCCACTTCCCGCCCCCCCAGAAGCCCCCCCCCCTGTTCCTTGTCCCCTGACTGCCCCCTCCTGGGACCCCTGCCCCTAACTGCCCCCCAGGACTCCACTCCCTATCTAAGCCTCCCTGCCTCTTGTCCCCTGACTGCCCCAACCCTTATCCACACCCCCACCCCCAGACAGACCCCTGGGACTCCCACGCCCCATCCAACCACTCCCCACCCCCTGACAGCCCCCCCAGAACTCCCAACCCATCTAAACCCCTCTGCTCCCTGTCCCCTGACTGCTCCGATCCCTCTCCGCACTCCTGCCCCCTGACAGCCCCCCCCAGAACTCCCAACCCATCTAAACCCCTCTGCTCCCTGTCCCCTGACTGCCCCGATCCCTCTCCCCACTCCTGCCCCCTGACAGCTCCCTCCCAGCCCCCCACCCCCCCGCTCCTTGTCCCCTGACTGCCCCCTCCTAGGACCCCTGCTCCTAACTGCCCTCCAGAACCCCACCCCCTACCTGTACCCTGACTGACCAAAACTTTCTTCACTCCCCCCAAAAAGCCCCCCCCCGTTTCTTGACTGCCCCCTCCAGAACCTCCCTGCCCCTTCTCCTGCCCCCTGGCCCCCTTACCCTGCTGCTCAGAACAGGGTGTTGGGCTCTGTGCGAGCCGGACACGTGGCTAAGCTCCCCAGCACAACAAAACCCGGTCCCTGGCCCTGCACAGTGCTGCCGGACCGGGCTGCAGGGGAGAGCTGCCCTTGTATCAGCACAAAGTACTCTCGCTCCCGTTTTGCTACGCTGCATGGCAGAAACCGCTCCCAGTTGCAAAAGGGGAGGGCTGCACTTTGTGCTGATACACTTGCTCAGAATGCAGGGCGGATCCGGCTCCTCTACAGCTGCTCCGGAGTCCAGCCCGGGACTTTCCTGCAGCCCTCCCAGCCGCTCGCTCTGCTCTGCCGGGGGAGGGGGGAAATCCCGGACATTGTGAGTGCTTTACAAATTCCCCCCGGACGCTATTTTTAGCACAAAAAGGAGGACATGTCCGGGTAAATCCGGATGAATGGTAACCCTAAACAACCTTGCTATCTTGCTAAAACCTACAGACCTGCTAGCTAATAGTAACCTGTAGTAAGCAGTAACTGGAATATAGCCTCCACTGCAATCCACTAAACAGAAGGAGGGTTATTAGATGGACATGCTTCGAATGTTTTTGAAGGGTGACTGTTTTGGTGGGGAGAGGTAATCTGTAATTTAAACGGTTTCATAAGCAGAGAATAAAATAAAACAACTTTTCTGTCTCAATGCAGGATGTGTGATCCTTCTGGGGGAGCTTATTCTCTTATTAAACAGATATAAAATAGTCACTTTGATGGAAAGATAACTCTAGGAATCAAAATGATGATGGTTCTAGGGACTGCAATATACTAATGCAAAGTAGGCCCTTGGAGATATTTCTGTATGGCAAATCATTCTGCTTTTAACAAAACAAGAATTACTATTTTACGGTTCTTGCCTGAAATGTCTAAAGATATTTCTACTGCACTAAACTTTTACAGGCTGGGGATAAATTGATTGGTTTTTTTTAACAATAGCTTGTTTTTTAGAGGCTGCTGGAAATTTAAGCACAGCTAAACAGGAATGCGATTCATCCACTGACAAAAAGCAAGGAGAAAAGTATTGATACGCTTTCTCACTAACTGGATTGGGATCTACTTTATTAGAAAAGTAGTGTTGACTTCTGATTTTCTTGTGACAGAACCAAAGATATGATGCCTTGTATAATGCCTCATACATTACACTCAGTGACTTCTCTTGGTGACACCTTGCAAATATGCTCATTTATCACAAGAGCACTCTTGCCATGATTTTATGTAAACGCTCTTACATTTTTGTGGTCTGACCATCACACTTGAAAGGTTAAATGAGATGTTGTGGTCTCTGGAAGGCAAGGCAGAGAGTAACATCTCTGTCCTGCTGGAGCTGTCAGAATTCTGAACATCTTTCCCACTGACGAGGATTGGATAGGAGCCCTCTTCAGAGACCGTCTGTGCTGTTGCTTAATCGCTGTAAAGCAATGGCTCAATCTCAACTTTCTCATAGTGGGATCCATCCCCCATTCAATAATATGGAAAGAGTAAGGTTGTCACAGCCCCCGGACAACTATTCATGATCCCCAGAATGAGAAGCCCTACACTGAGTGACACCAAGCATGCAGCTCACGTTTGCCTGGTTAGTACCCTAGCAAAGTGAGCAAAGGAATGGGATGTGGGTCCAAACTGGAATCTCCTGCTGCATGACAAGAATAGGAAACTGCCACTAAGACTAGCCATTGAGGGAACCATATTTGAACCATTACAAGTCTGCACAGACTAGCAAATATCAAAATGTCCATCAAGTCAAGTTTGTATTAAGTCCATAAATAATTGAGCTGAACTGGTTAAATGTTTGAAACATTGGCTTCATGCAGAAACCTGTTGAGCAAAGGAAGTGTGTGGGATATTTTTGGAGCTATGCAGAGAGATTCATTTCTGATGCTTTTTAAAGAATTTGAAAGTAGAATTGAGTCCTGATTTCTGTGATTAAGACACAAAAACCATAATTGAAACTAAACATTTATTTTTTTTCGCATTGTTGTTACTTTACCAAAAATTTGAGAGTCAGGAACATTAAAAGGTTTTTGGAGCTCAAAGAGCAGCCTCCTGGAAGTCAACTCGAGGAACAGGAGGTTGGATGACATTCCACCCTTTTCACTCGCATGTCCCTGGATAGTTCATGCAGTAAGATGGTAGATCTATGCAAATGCAACCTGGGTAGCTGTCTGCATTGGGAAATCTACCTTGAACTAAGCAGGCTTTTAATCTTTCGATGCTCAGGACACTCTTTTCCAGCTGATAGCAGGCTACATTAGGAATGCAAATCCATATCAAATCTCTCAGGATCATCATTTTAGAAGAAGCCACAGGATAAAAACAAGCACTAGTGTTCATTTAAAGTCAGTGTGCTCTAGTCTGCAGTTCGCTCATATTTAAGTGCCAGGCTTTAAAGATTTTCTTTGCCCACAGGCAGCCCGGATACAAAGGGAGATTTTTATTATTATTATTATTTATTATTATTATTATTTTTAAGTAAAAATATCACAAAAAGGACAAACCACTTTTTGCCTCCTTCAATTTTCCTAAGTTTGTTATCACAAAACATGGTTTGCCTCACAAAAATTTAGGGAAGGAGGAGAGAAACTAGGTAATCCAGTAGCCTCCAAATGCAGCCAGAAGAGTGAGTGTGAGTGAGAGAGAGAACAAAATCCTCAACTTTAAAAGGTATGGGGATTTGATACCATCTGAAAGTTGGCAGGGAAAGTTACAGGGAAGGGAATACAATGGATTATGTTGAATGGACTTGGATATTGTGTAATTCTGTTTTACAGTGAAGAATAATGGATGGTCCTGAATTTTCAGTGCATTACAATGTGTAAACAGCCTTCTGATTATAGAGAACCTCCACTTGAGGTGAAACTTTTCTGTCGGTTGGAGAAAATGGCTTCACTATAAGGGGCTGGAATTAAAGCATATGGTGTTTAGTTTTGGTTTGTTTTTTTCCTGGAAAATATGCAAGACTGAATAGATTTTCCACAGGACTTAAATTCCCCTTTAGCCTGTGGTGATAAAACAGAAAATGACTCTTAAACTGCAGAATACTTGCAAGATTCAGCATGTATCACAAGTCATTGGCATTAGTGATTAGAGAAATGAAAGCTTGCAAACTGCTGAAATGAGTGATTTCCTGTGGGATTTAAGCATATTTAGGCTGACAAATTTTGCAGCATTAATTATGCTGTGATTTCAATGGGAAATGGAGTTGGGCCTGCTTATGCCACCAGTAAATTTGGTCCAGGATGCATATTCCTTTTATGATTTGCCCCCTTTCCTGTTTGGTCAAGATATCCACCTCCAGCTTAACGCCTGTACTGAAGTCTGTGACAGGGTTAATATTAATGTCTATCTGGACATGAAAACTATTCACTAGTTAAAATATAAGCCCGAATTGCAATAACCGGTATTATCCAGAATGTAGCTGTAAATAAAGTAAACTGAACAAGGGCACCGTAACCAGCTTGTTTCAAAGAAGGTTACAGATCATGTGAAGATTAAATGAAATATTTTTTTTTCCCTTGTAGAATCTAACAAGAGAATTCAAAAGCTTTGCTTCTGTTCATCTGCACAAAGTCCACTTGAAAGTAGTCTCTCCTTCAAGACTCAACAGAAGGCATGTCACCACCTAGGATGCTAGCCAGCATACCATGGGGATGAAATGTAATTTCCTAAATAAAATGCTACAAAACAATATGTGGCACTTTCCTAGTGATTACACTGCTCACAGGTGCAGGATATTTAAGTCTTAACATAATAAAACTCAACACCTGCATGGGAACAGTTTCATCCTCATCATTTTATTTCCATATGAAGTGAAAAGAGATCTTGACTTACCCACAATCATTTCTTAACAGGAGCGGTTAGCATTGCAATTGATTCTACACAGGACATAATACTTCACTGCTATTTTTTAAACATTTCATTATTGAAATAAGTGTAGAAGGAATATCACAGATTCCTCTTACATCTAGTAGGACTTATCTTTGTAAGCATAGGCCCCGATTCTGCTTTAGGCTCTGTACTCTTACGCCTGTGCACAGCCCACTGGCTTTAGAGAGTACAATGAAAGGAACTGTTATACTATTGTACCTTGCCAAGGATTGCAAGTGTTTTGGAAAAGTCTTATTTCTCAAGCTGTAAACCAGTGTTTCATTGTCCATATATTGTGACACTTCTGAAATTCATTCATCCATCAGGAATATCTCTTCTGATTTCTGTTGCTATGTGAGGCACACAAATTGCACAAGGAAAAACACAGAAATGTCTGCTTGGGAGGCAGAAGAATCCTCTTCAGGTAGCTTTCCTCAAGAGAACCATCCTTTGTAGAGAATTTTCATTCTGTTCAACAGTGGACTATATAAGGTTGCCAACTTTGATTTGCAGAAAACTGAACACCCTTGCCCTGCCCCTTCTCTGAGGCCCCACCCCCACTCACTCCATCTCCCTTCCCTCTGTTGCTCTCTCTCCCCCACCCTTGCTCGCTCACTCCTTTTCACTGGGCTGGGGCAAGGGATTGGAGTGCTGAAGGGGATGAGGGCTCTGGCTGGGGGTGTGGGCTCTGGGGTAGGGCTGGGAATGAGGGGTTTGGAATGTGGGAGGGGGCTCTGGGCTGGGGCAAGGGGTTGGGATGTTGGGAGCGGGTGCGGGCTGTGGGAGGGAGTATGGGTGCAGGAGGGGGCTCAAGGCTGGGGTAAGGGGTTGGGGTGCGGGAGAGGGTGCAGGATGTGGGCTCTGGGTCCCACTTACCTCAGGAGGCTCCTGGAAGCCGCCAGTATGTCCCTGTGGCTCCTAGGCGGAGGTGGGTCCGCATGCTGCTGCCCCCCCCCCCCCGCCGCTCCCCGTTGGCTGTTGTTCCCAGCCAATGGGAGCTAGCGCTCAGGGTGGGGGCAGCACACGGAGCCCCCGCGGCTGCGCCTACGCCTAAGAGCTGTAGAGAAATGCCAGCTGCTTCTGAGAGCTGCGCGGAGCCAGGGCAGACAGGGAGTCTGCCTTAGTCCTGCTGCACCACTGACCAGGCTTTGAATTGCCTTATCAGTGGTGCTGACCAGAGCGGCTAGGGTCCCTTTTCGACTGGGTATTCCGGTCAAAAACCAGATGCCTGACAACCCTAGTTGTCAATCTTGTGTATATACTACAACTTTTAACTGAGATTGTAACCAGTTAGGCCTTATCTATACTGTAGGATATTCAGCAGGGAAAAATTCCCACTACTGCTACCACCAGTTCAGTTGTGCGATTCTTTGGCTAACCATATTTCCTTTAATTATCATCACTTTTGACCAAGTAAGATATGTGTTGGCATACTGAGGAACTAGAAGGCCTTGATAAATTATTTATAGCCTTGTTATACACTGCTACTGAGGTCTGAAGAGTGTATTTTATCAGTTGGAAATAAGTTTTTAATACTAAATAAGATTAAATGCTCTGAAAGAAATGGTCCTGTTTACTGTGGAACATGGTGGTGGTTTGGTGTTTTTTATGCACAGATACTCCACTCATCCTAGATTGGGCATAGCAGGGAAAGTGCAAATCAAGTGTCTATATGAAGAAATAGTCTCCTGTAAATGGGCAATAAATGCTGAGTCTTTGATGTTCACTTCAAATGATCTCCACTTACTAAGGTTATTCAGGCCAGCCTACCCTCAGCTAGTTATTCTTGGGTCAGTAAAGCCCTCCCTTCTGAATCTATATTTCCAGGCATCTGACATCTTGTACATTGTTTAAAAACAAACAAACACACCCTTCTACGTAGTGACAGTATAAATGACAAACATGTTCCATTTTTATTTCTTAGGAGCAAAGCCCCAGCAACCAGACCTCAATAACAATGATGCAAGAGCCTCAGGAGATGGTAGAGGAGACGGTTACTGTTGAGGAAGACCCGGGTACTCCTACTTCCCATGTGTCTATTGTGACTTCAGAAGATGGAACCACAAGGAGAACTGAGACTAAGGTAGGAATTTCTGGACCATGCTGAGTATGATTTGGGGGCATTAGAAGGGTTATTTCAAAGGTAAGGTTTGCTCTCCTTTTTCATAAGAGGTCTATTGGGGAGAAATGGTAAAATTTCAGCCTCACACAGGAATTTAAAAAAAATTAGTGGCATGTAGAATAGAGCAGTACGATAATCATGCCTCTGTGTGTGTCTCAAACTATTTACAATCCTTAGTAACAGTGTGAGTCTGCCTATTGCTTTGTTCCTCAGAAAATAGTTTTCCAGTTTCCACAGATTTTGTTTTAAATAT
Organism: Chrysemys picta bellii; assembly: GCF_011386835.1. Taxonomy (NCBI): domain Eukaryota; kingdom Metazoa; phylum Chordata; order Testudines; family Emydidae; genus Chrysemys; species Chrysemys picta. The sequence continues at coordinate 17,908,540 of NC_088805.1, read as the reverse complement.
CACCACAATTGCACATGAGTAAGGCTATGTTTTAAGTCACGGGTATTTTTAGTAAAAGTCATGGGCAGGTCATGAGCAGTAAACAAAAATTCACAGCCCATGACCTGTCCATGACTTTTACTATATATCCTAACTAAAACTTAGGGGGGTGGTTTGGGGGGTTGGCCGTGGGGGCGCTGTAGATGCTGGGTGTGGGGCATGGCCCAGAGGCACAGTGAGTGATGGAGAGGGGGGGTGGCTGGGGCAGGCCCTACCCAGCTCCTGGGAAGCAGCGACCTTAGCTCCATGTGCTGCCTGCTCCACCCGAAGTCCTGTTTCTGCAGCTCCCAATGGTTGGGAACCATGGCCAGTGGGGGCAGTGGCAGCATGTGGCACTAGGAGCTGAGGGACAGGAGTTCCTGTCGCCCTTCTGGAGAGCCCCCCCTCCCCTCAGGTAAGCACTGCCCAGCACCCCAACCCCCAGCCCTGAGCCCCCCCCCACCCAAACTCCTGCTGCTCGGGGGCGGGGGGACCCAAGACTGCCCCAGCAGCAGCCACTGCGACTGGCCCAGGGGCTGCCCAAGCTGCTCAGGTGGTTCCCGGGTCAGCTGCACCGGGCTGCTGCAGAAGTCACGGAGCGGAGGTCGTGAAAAGTCATGGAATCTGTGACTTCCATGACCTCTGTGACAAACACGGGGCCTTACATATGAGTGATTCAGTATAGTTTCTGTCAATACCATGTAGGTAGACTATCAGATTCATTATGAATATAGATGTTACTACTGGCCTTCCTCTCCTTCACTCACTCTGCTCTTGTTTACGCCCCTCACTTTGTCTTGTATTAGGTTAGTTTGTATTTTCCATGGGACAAGTATTGTGTGTTTGGAGCTCCCTGGCAAGCTTTGCAGAGCTCTTAGAATAGCATTGTACCTACAGTTCTGGACCTCAGCAGTTACGCTGACATCTTTACCAGGGTTTGGTCCAGTGAAGGGTCAAAGATGTTTCTATTTTTAAAACTATTAAACAGCATTTGTTAAAATGAGATTGTCCAGCTGTTTCCCCCTTAGATTGGACATAAATAGTCAGCCAAAAAACATTGTACAGAAGTCACCATGTTGGTGTTTGTGTGTTTGTGTTTACTGGCGTTCCAGAATTGCAATCCCTTAAGATATTAATTCAGGCTACATCTACACTACAGGGGGGAGTCGATTTAAGATACGCAAATTCAGCTATGTGAATAGCGTAGCTGAATTCGACGTATCGCAGCCGACTTACCCCGCTGTGAGGACGGCGGCAAAATCGACCTCTGCGGCTTCCTGTCGACGGTGCTTACTTCCACTTCCACTGGTGGAGTAAGAGCGTCGATTCGGGGATCGATTGTCGCGTCCTGACGGGACGCGATAAATCGATCCCTGAGAGGTCGATTTCTACCCGCCGATTCAGGCGGGTAGTGTAGACCTAGTCTCAGTGTCAGATCTCAAGCTAAAGGGGCACAATTCCACTATAGTCAACAGAGCTGCACATGTTTACACTATTTGAGGATCTTTGTGTGTATGTTCTTTTGGCTGTTCTAAATGCATCTTTAGATAGTCCCAAAAACCTGGCCTTTCCTAGTAAGTTCATATATAGGACTTAAAAACCACCTCAGCCTCCTCCCATTTTATTTGTGGGATTTATAGTTCAGTATTTTAAGATTTAAAAACCGTGTGTTACATCTTTAAATTATATGGACTAAGTATATTTATACCTTTTTCTAGCAAAAAAGTATACAGGGAGGAAGTAATAAATTTAGATGCTGATGAAATGGAGCAACTTTTTAAATAAACTAATTATAATGCATATCTTTGAGACTCTCTAACCTAAGCCTTGCAAAGGGATACAATGGTTGATGTGACCTAAAGGGTAATGGAGTTTGTAAAAATAGCAGAGGCCTCCTTTCCATACAATGGCTGTTAGATAAGGGTACCACATGGATGATATAGTTTGTCCAAAATAGTCATACTGCTGATAAGCAACATGTTCGTTCTCATAGCATGAAGAGTGTAATCTTATCTTACATGGTATACCTGCTATTTCACCATCTTCCCCACATACCTTAAACAAATACTGTACCTGTTCTCTCTCACTCACACTCTCACACACCGTTTTTCCCATGCACTGAAGAAAATCCTACACAGAAAAAGATGTTTAAATTAAGATGTTGATATCAAAGAATAAACCTATTTCAGGTACATCCCAAGCATTTATAAAATTTAGTAGAAAATTGACATGGTTTAAGAGTTGGGAACATAGTCCAGTGGCGGATTAGTCACTGGGCCAACAGGGCCTGTGCACAGGGGCCCCGGCCAATTGGGGGGACCTGGAAAAATGGGCACCCCCGTGCTCTGACCCTCTCCGCCCACGCAGCACTTCTGCCGGGGAGCAGGGTCGGGGCGCGGGATCTTATCCCGCTCCACCTGCCAACCCAGCGCTCCTGCCAGGGAGCGGGAGAAGCCCCTGCTCTCTGGTCCCTTCACCCCCCTGCCCCTCCAGAGGAGCTCCAGGCAGGTGGTGTGGGGCAAGCCCCCGCACTCTGACCCCACTCCCCCCCAGCAGGAGTACCAGGCAGGCAGGGGAAACCCCTGTGCCCCAACCCTGCTCCACCCCTCAGGAGTGCTGGGTGGCTGGAGCGGGTCAAGCCCCCACACTCTGACCCTTACCACCCCCATCCCCCCGGCAGGAGTGCCCGAGGAGTGGGGGGACTGCAGGTGGAAGGAGTGGGGAGGGACCTCCATTTGCTCTGGCCCAGGGCCCCACAAAACTCTAATCTGCCTCTGCCTGGTCTTTTCATTTATGTCACTGTTAAATGCGCTTCAGTCTATGTACTAAACCCAGGGGAATTTTGGAACATAGAAGAGCCATTTTACTAAAGGAATAGTTCTGTTAAAGTCCAGTTTTGATTCAAGAAGTGATGTTGAAATGTCCAAAATGCAGGTTGGCCAAACCACTTGTAATTTGGTGAGAAAAGGCAATGTGGTTTTAAAGGGGATCACCGCTATCTTTGAAAGTATATACTTTTTAATTCTATATTTTAATATGGTTTAGATTTTAACAGCCGCTTAGAAATCCAACTGGTCTTCAGCTTATAGTTGGCTTGGTAGCAAATGCAAAAATGGAGACAGAATTGCAGTTCATTTGCTAGTGCTTTGCTCTGGAAGTTGATTGGCATTATTCTAGTTGGGTGTTTTTATAGCTCCCGTCATTGCAGTATCTGAGCATCTCTCAAAGAAATTTGTTTCATGGTTACCCCTGTGAGGTATGGAAGTACTGTCCCCATTGCATAGATGAGGAGGTGGAGGCACAGTCACACAGGAAGTGTGTGGCAGATTCCAGATCTCCTGACTCGCTCCCAGTCTTGTACCATAAGACTGTCTTTCGTCCCAGAGGTTTAGGTACTAGTTTGGGACTCCGGAGACCCAGGTTCGATTCCCTGCTCTACCGCAGGCCTCCTGTGTGACTTGTGATAAGTCAGCCTGTCTCTCTGTTCCTCAGTTGGAAATAATGGGACTTCCTTATCTCATATGGTGAGGATAAATACATTAAAGACTGTGAAGGGCTTAGATACTATAGCAATGGGCACTATGGTAGTACCACCCGCCAGCTCATCTTTGAGATGCCTTTTATGGTCATTTGTGACAGTGGAATCTGTTTGGCGCAACAAGTGGTCAGCGATGACCGTTAATCGCTCTCTTGTCACTGGCCCAACCATCTGTCCACTTGGGGTTTGATCTGCCCAGGCACCTGTGGTCATCTCTGAACTGGTTTCGAACAGGACAGGGCAACTGTGTGGTCAGTGTCTTTAAATGGGGGTTTTCTAATGACCCACGGTGCAGCTGCAGTCAATTCTGACTATGTCACATATCCTTGATGAGTGCCAACTTGTTTTGACGGCAGGCTGCCGGTTCTCCACCTGGCTGATGATGACCCCCTCAAATGGCTGGGCACATTGCGCGTACGCTGAGTACTACAGTAATAAAATAATAATGAAAAGCTGACATAGATTCACCCAGAGCTGGCTTTTACACATCTTGGCCTAGGACTCCTAGCAGCAGAAAAGGGAGGGAATGATTACAGCAGTGCAAGGAATCGTTACCGTTCCCCTGTGTTTGGGAGCTCCCAGATGGCCAATGCAACTCCCCAAGTGAGGGTGGTGTTGGATGGGGAGAGGATATGACAGCGTATGGATATGCTAATTTAGTACATCCCCCTAGAAAACTACCACTAGCAAGATTCCTAAGGAGTTGCTGTCACCCCAGTGGCTTAAAATAGTGACTCTAGCCCTGCTTCAAGTGTGCACTCACTTTTTTGCACCCCTTTTAAAAGAACAGTATTTCATACACTAGAATTAGGACTGTCTTCAGACACATAAATGTTAAATCTATTTTATGTAATGTTTAATGCATTACTTTAATAAAAGTGGTATTAAAAATTGACATGGTTCCTGTTTTATGTCTATATATACACGCTGTACATCACACTCCCTACACCTCTGTCTGTCAGCCAGCAGCTCATTATCTTTCCTTGCAACTCCCCCCAAATGCTATGCAAAATGGGCTCTAGCCCAATTTAACCCTTCCCTCATCTGAGACTTTACTCCTACCATGCACTGGTACAGATCGTGTTCCACTTACCACCTCATGCATTACATACCTACTTTCCTCCCACGTTCCAATCAATTTCCCTCCAGATTTCTAGCTCAGTTCTGGCCCATTTCCGCTCCCCCAGTGTAGGTCTCCAACTCGAGGCTCTGATGCCTTCCTCCATCAGACAGGAGCTTTGGAGTATGTCTACACTAGGCTTTTTACCTGGAGTTAATTGCTTGCCAGTGAGCTTGCAGTAGTTAACATGTTGTTGTTGTGTCTTTTCCAAACTACAACTCTTTGTTCTTTGCCTTAGGCTGAGCCCTCATACCTGGGGCAAGGCTTCCTTTCACCCTCACAGCAGGGAACATTCTTCTGGGAAGTGCCAGGCCAGCCACTTCCCCCAACTGGACTTTCCTTCAAGGGAGCAGCAGTGCTAGGTTGACTATTATGCTGAATGCAGTGTCTTAAAGACCAGAGAACCCAATGATCTGCTCCTCCACCAGCCAAATGCATTCGAGGAGCTTTCCAGGGTCCCACTTCCTACCATGGGATACCTCTTCAAAGACTGCTTCGGCTGTGTTTCTGTGACTGGCATGACTAACTCACGCTGATATTATTTAATTTGATGCGCTATTTAGAACATGCTTTTGGGTTCCACAGATCGAGAGTGCATTTTAACTTTTAGATTTTGGATTCCTTTTCATAGACTCATAGAAGATTAGGGGTTGGACGAGACCTCAGGAGGTCATCTAGTCCAACCCCCTGCTCAAAGCAGGAACGACCCCAACTAAATCATCCCAGCCAGGGCTTTGTCAAGCCAGGCCTTAAAAACCTCTAAGGATGGAGATTCCACCACCTCCCTAGGTAACCTATTCCAGTGCTTCACCACCCTCCTAGTGAAATAGTGTTTCCTAATATCCAACCTAGACCTCCCCCACTGCAACTTGAGACCATTGTTCCTTGTTCTGTCATCTACCACCACTGAGAGCAACCTAGCTCCATCCTCTTTTTGGAATCTCCCTTCCGGTAGTTGAAGGCTTTATTCACTTTAATTTTGCATTTGAGACTTCGGAGCTAGAATTGAAATGTAGTGGCTGATGTAAATGTGAATGCTCCTGCACAATGCTGTTCCCTGGTGCTTTCTTTTATACCTGTTGTTTCAGAGACATAATATGCTACTGTCTTTTTCAAAGTATAATTAAAGTAAATAGCCTCAACTCAGAGGCACTGAAATTTGACACTGTGCTTTCCCTTTCTTCTTCTTCTTTTTCTCTTTAAAACTTCCTATTGCAGTGAGTTGTGTTAAGAAGGGTTAATAGAACTCAATAATTGCCATCTTTTAAATGGAGAAAACCTCCTTTCATTCCGCATTTTGAAATGTACTTTGTGATTGCTCTGCAAACTATTTCTCGTTGTTTAGTGTACGTACCTTTCTGGCTTGGTCTTTGCATATCATTCACGGCACAAAGGATGTATCTGATATACTCCATCTCAACTTTACAGTCTCTCCTGGAAGGCAAATATCTAGCATGTTAAAACAGTGAAGGTCACCTTGGGGAGGAAGCTACCACATTTAGTTTCTAGCATAGGAACACTGCGGCAGATTAAATGAAGCCTGTTCTTAAGTGGTTGAAGAGCACTTAATAAAGTAAGCCAAATTATTTCCGTGGGTTTATATATATAATATAAATGTTCTTTTCTCTATTTCTGGATATTTATTCTCATCTGCATTGGAATGCTAAATGCTTTCCAAGAGAGATTTTGATCCTCTTTTTGCATAAAACAATGTACCTACGTTTTTAGATAGGCTTTTTTGTTTGTTTTTTGTGTTTAAAAATAAAAGCTGTCCGTTGAGAACATGCACACTCTGCCTCATGCTTTTCAGTGCTCACCAGGGGCCTGATCTTGCAAAGTGCTGAATACCTGCTCCTCCCATTGTGGGGATTGAAAGTGCTTGTGATTTAAGCCCTAGATTCCTGAGGTGCCACTTAGCCCCATAGTGCAGCCTTACACTTAAGCAGAGTTTTTTGAAAGGGCTTTAAGGGGAGGAGGTAGCACTGCAGCTGGAATGAGTTTCAGTGGGAATTGAGTACTTCACTCGCTTAGGCCTCTTTGAAAATGTCATGTTTAAGTGGAAGAGGGGGAAAGTTTGAGCCTTCCTTTTGAAACTCTGCAGGGTCGGTTCTTACCCAGCATTTAACAAAAAGGTAAAGCCTTGAACCCATTTGGCCTGATAATTTTACAGTCTATAGTTCAAAAATAAGCACTCGGAAATGTCAAAGTGTTTTTATCCTTGAGTGCTTCCTTCTTTCCTGTTTCTATTTTATGACACAATTTCAGCAAAATCTCTCTTGTCCTGTCAGTTTCTATAAGATATTTAATTCATCTGAGCTGTGTTGTGTGTTGTGTGGGATTTTTTTTGTTTGTTTTTTTTAAACCCCACAACATGGAATGTAAGAATTCTAGGCCCTACTTAATTAAATGGGGTTCATTTGTACAAAGGCAAGCCGTTTAAACGAAATCCTGATAGGATCTTCTTCTGTATTAATGTTTGCACTTCACACACTTTGAGGAGCTAATATGCACTGTGAGCTTATCTATCCAAACACCTCTAATTTGGGGTCATTTACAATAATTGCGTAGGTTTTTTTTTTCTTTCCCAGTTTTTCTCATTTGCTGTTCCTGTGACTTCAAGGCAGGAAAGAAAAGCGAGAAGGAAAGGAAAACATGCAGGTTTTTGAAGTGTAAATGGTTCTATTGGGTTCTGTTGGCAAATGCATTTCCAGAAAGAGAACTGGAGGAAATATTGCTACACTACATCGGCCTCAAATTAAATATCAAAAATTGTCACCTTGTAAATAGTGTCCAGGCTGACACATACACAATTTAATTGATGTTTTCATTTTTTTAAAAATATTATCTAGCTGGATTTGAAATACAATTTTCAGAAATGTCCACAGGGATGTTTGCATGAATGCTTATTGTATGGCAAGCTCGGATGTAAATCTACAGCACTCCAACATGCTGTGCACTAGCTGTCCATGTGGACAGCACACTAGGGAACTTTAAGTGCACAACAGCAGGGTTCACATGGACAGTTGAGTATGTGGCACACCGGAGTGTTGTAGATTTCCATCACAGTTTGCTTCTCACTAACTCATAATTTAGACATGCCCTAATTTAGGAAACCTAAAGCTCATATTTGAAAGTGATTCAGGAACTCCTTTTTGGCAATGATCGTTAGACTTCCTAAGTCAATGCTGAGCAGAGCAGTACCCAAATACCTTTTGAAAATGGGGTTTAGGCATTTTTGAAAATTCTACCCTTGCTTTAATTTAAATCAAACCTAGATTAGATCAGGGATTCTCAGCCTGGAGGTTGCGAACAAGCTCTAGGGAGCTGAAACCACCCTCTCTTTATGGAGAATTGTCCCAAAGTCTTTTTCTGATGTACCATGGATTCACAGTATGGAAAAGGCTAAAAACTTCTAGACTAGGTAATCTATCCAAAAACTACATTTGAGTGTATCAGAGAGTGTCTTCCTGGGTGGAGCCTTTAGGCATTCCCATAATAAGAATTGTAGACCTTCCAGGATAAGAGCTGAACAGTTGGCTGACCAGTAACAAGCCCAGTGCTGTGGCAGTTGTGCTCGTCATGAACAATGCGCTCACCTGTTTTCTCCATTCTTTCGCTACTCGCAAATGTGTGGAATATCTATTTTTCTTTTCAGAGGACCGAGGATATACATTTAGTTGATTAAGGGAACTGATCCTTCACTTCCTTCTCTGAAGTGTTACATAATGCTGCTATGCCTTCTTAAACAATCTCTACCACAGAGGGAACTGTGTTGCAGTGGTTGGTAATGTGTATATGTATGTATATAGGGCCTGATCTTGCAGAAACTTAGAAATAGAGTTGGGCGAAGTTCTTCAGTTTATTAGTAAATTTGCTGAAAAATGCAGTTTTGGGTCGAATTCAGCAAATAGTTTCAGCCAAAAAAAAACCCCCAAAATTGAAATTGTTCATTTTAACATTTTAGAAATGTCATTTTGAAATGAATCTTGAAATGTTTCATGTGACCCAAACAAAACTACCTCAGTATCAAGAAAAATAAAACAAAATTCAGTTTGTTTGAAACAAACCAAATCTATTTTGTTCACCCATCGAACTGAAAAGTCAATGGTTCAGATGAGGAGTCCCATTGAATTTAATGGGACTGTTTGGGCCAGTAAGTATTGCTCTAGATTGGGCCTGTGGTCTGTGAGGAGCTTTGGCATCCTTTAGAATAAAAGGTGCGGAATGTGGTAGTTCTCAGTTGGGATGGCTGTAGTCTTTATTATTAGTGTATTGGTATCAGGGGAACAAAAATATATAAGAAGAGGATCTTGCTACATTATCAGCCTGTCAAATCTGGCTGTGTCCCTGAAGGGAATATGGATGAAACATTCAATTGAGTTAAATTTCTTTCAGTGAGGGGTTTTTGTTCTTGGGGTTTTTGCTTGATTAGCAGCCTAATAAATGGAACTTGCTTTGTGTGCTGACTAGTTGTTTCTAAAAGCTTCCTTTCATTGTGCTGTGGGTGAGAACGTGTGTTAAAACCATCACTAGATGCACTTCCTCCCTGTGACAGAGATACTAGTAGAAACTCCTGTTATCTCTTCTCTGGAAATGGATCCTGTACAGGGAGAACCACCTTGATTTTTTTTCATTATTTTACCACTGGTTATCCTAAGATAAAGATTTACCGTAATGCACAAATGGAATGTTCCTTTTGGTTGATCATTACAGAGTCTTTCTGGCTGTCCCAATTCTTTCAGATGTTGGTAGGGAATCATGTGTCTTTTGGCAAACATTATGGTTGAAATTGTGCTAGCACCATTATGTTTAATCTGCTTCCATGTGGCTGTTTCCTTCCGGGTTTTAGGATGGTTTGCATGACTAGCAGATACATTATAATTATTTCATATAGCTATTCTAAATGGTGCTATGGGCATATAACAGATGAAAGACATAGAGTATGTAACATTGTACATGTGCTTATTTCAAAGATCAAAATACCCCTGTGGACACCAGTGTCGGGTACCAGCAGAATACCTACCAATCTTGGCTGGGACCTCTAAATGCTACCTTAACACACATACTAAATAATGTATAACAAGTTGCCGAAGAACTGATTTTAAAACATTTTGGTTGTAACCTTAAATATATAAAATAATTTTGGATCCTGATTTTTTTTTTTACAAAAGCTTTGCAAGCAGCTTTGTGAGTGAAACACAAATGCCATTTTCTTTTATCTTCCAAATAAGAATTATTTTATTCTGCAGCAAAAAAATGAATGTGAAAGGGGGAAATTAGACAAGCTCCAAGAGAATTGACAATGGAATTTTTTGGCAGATGTGGATGTTCGTTGTGTCCTCTTTTCTCTGCATAATCTCCCTACACACACTTTTTTTTTTTCCCTTTTGGTACCAAGGATCTTCTGTTCTGTGGATTAAAACCTGTTTCCCACTTTTTGTGCTGTAGTCATGGCCCACCCATGGGTGTATTGGCTGTCTCACATTGTGTCTGACGTTGCTAATTTTAGGAATGAATTAAACGTGACAAACAGAAATTGCACACGTGGCAACAGGATTCTTAAAAAAAGAAATCAGCTTTCTAGGGTGTTACCTGACTTTGTGTTTAATAGTGCAGAGAGTAAAAGTTTCATGAGCATATAGTTGCTATTTATGTTCTTATGAGAGCTAAAAAGAGGGAACCCCACTTTTTGCACCCAGTAGGATTGCCCTTGCTGTCTTTCAGTATGCAGAAATCTTTTTAAAACCACTTTAACCCTCTCTCTCACTGTATCTTGTTCCTGGATTCTGCTCTGAAAGTTCAAGACTACCAAAAACTGTAACCTTGTGTGTTGTGTGTTGCTGCTGTAGAAAAGTCCCTGCATGCACCAACCCTGAGAGATTGTTTTCTAGCACTTTAATGTAGTTTTGTGTTTTGGAGTTGGAGAGGATGGTACTGAAATGTAGTGCCTACTTTCATGTCCAGATACTAGCAGCCACCTAAGTTATTTGTGGTACTTATTTTAACCCATACTCTTTTTCTGTAGAAGTTCCTTTAATTGGATGACACTGATGTTAATACATAAGACTTCTGATTGTGTTGTGCAAATACTGTGAAACAAAAAATGAACTGCCAGATCCTATTAATTCAGTGAAGCTATTATTTCTCTTTTAGGTGAGGTTCTCTTTCTTTTAGCTTACCAGAACACAAAAATAGACTAAGCTGCAGGGAGGATACTAATTACTAAGGCAAACCCTCAGGACGCTGAGGAAATCTCCTTCAGCTCTTGTCCTAATGACAGAAAAGATCATGTTGATATCTGACTATGCATCATTCGGCTCGTGATGCTGTTTAATTATGCTGTTGGTGGGGAGCCATTCTTGCCGTTTTACAGACTTACAGGACTTCATTATTTCATTAGGCTGAAGTATCATTTGATTGCAGATGTCTCTGGGAAAAACGCTGTTTGGGTGAAATTTTCCTGTTCACACTTTCCGTGTCAAAACATCTGGCTGGAGGATATGTCTGGAGCTGCGTCAAAAGATGTGCTCTAGTATTGTTTTAACAGTGGCTTGGCTAATCTGGTCAGTGATCGATATTTTTTAATCAAAGGCTGTAGATCAAAATCTCTCAATTTGGGCTTCTGAGCCACTGAACATACCAGAAACCGATTTAATATCTGCCATTTTACTCCATGTACACACAGCACTGTGCAGTTTAGAGTAAGAAAAGTGCAACATACTTACACTTACCCTTTTAACTTTCTCCATAGTTTCTAATACTTGGTTTAAAAACTCTCTCTCATTTATTTTTGTTCTTTTCCAATGGGTGATACAAGGTAGTGTATTAATTCTTCCTCTCACCCCAGTGTTTCTGATGACAGAAATTAACATGACTCTCTAACCTCCTTATATGAGCAACAATACCTTCCTTGATGCTAGCATAGCTTTCAGAATAGTGTATATTAGCCAGTTGCTACTGCAGGTCTAACAGGAATCTTTCACTTTCTCCTTTTCTTATTGTGGGTTACCCGTGTTCTGGAAGAGAGAAATCTTCATGCTTCAGAGCTTAAGCCAACGTTTGTTGGGGGTTAGGAGGAAACTTTCCATAGGGACAGATTATGCCCGCACTTCTATGGCAGGGTTTCTTGCATCTCCTCTGAAGCAGCTTTTACTGGTCCATTGTGATAATTGGACCACAGTTCATCTTCGTGGTAAGCTCCGCTGTAAAAAGTGAGTAAAAGTTCGTAAGATGTCACAATAACCTATAAGAAATGTTTGATGAGAAAAGGTGCGAAAGTGAGACAGACTGAATTAGTCCAAATGGAAAGACCAACTGATATAATTCAGGGTTTATGATAAGACCATGAGCAAGGGAAGTATGGGCCTGGAATCAATGAACCAAAACTAGCGTGTCAGAAATTAGGCCTATTGGGGAACAAAATAAGGGAAGATGGACTACTCTGCCCAAAGCTCACTTTTGGGGTTCTTAGAAAGAAAGACCTTGGGAGACAAATTGGCTATTGGAACAAGCTTCACCATCATAGCTGCCATGCTCACTGACTCCTGGGAATCGGGCCCTTCTTCGTTCTGATGCTGAAAAATGTCCTGAGCAGACTGGGCCAGAGAGAGAGTCCCAGGTAACACTGCCACGTCCATGGGCTCCCGCTGAAACCCAAACACCATTTGGAATGTGAGATTTTATTTTGACCCCCACCCTCCTATCCCCACTATATTTCTTCTCTTTCCTATCCCTCTCTTTTTTCCATCTAATGAAAGTCTGGTTTAGCCGACAAGACTATATTTTGCAATGCAGCTGTAAGCCTGTGACCAGAAAGAGGCAGCTGATGCAATGCCCTAAACAGCTGGAAAGCTGGTATAAGTTTGTCAGGTCTCGGGGTAGCTAAGACAAGACCATATGACGTGCCTGCTGTTTTCAGCAATGAGGTTGTAAATTAGTCAACACCAGACACAGAAACTGTGTTTTCTATCTTTGCTGTTCTATTCCTGACCCCTTTATGTGTGTTGGTCTTGTTTTGTCTTCTAGGAAATAAGATTGGACTTCAACAAAAGCAGCAATGACAGCTTTAGACTATCTCAATTAACTTTTTCTCTTTTTCCCCAAAAGGACAGTTATTATCATCTTTGATACCATCGAAGAGACTGTCTGACAAACTGTATTTTCCTTCTAAATCGGGGGGGGGGGCAAACTATGGCCTGCGGGCCGGATCTGGCCCGCGAACTATTTTAAGCCAGCCCGCGAACTCCCGCTGGGGACCGGGGTCTGGGACTTGCCCCGCTCTGGCGCTCCATCTGGGGCGCTGGGTCGGGGGCCTACCATGCAGCTCGGCCCCACTCTGGCGCTCGCGCTGGGTCGGGGGCCCCGCCATGCAACTCGGCCCTACTCTGGCGCTGCAGCTGGGGCGCTGAGTTAGGGGGCCGCACCATGCGGCTCCCAGAAGCTACGGCATGGCCCCACTCCGGCTCCTACACGCTCCAATGGCCCCTCCCACGCTCCAAGGGCTGTGCCTGCAGATGGGGAAGCATGCAGAGCCACCTGGCCGCGCCTCTGCGTAGGAGCTGGAGAAAGGGACATGCCACTGCTTCTGGGAGCCGCTTGAAGTAAGCGCCTCTCAGAGCCTGCACCCCTGAGCCTCTCCCCACGCCCCGATCCCCTCTCTCTCTCTCTCCATACCCCTCGATTCCAGCCCAGTATCCTCTCCCGCATCCCACACCTCTCATCCCCAGCCCCACCTCAGAACCCGCACCCCCATCCGGAACCTGCACCCCTCCCCACGCGCCTGCCCCTCCTGCCTTCCTAATCCCTCGGTCCCATCCCAGAGCACCTTCCTACACCCCAAACTCCTCATCCCCCGCCCCACCCCAGAGCCCGCACCGCCAGCCAGAGCCCTCACCCCCTCCCGCACTCCAACCCCAATTTTGTGAGCATTCATGGCCTGCCATACAGTTTGTATTCCCAGATGTGGCCCTCAGGCCAAAAGGTTTGCCCACCCCTGTTCTAAATACTCTCTCCAGCTAAACAGAAGAAGGGATGTTGTTAAAATGAAAGCTTTATTTAATATTTAAGGCATTTGAAATGTAAAGTGTTTTCTGTACCTTTAATGAAGGTTCCTAGTGTATGCCAAACCCTGAACCTTGTTTAACACTGTTTAATGTTGGACTGTGACTGGGTCATGTTTACACCTTTGACTCTTTTGGTCTCCTTTTATTTAGTTTTTCATGTCTTTGGATGATCAGTGTGAAATACCCAAACAGTTTAAACCCACTTGGGGTTGTAATAAACAGGATTTATAAGGAGAAAAATCATACGAAAACCAAAGTAGTATTGTGCATAAACATAACTTCAATAGACATGTCTGAAACTCGGCAAAAGGTCATCTAGATAGGTACGGTTTGGGATGGCTGCAATAATGAAAGTCCTACATGGAGTTAGTTTAGATTGCCCTCAGTGTAACTGAGAGCAGTCAATGGTTTTTTGTAGGGGTTTGGTATGAGAGGTAGAGGAGTGGAGCTTAAGGGAGAAAAAGTTGTATTACTTATAACTAGAATATTAACAACCTTAACTTCTGTCCCCTTCGACTCTCTACCTTCATATAAGATCAATTTTCTAATTGCTAAAACAGCATCCTAAGGCTGGTATGGAATCTTATTAGTCAGTTAGATAACCTAGTGCCTGCCAGGATTTCACTTGCAGTAAGTTTTCCAGTGTCTTTTCTAGTCTAGTTTTAGATCTCCTCACTAGAAATTTCCCTTGAACTCATCCTAAAACTTAAAGCCAGACAGAAGGAAAACATTAACATCTGTATTGGTTTCTGCTTCACAGGTCACAAAAATGGTCAAAACAGTCACCACTAGAACAGTTCGCCAGGTCCCCCTGGGGCCCGATGGTCTGCCGGTAATGGATAGCTCCTCTCCCATGGGCAGCTACACAGATTCAATAGACAGAAGATACATGAAGAATGGTGAGCGTTACATCACACCACAAGCTTCGTCCACGTTGACCAGATCTTACAATAGCTACGATTCTTATCCCGACGCCCACGACAGCCAGTATCGCCCTTTTATCAGCCACGATGGCTATGGAGACCTAGCTGACAATTATGGCAGCTTGTCCCGTGGCATCAACTACCGTCCTCGCTATGCCTACATGCCAGGAAACAGTTACCGGCCAGAGGATGGTAGTTTCACCTTGCCAAGCAGGAGGGATAACTATGGTCCCATGGCCCAGCCCCAAGTGCCAACAGGCAGCAACGTTGACTTGAATCGCTCCCAGCCAGAACGTTTCCAGCCAGAGCCTTATGGGTTGGAGGACGATAACCGGAGCCTCGGGGTAGATGATGAAGGGTATGAACTGGACCCAGATTACTCCACAGTGAACCGAAGGACATCTGCAGGGGTGCCTGAGAGGGGGAGACCTCACAAAGGAAGGTAAAATCCTGCGGCCGAATATTTGCGATCCTCTCTGCAGCTATTTTAGTGATTTATTTTAAGCTTAAAATGTTAACCTCAAATAGTCTGCATAAGCTTCTGGAGTGACGAGCAGCAAAAACAGCCACAGTTGCTGTCAGTGTGGCCTTTCCATGAACAGCTAACCTTTTATAATCACAAGAAATCAAAATGACCTAACATAAGCGCCAAAAAAAAAAAAAAGGAATGAGTGTAAAACTCTAGCTTGGGTTTCCAACTCAGTTCTGATTCTGGGTGTGGAGATGGACTTTCCCAAAGGAATTCTGTCTCCCCCCAGTCAACGTTCTTACAGTCCTTCCCTGGAATCCCGAGGGACAGGGAGATTGAGTGGGCTCCTTTGGAGAAAAGTTGACTCCCATGAGGCAGTGGGCTTTCCTAGGGAAGACCAGCTTGCTTACCACAAACCAGATAGAGACCCTGCAATACATAAGTCACCAAACACTATGTGAAAAATGATATATGCTCTGTGTGCAAGGATCCTTTCCCCAAATTGCAGGGCAGCTTAGTTTTAGATTATATTTAGAAAGAAAAAGTGCTGGCTCTTATAAAATGGCTATGTTGCATTTTTATTTGTAAAGAGACAGTTTGTGACTATATTGTGTTGTCTCCCCCATCCAGTGCCAGGGGGGAAATGGACTGGTACATTTTGTGAGAATTTTGACAGGGCCCGAATGTATCTGTCTCCCAAATAGGAATGTTAAAATTAACAACTGTCTGGTTACAGTTCTAAGAGACTTAGGGCCTGTCATTCCCTGTTGCTGAAGGAATACCTCTTTAAATAAGTACACTCCGGTGAGATATGCAGCATGTTCTGCTCCCAGTTGAACCCAGCTGGGAGATAAGGGTGCTCAGCACTTCATGGGAAGTGCATGTAAATTGGACCATTATTTAGTACTGTCAAACTACATGAAGGGAAGAAGACAACATATGTATTACCCTTTACACGACTAGAGAGGCTAGTCACAAATTGCTTCTGCTCTAACCACTTTCCTGGGAGATGTTCTGCTTTCTCTCACAGCCCACGTTTTGCTAAGCATTCTGGAACTCCTGTCATCCACATCGGGCTTGCAGAAACTGGTTCTTGTGAGAAGAATCATGCTTGGGAGCAAGGGATTTCTTTTCAGTTGAAATCACACATTGGCTTTCTAAACCTTGAAAGTGTGTGTCATTTCTAGCGATGACATATACGGACTTCTCATTTGTTGTGTCCCTCTCCCTCCCCCCCGGGTTGATTTAGTTAGAATACAAGCCTGGTCCGTCTCTGAAGGATGTGTGCTTAATTTCCATTATTTCTCATTTAAAATAAGTTAAAATCTTGAGTACAGTAACCTGGGTCTAATTCCATCAGCCCCTCCATTGGAGATTCCTTCTGAAGACGCATAAAAGCAAATGCCACCAAACTGGCACCAACAAACAAACAAAAAAGAAAAGAAGCCAGAGCTGTACAGTAGCCTCTGGAAATTCTACATGATGCAAGCCTACCTCTTTCTCTCACACTTAAATACATTGGGAGTTGAAATGAACACTAATCTGGCAGCTGGTGGGTACTGAAATATTGATTGATTTACCAAACTTGAATAACCTTGCTGTTATCTAGAGGCAAAAAACTTTTTACAGCCCTTGTTAAAAGCAGTCAGGCAACAGGGGACTTTAATTTTTGTTACCATTTTGCAAACTGCATGCAGGATGAATATCTAAATACTCTCTTAGAACCTATCAATTCTGCAGTTTCAAAAGTTTGAAACATCCCCTTTGATTTATTGTTCCACAACAGTCTTGTTAGAACCAATTTACAGTTTTTGTTTTGCATTTCTTTTGTTGTTTTTCCATATTTAATATGATCAAGGGGCTTTGACAAGCAATTAATCTGAATGTGGCAGTAAAGTTTAGCTCGTGAAAACATAAGAGGAGTGAATGAGGTCTACTTCATAAAATGGTTGCTCTTAAACATTTACAACTACTCAAAGAAATATTTAAACAATTAAACCTATGTCTCAGGTATGCCCTTGATCTATAAGAAGCTAACGACAACAAATAGTGCTTCATGTTTAATGATGAAGCCCCAATGTAATTAGTGCGTGATTACAGCTTTTTAATTCTCTTTAGTCTATTCATCTTAAAAGTAAAGTTACTGCCTGTCAGGCTGTCTGGAGTAGCTCACAGCCAAGAGTGCCAACTTCAGGGAAGATACCCCAAACTAGTGGTATGTTCTATTAGATTTCACCAACCCAGTAACAAATGTGAACTCCTAGATCACTGAAACAGTCAGACTGTCTGGACTCCATGGTAAATCTTGACATCCAGGCAAGCTGGACTTAGTGATAAATGGTCACTTACACCAAAAATTGCAAAATATTCAGGCTACTTCCAGACCCAAAAGACCAGTCACTTGCCCCAGATCAATTTGTACCTTAGATTTCACATCAAAGACAACACTGGTAGCCAGTCCTGTAATAAATTTAACTAAAGGTTTATTAAGTAGGAGAAAGAAATGAGAGGTATTTTACAGATTAAAGCAAGCAATCCTATATACATGAATGAGTTTGTCTGCGATTCAAAAAGTGTCAGAGATATAGTAATCTGTCAGCATTGAATGTCTTTTTAGGGCTTAACCCAGGTCAACAAACTTATATTTTATCTTGTAGCATAGAATACAGACATTACAAGTAAGATTAATGCATGCAGCGATTTACAAGCATTGTATAGAATCTAAATGCATTCTTACAAGTCTAACACCTATCTTGAACAATATTAACATATAGGTGAGCTGGTCTGGTTTCCAGCTATGAATTTGTCAGTGCTCCACTAGGTAAGAGCTGGCACCTGGTTTACCAGCATCACAGTGCCCATAAAAGGTAATAAATTGATGGCACTTGAAGCTGAAACCCTCTGTGCATAGAATAGGATGATGATAATAGACGCTTCCTCACATAGCTCAACAATTGTGCCTCAAAGAAGACTTGGAGGGATCCTTTTACATTTGAGACAAGATGTCCGGTTAGTTTTCATGTCCATTCGGTCTTAGACTGTCTGTTGAAACTACTACCCGAGGTTGCAGACCGTGGTGGCAATCTGTGTGTTGTGGATATTTATTCTCTACAAATAGGAGCAAGATCAAGCTTCTTTTTATACAGGCCACTGATTGGCCCTGAGATGTTCTAGTCCTTTTTCCATTTAGGCCTAAATAAGTAGTGATGGAAGTGTCTCATAACACTTTTAATATCTAGTTTTTGGCAATAACCCATACCTGGTTCTTCAGAGGAAGGCAAATCCCAAGGTAATGTATGTAGCTACTGGCGCGATGTTGCAAATAGTGGAAAAATTAAAGGATAAAAGCACATTGTGAGCAATTCGTCTTCACAGGCAGATAGAATAAAGAAGGTTGAGGTTGGTGGTGCCTATTCTTAACACACTCCCTACCAGATTTCTCTCAGCACAGTAATTGTATGAGCGCAAGACATACAATGATCCTCATCAATACCTTCAGGGAAGGTACTGCTCACAGAGGAATGCCAGAAGGGGTATTAAATAGGGGAATGGTTGATCCTAAACCAAAGTAGACCTGGAATTAATCACTTCCACAAAAGAAACTATAAAAACTTGTGTACAGAGGAGGAAATTGGAACAAATCTAACCCTTCTGAATTGGCTTCTTTAAGACTTCTTTAAGACCGGACCAGGCACAGGACTTTTTGCAGTTGACAGTGACCTTGGTATTCTCTGTGAGTTGAATTCAAACATGCCTGTGATAGATGCTGCAGAAATACCTCAGATCTGCCCTAGCTTTGCCAACCCTCTTGCTGCTCCAGTTCCAACATCCAATTTCCTAAGCAGGGATGAATTGTGCAAGGGATGAATTGCGTGTGGCGATTTTTTCAGGTGTCAACAAATATTCCCTGGAGTTTGGAAAAGACCAGCGGATTTATTTTGTCCCGTGTCATTTTCAGTAAAGGTAGACAATTCTAGGAATAAATTACACACAACAAACATAATGCCAGCATGTGGAAATAGAATGTTTGAGAACAGATCACTGTGTGCTACAGCATCTTCTGCTCCTTTGTTGTGTGGAGTTGGGAATAAGCTGGACTCTTGGATGCTTTGGATGCTTACCCAGATCATGGCAGAAATCCAAGTGTAAGACTTTTTTTAAATGCAGTTTCTTCTCGGCTATTGCTACATTAAGATGTTACTAGAGTTTAAAATAATAAACATTGTGATCTATCCCTGGTGCCAGAGTTACTCCCATTCCATCCCAGAAAGCTTGGATAAAAGCTAGTCATCTAGGTCTACTGCATTGTGTTGAAGTGATCTAACTCTATAAGTAGAGGATCCTAGTCAGGTGGGTTATATCTGCACGTTGCCTTTCCCAGTTGGTGGAAGTTTTTATCCACCCTCCGATAAGGCAGCTGCTGACAGTGTTCTCACTCTCCTCTCATCACTGGCCTAATTTAAACCAGTTGTATTTGAATATAAATTGGGGGGGAAAAAACATTCAGATCTTCTTCAAATACAGATGAGTGTACAAAGGCAATTTTTCCATCTGTTTGCACTCCTGTGCATGTGTCTGTGTTTGTTTTGTAAAGTCAGTCCGCCATTCTGGCTTTCTATATTGAGAGTGTTTGGATCATACGCATTTTTAGAATGGGCCCCTCAGTCCGTAAAATTCAGGGTTCAGGCAACTTTGTTGTTGATATTAACGCCATGTCCCCAACACTGGAGTGAAGATGTCAAAACAGTTTGTGTTCTCTTGCAGGAGGTAAAACACAAACATAAACAGCATCAGGTGCAAAATTTTCAAAACCTGGCCGTAGTAATGAGTGCAATTCTCCATGTACTTGGACTAGTGAACGACTAAGGATGCCAGGTGTCTGGTTTTCAACTGGAACGCCCGGTCGAAAAGCGACTCTGGCGGTTCCTGTCAGCACCGCTGGCCGGGCTGTTAAAAGTCCGGTTGTTGGTGCAGTGGGGCTAAGGCAGGCTCCCTGCCTGCATTGGCTCCACACGGCTCCCGGAAGCAGCAGCATGTCCCCCCTCTGGCTCCTGTGCATAGGGGCTGCCAGGGGGCTCCGCGCCGTACCCCTGCCCCAAGCGCCAGCTCTGCAGCTCCCATTGGCCGGGAATTGCAGCCAGTGGAGCTGCGGGGGTAGTGCCTGCGGTTGGTGCAGTGTGCAGAGCCGCCTGGTCGTGCCTCTGCTTAGAAGCCAGAGGGGGGCATGCCGCTGCTTCCGGGAGCTGCCTGAGGTAAGCGCCACCTGGAGCTTGCACCCTGAGCCACCTGCCCCACCTCCTGCCTCAGCCCTGATTCCCTTCCTGCCCTCTGAACCCCTCATCTCCAGCCCTAGCCCAGAGCCCTCAACCCCCAGCCAAAGCCCTCATCCCTAACTCCCTGTCCCAGCCCTGATCCCCCTCCGAATTCCTCGGTCCCAACTCGGAGCCCCTTCCTACACTCCAAACCCCTCATCCCCAGCCCCACACCTGCAACTGGAGCCCTCACCTCAACCCCCTGCCCCAGCCTGGAGCCCCCTGCTCCCCATACCCCTCATCCCCAGCCAGAGCCCTCACCTCAACCTGGTGCCCCTTCCTGCACCCCAAACGCCTCATCCCCAGAGCCCGCGCGCGCACACACACCACGCCCCAGCCCTGATCCCCCTCTGAACCCTTCAGTCCCAGCCTAGTGCACTCTCCTACACCCCAACCCCTCATTCCCAGCCCCATCCCAGAGTCTGCACCCATAGCCAGAGCTCAAACCCCCTCCTGCACCCCAACCCCTCATCCCCATCCCAGAGCCCCCTCCTGGACCCCAAACCTACTCATCCCCAGCTGCCAGCCAGAGCTCTCACCCCTTCCCGCACCCCAACCCCCTCAGCCAGCCAGCTGAAAATGAGCAAGTGAGTGAAGGTTGCGGAGAGGAAGTGACAGAGGGTGGGAGGATGGAGTGAGTGGGGGTAGGGTCTCGGAGGAGGGGTGGGGCGGGGAGCTGAGCAAGGGTGTTCGGTTTTGTGTGAGTATAAAGTTGGCATCCCCATGAACGATTGTCACTACATCATTTTTCCTGGCAAACGACACCTGGCAGAATTTTAGACCGATGCTGAAGCCCCTTTGAATGTGCCCTTGTATGTCTAAAAAGAATTAAACCACCAAAGTATGTCAAATACAAGACTAATTAACGTCTGCCTGCATTCCACAAACTAGTGCATTGAGTGAAGGCTTCATTCATGAAGGGACACTGTAAAAGTTTTATGCCTAAAAATGAATCTTTGTTAGCATTTGTCCCCTATTATAACTAGGGAAGATAAAAACAATGATGGAATTTCTTTTTGCCTGATCTTTGCTGCCAGATGAATTGCTATTAAAAGGAGCAAACTGACATATTGTGTTCTGTTCATGAGGAATGTGCACAAGTTTGTTTACAGTGGGCTCCACAGTAAGTTGGGGTGAGAGAAATGCACTTAGATTCTTCGGTAAAATAGGTCCCCTGCTTGCTTTTAAAGGTGACTTGTAAAAGTATTTAAAATTGGATTCATGCCTTGTGTGCTTCCTTTATAACTTTTTATATCTACACAAGGGGTTTTTGCATTTTTTTTAATGTTGGAAATATCAGGAGTAGCAACTATGTTGTTTTTAATTTTGCTGGAGCATTTGTTGGGGTCTAACAGGATGTATATTGTGACCTTACACAATTTAATTGAGGGGCAGGAAATGCTAAATCATTTTAACAAAAGCCTCCGTTCCTCACATTGTTGTTTGATTATATAAGTTAAATGGATATTAACAAAAACTAGCAAAAACCAGAATTGTAAACAGTCTAATTCTAAATCCCTTCTCCCTCTCAATTGCT
Source organism: Chrysemys picta bellii (assembly GCF_011386835.1). NCBI lineage: Eukaryota > Metazoa > Chordata > Testudines > Emydidae > Chrysemys > Chrysemys picta. The sequence continues at coordinate 17,886,561 of NC_088805.1, read as the reverse complement.
CAATTTTCATACTCTTGTCTTTTCTAGTGTCAGCATTCCACTGGTGGAGTATCAATGGTATGGGCTGTTTTTGATTTTTGGTTTGTTTCCTAAAATCCCCTGTTGTATTCATGGCCATAGAGTATTCTAGGCTAGATAGAACCTGAATTTCTAATGTTTATAAAACAAAGCGTTTTCAGGCCTCTTTTTATATATTTTGAAAGAGTAAATAAAAAAAGGGCACAAACCCAATTAAAACACAAGAAGAAAACCTTACAACTCACTTGTAAAGTAAAAGAGAGTCTGGAACATCCCAAATACCCAAGCAAGCCAATTTTAAGTTCTAATAACCATGACAGTATCCCTTCTACTTTTAAACCTAGGGATTGTGGGAATTTGAAATTGGGAGATGAGTAATGTGTATCTTTGTTTTGATGCTTTTTAAACTGAATAAAAGGACTTGTGTTTTGAAAATTAAATTTTCTAGGTAGCTAATCTTTTGCTTTGAACAGGGCTACATCCTTATCAGATTTTGATTTCATAGCAATGCACAGGCAAGTACTTTCAATGCAGGTCCGTTTATTTAAAAAAAAAAAATGGGGGGGGGCAGGTAAGCATAAAAATTACAGCAGAATGCAGTTAACCTTGACACCATCTTGCTAGGGATGGAAGTGTACTGAGATGTCTGGCCAGAGTCAGTCTGAATGAAGAACACTCTGGTGCTTCTAGTTCAGAATTGTCTTTTTATTATTATTATTATCATTATTATTATTTTAATTTTAAGATTCCACCTCAACAAAACAAGCTTGTTTTTCTTACTAGCCACCGGGGGCTTTGTGGTTGTTCCATGTTTGTGAATGTCCGTGAACACCTTTGCACTCTTTGCAGATGGAAAATGACTTGTTCTAGTTGGCTGTGTCTTCCTGCCTTTTGACATTATTAAGGAAAGGCAGAATTGACATTTCAAGTTTCTCACCTAAAATCCCCCAAAAACTTTTTTCCATTTTTTTTAAATTGCTGTTTTTTTCTTTTCCTTTTCCTGACTTAATGACTTTATCACTGTTTTGAACCTAGGCTCAGACAGAAACATGTGAGCCCTCTTCTATTGCCTTTAGTTCCATTGCAGCAGGTCTGGATTCCCAGATATTAACTCATTGCCCTGCATGGCAAACTTGGAGATGTTATTTGTGCTGGATGGGGAGACTGTTTCTGTTTCTGATAGGTTAGCCAAGCACTGGATGAGAAAAACTCCCTTTTTCATTCAGGTGAGGTGTGTTGAGCCAAAGTTTGTGCGCGCTTATTAACACTGCATACACCATATTAATAGTTCTTCAGAAAATGCTTTAAAGTAATTGTTGATCTTGTTTGAAGGCAAATGTCTTTATGTACTATAGGGATGGCAACAGATTTGTAATCCTGTTTGTTTCACTACAATAACTGTCCCATTGAAGAAGGCTTTGGTTGGTAGGAACACAGTTTGAGGGAAGCCTGAAAAGCCTGTGCAGGAATCAGACTTTATAAAAGGATCAAGAATTAATAACACTGGGCACCTGCCAACATTTCGTGCAGTTCGGGCTTTTGTGTTTTCATTGTCAGTTTGTGCTTCTAGTTTGACTATGGGCTGGCAGCTTATGTGGCGCTGCTTGACTGGTCAAGAGCTGTTGCTGATGGCTACAAAGGAGTGTTTTTTCTTTTTCTTCATCTGCTTTCCTTGACTTTGATCTACACACAGTCTTTTGTTGGCTTAGGGGCTCAGGAGCACATCCCCTCTCAGGGAATATGAGGCATTTGATACCTTCTCATATTGAACACAAGGTTGTACTGAAATGATTGGATTTCATCAGGGAGTGATACTTTTACAGCAAGCCTCAGCAAAATCAATAGGTCGTTGTGTTGCATCCATAGCTTCGAATTGGAGTAATCCGAGGCACAAAAATCTTTTCTCCCCATTCCGGTTCTACAAAGTACTAAAACTGGATTTGATCCTTTCTTAGAGTTGTAAATATATTTTATGAGAATTTTAATTTATTTTAAATATTTTATACTTTAATAATAATTGGTGGTAATATAATAATTTAGCATTGTGTCATACAAGAGGGCATGGTGCTTTCACTTGACTCAACACCATTACAGTCTTCAATTTGATTTCTGTGGGCAGACTTGATTAAATCAAGAGGACTATGTTTGGACATACAGCGGACTGCCCATGCAGTTTGAACAGCAAGACCAATTCTGAGCTGAAGAGAGGTTTCACTGTGGTGAGTCAAACAGGCCTCATTCCTAGACAATAATTATCTTCATCTTCATACATGGAAACCCCATGGCTAGTGGGAAGAGAATAATACTTTATTTAATTTTACAGTTCAATTGACGTTATAGGTTGTTACCTTGTAGACAGTTGATCTGACTGACCCTTGGTGATTGACAAGTTACCTCGTCACAACAGCAGCCATGTAGAGAGTGACTGTTTACTCTCATCTCTGTCTCCCTCTACTGCTTTGCCGGGCACAGTAAAGATACAGCATTAGGAGCAAGATTGAGGCAAGGAGCTAGCACGTTCTCATTGTATCCCAAGTGCAGGTTGTACTCGGTTTGTGTATGTAAAAACAAAATCTTGCTCATTGCATTAGAGTTTTGGTGTTTTCTTTATCCTTTTTGTCTTTTATATGGGAGTAAATCATTTTAATGTTATTACTTCCCCTTATAATGAAGACTGAAAACAGCTTTGTTACATAACGGGAAATGTAATGGCTGTTCAGACACTGTAAATTACAGCCTAAAGAAAGTAATGAATTATGCATACACAAATAACTGCATCAATAAAAGGATTTTCTTCAGTTTCTTAGTGTTTTGAACACCTGCCGATTTATATCCTCTTCCCCCCGCCCCCTCACTTCTGGTTAAGATCAGCAATTAAAGGAACTTAAAGTTGGAAGAGATGCTTTTAACATATAGACATTAATTGTATTACTCTGAGTTCAGACCCTGTCCCCAGTTGCTCTTCTCCTCGGGGTTCTAGTTTAATTAGCAGTCCCTTAGAATAATACTGTGTTCCTTCTTGCAAAATAGTAATAGTCTATATTTCCTTCTGCATGACATCAGGAATATTTCAGCACTGCACAATGTGTGCCTAAAATCAAAGTTTAAGGACCTCTTTCCTGCAATTAAAATTGCTTGCTTGACTGAGAGAGCCACAGTACCAATCTGCCCAGAACAATGGCAGCTGGCAAAGGCTTCCACTGTTTAAATAAAGTAAAGAAGCTATACTTGCGATTTCATGACTGCTTTTAAAATTAAAATTGCAGTACATGTGTGTGTGTGTACACACACACACACACACACACACACACACACACACAGTGTGTGGGAAAGGCTGTGTTATCTTGGATTCTGTGTGGCTTTGCTAAATAATAACCTTAATTTCTATTGATAGTCATCCCATCTGTCAGGTTTACTGAGCAATGAAAGAAGTAATATAATTAACTTCTAAGAAGTTCCTTTATTGTAGCAGAAACAAAAACCGCTTTAATTGGAAGAGGGGTAGAATAAACCCCATTGCACACCATAGCTGTGTGGATGGTTTAGTGATCTTAAGCATCTGGTTTAAAACAGTTAGATTCCTTGGAACACAGGTTCAGATCCTTGTAGGACTAACTCGGCCCTTCATCCTTCAGAGGCAGATAAACTGAGTTTACTATGTGTGGGTCTTTTGGTTGAAACTTTAATAAACAAGGCCCTGATGCTGAACACAACGCCATCAACAGCCTCAGGAACAACTCTGACATCATAATCAAAAAGGCTGACAAAGGAGGTGCTGTCGTCATCATGAATAAGTTGGAATATGAACAAGAGGCTGCTAGGCAGCTCTCTAACTCCACATTCTACAGGCCATTATCCTCTAATCCCACTGATGATTACCAAAAGAAACTACACTACCTGCTCAAGAAACTCCCTGAAAAAGCACAGGAACAGATTTTTACAGACACATGCCTAGAACCCCGACCAGGGGTATTCTATTTGCTACCCAAGATCCATAAACCTGGAAATCCTGGGCTCCCCGTCATCTCAAGCATTGGCACTCTAACAGCAGGATTGTTTGACTATGTGGACTCTCTCCTCAGGCCCTACGCTACCAGCACTCCCAGCTATCTTCGAGACACCACTGACTTCCTGAGGAAACTACGATCCATCGGTGATCTTCCAGAAAACACCATCCTGGCCACTATGGATGTAGAAGCCCTCTACACCAACATTCCACACAAAGATGGACTACAAGCCATCAGGAACAGTATCCCCGATAATATCACGGCTAACCTGGTGGCTGAACTTTGTGACTTTGTCCTCACCCACAACTATTTCACATTTGGGGACAATATATACCTCCAAGTCAGCGGCACGGCTATGGGTACCCGCATGGCCCCACAGTATGCCAACATTTTTATGGCTGACTTAGGGGACGAGAGCTAAGGAAGCATTATTCTAATGCCCCTACTCTACTTGCGCTACATTGACATTTTCATCATCTGGACCTATGGAAAAGAATCCCTCGAGGAATTCCACCATGATTTTAACCATTTCCATCCCACCATCAACCTTCGCCTAGACCAATCCACACAAGTGGTTCATTTCCTAGACGCTACTGTGCTAATAAGTGATGGTCACATAAACACCACCCTATACCGGAAACCTACTGTCCGCTATACTTACCTACATGCCTCCAGCTTCCATCCAGGACACACCACATGATCCATTGTCTACAGCCAAACTCTGAGATACAACCGCATTTGCTCCAATCCCTTAGACAGAGACCAACACCTACAAGATCTCTATCAAGCATTCTTAAGACTACAATGCCCACCTGCTGAAGTGAAAAAACAGATTGACAGAGCCAGAAGAGTACCCAGAAATCACCTACTACAGGACAGGCCCAACAAAGAAAATAACAGAACACCACTAGCCGTCACCTTTAGCCCCCAACTAAATCCTCTCCAGCGCATCATCAAAGATCTACAACCTATGCTGAAAGATGATCCCTCACTCTCTCAGATCTTGGGAGACAGACCAGTCCTCGCTTACAGACAGCCCCCGAACCTGAAGCAAATACTCACCAGCAACCACACACCATACAACATAAACACTAACCCAGAAACCTATCCTTACAACAAACCCCGTTGCCAACTCTGTCCATATATCTATTCAAGTGACCCCATCATAGGACCTAATCACATCAGCCATACCATCAGGGACTCTTTCACCTGCACATCTACCAACGTGATATATGCCACCATGTGCCAGCAATGGCCCTCTGCCATATACATTAGCCAAACCGGACAGTCTCTACGCAAAAGAATAAATGGACACAAATCTGACATCAGGAATCATAACATTCAAAAACTGGTGGGAGAACACTTCAGTCTCTCTAACCACTCAGTGACAGACCTGAAGGTGGCAATTTTGCAACAAAAAAACTCCAAAAACAGACTCCAAAGAGAGACTGCTGAACTTGAATTAATATGCAAATTAGATACAATTAACTTTAGGTTTGAACAGAGACTGGGAATGGTTGGGTCATTATACTAATTGAATCTATTTCCTCATGTTAAAATATGTTAAAATAGCCTCACACCTTCTATGGGTCATCTTGATTATCACCTCAAAGTTTTTTTTCTCTCTCCTGCTGATGATAGCTCATCTCATTTGATTGGCCTCTTACAGTTGGTATGGCTACTCCCACCTTTTCATGTTCTCTGTATGTATAAATATCTTCTTTCTGTGTGTTCCATTCGATGAAATAGGCTGTAGCCCACGAAAGCTTATGCTCAAATAAATTAGTTAGTCTCTAAGGCTAGGTCTACACTGGGGGGGGGGGGGGGATCGATTTAAGATACGCAAATCCAGCTACGTGAATAGCGTAGCTGAATTCGATGTATCCTATTCGACTTACCCTGCTGTGAGGACAGCAGCAAATCGACGGCTGCAGCTCTCCTGTTGACGCCACTTACTCCTCCTGGCGAGGTGGGAGTACACGCGTTGATTCGGGGATCGATTTCTCCGTCTAGATGAAACGCGATAAATCAATCCCCGAGAGATCGATTTCTACCCGCCGATCTGGGCGGGTAGTGTAGACTAGCCCTAAGGTGCCACAAGTACTCCTGTTCTTTTTGAAAATGTTTGTACACATTTGTAACTTTATACATGAGTCATTCTGTAAGGCAGTGGGTTCACTCGTGTAAATAAAGTTAAGAATATTCATGTGTTTTCAGGATTGGTGGCCCCTGCATCTGTGGCTGATTTTTTGTTTGTTTGTTTTTTTGTTCCCCCCTTCACACCACTACTGTGCAGTACATTATGCACTGGTGGGGTTTTACCCATTGCCTCACTGGTTACTGTGTTTTACCTGTGCTGTAGATAGTTTGTGAAATGCTGAGCCTACAGGATGTGAGAGGTAAGGCCCCCCCTCCCAAATGTTATTTTGAACAAAAGGATAAACTATATCTATCTGTCTCTTTCAATAACAAGCTCTTAAGCTGAAAATGCATCTCCTTACAAATATATTGAAGAAACTTCACAACCGGCTGCTCAAGATACGATCTTTTTCAAAGTAGGATAGAATTACAGCGATTGCCATTAAAAAGTCAGTTTCAGCTACTATCATATACTGTTCTTAAAATCAGGGCTTTTCTACGGAGGGCAAAAATATGTTGAGTGGTTGTGGCTGGCCTTATTTCACAAACGTTATACAATAAATTACAGCACTGTTAGTTAGAGAGAGATCAGTACAGTTGTTCCTAGTGCACAGGATGACTGACTGCAGCTGGGGGCTTGCATGTAGGGTTAGCCACTGTCTGGGAGGGAAGTGACAGAGGGGTGAAGTGACTTGTCCTAGGTCACATTGCAGTTCAGTGGCAAAGCTGGGAAACCCTGACCTCCTCAATATCAGTTGAGTGCCCCAATCCTGGACCACTCTGCAGAAGATCTGTTTGGTATGAGCTCCGATTCCAAAACTTGGGTGTTCGACCACCTTTTGCAAATGATCATTGATGAACTGAGGGAGCTTGTCTTGGCCCCAGTAACACGTGATCTGAATTGGAAATGTAATGGACCTTGTTATACTTGCTAAAAGTGTTTGTTGGTGCAGTGTTTAGGGAGGGACTACAAGTAGTTTAGAGGTGCTTTCTGTCCATACCCTGGATGCCTTTAATTAGATTTCTAGCTCATCATAAGAGGATCATCGTTAATGAGGTTTAGTGTTTCCCACTAAATGTAACCCCGTTCTATCATAATTGCTTTGGTAAATGACCTAAATGAAAGCAGTGTCGCTGACTTACAATTCCTGTCATTATTTTACTGCTCACCAAACAAATTCTATGCTATGGTCTCATCATTGCCGAATGATGTTTAATGTTGCTTAATTTTTGTATGGCCAGAAAAACTATTTGAAAAATGCAAATATCCTATCACTAATGCATGTGTGAGGTTAAAAAGATTGATCATCACCCAGATGTTAATCCTGGCTTAGCAGCACTGAATGTTAAATACACTTTTTTTTTATTTTGGAATGTTCCTCTCTGTGCAGGGGCTACGATGACCCTGTTGAGTCAGAGATGGTTGACGAGAGGATCCCTTACCTTCACGGTGGCTACGCAGCACCATTAGCACAGCCAGAGAGGGGGAGCATGGCCAGCATCGAACGCCTGGGCAAGCGTTCTCCCTCCATTGACAGCATCCGCAAAGACCCCAGGTGGCGGGACCCTGACCTCCCTGAAGTGATTGCCATGCTCAGTCACCCCATCGATCCAGTCAAGTCCAACGCGGCAGCATACTTGCAGCACCTGTGCTATGAGAACGATAAAATAAAAAAGGATGTGAGGCATCTGAAAGGGATTCCCATCTTGGTGGGTCTGCTAGATCACCCAAAGCCAGAGGTCCATCGCAAAGCTTGTGGGGCTCTCAGAAACATCTCTTACGGGAAGGATAATGAGAACAAGGTGGCTATAAAGAACTGCGATGGGATCCCGGCATTAATCAGGTTATTGCGGAAGACAAACGACATGGAAGTCAGAGAGCTCATTACAGGTCAGTGTCTGTATTTTTTCAGGGGAAGACTTTATTGGTTTCGGGAACAAGAATTTTTGAAGGTGGCAAGATTGTCTAAGAGTTATGAACCACTGGCTGCAGTCATTTGTCTAAGGGCATATCTATAAGACGGGTTAGTGTGCGGCATGTGGGGGTGTAAATCTACAGCACTGCAGCAGGCTGTGCACTGTCTGTGTGGACCCCGCTGCTGTGCACTAAAAGTTCAAAGTACACTAGGGAACTCCACACCATAGAAGTCTAGGTTTGTGGGTGCGTTGGGCCCTCCCGGATGTTACAGGGAAGACGAGCCCTAAGAGGGCTACATATATGTAACAAATCAAGTCCGTTCACTCCAGCAAGCCTAGCTGGAGTGAGAGTAACAACACTTGAGTTACCTAAGGTACATCTTCACTACCCGCCGTATCGGCGGGTAGCAATCGATTTATCTGGGATCGATATATCGCATCTCTTTAAGACGCGATATATCGATTCCCGAACGCGCTCACCGTCGACTCCAGAACTCCACCAGAGCGAGCGGCGGTAGCGCAGTCGACGGGGGAGCTGCGGCCGTCGATCCCGCGCCGTCTGGACCCCAGGTAATTCGATCCAAGATACTTAGACTTCAGCTATGCTATTCGCGTAGCTGAAGTTGCGTATCTTGGATCGATTTCCTCCCCCCTCCCCCCCAAATGTAGACCAGCCCACAGAGTGATTGGATTAACAGCACAGAGTGAGTTGCATCCCCACTACATTACTAGTTACAGCATCAAGAGGCCTAAGAGCACCACTTAACTCAAACTAGAGATTTGTGTGTGTAGCTGGGAGTCAGGTTATGGGCAAAACTCAAGTTTTATGCTGTGAAGACATGCCCTTAGGCACCTGGTGTTATGAGCCCCACTGGATGCTGCTGCATTAAGTGTGTCATAGTGTAACTGCATGCACCTGTCTATTCAGGGGAAAAACCAAGGTGCTGTGAATATGTGGTGAGGTTGTGTGGCTAATGCTGAAGGCTGGAAAATGTTCAGATTGATAGGCACAGAGGCTGCTGCTGAGACAGTTTTGGGAGGGGGAATGTTCATTAGAATATCAGAAAAGGAGGCACTATTGGTTGGTTTTTTGTTTTTTTTTAAACTGCTGGTATATACTTAGCAGTGATTTCCTCCTCCCCCCCCCCCCCCAATTATTTGTGACTCCATTATTCAACCAGCTTTTGTTTGAACTTCGCCTTGGACCTACTCCAAAGTGAGTAGTGAATTACATGCCAGGTTTCAAAGTTCAGCCACTGAGTTACATATGTGGAGGGTGGTGGGAAAGTGTGTCCACAACTCTTTACATTGTGGAGACGTAGTCTTCTTCAGCCTCCCATAACTCAAAGGCAGGAACATAGATTTTCCCCTCTTTGGAGAGTCGGGTGGGGGAGGAGGAGGAATGACAATTAGATGGAGACCAGATGGAGGATTTTCTCCAAAAATAGAGTTTTTCAGAAAGTTCTAAGCATGTGAAAATAGATCTGTGTGACTGAAATGTTTAGCTCCCTCATCTGTACTGGGAACGGCCAAGCAAATTCAGTCGTAAATGTGGCATAATACATTTGATGCTATAATCGTTGCAGAACTTGTGGCAGTTCGCCAGCTTTTACCACTCATCGTCCGTTGAGATGGATATTGGTACTGAGATGTTTGTCCTTCCTCGAGCATTTTTATTTATTCAGCAAACTGCGCCTAGCCATACAATCCACTAACTAGCTTCCCTCCTCCCCTCCCCCTTCTCCATAGAGCTAGGCAAGGGGAGCCTTTTGCTAAAGTATTTGATTCAGCAGGATGGCTGACTTTGTACTTTGTCTGGTTTTTGGGTTTTTTTTTTTTTTTTTAAATTGTGGATAAGTAAAATGCATTTCTCTGCAGTTCTGGTTTGTTCAAAACTCATTTCCAGAGCTCTGCCAAGGAATACATTTATTTCATCAGATTCAAAAAAGAAAAAGCTAGTCTATAATTTACTCTGGAGGAACATCATTATAATGTTAAGTGGTAATCAGTCATCGCAGAGATGGCAAAAACAAACTGGAGTTTGCCCCCTGTCCCTCTGAATGGTGTTTGCTTTGAATCCCGACTGAATGAATTAATTTCACAATGTAAGTATGTGCCATTTGATCCTACCTCAGCAGTAAAATTAGTAATTTTGCTCTGCGTCCTTATGTAGGTATAGTTCCTACTTGCTATTTTAAGCTGTTTTTTCTCTACTGAGGAACCCTAGGAATGTTAAAGGTATTAACCTAAACAGATGTCCAGCAACAGATGATGATTCTTTAATCTCCATCTATGCGGGGGTGAGTTTAATTCTGCTCTTAAAGCAATAGTGTCAGAACGGGGTGTTAAACATTCAAGCAGTAATGCCGAAGGGAACAGGGTTCCAACAACATTTGTGTGGGCTGCGGCTGGTGGAATCACAGCTGATATTCAGACTCATCTGAGAGAATGAACTGCCCATCAAAAAAAGAATTCCGAAGGACGAGATCAGGGAGAAAGAGGAGTCAAGTCTTTTTAAAACAACACAAGAGGCGCATTCAGCCAATGCTACTGCAAAAAGACGGCATGCTATGCAGTGTTACATACACTGGTTACAGTTCTGGAGCTCTCATGATGATAAGTTGACTTTTGTATCAGGATACCTTCCCACTGCAGTAGATCAGAGTATCTGTTTGCCATGAATGCATTTTATTCTGTCTGGAATGAAACCTTTGAGAATGTTTGCCACCATACAGAAGTTTGTTCGGGTTCAGATGGAAGTAAAGAAGAATAAGCTTAATTGCTTCTTTTAAAAATCTGCATCTTCAAACCAGTTGTTACACGTTACCTAGACTGATTGTAATAATGATTGCTATTCAGATCTGAATTGTGGCCAGCCATTAATTGGCCATTCTAGGTGTGGTTGTATTCTAAAATAGGGCTGAGATTTCCAAAGGGTCTAAGTGAGTTATGCCCCCAAATCCCATTGCAATTTGGGCACCTGACTTTCTTAAGCTCTTCTAAAACCAAAACCAAAACCCGGTCTAGATGTATACATCAATATGTATCCTAGGATACTAACTCTGAGAGGACACAGGTTAAACAATCATTAGGTGCATCTACATGGCACAAAAAACCCACAACCAACCTGTGGCGGTGAGTCTCATTGCTCAGGTCAACTGTGTTGGGCTCGTGTTGTGGGGCTAAAAATAGCAGTGTAGCTGTTTGGTTTCGGGCTGGTGCCTGTACTCTGAGTTCTGGCAAGTGGGGAGGGTCTGAGAGCCCAGACTCCAGCCTGAGTCCGAACATCTACACTGCTATTTTTTTAGCCCCACAGTCCGAGCCTAAGTCAGTTGACTCTGGCAGTGAGAATCACTGCTGGGGTGAGAGCAGGTTGCTGGGTAGGCATTACTCATAGTGTCACTCAGCAATCTACAGTCGGGTTTCAGTATTCTGATATCACACTACTGCTAGACTAGGTAAGTCTGTGTAGCTTTTCCTGTCTGGTGGTATCACCCTCCTCAGAACTGAAAGCCTCTTGTTGCTTGACATCATAGCTCTTTTACCAGAAGTTCTGTGTATATCTGAGAATGGTGTTAGAGCATGATGGCCCTGCATGTCAGGCATGTTAGGCACTTAAAAAGTACCTACCACTCCCCAAAGATATAGTCATGCTGTATCTTCTAGCTCTTTTTTTTTTTAAATAGGGTTGCACAAACAGCCTGTACCTATTGTACTGCAGAAATCTCAGTTTATTAAGGCTTTCACAGCTACACCATGAATTGAGCTGCAATCAGAAATGGTACTCTGTGGAGCTCTTCCTTGAATCAGTCCGTAGTTATCCTCTTGGGACTGTGCAAAGCTACCCCTTCCATGGATCATTTTCTGACTTCAGAAATGAGAGCTCAGCTGATAAAGCAAGAAATTTGCTCTGATTGGGAAAGCTGCAAAGGTTTTTATCTTGAACGATAAGGTTTGGTGTGGAACAAATGTTCCCATCAGATATGCAAGACAGAAATTCTATTACACTCTTTTGACAAGCAGTCAGAAGTTAGTAGCTTTAATGAATTTTTCATTCTTTGTGTGCTCATTGAAATGTAATTTTGTTGTTTAACGACACTGCATGATATTTTAAGTGGTGCAGAACATTATTCTCCTGACACTCTGTATTGGCAAATTGGGTTTAATTGAAAAATGATTGACCTTAAATGTTCTAAGGAGAAATCTTTTGATCTAATAATGTTCTATGTAGAAACTTGCTGTTTGATGCAGCCAATCAGAAACCATTTCTTGTGGGCATTCATTAATGTATGATAGAAGCCTAACAGTTAGCCAGAATTCATTTCAGCGGGCACTAACTCTTCTTGGAAGTCCACTAATATGAGCAGCATATTTTCTAATTACAGGTGAATTTACTCCTTTTTTCTGTTGAGAAACCTGTCAAAAGAATATATATTTCATGATGCAGTAATTTATCTTCAGGACTTGTGCTTGGCCTCTTTCAGCTTGGGATGCACAACTCCCATCACCAGAGCTCAATTTAAAAGGGGGGGGGGGGAAGACTGCATATATAATATAATACATGTCAGACAGATGACTACAAGATCAACTTACATCAAGAGCACCCAGCGAATATATGCAATTTATTTTAGATGATAAATGATTCAGTGTGCTGCATAGATGAAAGAGTAAACAGGTTCTTGGTTTGTTTTAATCTAATAGTAACATTGGATTCTGCAACTAAGCAGCGTAAGGAAAGAAGATTCTGTTTGGATTTCAAAAGACGTTAGCATGTCTGTGTTTGACACACTTTCTTTAAACCTGCCCATGATAGGCAGCTGCTGGAAGGTGGGGCCCACAGCATTTGGAACTGTGGGCTTAATTGCTTTTATATGCTGTGAAGTGAGGATTTACAAAAACAGTTATAGCTTCTGTTTTCTTTGTTACAATTTGTATCAACCAAACTACTTTACTTTAAAAAGACAACCTTGTTGCTTCTGCCTATGCTTGATGCCTTGGGTAGCCTGAAACCTACATGTATATTCAAGCTAGCTCTTAAGAATGAGAGAAAAAATTGATTATCTTCTGCAAGGCAATAGTATATCTTCTTATTTAAATCCTAAAATATATGCCAGCCACTGATCAGTGCTCAAAAAGGCAAATTCTTTTAGTAAAGGCACATGGAAAACCTTGATGGATGAAGAAGAACAGGAGTACTTGTGGCACCTTAGAGACTAACAGACTAACACGGCTGCTACTCTGAAACTTGATGGATGAATTTGTCTTGCAGTTACTGTTTTAATGACTTGATTTATCTTTAGGGTAATTTTAATGAATTGATAAATTGACAGGAGTTTTTAAACTTTATTAGATAACATGTTAATTATGCTAATAAATACAGTGAATAATTTTTAAGGGCAGAGGTCAAATTACGGTGGTGGTAATCTTTGTCACTTTGTTCTCACACAGGGTTAACGTACAGTTTAAAAAAAAAAAGTAGAGTGAATTTAGTTGTTGGGGATTAAAATCATGTTGCTGTGGCTGCCACCATGAGTTCCTCTTCCTGGGCTTGGTTCCCCAAGACACTGGAGGGCTGCTGGGATGTAAAGTTCTGATGTAATTCCCTTCTTGATTCGCACATTTTTGAAAAGAAAAAAGTTTTTTGTTCTGTTTATTATCTGTCTCTCTTCTTAAGAGGTATTTTCCCTACATAGCCAGCCATGAATCTAAATCCTTCCCACATCATCAAATGTTGCATAGGGATTGACCAAGGCTCTGCCTATCCTGGACCACTCTTTGCATATCTTCTAAGTTTTCCCTCTCTGAGTACTGTTTGACAGAAGGATTATTTTGATCTGTATCCCTCATATAGTCAGCTACTGGAGTCTTGTAATTTATTTCTTTTGAATATCGTAAAGATCCTACTTGCATATTTTTGGTATAATATGGGGTATCTTTTGTCTCTCTCTTTATAGTTCAGCGATGCCTCCTTTGGAGCATAAAAAAAGGCTGTACAGTGGGGGGGAGAAACTGAAAACCTCACAACCGTAGTTGCATCCTTGAGTCCAAAAGGGACAGAGGAAATGGGGGGATAGGGATAGGTTCTCTTTGATGTCAAGTTGTTCTCTTGCAGCCCCTACAAGGAGCAGCTGTTTGGCTGCCCAAGAGGGCATTTGTTTTTAAGGTCTTGTTAGCGTTTATAGGCGACATTTTCTTTAGAAACTATGGGTGAAGGTGTCCATGAGTACCTTTTCTCATGCGAGTAGTCCCACTGTTGGTTTAAATGGGACAACTAGTATGAGTTAAGTTGTTCACATATTACATATTTGCTGGACTGGACTTTCTTTTTGTGGCCATTCTCTGCAATTCAGATGTGATTCTCTTGAATCCATGTAGGATTTAGTGTGTTCAGAAATTAGCTACCAGTAACTGACAACATAGAAGAAATTTGGAGATAATATCCTTGTTTTACAGACCTAGGGCATATTAAAATCTATACACAGATGTCTTCAAGGTGGTACCCAAGCACTGGAGAATTTTGCAAAATCCTCTAATATTAGGACTGCTGGTTTGTCTGAGGTCTGAGAAGAGAGTTAAACTTTTTGATAAGTTTTGTTCTATGTTGAATTTTATTGCTAAATTGGGACCATCCTGTCCTAATTCCAATATTAGGAAGATTTCAGATTTCTTTTAGACTTTTAAAATATTTCCCTAGTTGATTCTTCTCTAATCTAAAGAAATGAAATTATTTACTCTAATAGCTTTGTAATGTAGTGAATAGTCAGTTGTCTGGGGCGGGTGAAGAGAGGAAACATCCTGTTTCAGAGGAAGAAAGTTTTGTGAATCTCTAACAATGAAACCACTCAAACATGAAGTGTATAAGCTGTTAATACTTTATTCAGAATGTGTCTGTGGCCTACCAAGCTTTTGTATATTGGCCCCTTCCAAACTCAGAATGATTGATTAAAGATTTTTTTTTTTTTTTTAATCTCAACATGCTTTTTAATTGATGTTTTACTAGCTCAGGTGAAGAACTACTATAGGCGAGTAGAAATATAGGAACCATAGGAATGGTCCTACTGCATCACACCAGTGATCCATCTCTCTGGTGTCCTGGTTCTGCTAGTTGCAAGTACCAGGTGCTTCAGAGGAAAGTATAAGAAACAGTTATGCAATAAACGTGCCCACAGAAATAGTTTGCAAGGACCTGAGGACTAGAACCCAGGTCGGCAGAGCCAGGTGTGGCTGATATTCCCGTAGTCCCACCAGGAGGTCACATAGAGGCACTGCCAGGGAGCACTGTGGAGAGTGGGTCTCGTGGGCAGTACTTCCAACGCCTAGAGTGACAGTACCCTGCAGCCCTCTGATTAGCCATGTGCCCCTACTTAACCCCAGGAAGTTGTTTGGGCAACCACACAGACCTTGGCCTGCTGCAACACTGGACTTTACCTTGTCTCCTGATTTCTGGCCTCTGACTCCAGCCTGACTTAGACCCCAACTCCTGCCTCCCGATTCTAGGCTTGTACTGCCTCTGATCTCTGGTCTTCAACCCTGGCCTGACTCTTGTTTACAGGACCTGGCCTTGTGATTCCTCCAACTCCTGCTCAGTGACTCTCATCCCCGGTGGGCAGACCTAAGCCCAGCTGTGACCGCGTGGCAAGACCACCCATTCTCCAGACCTTTACATAGTGTTTTTTTCCCCTCAACCCCCAGTCATACTATAAGCACATTGGTAGTCCCATTGAAGTCAGTGGGACTACTCACAGTCCAGCAAAGCATGTGAATAAAGAATGGATAACTTGTTACATCAAAGGGTTTGATATGATTCTAATGACAACTTATTGAACAATTCTGTATCGCCCGATTATAAAGATTTTACATTGATTACATAGTTGGCTTTGCTTTCTTTACAATGTATCTGTGTAAGCTGAAGTAGAAGAAAATTGGTATTGGCTTTTGTTTTGTTTTTTCAGAATTGAGTGACGATATTGAGCTTTTTTTTTTTTTTCCTGTTTCCTTTTTTTCTTAACTCCCAGGGTGTTTAGTAGATTCTGTAACAATGAGGATATGTTTAATTAATATATAAATTGGTAACAATGGAAAGCTAATTTATCTTTGTCATTTATATTATCTTATCTTATTTAAATGCTAAATAAAATAATTTCCAAAAAGCACACACAACTTATATTGTGCTGTGTATGTTGAGTAAGTAAAGTGTGCCAAGTAAATAATAATAATGTATGTACCCAGAAAGAGATTACAGTAAAGAAAGATGGGTGATAACATCTGAGGTAAAATCTTTTGTTTACTACTGGATTTGTTTAATAATTAATGTGTTCAATTACATCTAAACAGATGCCTGGGTTTTGTAAATGCCACTTTGAATTGGAGGCATCATAAAGTGTCAGTCTTAAAACTCTGTTAGTTGTCAGTCTCCTGGGTTGTAATTGCCACTCACTACTGGTAGTGGAGATAAAATTCCCTTTCCAATCTAGTATGTAACATGATCCTATATGGATATCACACTATTAAAATAGGACAAAAGACATTTGCCATCTCTCTTTTTTTCAATGAAAGCGTGAGTATTAAGCTTTCATTCCAACCTACATCAGGGAGGATTCAGTATTACAACTTTATTTTTCTGTTTGTTTACAGACCGGTGTACCGGGCTTGGTCCTCCTTTCACATACACTAGTTTTGCACTGATAGAACTCACTGACTTCAGTGGCATTACTCCTGATTAACACCAGTATACCTGGGAATAATTGGGTCCAGTGAGTCAATATCTGGTAGATAGTTTAAAAAGGAGTTTTGGGAGAGGAAAATTGCAGGCATTGTAACTGTGAACTTTAAGAGATTGATGTGTGACTGAAACAAAAGTCCAGACATGACCATTTATTGTTCCTTGTGATTTTTTTTAAACATGAAGAGTTTAAAGACAAATATCTGCAACTTAAGTTGTTAGTTTGTAAAAATGTGAAGACCTAATGATGCACGTTGGATGCATATTAATGGTACGTATTATTAGGAAAGTGTCTCTGGATATTTAGGAAAGTCTCTATCATTTTTCCATTCAGTCCTTGCAAAAATCTCCTTCATTCTCATGCATTTCAGTGGAGATGAAAGCTGCGTACCTATTTCTCTCCCCATATATGCTTATTTATAGTTTTGAAATGTTACCAAGTAGGATTAATAAATTCTGTATCTTTTAAATGAATGTTCCATTTTAATCCCAACTCAGTAAGGAATAGCCTTTGTAAAACTGAGATTTGGAAGGATATTTGTACTTCTGCATAAGTTTTCATGGCAATGTCTGGCATATGGCTTTCAACTTTGTCTTTTGGTTTGGAGATGTGATTAGCTGAAAGCATGAGTCGAACAGAAGTAGGTTTTTTTGTTTTGCCTTTCTTGAATTAGTCAGCTTTGTGAAGGCTATATTACTTCCCTTTATTAGCAGAAACAGGCTGATATCTACAAAAATGTACTTCGGCCTCTGATTTCAAAGTCTAAATTATTATCCATTTAAAAAAATAAAAGTAAATCTAGAATCCATTTGTTTCTTGAATCACTCTGTTTTCAGTTGAAATCACTGGTGTGTAATGTTTTGCTTTGTACAGTGCTGAATGTTTCCATGAACCATTTTTAAGGGCTGGTCTACTCTACAAAGTTCTGCCACTTTATCTGTGCGGGCACAGTTCAAGCAGAAACACCCGCATCCCCCGGAATGTAGATGCTGTTCTGCCGGTGTCAAAGTGCTTATGCTGGTGCAGCTTATTCTAGTTCAGGAACTGAAATAAGCTATACTGGCATAGGTACCTATATATTAGTGTAACAGCATCTAATGCGGTTTTTACCAGCATAACTGTTGGCAAAAAATCACACCCCTAATTGACATAGTTACATTGTTAAAACTCTTAACTGTAAACTAGCCCTAAGATATTTTGCATTGTTGACCATGTAAAACCTACATTTGTGACTTCTGCTGCTCTGATTTGGTATTCGCCTTCTTTCTACAGCTGTGATTCAAAATCAAGGCGAGGTGATAAGACAAAGAGGGTTGTGGGTGCTCAGTCTCCCCTAGGAATAATGCCCTCACTGCACCGTATGTGCCTGTGACATAGTGAATAATATGAAAGTAAATATGGAATGCAAAAAGTCTGGGGTGAAATTCAACTCTGTGTAGCGAGTCGACACCAGGGCTATGTGCCCTTTAAATCCAGTTTAAGCCCTATTTTGAGGTTTTATGTGCTGCATTGGCCTTGCACTGCCCTCTGCACTGGGGGGGTGGTGGTGGTGGTGTTTTTCTGTCAGAAGTAGATTTGCAAGTTTAATGATATTAACACGTTGTTCAGAATGAATACTATCATATTGAATCTTTACACTTATAGTTTATGTAGATGATTAATGAACACATATCGTATGTCTCCTGTATATTATATGGCCCAGCAGTTTCAACCACTCTACCTGTTTTAAATATATCTGCGTTTAGAAAGGTGGTATAGCTTTCTGTTTTGATAACTGCTGAGTGAGTCCTAACCATGTGGTTACATTGTATTCTCAGAAATCTTGTCAGGTGAGTAATTTCCTCTTCGAATTATTTTATGATTTAATCTTTTGGAAATGTTAGTCTGCATGAGGAGCACCCATAAACTACTCTAACTTGGCTAATAACCATTGTTTCTCTCTAAGGCACTCTTTGGAACTTATCATCCTATGAGCCCCTGAAGATGGTGATCATTAACCATGGCCTTCAGACACTGACAAACGAGGTGATTATCCCCCATTCCGGATGGGAGAGCGAGCCGAATGAGGACTCTAAGCCTCGGGATGCTGAATGGACCACGGTCTTCAAGAACACATCTGGCTGCTTGCGGTAAGATGGGAGCAGGGATTGTGCTTCTGTGGTTCGTAGCATCTTAACATATGTTTAAAAAAGTGGTTTATTTACCCTGACTTTGAAATCAAATATCCTGCATCTCTTTTGCAGAGGTGCACTTAGGAGCTCAATGTGGCAATATGGGAGGCTCTCGTTTTGCCACAGAGCCTTGTAAGTGCTGACATTCCAGTCGCATTTGTGTGAGTGGTTGGTCATTTGTGTTAGATGGAACATTATAGCTATAAATGTTAACCTTTCCCTTAGTGGGGGCAGTGCTTAAAGAATGGTGATTTCCTGAGTTATATCCCAAGAAGGAAATATGCTATTGCAGGCATAGTCGTAAGTGCTAGAAATCCAGCTTTAATCAGGTGTGCTGGGATCAGTAGGCTGGTTCTGGTCATTTGTCGAGTCCTTTCCTTAGTTGCCCATTTGAGGGGGTTTTTTATGACAAGTTTTCTAAATGAGTCAGTTCTTTGACGTTCTTCTTGCACAAGTGGACTTTTATTCCCAGCTGGTGAGGGAATGCATAATATCAGTGTTAGCTCTTTTTTTATTGATTTAAGCTAAATCTAGAAGACTTCGGATTCAGATTTATCTGCAAACGCCCCAGGTGAAGATATTGACTAACTTGATTTCAGATTCCAGTGAGTGAGGTGCAGTAGGATATATATTATGAACCTGTCAGAGATGCACATTTAGTGTAATTCATAGGTGTTAGCTTTAGATACAATTTGCCTGCTGAGCATTAAAGAACCAGTTCCCAGTAAAAAAGACCTTTGATTAGGTATTATTTGCATTTCTTAAATCATCCACAACTGGACAGTGCGTGTTGGAACACAGGGTCTGAAAGAGCCTTCAGCACAGCCTAAGGTACTGACATTCTGTATAGAGTGACTGACTTCCATTTTGATGTTTTTCCTTGAGGTTTTTGTAAATAGTCTATAAGAGATTAAACAGTGTATATACACTGTTAAATTCTTCAATGTTATGGTGAGGTCTAATAGTTCAAACAAAACTAATCAAGATTCCATATTGCACCTTCTGGTGCACTGAAGTGTACTTCTGTCAGATTTCTACTGATTAATATATCTTCAGAAAGTTGCTTCATTTCCGTTCCTTGGGCTTGCGGTCTCTAAATTGCACTAACTATTCCCATGAGTAACTTCATGAATGCAGAAAGTAATGAAAAGTGTTCTGAAAGGGCCCGTTACTGAACTTATTTGCAGTCCCACTGGAGATGGAAGTCCTTTGAGTAGGATCCAGACATCATAATTTTTTCTTAGCAGTGCCTCACTTTCTAATGGTTTTGCAAGAAGAAATTAGTTATGGTGAGAATAAAAGGATTATCTGAATGAGTCTGAGATTCTCTAATGATTGCAGACAAAAAACTGATCGTTAATAGATTAACCTGATCCATGTCATAAATTTTCTATTGGCACCTGCAATGCTCTGATCTACTTGAAGTTCTGCATTCCAAGTGTGCTTTTTGTTTTTTGTTTTTTAAATTAAGGTGCTTCTTTTGGAAGAAAAAGGACAAGAATTTTATTTCCAGGACCCAGCTTTCTTCAGCATAATGAACATGGGCATACAGAGCTAGTGTAGTGTTAAGATCTGCTAGCTGCAGAATTCCACCTCCCTTTTTAGATAACTAAAGTGGTCCTGTTTTAAGAAACTACTTGGCAATGTAATGGCACTCAGTAATAAACATATGTGGTGCCTACTGCTAGAGCTGCGCATGAAAACGTATTGCAATCCTCATGTCTACAGTCTGTCTTCTATCACTATTGCGTGTGGGGGTGGGGGTGGGGGATAATATCTATCTATCCCTTTTTTAAATTCAAAGAAAGCTAGTCCTTTGGAATGCTGAGTATGTGATCCAGAGAATTTGTTCAGGTAAATGGGGAAAAATCTGCAACAGTTAAAGAAAGCAATTTATCAAACTTTTGTTTTATAAACTTGGTATTGGAATGAATAGCCATTGTGTGGAGAGAGGAGGATTGTTGTGATAATATAACCATTTTATCCCATTGCTATCAGGAGGCATTAAAGGAGAGGCAGGATGATCCATACATAGAGCAAAGGATTGGTGTAAGCATATGGGCTCTTTCCGGGCTCTAGGGTTCTCCTTCTGTATTATGTGGGTAATGACATCTATCTTCTGTAAAGCACTATGAGATCTATGGGTAAAAAGGGCTATATAAGAACAAAGTGTTATAATGGGTGTTGGAAATCTGTTGGAATCTATAATAAAATTCTCTGCAGCTCATCATTAAATGTATCACCAACATAAGATGGCTAATGCCATCAATGAATTGTGGTGTTTTAGCTGGCTTACACTGCAGCCATCTGTTTGACATCCATGTTAAAGCCCCTTTGCCCGCTCTTCTGTTGATGCAGCAGTTGGTCATAGAATTCAATTTTTGGCGAATGGAGCTAATTACAAACTGTAACACATATTTACCATTTGCAAAAATACATGATCTTATTTGTACTTTGGAGTTTATTCCTCTTGACTGTTTGCCAAGCCCACCTTGTCTTCTCTGCAGGTGATTCTGAAGGGAACACTGCACTGCTCTCTGAATGAACTAACTGAGAAACGAGCAACTATTTTGACAGAGCTTTTAAAAGTAATTAAGATCACTTGGACTCGGCAGTGCCAGTGCACAGCATGCGTATTACACATGCACAGCTGCTTTTATTTCAGTATTTTTCAGGAATGTTAATGAAATTTACCAACCAGTGTGGGTGGCTTTGTGTCAAACTCCTTGCTTCACTATGTGAATTGCTGCTATGTTAGTCCGTGCTTTTGCTGATGTTATTTACCTTGCACTGATCCACAGATGGAGAGGCTGGGGGATTGGTGATATTAGCAGTGATATTGGGCGTGATATGTGCATTGTGTGAGGGAAGGAAGCATACTATGGTTGAATACCAGTGTTTAGAGCTAGTGTCTCAGCTGAGATATCTACACTGTCACTGTGATTCCAGTGCTGGAGCTGCTTTTTATTTAGGCCTTGCAGCACATGCTACCTACTTCTTCTAACCTTGTGAAGTTTAAAAACAAAACAAACCAAGATAAGGACCCCTCCCATTCACCAAGCTGGTAGGAATACTTAAATTAAGCTTGATGTTAGCATTAGCCATGATGGCTGTACGTAATTGTATTCAGCAATCCATTCCGTAACTGCTAAATCTAAGTCAGGGTTTAAGAAAACCCAAATGGTGGTGCTAAGAAACACAGGATATAACTGGCAACTTGAGACCAGCAAGAACTATAATGTCCCTCTCTGTCCAGAATTCTCAATAAAGAATCCACTTGATATTTGTTTCACCGAAGTCCTGTCTCTTCTCTGCCATGAGTCACATAATTCCTGGACAGCCTGTAACCAGATGAAACACTACTCTGAGCTACCAGGGAATACTCAAGATCTTGAAATGCCAAGTAGGGAGCAGAGGAAGACAGGGCTTCCTATCAACACTTTTTGTTGACTTTAGAAACAGATATTTGTTGGTTTTGGGGGCCGCTTTTATATTCATGTGGCAAGCTCATATTGTTTGTATCCCAATATTAGACTGAAATATGAAAAGCATGTTCCATCCATCACCCTAATCCTAGCCACTCCATCTTCACTCTGTATGCAACCTGCCAACAGTTACGTCTTTGAATGACGAGAAGGAAAACCTCAGATTTCATTCTGTTAATGCAAAACTTGAGAGTTACAATATTGTGGCCAGTAACTGGGGTTGCTGCATGCCATCTATATTTCACCAGGAAACTATGTCAAATATTCATGTATTTGTGGAGATTATACTGATTTTCAAGTCTGTTAATCTTCCTCCTGGTCCAAGGAACGATAATGGCCCCTTCCCTTGTCAAGCTTCACTTATTGCGTCAGATTCAATATCTGATTCCTGAGAAAGGGATGATCATCTGACAGATCAGAATAGTCATAAGCCTTTTGATACTAATCAGGAAGTTGCACAAAATTTGGTAGTTCCCTTTCTCTCTCAACATGGCCACCAGGATAAGGGAGTGTTGAAAATCTGGGAATGCATGATGTGCTTAACTTTTCTCCAGGAGTGTTTTTGCTGGACTCTTGACCTTCAGAGGCTGTATCTCAATTTTAAGGAATTTAGGTGTTACATAGGGTTAGACTTTGGGATGTTATTTCCATTTTGTCAGTGTATATTTGGAAAATCCAAGGTGATCCCATAAGTAGTCTGAACCAAGTCCCAATGATCGGAGCAACACTCCTTATTGAGAAGGTTCTATTATAGGGTATATCTATATATTAAAGTGCTGTTTGTGAATGAGTATCTCCAGCTTTCTTAAACAACATGCTTGATGATCTGAGCTGTAGAACACCGAAATATAATCACCAGCCCATTGCAAGCCTCCCTCTTTGAGCAACTTCAGTCTGATTTGCTCATAAACCAGCAAACCACGGATCTGTTGCTGTCCTTTTCCTAGCTGCAATAAACAATGTACAGCTCTCCTCCCCAAAAACGTTGTTCTGAATCTATTCTGCTATGTGGGGCTGGAGAAGTGGGACTAGGAAGGAAGAAGGGAATTTGCCAATAGAATCGGTAATAAACACAGGTAGTTCTCTTATTTCATTTGGTATGCAAATTTGATGTCCTCAAACTCCTTTTCCACACTCCTAAAAGAATAAATCAGATGTCTCTTTTAATTACTGTCTGTCTCTTTATTATTTAATTCCTGCCTGGTTTTCCAATCCAGAAACATTTGCTTTTAAACTATACTATAATCCAGTTTAAATAATGTTCTGACTTGATGTATCTCTTAAAAGGGCCATTTAGCAATCCTTCCTTCAACTTTGACTAAGACATTAAGGCTCATTAGTGGAAGGGTACACTTAATGGGATCATTCCGTGAGAGAGATGAAATTTAGGTTAACCTGCACTCGTTAACTCAGTGCCAGAGACCTTCAGTGTTTCTCCATGTTTGTGCTGAATTGTTTCTCTTTGGCTTGTTTAGATAATACACTGTTTGCTCTTGGTCAGGAGTGGAAATGTGAGACCTTTTGGTCAGTGTGCTGTCACAATCAGACTTCCTTTTCATTTCCTGTACACTTATACATCATGACTCTGAGTCTTATAGAAGCAATAAGGCTTTTAACGGCTTTAAAAAAATTAATTAATACTGTGCTTAATTACCATTCCCCTCTATTAAATTACCATTCGTTCTCTCTTGCACCTTGCAGATTTTTTTCAGTTTTGAAGGGGAAAAGAGTAAAATGTAGTTCCTAAATTGCTGATTTTATAGCATGGATCTTGTGCTAAACTGACCTGATGTCAACAAATATTTAAATTAGTTCACTTGCATAGTAAATAGATGAAAAGTGCTACTTTTCCAGGTTACCATCTGCAGCTTTTCCTGTCAATCCTTCTACTACATATGAGAGCGTATGCTCACAAACAGCCCCAGGAATCAAAGCCTGGCCATGGATGTACAAGTGCATAAAGAGAGACCCTGCCTACTTGACTTCCACCAAAAAATGAATTCTCTACAAAACAACCTTGCACAGAATGGCTGGCTGTTCACTGTGAAGTTATGGAGGAAGGATGGTACAGTGGTTAAAGCACTAGCCTGGGCTGTAGAAGATCCAGGTTCAGTTCCTGCTCCACGACAAACATCCTATATGACCCTGGGCCAATCATGTAGTGTCTTTCTGCCTTAGTTCCACATCTGTAAAATGGAGATCAATAGGGAAATACGCTCTCACATGAAAGATTGAGGCACTAGGATACTATGGTGATGGGGGCTTTATAAGTACCCAAAGTAGGTAAATGTTAATAGCCCCCTCCTTTGGAATCAAAATACACAAGAGAATATGGGTGTGTGTGTAAATAATACTCTGATCCTTGTACAATGTTTCAGATGGTGCTGAGAAAAAAGGGGCTCAGCGGAGAGTCATAAATTCTGTATTGTGGCTATATTTTGTTCCAGGTGTATATTTAGTATGTGACAGTTTAACAGTCTTCCTCGAGAAGCCAGAACTCCCCTGAGCCTGCAGTGCCCTCGCTTCTTCCCCCCCCCCACACACCCTCCCTGCATGCCACGAAACAGCTGATTGGGCGGTGCGGGAAGGGAGGGGGAGGTGCTGATCCGTGGAGCTGCCCGTGAGTGGGAGGCACTGGCAGCGGGGGGGGAGGAGTTGGGGGGATGGGGGGGAGAGCTGCTGAAGTATTATTGTGGCTCTTTGGCAATGTATATTGGTAAATTCTGGCTCCTTCTCAGGCTCAGGTTGGCCACCCCGTGCTAGAATGTCACAGGAGGATTGTCTTGCCAGAGGCTGAGCGTGCTGTGTTCCCATTCCTGGCAGTGGGGGACCATGCTCAGTCAGCCCCATTCGGTTACCTTTTCCAGAGCCTGATGTCTGTGATTGTTGAATTCCAAGGAAAGAGGGGGAAAAAGCTATGTAAAAATGCACTAGTTATACCCTCTATGCCTATTCATAATGATTAATGTATATCTTTCCTCCAAAGAAAAGTGACTGGGAATTAGTTTTCGAAATGAGTTACTTTCAAGCTTTATCTGTCTTCCAATACTGCAAGCATAATGATAAATACATGATAACAGTAGCTTTATATTTCTCCTATCCGCCCTCCCACCTACATGAGGCAGCATTGAACTCAGACTGACAGAAGTGGAAAGGCAACAAAGTGTAAATCTTGGATTGGGGAGAGCTGGTTGTATGAGCTTCTTCTAAATAGCTCTGTCTGGTGAAGGAAAGGGCATGGGAGGTGAGACACTGGGGAGATCACTTCAGTACTGTCAAGGTGCCGTTGGCTTGCGTCAGGGGAACATTGAGTAATTTGCCTGTTGAAGCATGACAGGACAGAGAAGGTATTTAGATGAAGCTTTTCAGATGCAAGCTTTCTTAAAATGACAGTGAATAAATAATTAAGCTTAAGTAAGTAGTCTACATTTTATACAGAGAAACATCATTCCATAACTCCCCTCTGAGGGCTAGGAAAGGGTCCAAGATGTCCCCCCACTCTGAAATGGGATCCTCTGACAAAGCCCTTTGGATCATCTTTCTCCATTTATCACCCCATTCCCCTATGCCACTATGACAGCATATTTCAACTGGCATCCTTTTAGCCCAGGAAGACTGAACAGGGCCTCTTTCAAAACATATCATTGCATTACAGTCACACAGAAGAGTAGTGTCTGAGTGACACAAAGTGCCACTGAATTATTGTGTCCCACCGCCACTGTTGTCATCTCCTCATCTTCACACATGCTACTGATTGCGTGAGGCATTGGGTTAGTTGCCTGACCTTGTGTCTCAGTCAGTGTAGTAGAAAATGGAGTTCAAAAATTATATATCAGACTTTGCTGAGAAGCGGGTACATTTTGAGCTGCACTTTCCTCAGGGAAATAACTTCAAAAAGTGAGGAAAATTGAATTGATGACATTAAAACAACTTTTCCAGGCAACTTTCTCTTTAGGGACAGCAAACACTGAACAAACTGGAAAGAGGGTGAGGTTTATCTGGAGAGTGCAGGTTCAAAAAACAACAGTTAGACTCCTAAGGAAGTATAATAAAGAGGAGAAAGCTAAAGCAGTTTAATTAGCTTACTGATACTGTACAGGATCATAGCATATGGCTGTCCTGGGGCTTATATGATGAGTAGAGCGTTTAATTCCTGCTACTGAAGAGCTGTTAAAGTTCTGCCTGACAGTTCCTGATGTTTAGCTTGTAATATAGATAAATTATGCATAGATTTTAGTAGCAGAGACATAGCCTAGTTACATGCAACCTTAATGCTTTACAGCGAAGTCTAAGGTATAAATTAAAGTTGTACACTTGCTTATTGCCTTCTGTCATTTCCTTAGGAAGGAATATAGGTCCCTTACCTCTTGGCTCTAAATGAAGGGAACTAGAAAATGTATGTTACTATGGTTTGATGAAAAGTGAGTTCACAACAAAACTCACCAATACCTTTTGGAATGGGGTTGAGGTAGAAAGTGGACATAGCTTACATTATTCCGTACACCGAATGGAGACAGGAGCCTTCTATTTTTACACAAAGTAATTCAGAGATTCTTTTCACATGGTAGGACAAACAGAGCCTTTTACCCGTCTCTCAGTGCAAAAAATGGAATAATAATTTTGAAGCTAAGCAGCCGCCAGCCATTCCAGGGTTCTCTTGCAGCATGTTTCGGAGCAGCTCAGTGTTACAGAAGAGCAAAACAAGGCTCCCACAACTAGGTCATATTAAAGGTAACCAGCAAATATTTTACCAAAGAAGTAGTACATGTATTTTTATGTGCTGAATGCCCCAAGTAGCAAAGGGCAAATCTCTCCGCTGCAATTGAAATTTGTCCAGCTATGCTGGAAGGTCAGGAGGCAATGGATATGGTTTAAATTAGGATGCAAACTTTATTATCTGGAATATATGGGATCCCAGCAAATAAATTGTACAGTGCAGGTTGTTGTCATTTCCAGAATCCTTTCCATATACATTTTCCAGTCTGGTCCCAGCCATCCTGCTGCTGTAACCCTGCCACTCTCCCCTCGTATGAGGGTTAAGGGGCCTAGAAAGGAGGGTGGTTGACTCCCTGCCATACCAGACATAGGCACCTTGAACCCCCTTCCTCAGCAATTTTAATGAATGCTTCCTTTACCAATCAGTTTTATCAGCTCACCTTATCCATTCCATAATAAGTATCTGCACTGCACATCTGCCACAAGCTTTACATAAATTGTGACATTTATAGCCTAATCCACTTGCCCCATCCCACCAGGTCCCAAACCCTCTTTGCCTTGGCCAATCTGGCGGTGAGGGAAAAATTCCTTTCCAGGCCCCAAGAAAAGGGGCGGCTAGCATAATGACCAGACATGGTCACGATGAAACCCAGTTCTTTAACTGCTTCCGTGAGTGGGAAGATGGGTGTCGCCAGGCCATTCAAGGTGAAAAGGGGCTTTACAGGAACTACACAGGGCATAAATACCCCCTCTCTTCTGCTCAGCTGGGGGAGTGCCCCCCTCCCCAGTCTAGCTGTGCAGCTTCCTGCTCCTCCCCACTCAGCACTGCTAAAGTCTCTTTCCCCTTTTGCTCCCCTGCTGTGAGCTGGAGAGGGTGGCCTTAAAAGAGCAATGACCCCTTTCTTTCCAGCCTGCTGGAGGAGACCCCATCAATTATATTGATGGGGCAAGTATCCTTCTCTTCCATCCAGCTGGCCATTGGACCCATCGCTTAAGGTGTGATGACCACATTGTTAAACCATGCTGCTGGCTATTCTGTCCTTGGTTATCACAGGGAGCTCCTTAAATCAAAGAATTGCGACTTGAGAGTGAGGACGGCAACTGCGAGCTTTCTTGATTGTGTCTACACTATGTAGGTTTCTCCAGAGGACAGATTAAACTCCCTGTTACAGCACTTGGCTGTTGTACAGCCGTTTGCCAGTATTTGACCAATTAAAAAACAATATAGATTTTGAGTAGATAAAAGGGCCCCTGCCACATGGGGCAGCCACTGCTGCTGAAGCTGTATTCTGTTGGGACTACCCCAGTATTTACGTGCTGCAGTAAATTCTGCCCAGATCCATTCTCCACGCTGGATGGCTGTCTCCTGCAAAGCCTCCCCCTTCAAATAGACCTCCTGCTCTCACCCTTGGGCTTTGGCTTTCTCTCAAGTTTCTTACCATCACCTGACTTCAGACTGCTCAGATCCTGACCTTACTGCTCTCTGCTACTATTGGGTAGCCTTCTTTAATATCAGTGACCTCTCTACAGCCAGCCAGTTCCCACCGGCTTCCTTGTGTCATATGCCACCTCCTGCTGACTGACTTTGTCCTCTCACCCTATCTGATACCAGGACCTCTTTTGCATCATAGGTTCCTTTTCACTTTCTTTTGGTTATTAGGGTCCATACTCTCTGAATCTCAAAGTTAAATTGCTTGGGATTCAATGAGGAGTGAAATGTGGAATTCATCACATCTCTGTCTGAAATAGAAAAAAAGATTGGCTTGAAATGAGTTATGTGCTGAAGATAGTACTTGCCATTTGGGACATTGTGCAATAAGAGTACACGAAGAAATTCAGCACAATTTACTATATGTGTTCTTAATAATTACAGGTCCTCTTTGGCAAACATCTGACAGGATTGTAGACTGGGATTGAGTCTCAGAGCTGGTGGGTGGGACAGGCAATACATTAAACCCAGCCTTGCAAAACAGTTGTGGCAACTTATCAGTCCGGGCCTGGAATTTAGCCACCTATGTTGTGCTGGTAGAAGTAATGGAGCTAATGATACTTTCCTCACCAGTCAAACAAGAAGAATTTTGCAAGACTAATTTAAACTGCTTTCAGAGAAGCAGAAAGACAGTAGCCTAAACTGTGTGGTGGTTGTAGGGTGACCAGATCACCAAAGAAAAATATCGGGACGCGGGGGGGGGGGGGGGTGACGTGGGGGGGGGCGCGTCGCGGGGGGGGGGGGCGTGGCGGGGGGCGGGGCCAAAAAAAAAAAAAAAAACCTTCCTCCGCAAGTGCTGGAGGGAGGCCCGGGAGACTCAGGGGAAGCGCGGGGCCGGGGTGAGTAAGAGTCTGGCCTGGTCCCGAGCAGGCAGGACTCAGTCGGGTGGTAGGGAGAGGAGGGGGGCGGCCCGCGGGGCCAGGCGGCGGCTGTTCTCACCCCCGGGCAGCGGGACTCGGGAGCAGCCGCTGCTGCAGCTCCCACTGCCGCGGGGGAGGAAGCGGCCATGGGGCTCCGCGGCTGCAGCTCTGGCGCCTGCGAACCCCCCGAGCCGGGGCCTGCTGCAGGGACCCAGCAGCGCGTACGCTGCGCCCAGCCCCTGGCCAGCGTCTGGGCTGCCCAGCTGGTGCTATCGCGCGGCGGCCCCGGAGTGGGGGCAGCAGGCCCCAGCCCCCCCGTCCCGCAGGGGAACGAACGGGGCTGGGCGGCCGATGCCTCCACCCCGGGGCCGCCGCGCGATAGCACCAGCTGGGCAGCCCAGACGTGCCTAGCCAGGGGCTGGGCCCAGCGTACGCGCTGCTGCAGGCCCCGGCTCGGGGGGTTCGGGGGCGCCAGAGCCGCCAAGCGCCATGGCCGCTTCCTCCCCCGTCGCCTGGCCCCGCGGGTCGCCCCCCTCCTCTCCCAACCACCCGAGTCCTGCCTGCACTGGGCCAGGCCGGACTCTTACTCACCCCGGCCCCGCGCTGCCTCTGAGTCTCCGGGGCCTCCCTCCAGCACTTGCGGAGGGAGGGGGAATGGTGAGCCCGGGGAAGAGGCGGGGATTCGGGGAGGGAGCCAATTGGGGGAGGAGGGGGCGGAGTCGGGGCAGGGGGGGGGGGTGCGAGCACTTCCGGGCTCGAGGCTCGGGGCATTTCCTTGTTTGTCCGGTTGTCCCGACCGCACGTCGGTCGGGACGCGGGACAAACAAGGAAATATCGGGACGGTCCCGATAAAATCGGGACGTCTGGTCACCCTAGGTGGTTGGCAGAACTCATGCACTGCCCCAGGCACAATGAAGCCAATAGCTTCAACTCTTGTTCAGGTCTGGGTAATTCTCCCAAAGAAACTGCAACAAATGAGCAACAGAGGGTCCTGTGGCACCTTTGAGACTAACAGAAGTACTGGGAGCATAAGCTTTCGTGGGTAAGAACCTCACTTCTTCAGATGCAAGTCATCTGAAGAAGTGAGGTTCTTACCCACGAAAGCTTATGCTCCCAGTACTTCTGTTAGTCTCAAAGGTGCCACAGGACCCTCTGTTGCTTTTTTACAGATTCAGACTAACACGGCTACCCCTCTGATACTTGCAACAAATGAGTGTCCCATATGCCATACCTATGCCAAAAATCAAAGTATTCCTTGGAGTGCATCAAAAAAGAAAAACCAATTTAACTTTTTCTTTACAAAAACTATCCTCTCCGCTCAGAGAGGCACGAGGGCACTTTAAACAAAGTATTTTTCATGACTGATGAACCAGCACTGAAGTAGGATGGTGACTGTGTTATTCCCTAACATTCTGCTCTCCTGTTTCTTGGACAGCTCTACATGATAACAAATGATACTACTTTTCAGCAAGATGGCTGACACCAGCAGTCATTTTGGAAATAGAAGTTTTACTAAAGCACATTGTGTATTATAACTCTGGTGACTTTCTCCAGACCCGAGGAAGAGCTCTGTGAAGCTCAAATGCTTGTCCCTTCCACCAACAGACATTGAGCTGATAAAAGATATTATGTCACCTGTCTTGTCTCTGTAAATCATAAGTCTTTCTGCGACCCTTTGGTCCCTACCTTTTCACATAATCCTGTTTAACTATCCTGAAACATGCTGCTTGCCCTGTGAATTTTCAGATTGCCAGGGGAGAATGAAACGGGGGGGAGGGGGTTGCTTCTCTTCAAAAAAAAAAATAAATAAATAAATTTTTTTTTGTTTTTTTGTTTTTTTTTTTTTTGCATTGAAAGAATGCAAATTAAGTGCCATGCATTTAATCACTATAAAAATCTTGCTGTTGAGGATGATTTGTGTGTGGCTCTGATAGCAGAGGCTGCACACCTATCCCAGAGGTGGTAAAAAGTCAGCCCTGTTACTGCAGACTTAAATGTTACATTGAGACTTGTATATAATTTAGAGGCCTATGTGATTGTCATTACATTCATATCTAAATCAAGGATGGATTCCTCACATCCTCATCACTTCTTTCTATAGTCTTTCATACCAGCAGACCAGATTCCTAATCTGATGAGTTCCTATGCTGGTAGGTATTTACTTTTATTTAACATTTACTCAGTGTTCCTCCGTTTTGTTTTCCTAGGGAAAGCAGATATTTAAACAGCCGTACAAATCCTCTTCCATTAGTCCTGCCTGCAGATCAGTGTGCAAGACTTTTGAGATGTGAGAGAGAATCCAGGTCACTTTCTCCTTCAGTGGAAAGGTGGGGAGGGGGGGATGTCAAATCCAGGTGTGAGATTCTGTACAGTACTGTTTCTGTGATTTGCTGCTTTTACATGAAATCAGTCATGCACTTATACTAATGTGTAAGGTGATTCAAGATTTTGCCGCTAGCAGAATCACTCATTAGGATGCATTCCTAGCTATATTTGTCCTAAGAGCATCTTTATTTAAGATTAATATTGTCCTTTGTGTATTCCAATGTAGCTTAAAGGGATACTATGAATATTTTTGAAGTGTAATCTATGTTTGAAGCTCTCTTATTTATACTACTGTAGCCCTCTTTTGGGGAGGACTGAAGAGCAGGAATCAACAAGAAGGCAGAGTTCCTTGTGCAGGGAAAGAGAAGAGCAAAGTATTGAGGACAAAGTGACTCTTCAGTATCTCTGTGCAGAACTCTGAAGATGAGAACTCCTCTGGTATCAAAGGGTTAAGGAGATTCATAGCTTAGGGCCAGAAAAGACCATAGATCATGTAGCCTGAGCTTAGGGTTGCCAATTTTGGTTGGACGTATTCCTGGAGTTTTCATCACATGACATCCTTTTTAATTAAAGATTAATCTTTAATTCCTGGAAACTCCAGGGCAATCCTGGAGGGTTGGCAACCCTATATGAGCCTCTGTATAGCACAGACCATAGAATTTCTTTTAATTGCAACTTGTACTGGGCCCAATGAGTCTCCTCACCAGATTTTAATAACTGGAGTTTTCCCCCCAAAATATGTTCTTATTTTTTAAAATCAATTTTCATGCTGGTGAAAAGTTGCTGCATGAACAGCACTGGAGACAGAAGTCCCACAGAGATGCTAGGAGCGAGGATGCAGCCAGTCAGATATGTAGCAGCTGGATTCTCTTCACCAGTTAGTCACGCTGGCATATAGAAGAAGCTGAAGTATCTTTTTTTTCTGTACCCATCCATTTGGACAGGCAGTCAGATTTATTTCATCTATAACAATATTTTCCCCTTCATGCATGTTTGAAAAGTCACGCAGGGCTCAGAGCTCTCTATGCCTCCAAGTTCAACAACAGAAAACCAACTCAGACTTCGCTGAGACCTCTGAGCCCAAATACCATGGGCTAGATCAGTGGTTCTCAAACTTTTGTACTGGTGACCCCTTTCACATAGCAAGCCTCTTGAGTGTGACACCCCCCCCCCTTATAAATTATTTAACACCATTATAAATGCTGGAGGCAAAGCGGGGTTTGGGGTGGAGGCTGGCAGTTCGTGACCCCTCATGTAATAACCTTGTGACCCCCTGAGGGGTCCTGACCCCAGTTTGAGAACCCCTGGGCTAGATTCTCAGCTTGTGTATATCATCCTAGCTCTATCAAACTTAACAGACATACACTGATATGCCCCAGCCAAAGTTTTGGCCCCATATTTTATCCTGTTTCCTCTCTCATACCCCATGAACACAGACTTCAGTTCTCCTTTGGTTAGATGTATAAAGGTGTGTTTGTGTCTAAGAGGCGTGGGCAATGATCAACGAAAAACATAACTCTGTACCCGTTACATATCTGTTTGCCCCGCGTTGCATACATCTCTGTTGCACAAAGTTCAGAAATTTCTGGATCTTTAATCACTAAGCCCTAGTGACGCTTCCTCCTCTTTCTCTGGAATGTCGTGCTGTCCAAGCCATCTACAAATCCTCTTTTATGTCTACTGGACACTGTGGAGTATTCATTAGTTTTTAATCGCTCTCTTGAAAGGAGTTAGTTTTAGAAGCTCTGTTTAGAGGCTTTCTTTCTGAGCAGAGATTGACTACCCTTTGATTTTCTCCACATGGTATAAATCATTAGATATGTCAACGTGAAGTTTCAGTATAGAAGTTAGCTGCACAACTTGCTTTAGCAAAGAGCTGTGGGACTAAACCTCTGTATGATTTGCTGAAAATGTACATTTGAGTGATGTGCATGGCAAAGAGGACAAGATATGAAGTAATAATTCCACGTCGGTTTCAAGTGACCCTCTTCCCCTTTATAAGATGAGATACAGTGAAAGGGGGGGAGAGGTATACATCAATATGATGATATGGGGTGTGGTATAACATGATAATTTTGTTACAGTTTTTGGAGTCCTAAACTATAAGAAGGATGGCAACCTTTGGCACGTGGCCTGCCAGGGAAAGCCCCTGGTGGGCTGGGCTGGTTTGTTTACCTGCCGCATCCGCTGGTTCGGCCGATTGCAGCTCTCACTGGCTGCGGTTCGCCATCCTAGGCCAATGGGGGCTGCGGGAAGGGCAGCCAGCACATCCCTCGGCCTGTGCCGCTTCCCACAGCCCACATTGTAAACAAACTGGCCCGACCTGCCAGGGGTTTTCCCTGGCGGGCTGCGTGCCAAAGGTTGCCGATCCCTGAACTATAATAACAAGCAGAGTCCTTGAAGTATAATTCTATCAAAGGCATAACTGAGGTTGCAAACCCTTCAGAGAATGGACTGGTGCAATGTATTCAAGTGTGAGAGGTAGTGTCCTCTAGTGCCTGCCCATAGAGAGGATAGAGAATTACTATTATGAGCTTAAAGATTGCTCCTTTAGCTTCTACCATGGTCTGGTCTACACAGTCATTTCCTTCTCCGCGTTCAAATCTCTCCTGAAGATATGCTTCTCCCATGACAGCAACAAGAAATTAGCCAACAGAGAATGAAAAGGTTGAGGGACACTTGTTGGTGAGCTGCCTCTGATGAAGGGTGCAGAGATAGGATAGATAAACAAGAGGTAGAACTGGTGAGAGCAGAAGAGAAGCCAAGAGGAACTTTGTCTCTAGGGATCAGTGCTGAAGGCCATGCTACTCGGAGGAGACTTTGCTCTACACACTTGTGGATAGGGGCCATAAAGGTGGCATTTCCTCACATTTCGGGCCTCCCTATGCCAATCCTGGAGCTGGCTGAGGAGCATTTCAGCCCCAGTGCAAATTAATTCCTCAGGGCTGCTCTAACTTGATCTGGTTTGTAAGGACCCCTATGAGCTGTTATACTGAGATTGCCAGAGCACATCATATTTCAGCCAAGGCTCTTCCCTCCCCACCAAACCCCCCATGCTGGGGAGGCCAGCTGTGTGTGACATAGTGCGGTCCTCCAATCATTCCCCGATAAAAAGCAGCTGGGGATTCCCCTTTTATGTGCACTGCCTGAGCTGCACAGAGGGCCCTTAGTGTAGGGAGGGATCTGGACTCTGTGGATTTAGTCTGTTTATGAGGCTGTTGGTGCACTGTCCCCTCGGGAGCCAGGGATGTTTACTGTGAGCTTGAATAAACCCTGTTTCGTGCCGACAACAGTGTTGTCCCCGGCTGTCTAACCCCCACAATGTGCACAACCCGGTGACCCGGCTGGGCACAGTCCCAAACACAAGATATCTACAACTGCAGGTGTATCTCCATGAGTTAGTTATAAAAAGGGGATCCATCCTGTCAATCGTGTTCCAGGAGGGAAAGTGGAATGTAACCAGTTGTAGTAAACTTGCTGTGTGCTAGTGGTGACATTAAAACCTTGACATCTGGTGACGTTCAGTCCATTTTCTTTACAGCATTAATAATCTTCTAATCTGATTCTTTTTATTTTCTGTAAAAAGCAACAGAGGGTCCTGTGGCATCTTTAAGACTAACAGAAGTATTGGAGCATAAGCTTTCGTGGGTGAATGCCTACTTCATCAGACGCAAGTAATGGAAATTTCCAGAGGCAGGTATAAATCAGTATGGAGATAACGAGGTTAGTTCAATCAGGGAGGGTGAGGTGCTCTGCTAGCAGTTGAGGTGTGAACACCAAGAGAGGAGAAACTGCTTCTGTAGTTGGATAGCCATTCACAGTCTTTGTTTAATCCTGATCTGATGGTGTGAAATTTGCAAATGAACTGGAGCTCAGCAGTTTCTCTTTGGAGTCTGGTCCTGAAGTTTTTTTGCTGTAAGATGGCTACCTTTACATCTGCTACTGTGTGGCCAGGGAGGTGAATGAGCCGATGATGATGTAAGTGACCTGGTTAGGTCCTGTGATGGTGTTGCTGGTGTAGATATGTGGGAAGAGTTGGCATCGAGCTTTGTTGCATGGGTTGGTTCCTGAGTTAGAGTTGTTATGGTGTGGTGCGTGGTTGCTGGTGAGAATATGCTTAAGGTTGGCAGGTTGTCTGTGGGCGAGGACTGACCTGCCTCCCAAGGTCTGTGAAAGTGAGGGATCATTGTCCAGGATGGATTGTAAATCACTGATGAGGCATTGGAGAGGTTTAAGCTGAGGACTGTAGGTGATGGCCAGTGGAGTTCGGTTGGTTTCTTTTTTGGGCCTGTCTTGTAGCAGGAGGCTTCTGGGTACACGTCTGGCTCTGTTGATTTTGTTTCTTTATTTCCTTGTGTGGGTATCGTAGTTTTGAGAATGCTTGGTGAAGATCTTGTAGGTGTTGGTCTCTGTCTGAGGGGTTGGAGCACGTCCACCAATGTTTTATATATGCCATCATGTGCCAGCAATGCCCCTCTGCTATGTACATTGGCCAAACTGGACAGTCACTACGCAAGAGGATAAATGGACACAAGTCAGATATCAGGAATGGCAATATACAAAAACCTGTAGGAGAACACTTCAACCTTCCTGGCCACACAATAGCAGATGTAAAGGTAGCCATCTTACAGCAAAAAAACTTCAGGACCAGACTCCAAAGAAACTGCGGAGCTCCAGTTCATTTGCAAATTTGACACCATCAGATCAGGATTAAACAAAGACTGTGAATGGCTATCCAACTACAGAAGCAGTTTCTCCTCTCTTGGTGTTCACACCTCAGCTGCTAGCAGAGCACCTCACCCTCCCTGATTGAACTAACCTCGTTATCTCCATACTGATTTATACCTGCCTCTGGAAATTTCCATTACTTGCGTCTGATGAAGTGGGCATTCACCCACGAAAGCTTATGCTCCAATACTTCTGTTAGTCTTAAAGGTGCCACAGGACCCTCTGTTGCTTTTTACAGATTAAGACTAACACGGCTACTGCTCTGATACTTTTTATTTTCTGTTTATCCCAGGATATTAGAGAGACAAGGCGGGGTTAGGTAATATCTTTTATTGGACCAACTTCTGTTGGGATGAGAGACAAACATTCCAGTTTCACTCTGAAGAAATGCTCTGTATAGCTCAGAAGTTTCTCTTTCACCAACAGAAGTTGGTCCAGTAAAAGACATTTACCTTACCCACCTTCCCTTTCTTTTTATTTTAGTTTGTTATATGCTAATGTACTGTTGTAAATCCTCATATATCACTTTTAATGCAATTGTGGCTTAAATTTCATTACTTTAATTCATTAATCCAAGATACACAAAGGACTTCTAATATTGACAAGTTGAGTTTTTCTTTATTGATGTATTTGCAAAATATATGTCTATGCATGTCTACATTCATGTTAATCCTAAAATGTATAAATAAAAAGAAAAGGGAAATACAAAATCCCTAACATTGCTGAGAGCTAAATCCACAAAATACATGAAATGAACATTATAGTATCATAAATGAGCCATTTAAAATTCTCTTCTGAATGGGTGACGAGAAGATGGGGGAGGGAAAAAATTCAGTGTGGAGTAATCTGATCATTTCTTCATTACATTGTCTCTTTTCCTTAAGTTTAGAAATAAAAAGAATTAAAATATATAATAGGGGAATAGGAAATAGGACATGCAACTCCAGGTGCTCCATTCTCATTGTATATCTGCCACCCTTCAGCTTAACAAATAGTATTCCATTTTAATATACTTGAAGGCGGAGCATCTATCATCCTCTTTCTTATAACTGCTGTAAGGTACCATAGAGAACTTGAATCCTAATTTTAGTTTCACAAAGTTAGAATTCACAGTTGGGCTCTTTATGCTATTGGATTGATACAAGAGGAGAAAAAATATCATACAGAATTCCATTATCCATGCATCCAATGGAAACTCATCCTTGGTATTCACTTCTCCCACTCCTTATCAGCAGTATGAGTATGAGATGTATGTTATGGTTTAAGAATAGGATTTATTTATCACTACATTTTACTTACATTCTAATTATAGAGAGTTAATATGCTATAACATGCAACTTACAATTAAATGTGTATTCATATTTTGAAAGGTCTCTGAGCAAATGTTTCCTTCTACTTGTCTAATTAACATCTCAACGTGCCCATAAAGATGTGGAAAATGATTAATTTGTTAATTATATTGAACAATATTGGCAGTACTTATACTTGAAGAAAAATTGGCTGCGTAGTCCAAATGGAAAAGGGCAGCGATTCCATAACTTGGACTTTTGAGAGAGAGAACATTTTTAATATGGGATTGTGAAATTCAAAGACCCTGAAGCTGACACATTGGCTATGTTTCTATTGATATTAGTAAATGTCCATCTTTGGTGACAATCACATGGAGAGAGGTTTCTAAAGAATGTACTCACGCATGGTGCAGAAGCATTTTGCCATTTCATTCCCTTTAATTTCAGTGGAAGTAGGGAAGCTAAATTCTCTTTCAATGTTTGGAAAATTGTAATATGAAATTGGCAGGCACCAGCAATTAATTCTTTCAGTGTATGAGATCCAGAAAAGAGAGAGTCCCTGTCTCAAGGAGCTTACAGTCCAAGGAATTGTCTTCACTGCATTGTTAGTTCAAGCTAGTATATTTGAGGAGCTGCATTTCAGCTAGCCTAGCTCAAATAAGAGTGGCCACACTACAAAAGGTGACTTGAGCTATGCTGTACACTCCCTGTACACTTGTCACAATATTGACTCGATTGGAGACACTTGCTTTCTGGGGGCATATCCCTTGGTTCTTTGCACTATTCCAAGCTGCTCCTTCCAACCTGTAGTGTAGTTCAGGAGAATGTTTGTCAGCTGTGGGCAAACAGATTATAGTGTTTGCCCAGCAATTTATTACAGCGCACCGTTTCCATTGGTGGTGTTTGTCTGCACTCCAGCGGGAAGCCATGAATCTGATTCTAAACAGTGAGCTTTGCAAAATGCTGATCTTCCTACAACAGTCGTTTTGGACACACAAGCACCATATTGGGTACGAGATGCAGTGAAGCAGCCGTTCAGCAGTGGCTTGTCACCCTGAGAAGGTGGTGACATGCTTTCCTGAGGCAAGCATGCAAGCTGCTTGCAGACATGATGGGGGAGTGGACACGCATAATGCAGATGTTCAGAACATAAGAACGACCATAGTGGGTCAGACCAAAGGTCCATCTAGCCCAGTATCCTGTCTTCTGACAGTGGGCAATGCCAGATGCCCCAGAAGGAATGAACAGAACAGGTAACCATCGAGTGATCCATGCCCTGTCACCCATTCCCAGCTTCTGGCAAACAGAGGCTAGGGACACCATCCCTGCCCAATCTGGCTAATAGCCATTGATGGACCTATCCTCCATGAACTTACCTATTTCTTTTTTGCACCCTGTTATAGTCCATACCTTTACAACATCCTCTGGCAAGGAGTTCCTCAGGTTGACTGTGTGTTGTGTTGTGTGAAGAAATACTTCCTTTTGTTTGTTTTAAGCCTGCTGCCTATTAATTTCATTTGGTGACCCCTAGTTCTTGTGTTCTGGGAAGGAGGAAATAACACTTCCTTATTTACTTTCTCCACACCAGTCATGATTTCATAGACCTCTATCATATCCCCCCTTAGTCGTCTCTTTTCCAAGCTGAAAAGTTCCAGTCTTATTAACCTCTCCTCATATGGAAGCTGTTCCATATCCCTCAGCATTTTTGTTGCCCTTTTCTGAACCTTTTCCAATTCCCGTTTTTTTTTTTTTTTTTTTTTTTTTTGAGATGGGGCAACCGCATCTGTGCAATGTCCCTGTACAGGCCTATGGTTCTGGACTATGATCACAAGCACTGAGTGAATGATCTGGTAGCATGGTTGCAGCTCATGGGAGCATGTCAGGGAGGTGATGGCAGCAGACTGAGGCTGGGCCTGAACCTGGGCTGGGGCCAGGACCTGGCTGTTCACGCACCTGCTGGCCATAATACCCAGCATGTGTTTGAACATGTCCATTTGCTGCTGGTGCTCCTCACTTTGCTACTGGTGGTCCTGCTCTCTCCTGAGCAATGTGTTCAGCCGCCACCTCTTCCCTCTCTAGCATCCTCTCAGCTGCAGTCTGGAATTGCCATTCCTGCTCTAGCGCCTTCCTCTGTAGCTCAGAGAGGAGGTCTGATCTTTTGCCAAAGTCCCTATGCATCTCCATCAGAAGGTCCTCCCTTGTCCTCTTTCTGCTTCTCAGATTCTGGCAGATGGGCCTATAAAGGAAACAAACAGTATGTCGTTTTGCTTTTTTTTCCTTTTGCTCATGACAGAAACATTACTTACCCTTGACTTTGCATCACAGCTAGGCAAAAGTTGCAACTTTTTTCTCAGAGGCATCTGCTCCCTTCCATAATGCAACTTTCCCCTCTGAAGAGTCCAGGGTTGCTGGCCATCTTAACAATGGCAAGTGCTTTGCATCTGTTCTTAAACCTAAACCTTAAAAATGGTTTGTGGAGGTCGGGGCAGGCCCGAGGCAGCAGAACAGTACCAGTTATGTTCTTAACACTTTCAGGCTGTGGTGGATTTGGAAGATATTTATTGCTGGAGATTTGTCAGTGGAAGAGACAGCTTTGAAGCAAAATCATTGATGTTGGCCACGAAGCTGTTTCGCCATCTTGTGACTGGTGCAAATTAGTGACTGATAGTGAAGAGTGAGATACGAGCGAGGTTGTGCGAAGTTCGCCCTGCCTAAAAACTTGACACAAAGACCAGTTGGATACCCTGCTGTATGAGACGTTCTGCTGCATAATTCCACAGGAATGGAGTAAAATTTGAGCCAACATAAAGAACTACATATAGAAGTAGACAAACAACCCCCCCCCCCCCAACGTCTCCA